>NW_027186349.1:12170606-12206833 GCF_028583685.1 Petaurus breviceps papuanus
AAGGAAGGAAGGAAGGAAGGAAGGAAGGAAGGAAGGAAAGAGAAAGACATGGAAAGAAGTTTTTCCAAGTCTCTCTTATTGCTAGTGCCATCTTCTAAGAGTACCTCTAATTTAGAATTTAGCCTGCACATTTACTTGTTAACATGCTGTCTCCCCCCATTAGACTATAAACTCCTAGAGGGGAGGGACTGCTTTTGTACTTCTTTCCATCCTCAGAATTTATCACAGTGGCTGGCACTGAAGTAAGTGTTTAATCAATGTTTATTGACTGATTAGACGATGGATGGAAGCTGGGAAAAGACTTGAGGCAGGGGGAATAATCAGAAGGTTTCTGAAATAGTCTGAGGAGGAGATAAAGAAAGCCCAAACCAGGGCTATGATTATGTGAATGGAGAGGAGATAGATATGAAAGATGTATAAATCTGATCATAGAACCACGTGTTTTAAACTATTTTTCAAATTGTGCTGATGGATCTAGAGCACTAATTCATTCCCATTCTCTTGCCTGATCTGTGCTATGAACAATGATATACATTTGCAAGATGACTGATTTCAGACCTGAAAATTGTACTGAGTCAGGTGAGGAAGGAGTTCAAAGCTGTGGAAAGAACACATGTTCTGGGGCACGGAATGCTGCAAAGATTAACTATGTATTTTGGTCAGGACTTAGAATTCCAGCCTTCTGACTCAGTCCAGGGCTCTTCCCATATGGGACACCCCACCTGAATCTTTTTTGAGTGTCAGCTGATATGCATTAGTCAGCTTGACAGTCAGACAGGCAGTTGAAGCCATGAACAAAGAAAATCTCTTGACTTATTACAACCTTGTCAGAATTCATTCCAGTTCTACTGAATTCCTGTGACTCCTGGATTCTGGCTTTCAGTCAGCAGCTTTCTCAGCACTTTTATTGGTAGCTCCTACCAGTGTTATTATGGACTGACTTCTCCACAAAAATCACAGCCTAACATTTGCAAGAGACAGGCTTGACTATATTATAACACCTTTTGCAAATGAAGAATCCTTCTGTAATCACATTAATTTTAAAAATTAATTTAGAATTTACACAGTGCTACTGGCCCTGGAGTCAGGAGGACCTGAGTTCAAATCCAGCCTTAGACACTTATTAGCTGTGTGACCTTGTGCAAGTCACTTAACCCCACCCCCAAAAAAAGAATTTACTGTGACAACACTGCAAAATAAAACAACTCTGAAAGGCTCTAGGACTAAGATCAATTCACTAACCAATCATAATTTTCAAGAAGATTCCTAATGAAATATTCCTCCTCCCACTGCTTGGCAAAAGGTGATGGACTGAAGGGGCAGAATAAGACATACATTTTTAGATACAGTAAATGTATTTATTTGTCTTGCTTGTTTTGAATTATTATGTGTTATAATGAAGGGCTTTGATTTAGGGTGGGGATCAGAGGGTGCTGGAATTGAAAGGTAGTGACAGAGATTAGAAAAGACAAGAAAAAAAAGTACCCATGAAACATTTTAATATGCTTAAAAGAGTTTTAAACCACACCTAAGAGAAGTTTGGTTTGATACAGAATCCTCTTTTCTTGTTCTCTCTATATTGAAATGTTTTATGTTTGTTAAGTTCAGAATAAAACAGAACATTTTTTAAAAATTAAAAATAAGTTGTTGTTTTTTTATAGCAGGTAGGGATTCAACTGAAAAAACTCAGAAATAAAGGAATTAAATGACAAAAGTCAAAACTGACCTTAGACCTATTGCAATCTGAAGTCACTCTGATTTCTCTTTCTAGTATAATACACAAAGGGTGGCCAATTACAATTCAGTGGTGAGGATAGGTAGCATTTGACTACTGAACTCCAGAGAATATTATATATTAGCAAGCTTCTATTTTACTGCTTGACTGGTTTGTGTGCTTTTTTAAAGAAAATATCCAAAAGCTTTTTGCTTTTTGGAGGGTGAAGGGAACAAATACAGAAACTGATTAACATAAGAGAAATGATGGTAAAGGTCAAGTTAACTTGAAAACTAAATGGCAGATCCCAGTGACCCAGGTGTTACCACGGAAAACTACCACAGAAAAAGAGGAAATGGCAGGAGATTGAAGTCAGAAGACCTGACTCTTACTAGGTGTGTGAGACAAGGCAAGACATATCACCTTTCTAAGCTTCAGTTTGCCCAGCTATTAGATCGGGATAATAATATGCATTTTGCTTATTAATATTCGCAGAATTTTTGTGAGAAAAAGACTCATAAACTGCAAAGCATCATGTCAATGTATGCTAATCTTATCACTGTCATAATCATATGGGGTACTTCCCCATCTCCCCAAATTTCTCTGTAGGCATTCTGTAGATAGTTTTATGAGCACATGTAGCTTCTCCTCTCCTTAATCGAATGAAGCTCCTTGTGGGTAAGGATTGTTTTACTTTTATCTCTGTGTTTCTAGTGAATAGCACTTAGTAAATGCCAATGCAGCCCAACAATACTAGAAAACTAGACTCCATGGTCATCTTTCATCACTGGAGTATCTATGTACTAGATATTTGTAGGAAGAGTACAATAATATGGGGAGCTGAATATCCCACTGCAGAAATGAAAAGTGTCTGTAGGTATCTATATGTGTATGCATTTATATATGTGTATATATGTATGTGTACGTACACATATAAAACACTGAGCACTGAAAAGTATATTGAGAATATTTTTGGATAGTATGATAAATCAGTTGCTCCCTGGATTACCCAGCACTCTTAGACAACAAGATGCACATTTTTATTTCTATAAAGACTTGGATTTTTTTAAATACAGAATTATTTGAGCATGTTTTGCCCAGAGAAAAGAAAACTTAAGGACACAAAAGCACCATGTATCTGTATATCCACAGACCTGACCCTGCTTCTTTCTGACCATCTTGTTGCCACCCACTCATCAGTAGTGCACTTATAGTCACCAGCCACCAAAATCTTCCCATTCCCAAGGCTTCCAGAAAAGGTTTGTCAACTGATAGTCCTAAACTTCATTCTTGGTTTTCCTGTAACATCTCTGACTTTACATCTTGATCTCTATGACTTCCCAGACCAAAACACCTTCCTCTAGTCACTATTCCCCTTTATTAGAATATAAATAATCCCTTGGGGACAGGGATTGTCTTTTGTATTTTTATCCCCAGACTTTAACATCGCCTTTCGCACATGGTGCTAATAAATGCTTCTATATTCATCTATTCAATCAGTCAAATAACTGTTTAACCTCTTTACCCTGGGAGGTCACTCCGTCTCTGGACTGCTCACAGTGGAAGCCTCACAGCCACTGAGGCTTCACCTTCTGAATGCCTAACTCCCCCCCAAACCTCCACTTTACCCAGAAGGCCAAGGCTAAAGATGTCTTCATCCTTCTTCAGTCCCAGCTGCTAACTCATCTCCACAAGACTTTCTCTACCAAGCTCACCACACCCTGCTTCTTCTTCCCCTTCAGATAACTCCTTTTTAAGTGTAATCTTCCCTATTAGACTGTCAATTCCTTGAAGGCAAAGACTGACTTTCATTTTCTATTGGTATTCCCAGGGTTTAGTACACAGTAAGTGCCCAAAGAATACTTGTAGACTATTTTTAGACTTTCACTTTGTATTGATCCTCCAATCCCCTGACCAGAAGACCTGGCTTTCAACTTAACTTGAGAGGATCAAAATTATCCCACTATGTCAACAAAGTATCAACAACAGATAACCTCTCCAAATCCAAAGTGATAATGAGGTGTAAAATGAAACTAAAACCAATATAATGAGCTCCTTTCACTTTTCTTTTCCCCTGGACTACAAAATACACCCCCTCTCAGATTCAGAGGCAAAGGGACTCACTTATTTTCTGAGATTAGACCCTTTCACCAACCTCTATTATCTCCTCTCTCTCTCCAATATCTCTAATCTCTCTCTTTCTGCTGGTACCTTTACTTCAACCTTTAAAAATATGCAGGTTCTGTTTCCCTTGGGAAAAAAAATTAACTTAATCTTGTTGCACATTCTAAATTTTTGCCTTGCTTTGCTGGGGAAAAAGAGGTGGAGAGGAAGAGTCCAGACCTATAATTCCATCCAACAGGAAAATCCCAATGTGGAAAATTCTTTTTTTTTTTTTTTTAAAGCAATTGGGGTTAAGTAACTTGCTCAAGGTTACACGGCCAGTTATTTTGTGTGGGTGCCAAGTATCTGAGGCCGGAACTTATCTCGGGTTTCCCAATGCTGGGGCCAGCGCTCTTACTCACTGCGCCACCTGGCCACCCCAAAGACTCTTTTTTTTTTTTTTTGCTTTTTGGAGGGGGGAAGGTAGGGCAATTGGGGCCAAGTGACTTACCCAAGGTCACATGGCCAGTTTTTGTGTGTGTTAAGTGTCTGAGGCTGGATTTGAACCCAGGTCCTCCCGACTCCAAGGCCGGTACTCTACCCACTGAGCCAACTAGCCACCCTGGAAAATTCTTATAGTCTTAGTTCCCTTGGGGAAGTGAGAAGCAATCTGTCCATGGTCACACAGCTAAAGATGGGTCTCAACAGGACAGCACCATATGGCCTCTCTAGATACATTCTATTTTTCTCCTTTCACTATTAAAATTCTTACTTAAATGCAAAATGCCTATACATATTCCCATCCAACTCCACTTAATTTTTAAATGGTTTATTGGTAGTTGCCTTTACATCAGTCTTCTCACCCTTTTCCAAGACTGAACACTCCTTTTTGACAGAGAAAAGCAATTTAAAAATTTCTATATGAGGGCATCTGACAATATACATGATATTCTATAGTAACAGTCTCCACCCTCTTTGCCATGAAGGAGGCACATTTCGTTATCTGCTGTCTGAGAATTTCATTAGTTTTCAATTTTCTTCGTAGGGTTATTTTCCCTTACTTTGTTGCAGTCACTGTGTATATTACTCTCTTGGTTCTGCTTAATAACACAAACCTTCCCACATGTCTCTGAATTAATTTTTCACTTATTACTAAACAATAATATTCCAATATATTCATAAACCATAGTTTGTTCAATCACCATTCTCCAATCAATCAATACTCATTTATTTCCAGTTCTTTGCTGTAACAGAGTTGCCATGAATATTTTTGCATGGATTGGACCTTTATTTTTGTCCCATTGGCTTAAATTAAAAAAAAAAATTCTTATTGATAACATTTCCACACTAATTATAAATGAAACATGAAACTCTATTCTATTTAGCTTGTACTTTTAAAAGAATATTGTAAATTCAACATGTTAGTTTCAACTTGTTAGTCTTTCTTATCTTTATCTTCTTCTAAACCTCCTGTTCTGTGTATTATTCCCTATTCCTCCCTCTACCCTCATAGGAACTAAAATTAGGTCAATATTAATTTTGCTTGTGGATAAGGCACAATCAATCAACTGCCCTATGACTCTACTAACTATCTCAATGATGTCCTTAAGGAAAACACCCTTCCTTGGCCCCTATATGATTTTTATTCCCCCTATTACAATGTATGTTCCTTGAGGGTAGAGACTGTCTTACTTTTGTACTTGCATCACCAGTGCGCCTAGTTCAGTGCTTTTAATTCATTTTTTCACATATCTTATAATCCTTTGTGGAGATCTTAGGAGCTTAGCATAGTCTCTGACAAACAGTAGATACTTAAAATGCTTTGCTGGTTGACTGACTTGATTTCTCCTTTGAATTTACCTCACTAGGCCTTTTATCATTTTTGTCATGTACATGTCTTTCTTCCCCTACCGTTTTGATAGGGTATCAGTTCCTCAGGGGAATTGATATTCTATAAATGTGTTAAGTACAATCATAGGTTCTAGGATTAGGAAGTACCTTAAAAATCATCTTAGTTCAATATCTTCATTTTATAGATGAGGAAACTGATATTCAGAGAATTTAATTAAGTGGTTTGCCCATGGTTACACAGAAAGTAAGCAGCACAGATGAGATTTAAGCCCAGGACTTATTCCAAATGAATGCCCTTTCTGGTATAACATGCAATCTCCCACTGGAATAAATGTGAAAGATGACTAATTTAAATTAGACATTTAGAAGCATACATCTTGGTATACTTGGATTTAAAAAAAAAAATTACCTCATCACCTTGCTACTTCCATTTGACTTTGAAACTCACAGTATGCCCAGAAGCAACAAATGCTTATCCCCCATAAATCTTAGTGGTGGGGGTGGGGAGAGGGAGTAACTTGAGAGCTCCTCATTTTCCACTATAGTATGGGCCCCAATGAATCTTCTTAAACTTTTTAATTCTCACCAGTTTGTCTTAGCCTAAACCCCAAGTTGAAGAGAGTCCCATTGGATCTGGTTCAAAGAAATCAATGAAAATCCCTTGGATGGGAATTGTAGAACTAACCTACTCCCACTAGAAGTTCCCTGGTCATTAGGTCACAGGGGTTCCCCTAAGGCCATCCAGTAAACACAGTCACAAATACAAAAAAAAAGTAACTACAAAAGTAGCCTTGGGCCACTCAGGAAATTTTGTCTTAGCAGCAAATTGCAGTTATAACCCAAGGGAAATTACTGAACTCTCAGGTTAGTGGGACTATATTGGGTTAGTGCCACAAATACATGCAAATCACTACTATATCCTAATCTGCTATATTTTCCCTCAAATTCTAAAATTCTTATGGGTAAAATTTAAGTCTTGAGAGTTCTAGGTTTTTTTAGAGGGAGATTTCTAAAGAAAAAAAATAGGTAAGGAAGTTGAGTACAAGGGCTGAGCCTGTGAAAGAAAATAAATATCTATTTGAAAGAAATTCTTGATAGCAAATACTGTTTGCCTTAAGAGTCTCTCATTAACAACTTGTCATCAAATAATAGAACTTCTGCAGATAAGCTACTCTACAAGCATGGTATTTTATAGCCACATAAAAATGTGCTTAACCCCAAAAGGGTAATGTGCTGTACACTATAAAAACTTTATCATCTGTAGCAAATCAGAAATTTTTAAAACAGTTGGAATGTGAAAACACATTCTACAAGCCCATGACCTCTCAAAAAAAGATGAAAGGACTGAAGTAGGGGCAGGGAATGAATATGAAATTAAATTCTCATCCAGTTTAATGTGTGTAAATGCAGAATAACAGTAAAACTTGCCAATTTCTGGTTTACTTATTTCCCTGAAGTTATAAGATATTTAAATGGTATGAATAGGAAGTTAATCGAAATGACCAAATTATTAAGAGAATAATATTGGGAGAAATGGTAGAATTATTTTACCCTAACTGGGAAATAGGATGAGTTGCTTTGGGGACAATGGGTGAAGAGAGAGGTAAACTCAAAGAATGACCTCATAATTCTTGAAGTAAGATGTCCCAGAGATTTACTATCACAGACATGGGAAGTGTTATTAAAATCGGCTCTTTCTGTTTTACAGCTTTGGGCACTATGCTTCCTGATCTACTACCTGTGTTTTGAAAAATTAAAATAATGCTGGGTTGGATAACTATTTGGTTGATAAGAGGAATGTTTATCTTGGCTCTTTTCTTCTAGAATGTTGGTCTGCAAAAGTTACATAGAGAATTGCACATTTCTTATCTCAGAAAGGGATATGAAAGAAGTAGGAGTAGGCAACTGGTCAGAAACTTACTTGGTTCTCAGTCATTCACAAGGATATATCTGTTTGAAACTATTTGTATGATGCAAGAAAAAGGAATGGCATTTCATTTGCTGCATAAACTAACTGATGCCTTTTTTTTATCTGACTGCCAGGGACGTCTGCAACAAATCCTGAAACTTGGGACACTCAACATGGAGCACATATATGCCATTGCTTCATCTTAGCTATGTCTAAATATAAGGTTTTTGCCAGGGTTCTCATTTTTAGCATACTAGAATTATGTCGTACAGTATTTATTTTTGGTCCATTTTAAAGGAATTAAACTGATGACACTTTTACTACTTATTTTATTGACTCTGCCACCCCTCATATTATGAATGAAAAAACTGAATATAGCAAATTTTCCATTTAATTCAGTTACATGAAATACTGGGGGAAAAAAAGTTAGGTTCATTCATTCAACAACCATTTATTAAGTGCCTACTATGTACCAGGCTTTGTACTAGGTGGTAAGAATGCAAAGAGGTGCAAAATATAGTCCTTGCTTCCAAGAAGTTAACAGTCTAAAGAGAGAGACAGCACTCAATACCATACATACAAACAAGATGAAGGCAGGATACACTGGAGGTAATCAGCAGAGGGATGAAACTAGCAATAAGGGAAATCAGGAAAAGTTTCTTACAGAAGTTAAGATTTTAGGGGCAGCTAGGTGGCGCAATGAGTGGGGCGGCTAGGTGGCGCAATGAGTGGGGCGGCTAGGTGGCGCAGTGAGTAGAGCGCAGGCCCTGGAGTCAGGAGGACGGGAGTTCGGTTCCAGTCTCAGACACTTAACACACACACACACACACACACACACACACACACACACACACAAAACTAGCTGTGTAACCTTGGGCAAGTTACTTAACTCCAATTGCCCTCCAAAAAGGCAAAAAAAAAAAGTTAAGAGTTTAGATGGGACTTAAAGGAAGCCAAGAGATAGATATGAGGAGGTAGAGAATTCCAGGCATGGGAGGCAGCCAGTGGAAATGCATAAAGGCAGGAGATAGAGGGTCTTGTGAGAGGAATAGCAAGAAGCCCAGCCTTTCAGAAAACTAGAAAGGTAAAGGAAGGTTGCTTCCAGGGAAGGGAGTCTGTGGGAAAGTCAGTTAAGTCAATAAACATTTAGTAAGCACCTACTATATGTCAGGCAATGTACAAAGTGTTATGGATTAAAAAAAAAAGACAAAAAACAATCCCGGCTCCCAAGGAGCTCCTAATAGAATGGGAGGAGACAGCAATCATATACAAATGTGACACAGGTACTCAGACTTTCCAAGTACAGGTATAAGGCCCTCCACTTTCCATCTGCTTTCATGAGCTCTGTTTTTTTGAGTAGAGCTGAAGACCTCTTCTGCACTGGTAAAGTGAAGGGCAAGATCATACTAGAGTAGTGAGAAAAGGAATATATACAAAAGAAAGATTACTTAACCACAAGACCTTAGGTTTCGTAATTTCTAGCTTCTGAGGATTCTTTTTAAAAGAGAGGCTTAGAGCCTAACAGACAGCTGGAGAAAGGACCATATTGGTGAATGGGGTAAACATATTCAGGACTTAACTGTCAAAGATCTTCCTCTATCAATGTGTTTCCTTTTTTCTCTCATTACCACTAAAGGCAAATGTTCATCATGATTGGTCAATGTAACCTGGATCTTAGAAGGTTCCAAAGGGTTTAACATTTTTATCAATGACATGGATAAAGGCATAGATGGTATGTTTATCAAATTTGCAGATGACAGAAAGGTGGGAGTGATAACTACAACAGTGAGCAACCAATTCAAGATCCAAAAGGATGCTGACAGGCCAGGTCACTGAATAGAATATAAGAAGATGAAATTCAATATGGATAAATGTAAAGCCTTACCCTTGGGTGCAAAAAATCAATTTCACAAATACAGGATGAGTGAGGCATAGACAGAAAGTGGTAGTTCTGCCATGGAGATTTTGGAGGACTCTATGTTCAACAAGTTAGTTATGTGATACTGTACTTGAGCTGAATTAAGAGGGACACAACTTACTGGAATAATGAGTCACTATCAGACCACATATGGAGTACCATGTTCAGTATTGGGTGCCACATTTAAGAAGGATATGGACAGGCTAGCAAGAGTCCAGAGAAAAGCAACCAAAATGGTTCAAAGCCTCGAGTCTGTATCAGGAGGACTGACTAAAGAAAGTGGGTATGTTTAGCCTGGAGAACAGGAGACTAAGAGAGAACATGATAACTGTCTTTTAAGTATCTGAAGGGTTTTCATGTGGAAGAGAAAACAGACTTGCTTTGTCAAGGAGACCAATTTCTATTTAGGGTCAGGAAAAACTTACTAACAATTAGAGCTGTCAAAATGGGGGATGGGCTGCCAACAGTGATGGTGAATTCCCTCTCCTTGGAGGTCTTAAAGTAGAAAAATGGATGACTCTGTCAGGTAACTTACAGTGGGAAATCTTTTGGTGTAGGGGTTAGACCAGAGGGCCACCGAGGTCTCTTCCAACTCTGAAATGGTATGTTTTTGCTTCCTGATTAATCACCAACAAATTCTTTTGCACCTGCATTTAAAGTACCTCTGGAATCAGGTTGTGCTCAGTGACAAATACAGTCCCCAAACACAGACTTTAAAAATCTTTTACACAAGCACATGCCCACTTCAATTTGTTTTGACAGAAAGCAGGCAAGGACCGGAAGGGTGAGAGGGGGCATCTGCTGAGGTAATTTATCTTAGTGTGCTTCATTTCTCCTATGATGAAGAAAGAATAATGTTAGTTTGTCGTTTGCCAAAGACATGGGGATTTTTCAGTGAATGAATGGTACTATAAATACACAGCATTATTCTGCCCTGCTGCTGAGGACACTGCCTGTCTAGACAGCATCTATATGCCACATCTTAATAAAACCAGAGCTCCTAGTTGAGTTGTCTGAGCACCATGAGGTCATCGGGATGGAAATACTGCCCCAAATAAAATCATTATTAAACAAAGGATGATCAGATAGAGAAGTTCATCATATTTTCACAGAACATTATAATTGGAAGGGATAGTTTGATAACCCTCAGTTTGAAAATGAGGGTGCTGAGATTCAAAACAAACACACACCCACGTACATATATATATGTATATATATATATATATATATATATACATATACACACACACACACACACACACACACACACACACACACAAACACATTTACCTCTCTTTGTATTCCCATTGCTTGGCACAGAGTAGGTGCTTAGTAAATGCTTGCTGACTAGTTTTTATGTCTAAATCTAGTATGTACTAATTTATGATGCTGGAATATTTTGTTTCTGACTTCAAAGAGAAGCATTTTCCCAGTGGGGTGGAGGTGAGAAGGAAAGATCAAACAGGTAATAAGTAGCTGAGCAAGGATTTGAACTCAGGTCTTACTGAATCCAAGTTCTTCTAGTACATCATACTCCCAACTCCTCTTAGCCTTATTTTAATCGCTGGTCTTCATCTGTGGACCAAAACGCAAAGACTTCAAAAATCTTCAACACGAGAAAAGGTCAGATGAGGTTTCTTTTCTACAGGTAGTTGATGTGCCTTTGCCTAGACTGAACTCTGGGCTTGAAATGTTACCTCTTCTCAACTTCACCTCTTAGCAGGCCAATCCCCTTCCAAGCTCAACTACAACAACATCTCTTACATAAAGCCCTTTCCTGCCTCACCACCCCAGACCAGCTGTTACTGCTTCTCCTTGATGAAGTTACCTTGCATTTACTTTGCATCTATTTATATGAATACATGTTGTTTTTATTTTTGTCTTTGTAACCACAGCACCAATTAGCCTAGAGCTTGGTGCAAAGGCATTTAAAAACTGCTTGTTGGTTGATACCACACTTTGGGAATATCAAGACTTCTGACAAATGTCCCCTTTCCAAGGGATTACTTTAAGTCCCCTCCTCCCCATAAATGGTATTAGGTTAGGATTTTTCATGAGATTGATCAAGTAACCATAAAAACATTATAATCTCTTATACACTTCTGAGGTACCACACTTTCACTCAAGAAATAATTGTGTAGGCATGTTATTATTATGTGCTATCGTTTCTGCTTTAAACACGAAAAAATCCTTCAGTGCCTCAATGGAGCCAATAGGTAATCCTGGATTTTCGAAGCCTGTCAAAAGCTGAACAAGCTTATGTCCCAACCACACTGATGTGTTACCTGAAGTCTAGTAAGTTCAGGGACGTACATCTCTAGAAGGCTGCCTAACACATGAGAGATTCATTCAGCCATCCCAACCCAGGAAATAGGCAATTTAGGCATGGAGGGGGGAGCACTATTTGAATCAGCAGTGGGAACCAATGATGCAAAGACCTCCAGGTATGAAATTCATACCTATGGGGGTGAAATCATGGCTCCTGTGCATGTGTCAACAGGGGAAAAGAGACATAATGTCTCAGAATGATTCTGCAAAGAGTAAGATTAGAATATGGCCAGTTTCCAGGACTTTGCTTTGCCTCCTCAACTGCTTGTATGATCTATTTCATTTCTAGTCCCAAATCCTGTTGATATGGTAGAAAGAGTTTTTCCAGTTATTTTTTTATAAGGTATTACATCAAACTGTCTGGACCAGTAAACTCAGCTACAGAGTACATGAGGAAGACCACAGGCCACATCCCCTAAAGAACAATTCCCTTTGCACAGAAGAAAAAAAAACCCAAAATGTGTTCTGCAGCACAGATGACACCTCGAATCCAGTTAACATATAAATGGGTGAATTAACAGAGAAACACAGGTAAAAGGGCAACTATGGGACCTCTGTCTGTCATGACCTGCTGTCTGAGTGTGAATACCTTAGCAAAACATGTCACCAAAAAGTTGCACTAACAAAGTATATTGACTTTCTCATTACAATCAAAGAAAGTGCCATTATCACAAGACAAAGATTAGTGCCTTCCCTCTGGGACATCAATTTATCTTGTGTGGACACAGCGGTTTGCACGTTGTCTTCTCCACTCTGATCTGAGTTCAAATATGACCTCAGACACTTACCAGCTATGTGACCCTGGGCAAGTCACTTACCCTCCATTTGCTTCAGTTTCCTTAACTGTGAAATGAGGACAGGAAGAGTACCTACCTCTTTGAGTTGTTGTGAGGATCACATGAGATAGTTGTGAAGTGCTTCACACAGTGCGTGCTTAATAAATGCTTGCTGACAGATTTTAATGTCTGAATCTGGTATGTTGAAAGTACAAACTAATTTATGATGCTGGCATACTTCATTCTGATTCCAAAGGGGAGCATTTCCCAGGGGGAGTGGAATGGATTTGAGGAAGAAAAAGTGATGAACAGATGTACCAGTCAGGAGCAACAGGAATCCTCTGCAGCTGGACACAAGTACCTCTATGAGGCACCATGATACACAGAGCAAAAAAGAGTAAATCTCACCTGCCCCGAGCCTGGAATAGAGTCCAGCTCCAGAAGGCTGTGGGCCTGTTGGTCTGGACTAGGATGCCTTATTTCTGCCCTGTTTGATGCTCCTAAAGGATCAGATTCAAATGAAACCTTTCCTTAGGTATTTTCCAGGGCAGTTCAAAATGCAGTGGGAGCTGTGTAAGAATTAATTACTGTAACCTTTCCACCTATCTCTCAGATTTCTGAGACTGACTTGGACTGGGAGCAGAACAACCCAGGAGACCAGCTAACTAGAGTAAATTTCTCCACTACTGAGGATTATTTTAATCGAAGACCTCCAACCTCAGAGCCTCCACTGGGTGTTAGAACAGAAGCTGCCCTATGATCAGCTGGTATCATCCTATGAATGCTTTGGTCACAGAACATCCTATCACCACCCAGCATACGGTCACTGGACCATAGCTGACTACTGGTGGAGGATCTTTCTACTACAGATCTAATCAATCCACACAATCGAGTATTTCAGGTTTTTGTGTTTCCCCTGCATGAATCTTAGCTGAGAGAGGCCGCAGAGTTGAGTAGAAGGAGACCTGCACTTAAAATGAAGAGAAATCTGGGCTGAAATCCTGCCTCTGCTTCTTACTAAATGCGCAACCACAGGAAAAGTCACTTAACCTCCGTGAAGCTCAGTTCCACTATCTATAAAAAGAGGAAGACAGTAATACTCCCTGAACAGTTCCTTATAAAAGTGTTGTAAGGATCAAATGAGTTAAGTTTTGTAAAGTGTTGGGTCTGAAGCCAAGAAGACCTGAGTTCAAGTTGAGCCTCACACACTTCCTAGCTATGTGATTTGGGGTATGTAATGGTGCTGCAGTTTGCCTCAGTTTCCTCAACTGTAAATTTGGGATAATAAATGCTCCTACCTCCTAAGGTCATTATGAGGATCAAGTGAGAGAATATTTGTAAAGTGCTTATTAGCACAATGTTTGGTGCATTGCATAGCAGCGACTTAAGAAATCCATCCTTCTTATAAGACAACTCCAAAAGACTAGATGGAAAGGGCTATCCACATCCAGAGAAAAAACTACGGAGTCTGAATGCAGACTGAAGCAAACTACTGCTCTCTCTTTTTTATTTTGTTTTGTTTCGTTCTTCTTTCTCATTTTTCATTCCATTGGTTATAATTCTTCTTTATAACTTGACTAATGTTTAAGGTGAAGGTATTTGTAGATCCTACATTTGATTGCAGGCCACCATAGGGGAAAGGGGAAAGGAGAGGGAAGGGGAGAAAATTTGGCTCTCAAGGGATCGTGGAACTGAATGTTGTAAACTAAAAGTAAATTTTAAAAAAATCTATCCTTCCTTTCTTCTTTCCTTCTTCTTACCTACTATTATAACTGTTAGACTATAAGTTGCCTGAGGCACATTATGTCTTTCTTATCCTGTATAACACCTACCGTAGCACTGGGTACATAAAATAGAATGCCTACTGAGTGGTTCACTAGTACAATAAGAAGTAGGAAGATGCTACAGGCAATCTGCATGGTTATGTTGGGTGAACATTATCATTTCAGTCCAATTCATTAAAGCTCTTTTCAGGCTATGGAACTCATGGTTATATATGAAGTGTTTTTTTCCTTAGGAAAGGAGGCGAGACATTTTAAAAGAGGTGGTTTCTAACTCCCTGTAAGGTGAATCTAAGGATATTTCCTTTGTAAATTAAAGAATACTATCTAGAATGGGACCATTTTGCAATCTCCTACCAGCAGCTTTGTTCCTGCCATTTGGGGCCTAATTACTTTGGAAGCCACAGACTGAATAATTTTACATGCTAGTTTCTTTTGTCCTGAAGAACCCAGACCTATGCTGTATAAAGATGTTGACTTATATTCCTTATATTTCTGTCCTTAATAATTCTTTGCTACTCTTTCTCTATCTTTTGGAAGGGGACCCAAACATGTGATTTCATTGGCTAACTCAAGCCTGCACAACCTGCAGCTCTGCCAAAGGATTTCAGGTATCCTGAGAAAAACTTTTTTTTCTTGGGCTGCCTGAAATCTTTTGGCAGGGCCATAGACTGTACAGGTCTGGTGTAACTCATTCTTGATGAGGAAATTCTTATATCAACATACAGCTACAATTGTTCTGCAATTTAGAGAGTTGTCTGGGGGCAGTGAGTTCAATGACTTGCCTATCAGATTGTGTCAGAGGCAAAGCTTGAAGCCACATCTTCCTGCCTGAAGCTAGCTCTAAATCCCGTAAGCCACGCTGCTTTAGATACTGCTCTCCAATATATTAATGTATTTAGCTAAGCATGGATTGCTTGCTAATCACAGAATCTTAGATACAGGTACTGATGGAACAGTAAATTCTAAAGGGTTCTTCTACAATTCTACTTCCCCTTTCTTTAATCTAGCTGTAGAACCTGTGTTCTGGTAAATTATTTGATAGAAGGGGTGAGAATGCTGGTGGACTGTCCTGTGGTAGGACTAGTGTAGCTAAAGGATAACAATTAACTAACATCTGAAAAGCAACAACCTTCTAGTGGTTTCTTTAATCATGACAATAAGTAAGCTTGTTCTTTAAGTCTGTTCATAAATTCAAGATTCTAGAGCAATTCAGATATTACAAGCAGCGTTCATTTAAAAGATGAGTGAAAGTATTGAGAACTTAACTAGAAACATGGTTCCCTGGACCATACTGGTGACCAGAAGCCAACCACCAAAAACACTCCATCGATGTTTCGGTTTTTCAGATATTATGCTTCATTAAAAAGCTAACCAACTGATCTACTTCCTGCCTCTTGAGGAAGTAACTGAGAGCAAGGATTGGCTCATTCTTTGTATTTGTAGCCCTAGCTCTTAGAACAGTGCCAGGCACATAGAAGGCACTTAATAAATGTTTGTTGATTGAATGAAAATTAAATAAAACCCTCACCAGAAATCATCTTCCAATGCAATGTAAGGCTTTAGATGAGTGTTCAGATAAGCTGAGATAATAACATATAATGTTAAGATACTAATTTAAAAAAAAACAACAAAGAGAACAGCAGGCAGAAGAGACAGTAGAAATAAGTTACTGACCTGTGCTACCTCCTCAAAATCTTCGTGACGTTTCTGCAGTGCTCTGGCCCTGTGGAGGGATTTGCCCACGCCAGTATGCTTGCTTAGAAATGCTTCTCCATGGTTCTCAATCCAGTCCAACACCTAGAATGGAATACAAATAACAGCCCTCATAAACACTTTAATGCTGGTCAATGAAGATTAAATTCTGCCATAGGAAATACTAGTATAAGAAAATACAAATTTGAATGGAAATTCAAGAATGGTGTTGAGATATTGGTATACAATAGGTTTCATAGTCAAATCCTTTATCAGCTTTTCCATTACAGGACTTTAATCAGATCTTACATTAAATGTCACACTAAAAGCAGAAATGTAACTGTTTAGATAGTACATGAGTTATAAAGCTGATAAGATTCAGTTAACTCTGCACTTTGAAAAATAATTTCTAGCTTTGAAAATGAAAATTAACATTCATTTCATGCATTAACAAGGTAACTTCTGACCCACTGTTAGAAAACACAAGCTTATTAAACAGACTACAAGAAAACAAAGAAATAAACCCAAAAGATGATTTAGACCCTCTTTTCTATTTGACCAACAATATGTTCCACAGATTGAGGGTTTTTAGCCACAATTCCATAAACAAATTACTTAAAAATTTTCTCTTCTTTAAATACCACAGCAGTAAATAAGATTAGTAAAAACAAAGACATTAAACTGTTTAATAATGAACAGTCATTCTCATTTATCACTACAACACAATAAATAGTTTTCTTGCTCTCCACCTAAGAAATCATGGATAACTGACTATAACTAAAAAACAATGTTTTTATTATAAAAATTGCATACACCTTCTGACTTATTTTTCTTCCTAAGGTGGTGCAGGTGGATTAAGAACATATAATTGTCATATACAATAAACATCACTAGATTAAAAACGAAGCATTCTGTTTAAATAATTAAATAAAACATTTAACAAAATTACCAAAGCTTGAAAAGTGCAACATATAATATTTAAGTCTGAATAATGATTCAGAATAATTTTGACTATCTTTTTTATTACAGTAAAATTATGAGAGTCAACAGAGGTCATGGAAAATTGGATTGGATATCTTGGTAATATTTGTAACTGTGCTGGCAAATCAAAATGATTCTTTGCCAAAATTTTTAAAAATAGTGACCACAGAGCTAATACCTTATCTTATGGGACTGATAGAGTTTGTAGCATAGGGATAAAGGATCGCCTTATCCTTTGTTAAGTGAGAAATGGAGGTCTCCATGCTCTGTACTGCTGGGGCTGAGTGACAAGTAGGCCTCTGGAGAAAGAGGAAGCAGCTGATAGAAGCTATCTCCATTATTCAGTTAGCTTGCTCTCCATAACATTCTGAACTTCCCCCATGCAAACCAGAGCCAGTGTAATTAACTATCAAGCAGCTATGGGACTATTCTTCAGACATGAGGTAACTTTTACTCATTTAGTCTTTCTCTAAAGTAAATGCCACATGATACATTTGTGATGCTTTAGAATTTTCTGAAATTACTGTCAACATGTGTTGTTGCATAAGCAGAAACAGAGAAGAGGCCGGGTTCTAAAGCCCCAATCTTGATATTCTGATTTCTAGGTTGTTCTCTTGAGGACCTTTAATCTTGGGCTGATTTAGGTTTTCTGTGCAGAAAATAAACCTGTGAGCATATGGGTATTCTGCCTTACACCTGAAACTGGTTACTCAACCCATTTCTGTCAACAACAACCATTTTTCCACACACCTGGAGTCAGAAAATAATACTATAAACATTCCTATTTTTTCACCATGTTCTGCTGGTTCTTCTGTAATGTTTCCTGAATCCATCTTTTACTTTCCATTCTCACTGCCACCACCTTAGGTGACATCCTTGTTACTTCACATCTGGACCACTGCCACAGCATCCTGGCTGGCTTACCTGACCTTTACTGCCAGATGACTGGTTTGTTTATTTTTTCCAAAATATTGCCCTCATCATGTCATTTCCCTGTTCAAAAACTTTCAGTGGATCCCTATTACTGAAGAGAGAAAAGCAACTAGATTAAAGCTGGCATTCAAAGCCCTCTCCATCTGACTCCATTCAACCTGACACCCCCACACACAGCCTCTGCTGAAGTCAGGCCAGTCTACTCATTGTCTCTCCCAGACTATCTCCTGATCCATTCAGCTAAATGCATTCTACGTGCCATGCTCAACCCTGCCTTTCAGACTCTGCTAATGATTCTCCTTGCCTGAAATACCTTCTACAACTCTTACCTACTTATCAATACTTTACCCATCTTTCAGGAAGCCCTGTCTATCACCTTCCAATCACTATAGCCTGGGCTCACACAGGGCTCACTCATAGCTTATACCATTGCTTTTGGTACTTAACTATATATACTGCTGAGGGCTGAGGACAGAATCTTGAAGAACATCTATATGTGCAGGGTAGGAGAAAGAACAGGAATCATCAAAAGACAATGAGAAATAGCAGCTAAGATTAGGAACGGAACCAGGATATTACCCTATCACTGAAGCCACAGTTTTAATAAGGTGAGGATGGAAAAATATCATTGAAGAGATTAAAAAAAAACATAATTACGACAGTGTTGCAAATCAAGGGGGCATATCATGAATTCAAAACCAAATGGAAATCTTTTTGGATTTTTCACTGTTCCTGCATATGTAATAAAGAGGCAGCTCTGTGGCACTTTGAATAGAGTGCTGGGACTGGAATCACAAGGACCTGCGTTCAAATATGACCTGAGACACTTACTAGCTCTGCGGCCTTGAGCAACCCACTTAAACCTCTGTGCGCCTCAGTTCCCTAAAGTGTAAAACAGGAATAATAATAGTACCTACATGGTTGTTGTTAAGTCTAAATGAGATATTATTTGTAAAGCCCTTAGTTTAGCATGCTGCCTGGAAAGTGATAGTCACTTGATAATTTCTTACTCCCTCCCTTCCCTACTTATACCATGATTTCTCATCATTAAAATGACCTTGAAGTATTATACAGTCCTCAGTAGAAAAGGACTAACTATAGCAGCTGAAAAGACTGATGCACAAACTAGTTGATATGCTATAAGCTTATCACAGTATAGAATGTGTCAGGCTGTCAGGAAAGACTCTTGTTGAACTCCAGCAAACCCCTGCCCCTAAGAGAACATTCTGATTCTGAGAAAAGTGGTGAAATTCCACTAGCATGAATCTGGTCTGGGGGGATCACTGCTTACACTTGCTCTGAGGCTCCCTCAAGAGACCAAGTTCTTTCCACAGAAGCAGCATGGCATGATGCCAGCCTTGGGAGTCAGAAGACCTAGGTTCAAGTCTCTCATTTGACATTTACTGTGCACAAATTACTTAATTTCTCTAAACTTCAGTTTTCTACAAAATGAAGATCATAAGTACTACATATTCTACGGGGTTTGTAGTAAGGCTCAAATGAAATAATATAGGTTGTGTTTTACAAACTGTAAAGCACTATGTATTCGTATTCCCCATATGCCCCCACTAGCTAGTTGAGCCCTGCAGCTTTTAATAACTTCTTTCTCTGAACTCTGTAAGTGACCCTCATCTATTAGGCTAGCCCAGAACCAGTTTAATCTCTACTGGAAAACTCTGGGCTGAAGGCAAATTCAGGTCCGTTCTAAGGCTACTCAAGCCTAGTCTCCTGGTCTGGTCCCACACCTTCAAACTTGGCCTAGTAGCAAAATGGCCAATGCACAGATTTTATATGGCCTCCCAGATGACACCCACCATCAGGTTGTTGTGACAGTTTCCAGGTCAAGCCTGGAGTGATACTCAAAGTTGACTCATGGAATGCTGTGTATGATCAAATACAACAAGTCTGTTGTCTTTCCTGTTTAAAAATTCCGTTATTCGTGAGAGTTGAATTTGCACATTATGTCACATCTTTCCTCATCTGAGTAAGCATCCTGAAGAGAGGAACTATATATTGGACTTCCTAGATTCACAGAAATATCTCCCTTTTAAATGCACATGGGTCCTGTCATCAAAGCTGACTGTTGAGTGGCTGTTCATTTAGGGTTAAGCATTTTTTCTCAAAGTTTTAAGGAAACAGATGCCCTCAGCTGGTGCTGCTCTATTAATCACCTGATTTCAAGACACACATAACAAGCAGTTAAATTGTTTATGTGACCGAAAATCCTTTGAGGACACGTTATGAAACCCGGGCACCACTCACTCTGAAAGAAATGTCTCAATGACAACTTCAAGATCTCTTAACCTCCAAGTCTGGATACATTTAATGGAATGTGCCTCTGGGCACAAAGCCAATACCAGGCGGAAGAAAGCTATCAAATATTTTAAGCCTGAAAGGAATGTAAAGAGATGCATAAATAATAGCTATGCTACATTCAACTTTTAAAATTTGACAGAAAGCCCACAAAGCCTATTTCATTCTTCTTAGTTACAACACATTCTGTCTACCCTGCATTTTTTATGTATCCGGTGCTTTTGTAAGACAGAAAAAAGGAGTAAGTCATTAGCAAAATGGACAGTTAAGTGGCTCAGTGGATAGAGTGTAGGGCATAGAGACTGGCAGATGAGTTCAAATCCAGTCAGACAATAGCTTTGTGACACTGGGCAAGTCACTTAACCTTTGTTTTGCTTCGGTCTCCTCATCTGTAAAATAGGGATAATAACAGTACCTACCTCTAAGGGATGCGGAAAAGAACAAATGAGATAATATTTGTAAAGCCCAGCATCTAGCACATTGTAGGTGCTATCTAAATGCTAGCTATTGTTATTACTGTTATCACAAACAAAATAAAACAGATAGATGATGAATCCCAGAACAGATTTTACATAAGGCCACAGTTTTGAAAATGAAAAAAGAATAGGAAAATAACAAATCAAGGAAGGTCAGAAGATGATCCTTTTAAATGACAAAATTTCTTTTTTAAAGTTTCAGTGATATAGGATTAGAAAAAGTCAGTTATCAACAGTTTCTCAATATCATCTGAAGTCTTCTTCCTTTATCCCTGACCTCCACAAAAAGAAATTGTAAGTGCCAGTAAATTTCCCACAATGGCAAGAGGAATTCAATCAAGCAGCCAACAATTAGATTTCCAACAAAGACAAAGGAAATTCAGTCCATCAACAAAGGCCTACTATGTGCCAGGCACTGCAAAAAGAAATGTTAAGTGCTAGTAAATTTCCAACGTGACAAGAGGGACTAAATGAAGTAGCCAACAATTAGATTTCCAACAAAGACAAAAGAAATTCAATCCATCAACAAGGGCCTACTATGTGCCAAGCTACAAATACTTTTTTAAAAAGAACACTGAAGTGCCATACAGTGATCTAAAATAATCCAAGACAGTCATGCAATCAAAGATGATATTCAATACCAAGATTTCCCTGGGGATGCTCTGTTTGGCAGTTTGTAATACACTTCCCAGCTTTCCAAAGAATTCCTCATCAACAGTTGTAACTTAAATCTGTCCAAATAACATTTTAAAGAAATGCTTGTTAAATTTTTCAAGCCAAAACATTTGCAGAACAAGGGGTTTCATTCATCAAAGCCCAGGGCTCGGCTGGCTAACCACAGGCATTTCCCAATCTAACTCTTTCCCCCAAGCCAACCAAACTGGAGCCAGAAGCTCTGCTGCCTGCCTATCTGGAAGCCGGGTGACCTTCCCTAACAAAAGGACTCACATCCCAGCTGCTGCTCTTCTCCCAGGCTCGGAGTAGGGTGATAGCTTTCGCCAGGGGCAGAAGAACATGAGAGTGGAGAACAGCCTACATCCTTCCAGGGGCAGTAGACCCAATGCTGACTCCTTTTCCTGTTCAGATTAAGCAGGAAGGAGCAGGATGTGATATGATCTAGGTTCCTCTGTGTTTCATTGCCCTCTAATGGACAAAACAACACCTTCAAAGTTAAGGGCTGCTTTATTAATGCCTAACTCTCATGAGGAGAGCTGTTACAGCTCAGGAGGCTTTTCAACTTCAACCACCATGATGGTGTATAGAATCAAATCATGGAATGCTAGATTTAGGGCTAGAAGAGACCTCTGATGTAGTCTAACCCATTCATTTTACAAAGGAGGAAAGTGAAGCTTGAGGAAGTTGTGATTTTTCCAAGGGGACAAAGCAAATAGGAGCTGACTTGGAATCTGAATACAGGTCCTCTGACTCCAAATTTAACAGTCTTTCCATTGTTCAGCCAGCTTGAAGGCCTGTGGTTTTGCAGTCTGAGAAATATTAAAAGTTTACGTGTCTCACCAGCAATGTTAAGGACTGGATTTTCTTTTAAACAATTTTTATTTTCACTGTTTTGGATGGAGATCTTTTTCAAATCAATAACATAATTTAACCTTTTCTTGATGACAACAGTATCTTGATGACAGTAAACATTAATTATTTCTACAACAAATAGACTCAGCTTACAATATTAAAAGCTATTTTGTCTACTTATGTTTCAACCCCCAGCTATTTCCTCAATGTCCAGAAAATGTTATTTCTTGTTATGTGCTACTTACACTCTTTGGTCCCTATATTATGATTCCAAACCCCATATCCCCCATGAATATTCCCTATATTTTTTTTTCTGTTCATACTCCATGGTGGGCTGGGGAAACCAAGCAGGTTAGAATTGTGTCAAAAAGAAAAATAAATAGGCTCCAAATGAAGTCCTGAAGAGATCTGTTCGTGAGGTTTACAAAATCTATACTATTCCACAGTTTTTATTTGCTTATTAATTCAATTATTTATTGAATTATCAATATCAATAATATCAACAAATATTTATTGAGCAACTGCTATGAACAAAAGATACAAAAAAGGAAGATATAAGGGCAGCTAGGTGATGAAGGGAATAGAGCACCAACCCTGGAGTCAGGAGGACCTGAGTTCAAATTCCGACCCCGACACCTGACACTTACTAGCCATGTGACTTTGGGCAAGTCACTTAACCCCAATTGCCTTTCTTTCTACCCTCCAAAAAATAAAAAAAAGGAAGATGTGATACATCAAGAATTAACTATGTGGCATCAATAAAATATACCATGTGTGTTCTTTATTAACCACTCCCCAAAAGATTATTTGAAAAAAAAAAAGATAAAAAATACTTCGAATATTATTATGTCATCTTTTAGATTGTTGCTTTTAAGGACTTGGGACTAAAAACAACGCTTCACTCATTTGGCATTTGGCAGAAAACAAGTATAATAATTTCAGTGTTCTTTTATTTTTAGGGAATAATTAACAAAAAATAATTCAACTCCCTGTGAAGAATTTGCAGGAGGAATAATGATGTTGATGATGATGATAACACAATAACAATGATAGCTAGCATTTATACAATGCTGTAAAGTTTACAAAGCCATTGCATGTTACTTAATTTGATCCTCACAACAACCCCATTATATAGGTACTATTATTATCCCTGTTTTACAGCACATGGAGCCACAGAGAGGTTAAGTGAATTCCCTAGGGTCACATATAGCTGACAGTGTCTGAAACAAGATTCAAATTCAGGACCTCCTGATCTCAAGTTCATGTTCTATCCACTATGCCAATTAGCTGCCTAGGTGATGAGGGTGTAGATGGCTTTTGATGCATTAGTGGAGGCAGGAGGCACACCAATGAGATCAGAGATACATTCAAGAATGGAAGAAACAAGCCAAATATAAAATACCTTAACTGATGTATTGGAATTTTAAATGGACAATACAATGTATGAGTAAAAATATTCAATTACTAAAGAGGATAAAATGAATTTTCAAAGAATAGACATCTGTGATTTTTAAATAACATTAAATGAAAAGAAATAAAAATAAACACATGGAATTTTTAAAACATTTTTGACATTGAATTTGATTTGTCTCTTTTTATACAACATCAAATCATTTTTCCTGTTGCAAAATATTGACTTCCTCTGTGCTCCACCCTGAATTCTCTATAAAGCTAAAATTAACATATTTTCATTTGTTTTGGTTATTACTTCCTTGTTCAAGCACTATTGGCTTTGATACTTTAAATCATCAGTGATACTATCCATATGTTGGATTATTTTAACTTAAAACTTTTATTTTCTATAAAATGTTTTTGCAAAATCTTGTTAAATTCTTTGGGTGAAACATTTAGAATCCAGGATTTTTAAATTTATTAAATCAAAGCTACCTTCGATTATGTAAAATGAGATAAAGCAATTTGACTGTGATCACTTTCAATTTGCTAAATATAAGTTGGTGAACATTTCATTCTGAAAATGTCATTTCCCAGTGGTTGGCTCTGGGTAACAATCAGTGTGCTGTTATGAATTTGGAAAAAATGAAAATCACAAAATGAACTTGTTTTTTTTCTACAGTTGATATATAAAAAAATTTATTCCATTAGACAGTGTCCCAAAACTCTAAGTGCAATTTTTAAGCTTATATATACTGTTTCTGACTGAGGTGGCCTGAGTATTTGTTTTCTGATATACAAGGGAGTACTTTATTTCAAATAGAAGTGGTCCATTTAGTCATGCTCTTCCATTTTCTAGTAGAGGCCAAGCTAAGCAAAATCACATCATCCATCTCCTCATGGTCACTAATAAATTGGACACAGAAGAAAAAAAATTAGCTGCCAGGAATAGAGGACTGGGGCCTAGATTACTGATGAAGCTTCTTTCCCACAAGGAGCCTGGGAACTGTGCCAGATCAATTATACCAATGGCTCTCTCTTTTTTCCCTTTCCATCTTTTGCTAGGTATCTATCCCTAACCTTAATCCATTTTTTCCAGCTGACATATCTAACTGGTTTTATGCTCTGGGTTTAAATTCTACTACCTGTGTGACTTGTCAATCCATTTTCTTGGGTCGAAATTCCCTAATGCGTAAAATGATGGGGTTGGAACAGATGGTTTGAGGTCCCTTCCAAAGCTAGATCTAGGATTCTATGACCTATAACCCTTCTGCTGCCATCTTTATAAATACTACATAAATCTTAATTCTCCTTCCCAAGGAACACAAATTGTTAATGTAAATTGCCTAAAATGGCCACAGATATCTTCTGGGACTTAAGTAAAATGACAGAATCTATAAATGTTGATTCAAAGGGCTTTGAAGGTATAAAATACTCTGGTGATAAAAAGGAATCAGGGAAGTTTTAGAGTAAAATAGATAAAATCAAGGATAATTTCATAATCAAAACAATGTAGCTGTAATAAGCTTTTTTGATACATACATATTTTCATATGTAATGTTTTAAAAAATATTTAAGATAATATTGGGGGAACGTATCATTGGCATTCAAAATTGTTTATGAAACCCTTAACCACATCACTTGGAACACAATTTATGAAACAATGCATTAGATGATCGCTGAGGTCCTTTCCAGTTAAAAAGTTTTATAATTTAATGAGCATACTGTAATTAGGAAATATAATGGCAGACACCTAGTCTAGCCATATATGACTTCTTCCTGTAAACTTAATTTAAGCTTGTTTAGTAGTATAAATATAGTGGGTCTTCTCCAGTCCAATGCTTCACTGTTATCCCCTGCCCTGGGATCCATAGGCTCTTCATTTCTTTGTCCAATTTAATTTAAAATTAGAATTCAACATATTCCAAAAAAAAAAAAATCATATAATACACAGAGGAGCTTAAAGTAGATAGAATCAGACACCCTCAAAGATAGAAAAGCTAATACTTAGTTGAGCACGGGGAATGGAGAGAAGCATTCAGCAGACAAGAACATGAGACAGGACAGAAAGGTCCTACATTCCAAGTCCTACTTCTGCATAAGCAACATAGGATCATTTCAAGTGGTAAGTTCTCTTTGCTCCATTATTATTTTCTTAGCTATACGTAAACTATGGAGAAAAAAAGAGGAAAGTAAAGAGGTTACAATTAAGAAGGCAGTCTGTCAAATTCCACATCAATTTCCCATTTTTTAAATACCAAAGATCATCCTCTCTCTGGTATGCAAAGTATTAAAAAATTATAAGTTTTAATTATAGATATAATTCTAGAGCATTCAAGATTCTTATGTAGACCAAAAGAGTTCAGTAAATAACAAATATTCTTTGTTGTTACTGAAAGTGTTTATGTTTTACATTCTTACAAATGAATTACTATTCTTAAGCCATATAGAGAGTTTTTAGGGAAGGCAGTGTGGTGTAATGAAAAGATAATCAAAGCAAGTCAGGAGACCTGTATTCAAGTACTAATTCTGCTTCTAACAATGCAACTGTATGAAGGGTCTTACCATCACGTTCTGAATCCACAAACACTGCCTACTCCAGTGCCCCTCCAAAGAAAAATAAGAAACTCTTGGAAGAAACCATTCATTCACATCAAGAGAAACAACCAGAATTTACATTAAGTAGATGGCCAGTACCTGAATTATATGGACTTACTTAGCGAAAGATATTTAATCATTCTGATGAACACACACCTACCTAAACTCATCTTTAGAAGTAAATTGGAAATAAGTTGAGATCATGATCACAGGTGAGGATCTGGAGGAAGTAGTAAGAGTCAGTGAATACCAGTCTGAAACTTCTTTGCTGACCCAATGCTCCTCTGGGAACTGACAACCTAAGGCATTTATGTTAAAGGCTTCAGGGAGATTACTCCTGTTGACATACAGGATAGCTGCCATCAGAGTTGCAAGCAAAACCATCAAGTAAAGGAAGAGAAGTTCCCCTCCCTTTCTTTACAACTCTTTCTCACATCATGGCCTGTCTTCTGACCTACTGTGCCCTACTGCTGGCTCCCGACTGTTCAAATCCCCCCTCATGTAGATTATACTTAATACTGTCCTTTACTAAAGGGCTCCAGGATTCAAAATATCCTCTGGCAACACCTCCTATCCCATCCCACTCCAATTTTTTCCTCTCTCAGCAAAGCAGTTCTTGGTCAGATATTTAACACTTATCTGAAGGTGGTTAAGCAGTTTATTAAAGCAGTTCCCACCAAAGAATTAATGATTGATTAATTATTAAAAGATTGTCTCAACCTTCCCAGGGCTTATTTGCATTTTAAAAGAAAAACTTATTAAGCAAAATGAATCTGAAATGAGTGGGATGTATGTGTGTAAATATGAGCACCCCTACCTTCCCACACCCTCTCTAAGCACAAATGGCAGGATAACAGGAGTTGAGAAATCTGGCACTGCACTTTGGAAAGGTTGCCCAGCCTTAGGTGGAGGAGGGGATCTTAACCTAGAGTTTGTGAACTAAAAAAGTTTTGACAACTATTTCAATATAAGTAGTTTCCTTTGTAATTCTATGTATGTTACTTGCATATTTAAAAATATTATTCTGGGAAGGGGTCTATAGTTGTTACTAAACTGCCAAAGGGGCCCATGACACAAAAAGGTTAAGAACCTCTTTTCTAGAGGATGTCCAAAGAGATGATAAAGGAATTCAGGAAGAAGGTTTGATGGAAATGGTGACCGCTACAATATTACTGAACCCTCCCACAGGTGTATTCATCTACACAGCTGCTAGACAAGTCAGGTACGTACAAAACCAGCCCACTTAGTGAAAGGTGGAACTCTGGACTGTCTCCAGTATGCACTGTTATCAGTGCAGTCAACAAACTTATGTGCAATATCTTAGCCTAGGCCTCATTGTGGCAGGGAGGTAAGCTTGGGTTCTGAAAGGCTGTGCTAACAGAACATAAGCTCTGAAAGCTTCTACCATGCTGGAAAGGAATATGGCCCTAGCAACACACACTGCTTTCTTAGTTTCAACCTAGCTAACTACAGAACGGTATGAATTCTCTGGCTTTGGTCACCTGTGTAACAAAGAAAAATATAAAATGGCCTTCAATCTCATGTGGCCTCTTCTACTTCCAGAAGTCACAATGTCATAGGTATGTGAAAGGGGGCAGAAGGTGCTAATAATCACACAGATTCTAGACTATCTTAGAAATTTTAGATAGATGTTTATACTATAAATGTAAGATCGAGGGAACATTGGGCACATGGACTAGTGGAGGAATTGAATCATATAAATTTTGAGATTCTATAAATAACACAGGAAAACAAAAGTGGTGGAGAAATGGAAGGAGAGGTCACAGGTTTTCCTGGGAGAGGCAAATAAATGAGTTGGTGGAAATGGTTTTATAATGTGTTCAAAAGTAACAAGAAACATTATTTCATGAGACATTTGGCTATTTCATATTACAGTGCTTATGATAAGCATTTACAAAAATAGTACCATGAAATAATTCTAGATTCTGAGTCAACATCAGTTGCAGAAGATGAATTGGCAAAGAAAGTCTATAAAGATCTAAATAAGATCCTCTAAATTAATAAGTATAAAGTATACTTTAATCCTCATTGACTTGATTGCAAAGATCAGCATAGAGAAGGATAAAAAAAAAAATTATTCACCACGTCCTTAGAAAATTTATTCCAACGAAGAGACCAAAAGAGCACAGAAGCCAGCAAACATTTGATCTCTTTGCCAAAAAGAGATATAGTAGCTAAGGCAATAATGATTTAAAACATAAATTCATTAGTAAAATCTCATGGAGAAGTTTTATGGAAGATTATAGACAGTACAAGCTCACAAAATAGCAAAAAGCAGTGGAGTAAAAAATAAATTTATAGAAAGTTTAGTTAGATTCAAAGATGCGAAAATACCCCAAGGGCATTCAAAGATAAAACTGGAAGGAGATCAAGAGACAAAAAGAATGGATGAAAAATGGAAATAAACAGTAAAAATTTCTATAAAAATAATTCTCCATCAACTGCAATGAAGGCCTTTAATGTGGCCCTTAATATCCCATATTCTGATATGCTGCATTATGAAGCAGAAACAGCAAAGTAAAGAAGACTGGCTAAACTTAAAAAAGTAGATACAGAGGAGGTTTGTGTAGAAGGTGCCATAATTTAATTCTCAAGATTTTTGAAAGATCAAGGAATACTAAAAGCTTAGGAAGAAAAAATCTTAGAACTTCTTGTTATGAAAAAAAGTCACTGGAAAAAAACAACAATAATTATTAACTAATATGCCTATTTTCCCATTTCAACAAAATTTTTTGAGAGTAAAAAACAAGAAAATGCTTGAAAAAGGTGTGAAATGAGAGCAGGTATGCTTTTGCAAACAAGACTCTATAGGAGACTGACTCTGCAGTTATATAATTGACAGAAAGGTGTAGAAGAGTACCTCCTTCCCTGATAAATATTGTGATTTTTTTAAGCACTTGTTTCTGTGGAGCATGATGGTACCTTAAAGATTCGCTCCTAGTAAGGGATCTTCTATGCCTATGTGGAAATGATACAAGATTCCTTGAAGGATAACACTAGAGATAATTGGCTCGTTGATATTTAGGCATAAAGAAAGCAGACTATGCTAGATAGATTGTGTTTGCCACTGCTCTAGAAGAGGTCCAGCTCAGCCTCCAAGTTGAAAAAGAGTTCCCTTTACAGATGGTGAGATCCTCCAGATTTTCCAGTGTGGAGATGGAACAGCACTAATTGCCTGAATCCCTGAAACAATGAAGAACCAAATAAGTTCATAATGACTTAAGAGAATTCAGTCTGTTGTCCATGACAAAGCAGGGAGATATAGAGAAGAGGCAAAAAACCAAGCATTTATTAAGTGTATGTGGAAGGCACTTTGCAGAGTACTTTAGAAATATTATGATTTCATTTGAAAAACGAAGTGGATAAAGTCCAGAACGTGATATGAAGTAGACAGGCAACCCAAGAGCTGATCCAATCAGCATATATAAGTAGGACAGACATTCTAGTTGCCTGATTAACTCACCAAAGAATTTAATAGAAGGGGAGAGCAAGTTGGACTGCTCTCCGGAAAATAAACAATCCCCAACTTTTTCCCGAAATAAAGTTCCACTTTAAAAAAAAAAATACATTCGCTGATGTTGTATGGCTCTGAACCATGGAATAACAGTCAACAAAGGAAGTTTCATATTACTCTAAGGGGAAGAGTGGGATGCATGCGAGTAGCAAGGTAAAGAATGTAGGGCTCTAAATGGAGCTATACCAGTCACAAAGCAAGAAGAAGGCATAATCAATGTACATCCTACATATTTCACGGTATCCATACAATGATAGGTTTTGAAGAAGGTCCTCAGTACATTGGTCAGACCCAACGTGGACCACTTGTGGAAGAACATGGATGCGTCACAGAATGAAAAGATATGTATGTAATGTGATCAGTATCAACTGGAAGGAATATTCATACTAAAAAGAGTATCAATTTAACTTATTTCAGCAATGACCTATTAAACACCTACCATGTAATAAAGCGTTATACAAATGACAGTCTCTGACTTCAAGTGCCTTGCATTATTATTACTATCATTATTATTAATAGTAGTAACCTGGGATTTCATTATAGATTATCAGAAACTCCCAGTGAAAATGCCTTTACCTGGGTAGAACAACACCTATTGTGCAATTTATTGTTTTAAGAGTACACCAAGCAATTAGGTGACTTGCCCAATATTTACCTGAAGTAACCTTAAACTCAGGTCTTCCTGAATAAAAACCATCTATCTCTCTATGCCACGGCTGTAGACAGGACATACCATGTATAAAAATTGCTAAGATACAAGGAAGAATGTAAGAGGGGCAAAGGAGATATTATAAATTTTTTTTAAAGAAACACAAGACCCTTTTCAACTGAGGTTCTCCTATCACTCCAAAAAACGAAGGTTCAAAATGATCTGGACCTTAAAACGGAAGAATATTGACAAGCACAGATATGGAAGAAGTACATTCCAAATGAGAGGCGGGAGAGTGCATGATAAATAAGGGATGTAGCTGAGAGTTTAGTTTTCACTAGGAGAATACCGTATGAAAGGAGATATTGTAAAATTAGGATGGAAAGGTTCATTAAAGCCAGGCTGCAGAGGGCCTTAAAGGTCAGGCAGATGTTAACTCACATTTATAGTGTTTAAGATACAATATCATTCTCATTTAACAGATGAAGATGTGTGACTGAGAGGTTGTCAGTTTCTAGAGTTCATACAGGAAGTAGCAGTCAGGCTATGAGCCTGTCTTTTAAATCCACATGCTACATCCTTTCCCTTATATCATAATTGTGGTTCCCAAAATAAGATCCTAATCCTCTGGGAGCTGTGAAATGACTCTAGGAGGGAACATTATTAATCAATTGTAGGAAAGGATTATGAGTTGCATCCCACCTTCCTAGCCATTCCCAATTACAGTACTTTGTGTTCACCATTTATCCTCTTAACACTTTCCCCAGTTCCACATTCTCGACCAACCTCTCTTCCTTTCTGCTCTGGGATGGGATGCTTAGGATGGCTGGACCTCCAAGACAGTGGGACATGCTGTTGAGAAAATTTCTCCCCCTCCTCAAGTGTCCCCGAAACCTGTCCCCCAGGTCATTTTGTGGTTTCCCCTCAGAATTCTGGAGCAGTGGCTGGTGAATGAAACCCTTCATCTTTCTTCTTCCTTTACTTCAGTGGGACTGATTGAGTCATACAGGGTGAGCTGGCAATTAAGAGGCCACCAATGATTGTAGAGAAATCATTTGCAGAAGAGTAGTGTGAACAAAAACCAAATTGCAAGGGTGAGGTATAGGTGGATACTCTATCCTTGATGCCATCCCTAAACATCTTTTCAAGCATATTGTCCCTAACGTCACCAACCTCTTCTCTAATCTTCAGTCTAATCGTATGTATAGGTTCTATTCCTAATATCTACAAATGCTCAAATCTCTTTCATCTTACAAAACAAACTTTTATTAAAACTTGCCACCACCCTCAGGTGACTGTCCTGCATTTCTCCTCACTTTCTTAGTCAAACTTCGAGTAAAAGCTACCAACACTATCTCAACTTCCTCTCCTCTCACTCACTTCTCAACCCTTTAAAATCTATTTTCTGACCTCATTACTCAACTGAAACTGCTCTCTCCAAAGTTAACAATCTCACGACTGCCAAATCTGTTGGCATTTTTTCAATCTTCAACCTTCTTAACCTCTCAGAGGCCTTTGACACTGCTAACAGGGCTCTCCTCCTGAATTTTCCCACATGACACTGCTCCCTCTTGGTTCTCCCCACCAAGTGACTGTTACTTATCAAACTCCTTTACTAGACCTTCCTCTATAATAGCCTTTAACTGTGGGTATTCCCCAGGCTCCTTCTGAGGACCTCTTTTCTTCTCTTTCTATAGTCTCACTGAGTGATTTCATTAGATCCCATTGGTTAAATTATCCCAATGCAGATAATTCCCAGATCTATATGTATTTTCAGCCCTACTTTCTCCTCTGTGCTCCATTCCCACAAGGCTAACTTCTTAATCAATATTTCAAACTGGATGTCTGAAGGGCATCAAGATGTCCAAAACCTAAACTAATTTTCTTTCCCCAAAACTTACTCCTATTCTGACTTCCCTATTTCTGTTGACAGAACCACCATATTTTCAGTCACCACAGCTCAAAGTCTCAGTGTCTACCTTGATTCCTCACTTTCACTCACTCAACATACCTAATCAACTGTCACCTTGTCTGCCTCTGCAACATTTTGCTTTTCTATTCCTTCTCTCTCTCCATAGACACAGCTATTACCCCTAGTTCAGGGACTCATTACCTCTTACCTGTACTACTGAAAGAGGCTCGCCATGGATATCCTTGCCTCAGATCTCTCCCTTCTTTCATCCATCTTTCACACAGTTGTCTAAGTGATTTTCCTAAAGTATAAGTCTGTCCATGTGACTCTTCTACCTAATAAACTCTAGCTATTCACTATTACCTCTAGAATCAAATACAAACTCTTCTATTTGGCATTTAAAGCTCTTTACAACCTAACTCTTGAAGCTTATCAAAAAAATACTCTCTTCACATACTCTATGGTCCAACCAAACTGGCCATCTTACTGCTCCTCCCATATGACACTCCATTTCCTGCCTTCACCTTTTTATAGAGCTGTCCCTAATGCTTAAAACTTACTTTGTCCTCACCTCTGTAATGTATAAAAAGTTTGATAGATAATTTCTGGGTAATTAGTCATTTTATTAATTATGCTAGCAGATAATTAATAAAAGTGGTCAGTGGCACTCTTGAATGTCAAAGACCCCTCATGGAACCCACTCAACACTTACCTACTCTTGGAAGAATGGGTGTTCCTGAGTAGAAATCAACTGTGATTGGTTAACAATTAATGAAAGAATGAATATTATAATGAGGTAGGCTTATTCTAATGAGGGGTTGGTAACTCAGTCTTAGACAAAGAGACTTATCTATACCCATATCACCCCATCTAGGGTAGTCTAGATTAAAAGTGGAATCCACTTCTACCCAGACCTGTCTGACTAAAACACAATGGGCTGGAATCTATCAATTCACCTAAACTAATTGTTTTTTACCTTTTGATCAGATCTAAACTTTCCCAGTTAGGTATGTCTCCCTCCATATTTCATATCATTGTCAGCCCAGCATTTCAAGGGTTGTCTGAATAGCCTACAGAAGTTGATTTCTAAATGACGAAAAGGGGAAAAAAACCTTACTCCTAATTCAATAACTGTCTATTAATACAGGAGAGAAATAATTTCTCTCACCTCCAACCTCCTAGAATCCCTAGCTTTCTTAAAAATCAGTTTTGTCACCTTCTTCATTGAAGCGGTTTTTTTTTTCTTTTTGGAGGGCAATTGGGGTTAAGTGACTTGCCCAAGGTCACATGGCTAGTTTTGTGTGTGTGTGTGTGTTAATTTCTGAGGCCACATTTGAACTCAGGTCCTCCTGACTCCAGGGCGGTGCTGTATTCATTGTGCCACCTAGCCACCCCCACTGAAGTTTTTTAAAGCCCTTTAGCTGACAGTACCTTCCATCACAAATTGCTCTCTCTCTCTCTCCTTTATGTATATTCTCTTTCTGCTAATGGATTCCAAGACCTTTGAAGGCAGAAATTACAAAAACTATTTTGTTTTTGTCTTTGGGTCCCCAGTGCCCAAGATATAGATGTCATTTCATGAATACTTCTTGGTATACTAAGTGATTTATTAGAAAAAGAGAAGGAAGAAAGTATAGACTATTCTTTCTAAAAGACTGGCAATACGGCATGGCTGTGCAACCCTTTTATAATCACTTAGCTCTCTGTGCTCCAGAAAATTCTCTAAGATCTTAAGTAGAGAGAAGGATGCTGACTTTAATTGACAGAGAGGGTTTCCCCAAGCAGGAGTTCCTTATGCTAATGAAATCACAGTCCCAGTCCATCAGCGAAGGGAAAGGAAAGTATAGGATGATAGCTGGAGGGGGTAGGACTATCAAGGGAAGGTGTGTTTCTTTTTTTTTTTTTTTAAGGTTAAATGGATACTTCAAATACTTTATAGGCAGAGTAGAAAGAGCTAGGAGAGAGAAAGGAGGTGAAGATGAGAAAGAAAGGTGATTATTAACAGACCAAATTCTGTAAAGGGATGGGAAAGGATGAGATCAAAGGCAAATGGGGCAAACATAGCTTCTAGGATCGAGTGAAAATACTAATTTCATTGAAGTTTGAACTGACAGCATCCTTCTAATATTTCATCTGCAAGCTCATTCTATTTCAATAATCATTCCAAAAATAAATCATGCATCTTATAAAAGATTTAAAATCATATGACACTGCAAGACACTAGAAAGTTTAATATCAAGAAAATGCAATGGAAATGAATTATTTCATAATCTTTTTCTTATGAGTAGTAGAGATGATGATATTTTCTTCCATTTTTTTTCACTTTTTGTAAAACAGCCTTTACAAACCACATAAGTGTGCTATTAGTCTGCTACCCCTTAGCTTTTGTTAGCTGTCCTTATTATTGTGTCCTGGATTGAAAGAGCTTCCCTGAACAATTTAAAAAGGCAATTATTCAGAGTTCATTTTATACTAGGCAGGCAGCTAAGTGGCTCAGTGGATAGAGGGCTGGGCCTGAGTTCAAATTCCGCCTTATATACTTACTAGCTGTATGATCCTAGGCAAGTCACTCAACCCTGAAAATGGTAAGCCCCTCCAGAATCTTTGCCAAGAAAACCCCAAATGAATCATGAAGAATCATAAAGAGTCAGACAACTGAAATGAACAACAACATATACAGTGTGCCAAGCACCAGGGACACAATTCAGCAAGATAGTCCCTGTTCTCAAAGGAATGACATTCTAATAGAGGAAGACAATGCATATGGGGGAGGCTCGGGTTGGAAAAAAAGAGGGAGACAGCCAGGAAGGGGCAGGGTGGCCTTGTTCTGGGTAACAAAGTAAAAGTTCCCCTATCAAAGCTTCGAGTCCCAGGGGGTGGCAATCCAAATTCCAGCAGGTGGAAGAAAGCCAGGGTGGCAGCAACCACTGTGTGAATGAACCACTGTTTTAAAATGGCCACTCCCTTTGCTTCTCTCTACCAAATAAATTATACAAGACTTCCCTATATGCCTTCCACTTGAATTTTAGGGAAAAAAATAATTTTCAGTTTGTCCCCTATCCACTTCTTCAAAGTAAAAAAGTTTGCTTTGATTAACCTTATCAACACTTCTCATCACTCCACAAGCCAAGCCCACATGTAATTTCCTATTTTCTTAAGAGAACAAGTCCAAACCATTCCTGATTAAATTTAACCTACAAAACAGTGCTGTTTCCCTTAAAGAACAATTATATATTTTGTATGGTATGGTAACAGGACTGTACACATTATGTCTATTATGTATCCTTTGACTTACAATCTCACATCCTATTTGCTGCTCCTGAATGAGAAAAAAGCTGGCTAAGGAAACTGGCCTACATCCCCATTTTAATTATCTTCCTGCATATTGAAATTAATGTTTTCTGTTTTATAATTCTAGCCCATTAAAAACATGGTTTGCCCCCAAAGCAGGCTATTAAGAACTCTCAGGCTACACTTTAGTTCTTCCTTTGTATCTTCCACCCCCTATCCTTTCTTAATGAACCCAATTTTCTCCTTTCAGCACCAATCAGTTAGTGTGGAGGAGTGATGGGAAGGGAAGAGAGAAAGGACTCATTCAGAGGATCGAGACACAACCTTTTCCTCCTACTTTGTAGGATGGGAAATGATTTCTCCTATTTAGTCATAAATCCAAGTAGGGCTTCCACCTGTGAATACGCAACATTTCACCTGCTGATTAAAGAAGTACATTGGATATTGAGGGCATATGATATATAATTACTCTTGGACAATTGTAATAAGAATGTAAATTTTAAAGATCTTCCCTGCCCCTAGGCTAATGTGCACCTGAAGCCTGG
>NW_027186349.1:12206843-12278047 GCF_028583685.1 Petaurus breviceps papuanus
TTTAAAGATCTTCCCTGCCCCTAGGCTAATGTGCACCTGAAGCCTGGGGTGGGGGAGGCTTGTTTTTCAGTAGATACTTTTTGATTGGCCAGTGGGTCCAAAAGGTTGTTACATTCTCTGAGCCAGGAGAAGGCTATATAAGCCCTGATGTGTAGCTTTGTTTTGGGACTCACTTTGAGAAGTGTTCTGTGATTTGATCTGAATTCTGGGAAGCCTTTGTTGAGAGTCCCCCGGCTTTGAAAAACCTAGAATGTGGAAACCCAGATGTTGACTGGGTATGGATGTAATGGTTGGACAGTTTGGAAATCTGTCTACTTGATGTTTCTGTCTTGATAGTTATGCCTGTATACTTTGAGGTTCAGGGTGCTGACCTTTTCTCCTGAACAAGGTAAACGATATATGTCTGACTGATTAAAGTAAGCTTGTTAACCCATTTTGAGTTGCTTTCCTTTAACAAAGCAGATCCAAGAACCTGTGGTAGTTGCAAACCCTGCTACAACAATTAAAAGTAAATGGAAATACATGTAGTCACTGCTATAAATAAATCTCAGTTTTCATAAGTTCTCCTAAAAATGGGTATTTACTAATTCAAGAACTGTAGGCCTAATTAATAGAATGTTAAATCTGGCAAGGGCCCTTGAGGTCACTTGAATCCAACCCACTCATTTTACATCTTGAAGAAAGCAGTAACTTATAATATATCACACAGCTAGTTAGTGCTTGAGCCAGAACTTGTGACCAGGTCTCCTAATTCCAAATGGGATGCTTTCCACCATGCCATTTTCCTTGCATACAGTGATAAGCAGCAGCAATATCATAATTTTTATTACTAAGGCATTTATACACAGAACATTCACCTAAAATCATAACAACAAGCCAGGCTTAGTAAGTGGCATTAAAAGTCATTAAACAATTATAAGAATCTAACCCTATGCGATAAACCTTTTAAGTAAAGCACTATGCTCTTGGGAAGGAGTTTTTGTGTTGATCAAGAAGATAGGAAAAATTCTAAAATTTCAGTCCTTTTAACATAAACTTCAGATGACTATTTAAGAGTCTGAAATCTGAGCTAGTACATGTTTTAACAATATAGTTTCTCATCACCTAAGGATGGAAGAATTACTTTTAGATATGTCACTAAGGCTTAACACTATCTTTCTCCTCATCCTGGCAGGATTCCTTGTTACACATTTCAATTCCTCATTCTCAGAGCTGACAAGTGATTTAAACCAGCTTCCTCTTCTAAATCACACAAAGCAGGTGCTTATGCCTGATTCAACATTAATACCATCATGTTTTATGTGCTTCCAAGATTTTAACTCCCCAAATTGTGTTGGAAGGGTAGTTCTCATTTTCAGGATTAAAAGACTTAACATGGAAATATTGGAAATTGTTTATAAGACAATGTTACTGTTTATTTGATGAGGTCACATAGCCTATTTATCTCTCCTCATTTTCTTTCTAAATTCTTTGCTACTTGCAAAGTATTTTTTTTCCTTTTTGGAGAAAAGAAAAAAAACTATTTGCTACCACTAAGCAAAAATGAATAATAATGAATTACTAATAAGCCATAATGAATGCTATATGTTCGTTAATCAATTATTTAACTTTCATAGGAGTATCTCAGTAAAGGATCAGGGAAAATTTTAAGCTCTAATTGGTCTAACTGCTAATGCTTTTCACTGCCAACTTTATTAGAAGGGTAGTCTACACTTTCTGCCTCCTTTTCCTCCTCATGTAATTTTTCATCTGTTTCTTGGATTCTGGCAGCTGTCCTAACCACTCAACTCATTCTCTCCAAGGTCATCAATGATCACCCACATCACCTAATGCAATGGTTTTTTGTTAAGTGCTCATCTACTTTACAACATCTCATTGTTAAGAATCCTCTTCCCTGCCTCTCCCAACCCCTTGACATTTTCTTCTCCTTTGACTTTTGAATGATATAACCAAATCTTCTCTTTCACCTTTTGCCAACTCTTCTTTTTCATCTTTACCCATAGTGTAGTTCTTCCCTCATATTCTGAATTCTTTCCTCTCTTTTCCAACCAAGAGATAAAGAGGTGGCACTTCCACTGTCTCTGGCTATTACCTTTATCCAAATGAATCTTGAATCTGTATTCCTGGTCCCCACCTTTCTCCTGAACTCCTGCTATACAGTTCTAGGTACCTAATGGAGATTTACTCCTCGATGTTCTACTGACACCTAAAATTCAACAAGTATTTGATAATCTTAATACGTATCAATTACTTAAAATACTCAATTCCCTCGAAAAACCTACTTATTTAAAAATAAAAACATATTTAATGGTTGTTCGCAGCTTTTTATAGAAGCATTTTTTTTGCTTTTGTTTGTAAATTTAAATTCTTGTGTTTATTGATGATAAGGTTCCCAATTAGAAAAAACAACCTACTAATTCTCCTGATATTCCTATTCCTAATGATAGTCATAGATCTATTAGAGAGAAGTGGCCTAAGAGGTCATTTAGTCAAACCTCCTTAATTTAGAGAAGAGGAAACTGAAGTCTGGAAAAGGGAAAAGTGACTTGCCCAAGGTCATACAGGTAGTAAATAGCAGTGGTAGCATTAGAATCCAAGTCTTCTCTTTCATAGCTGGCATGCATTTTTTTTACTTTTTCTTTTAAAGGCAGCTAGCTAACCTAGTGGATAGAATACTGGGCCTGGAGTCAAGAAGACTTGAGTTCAAATCCAGCCTTAATAGTCTCAGATATTTAAGAGTCCTGTGATCCTGGACAAGTCACTTCACCACTGTCTGCCTCAGTTTCCTCAGCTATGAAATGGGGATAATAGTAACACCTCCCAGGTAGAGGAGGTGTTGTTATAAGCTTCAAATGAGATAATATTTATAAAGCACTTAGCACAATGCTTGGCACACAGTAGGCCCTTAAGAAATATTTATTCTCTGTCCTCCTTTCACCATAAACATTTCACTTTGAATCTTTAAAGTCTTCTCTAATTCCAACTTTTAGCTTGCTGGCCACCTCTATTGAATTGTCAAATGTTCTACAATATTCTTAATATTTCTTGCAACTGTGTCCTGTTTTCCATACTTCCTCTAGCACCCTATATCATTGGCTCTCATGATGTCTTCTCTGGATAACTACAATTGCCAAATCTCTCTCTTAAAATCCATCTCCACAATGCCACCAGATTGATCTTTCTGTTTGCATATCTTTGAACATTTTTCCCCCTGTTTAAAAACATCCAAGGGCTTCTCATTGCCTCTAATGCAAAGACTAGCTTCCTTAATTTGAATTTCAAGATCTTTCACAATATAGCCCTCCACTATTTTTCCACCCTTATCTCATAGGATATAGTAGAAAGAATGACTGATTTAACATCAAGGAACAAGTGTTCAGATCCTAGCTTTACTAGCTATGTGATCTTGTGAAAATTACTTCACCTCTGGATCTTAGTTTATTCATCTGTAAAATAAGGGGGTGTAGCAGCAAGCACCCTGGAGTCCCTAGGGTGGCTGCTCACAGGTTCTTGGATCTGCTTTGTTAAAGGAAAGCAACTCAAAATGGGTTAACAAGCTTACTTTAATTAGTCAGACATATATCGTTTACCTTGTTCAGGGGAAAAAGGTCAGCACCCCAAACTTCAAAATATACAGACAGAATTATCAAGACATTAACAGATCAAGTAGACAGCTTTCCAAACTGTCCAACCATTACATCCATACCCAGTCAACATCTGGGTTTCCACATCTGGGTTTTTCAAAGCCGGGGAACTCTCAACAACGGCTTCCCAGAATTCAGATCAAATCACAGAACACTTCTCAAACTGAATCCTAAAACAAAGCTACACATCAGGGCTTATATAGCCTTCTCCAGGCTCAGAGAAAGTAACAACCTTTTGGACCCACTGGCCAATCAAAAAGTATCTACTGAAAAACAAGCCTCCCACCCCAGGCTCCACCTGCACTTTAGCCTAGGGGCAGGGAAGATCTTTAAAATTTACATTCTCATTACAGGGGGTTGCTTTACTAACGTTTTTTTCAACTCTGAAGCTAAAATCCTGTGCTCTAGCCAAACTGGACTCACTTTTGAAACACATGTTTTGCTTTCCCACCTTTGTGCTTTTTACTCAGACCATTTTTTATGCCTGAAATACCTTGACTTCTGCCTCCTGATAATTTCCCAAGCCCCACTAAAAATATATCACTTCCTCCCTAAAGCTTTGCTCAATTTGCCTAGCTAGACCCTCTGACTTCTCTTAGCTCAAGGGGCAGACCAATAAAGGCAGCTCAGCTGCCTTTAGATGACTGTGCATTTTTGGATAAAGGTACATGCAGACATACATACAATAGTTAATTATGTTAATATGTGTACATTCTTGCAACTAATTTGTAACATTTGTCATGGAACTTTCCTAGGAAGATAGGATATAGAAACTACTGAAACCCTAATAAACAGTTTCCAGAAGGGGAAAATAGCATAACTAATAAAGATGCATAGTAGTTTCAAATCCCAGCATCACTGTACTTTGCAATGATTAGCAACATCACACTGGAAATAGAGATGCATTTTCACAATAATATTTCACATTTATATGGCATTTTCAAGTTTACAAAGTGCTTTTATAGAAATGATCTAAATTAATCCTCGCAGCTCTATGATCTAAGTACTGTTATTATCCCTGCAGTAATGATGAGGAAACTGAAGACCAGAGGCTAAGGGTGACATATTTATTAAGTATCTGAGGCAGGATTTGATCTCACTCCTCCTGACTCCAAGTCAAGTCATTTGTCCGCAAGATCACACTGTCACTCCTCTGTATGTTACCATCATCCTCATGTCTCACCAAATACTGGTGTACCACACCGCTCTGAATTTTAAAAATCACAGGCCTATGCAATGCCAACAACTGACCTGTTGGACGTCTTGTTGGAAAACACACAGCTGAAGCCGCTGATGCAGACGGACCTTCCGGTGCTGCCAGATGTTTTCTAGTTGCCTCTGATGGTGAAGAACTTCGTGGATGACGTCAAGAACATGGTGCACCGCCTTGGAGTAGTTTGCAGAGGCTGTCAACGAATCTGAACTACCAGGAGTTAAAGGCCGTTGGAGTTTGTCAAGCAAGGATTTCCCATCTTGGCTTACCTGCCCAGGAATAAAGTTAGCATTTATTTCAGGGGTGAGGGCTCTGTTCAGCATGCCTTGCCTTCTTACAAATATGCTTATATATACAGGTTTCATTTCCATTCAAATGTGTTTTTTATAGAAAAAATAAAACTATCAGTTATCTGATGACAAGAAACAAAAAAATGAGTTAAAATAAGAGCTATAATAATTAGATAATTACAATCTTATATATTATATGTAAATATATTATTATATATTATATCATTATATATGTTTATATGTCAAAGTTTCATAATTATCTAAGAACAGGAAGAAGCATTAAGGACTTCTGACTATGGCTAAACCTTACATAAGCAGCTGTATTGTAACACAAGACCAAAACCAACCAAACACCAGGTAAGTTTGTTTGGTTTAAATCCAACATTTCAGACATATATATCTATCATCTCTCTATATACACATATACATATACACACAGATATACATGTATGTACACATAAAATGATATATAATTATATAATATAATTATAAGATATTTTATAGCAATAAAATAATAATAAAAATAGGAACTATCATACCTTAAAATTAACACAGTTGGGTCTAAATACAATTAATTAACAACCAGAAACACATTTGATGTTTATCTGTGTGAGTGTGATGGTGTAATTGTTAATAAACTGACGTATACCATTCTTTACTAAAAAGACTTAAATCTACTAAAATTACATGGCTATTGAGTCTGAACTGATCAATAGCTGGTACTCCAAAAACAGAGTTCATTAGGATAGGTAAACCCTCAAACACACATACATTTTCACATACACACATATGTGCACGCACATACGTATCAATGAATATAGTTATATATTTATACATATATGTAGACATGCACAGTGCATACATATATGCACATGTATATAGATATTACAAGGAAGTATAGCAAATCATCACATAGACTCAAAGGTCTGTGATTTCCTTGGTGTATGTGTTCCTTCCACCTTCACAAGTCATAAAGTACTTGTAATTTGGTCAATAAATCTTAAGTATACTCAAGAAATTACATGGCTTAGCCATAGTTTCAGAGGCAAGATTTGAACCCAGGTTTTCCTGACTCCAAGTATGACATTAAATCCATTATGCTATGCAGACACTCTAAAGTATCACAAAAACATAAAATATAAATGCCAAATTTGGAAAAATCTCATGATTTTAAAAAACAGTAACATAGTGCAGGACAATTATTAAGTGCTTAAATTATTTGTTGATATAATTTGATAAAAATTCTACATGTGTGCCAGACAAATACTAGGAAAATTAACATAGCTGGGTCTAAATACAATTCAGAACTTTATTGAATACAGAGATTAACCTGACAATTTTCAATTTAAGATACTGTCATGTCCCATAAGAGACTGCAAGTTATACCGTGATAGCTAATTATCAAACTTCTATTAAAGTATGCATGTGTGTGTGTATAAATAAAAAGTGGAAGTGCTAACAGCAGAAGAAACATAATATGTGCACTTAAGTCTATTCAATCAATCAATATTTATTAAGCACCTACTCTGTTGCAGGCAATGCTAAATAATAAGAGATTACTATTACAAATCATTAGAAAATTATCATTAGACCCAAGAGACTTCAATGATGTGCCTAAAACTGGAGGGTGTCATTTGGCCAGGGGAAAGGCACAGAGTGATTTCTAAATATATACTTCTCTCTTACCTTTCTAGCTAGATCCTTCTAAAACTGAAAAGCCATGGGTTTGGATCCTTTATTAAAGGAAGGAAATAAGTAGGGACACTTCACTTACAAAAGAAATTAGGTACAGAAAAAAAGATAAAAATACAGTGAAGATATGAAAGGATAACATTACAAGGGTAATCTCTGGAAACTAACAGCAAAGGCTAAAAAAGAATTCTCCCAGAGTAGTTTCGAATATTTTCCTAGTTAAAGTGTAGGATTAGGTGATGTCAGATTATGGAGTACCAGACGGGTAGAAGAATATTTGTGGCTTTAACCATGAGGGTGACATCAGGGATTGCTTAGCTGCCCTGGAAGCTGGGAGAGTGTGAGAGCCCCACTTCAGTCCTTGCCCAACAAATGAAATGAGAGCCCAGTTCAAGAGTCCATTGATCCAATTTTAGTAGTAAAGCGTAGGGGAATTCTGTCATATCATATCTGCACAACAAGAGAGCTGTCAAATTCCAGTGCAAAGAACATTTTTCATATTGTTATACAATTCACTATTTCCAGTAACAAGAGTTTCAGTCTCCATTCTCTCTCTCCTCCAGGATGTTTACAATTCAACATCTACTTTAGCAGTGAAAACTTAACAAAGGGTTCAGAGAAACAAAAACAATAACAATTTCTCTAGGAGGTTTAATAAAGACACACACTGATTTAACGAAACTCTACCATTTGTTGCTTTCCAGTCTTCTTACACTTTGCTCACCCCCACATACTCTGTGACCAAGTAACACTGGCCTCCAGCGAACACATCTGCCAAATGTGGTCTCATTGCCTGTTCTTTATGACTGGAATCCTCTCCATTTTCATCTCCAAATCCTGGTTTCTTTTAAATCCCTGCTAAAATCTCACCTTCTACCAGCAGCCTTTCCCAATCCTCTAATGCTGGTAATCCATTTCCTCTGCTGATTATCTCCAATATATTCTAGATATGTCTTTTTTATATAGTTATTTGCATATATTAGACTGTGACCTCTTCAATAGTGGTGGTTAGTTTTTATCTTTAGTGCTTAGCACACAGTAGGCACTTAAAAATTTTTACTGACTGATTGACTGTTGGTGCAGAAACAAAAAAGTATGCCAGCAAAAATTTTTATCATCAACAACTAGGGGTAAATTTTTATTTTTAAATATAAGCAAACTGGGAATATAGACTCACTTTTTCTTTTTAACCTCAAAAACCACCTTCAGGAATATATTTCTGTCCACTAAAGGAATACCTGTATGCAAATGTATTGATAGAGTTATGTAGTTTAAGGGAATAAGATTAGCACAACCTATTTCAGTAACACAGAAAAATCTGCTTCTTTTTACTCTTAGCAAACAGTATTCTGTGGCCAAGATAAACATGATGATTATTTTATAGTCTAATGGTCTATTTTGCAAAAGAAAAGGTTCCAAAAATAAACATCCTTCATTCTAGCATATCCCAGAAAGAGATGAACAGAAGGAGATATTGCAAAGAAAAAGGGAAGCCAAGTAAATTACATATAATTTTTTTAAAAGTCCAACAACACAAGCAATTAATAAAAAGCTCATGATAGGCTAAGTACTTCAGGGCTGTCTTGATTCTACTGCCAGGTAAATTCTAATGGATTCAAACAAGCTATGTCATCCTAATTTCAAAATGTGTTTATTTCTAGGTATCTTTGTAGTGTGAATAGTGGCAAATTTCATATCAATTTTTTTTACAATAAGTCTGCCATTAATTTATAGGCTAAGTTGTCCTCATTATCTCAAACTGCTGTGTTTGTGTGTGTGTGTGTGTGTGTGTGTGTGTGTGTGTGTGTGTGTGTGTGTGAGACAGAGAAAGAGAGAGAGACAGAGAGAGAGAGAGAGAGAGCGCTACACTTGGGAAAGGTTGCTAAGATGCTATGAGTTAAGTTGTATACTATAAAAAAATTTTACAAATAACCAAATAATAGCAAATATTTACAGGTAAATGAAAGGAAAATGCAAAGATTAATTAAATCAATAAAAGTGCTTAAATATGTGACAAACATGACTAACATGTCAAGAATAGCTTCCAACATTTAAGAGAAAATAAATGCCTGGAATCTAAGTGAGCAATTAATTAGACTATTTTAGTTAAAAGTAAATAAAGAATAATAATAATACTAGCATTTATATAGTCCTTACTACATGCCTGGCATTGTGCTAAGCACTTTAAAAATATTATCTTCTTTGGTCCTCACAACAGCCTTGAGAGGTTATCTCCATTCTGTGGAGGCAGACAGAGGTGAAATAGCTTACCCTGGGTCACACAGCAAGTAAGGGTATAAGGCTGAATTTGAACTCTGGCCTTCCTGACTCCAGGCCAAGTACCCTAACCACTGCACTATAAGCTGCCTCTGAGTGGGGAAAGAACGTCTTTCTACTTTTTCTGCCATACGTGACAAAATCAAATGACACAGAAATTCACTGCTAAGTTTGCTAATTTCTATTTCTGGTTTCTGGATCTTGAAACTTACTACTAGATTACATCTGGCTAAAATGACTCCAGCAGGAATATCTACCTATTCACCTGCAAAATGTCAATGTTTCATAATTATCTAAGAACAGGAAACAGCATTAAAGGCTTCTGACTATGGCTAAACCTGACATAAGAAACTGTATTACATAACCCAAGACCAAAACCAACCAAACATCAGGTAAGTTTGTTTGGTTTAAATCGAACATTTCAAACCTAAAAGGGAGGTTGTGACCACTTGATGCTCCAGAGGCAAAATGCTGTAATGAATTGAGAAAGAATGTTGAGTAAAAACAAAATATTTTGATACCATGAAGATATAAGTAATGGCGATTAACCTTTATTGGAAAAACTGTAATTCTTTTCTTGGGCAGAGAATAAAGGAATTAATAAATGGAGTCTAGGAGGTACAGGTATAATGAGATGATCTATGCATTGGCAATCCAAGGGCAAGAGTTTTTGGTGTTTTGTTATTTTTGGTGGGAGGAGGGGAAGGACTTGGAGTCAGGGGCAACAGCTACTATTTATAGCACAGGATTTAATATTCATCCTGCATTTGGTTTTACAAGTGCCTATTCTCTTCCCCAGCTCTGGTTTAACATAATACTTTTTTATTTCATATTTTTGATAAAGTTGAAGATGGTGAGGAAAGGCTGACTTTCAAGGATCCCAGGTCAATAGAAGGAAAGAGACTAGGATGGTTAAAGTTCTTGGTTATGCCCCAGATACAGAGAAGCAGCCACTTAGCACTGGTGAGAAGTTGCAAAACATAGGATGAAGTAACCGCCCTAAGAAGTTAACATGAAAATTCAGGCCTAAAACTAATTGTCGAAAGGTTTACATACCAGCTGTGTTGAATTGAGGGCAATACATGCAGCAGAGTTGAAGACAAAGTGTCTGGCTTTTCTGGCCTTTCTAAAATGGCAGGCTAAATGGAACTGGAGTGTTCAGAATCAACGTCTAGAATCTGGATTTGTAATTTAGGCTTTCTGCTTCTGGTTTGCTGCATAGATGAGCTCTGCAGACGCACAAAACAATACTACACTACTCCTGCTTAGGTTCCTCCATGGTGATGCATCTCTTTTCCACCCCTAGGCAGTTACTTGTTGTTACTGTTCATTTTTCAGTCGCATCCAATTCTTCATGACTCCATTTTGGGGTTTTCTTGGCAAAGTTTGCCGTTTCCTTCTCTGGCTCATTTTACATATAAGGAAACTGAGACAAACTGAGTTAAGTGACATATTCAGGGTCACACCCCTAGTAAGTGCCTGAGGCCAAATTTGAATTCAGGAAGATGAGTCTTTCTAACTCCAGGCCTGGCATTCAATTCTCTGTGCAACCTAGCTGCCCAGGTAGTTACTAGAAATGGCTAAATGAGGAGAGTGTTTGAAAGCTACCACCAAGGGTTTTCTTAGTTATCTCCTATGGGCACATGGCATTATTCTTCCAGAACGGCCCCAGCTGATTTTATGGGGGATTTTTTCCCTCTATAACACTACAACTTGGAAAAACCTCAACTCTCTAGGAGATGCTTTTAAAGGGGAAGAGGATGGGAAAAAGAAAAACAACCACCGTTTTTGAAACTTACCAGCTCTGATGTTATGCCAAAGATGGAGTATAATCTATTAAATCCAAAGCAACACTGCTTTGTTTGATGAGGCTTTAAAATAATTGGTTTATAAACTTACTATCAAGGCAACTGAGATTCTATATCCATAACAGAGGTGTAACTCTACAAAGCTAATGATTGGGGTGACTCATATATTTTGCTGTTTGTTTTTATCCTACCCTAATGACAATAATAATATCATCTTGTATTTATACAGTGCCTTGAAGCTAAGAAACACAACAGGCTTTGCAGAGAGGAGCTTATTAAATCTCATAAAGTCCTGTTGAGGCATGCGGTGAGTCAGTGTGTTTTTCAAAAGAAGAAATTGAGGCAGGGAGTAAGTTAGCCAAAGTTACATAAAACCATAGAATGTCAGAGCAGAAAAACTCTAAAGATTTGCCTGTCCAATACCCTCATTTTATACATGAAGAAACTTAACAATAAAGTGACCTGTCCAAAGTCACACAAGGGTTAGTGGCAAAGCAAGAATGAAAACCCATGTTTCTTGGCATCATCTCTAGTTTTGTGGGTGTCTTAGTGGTTCAAGGAAAAAAGTTGAGGCCAGTCTCCTGCCCCGATCAGATCACTCTTTATGTTTTAAAGTGGTAAATGCTTTTAAATGAATAATTTGTTTCTTTAAATGATTTTAATGCAATCTAATTGGGAGCTTTAATCTAGCAATATGGCCAGGGCTTAATGTATTGATCATCTTTTTATAAATAGGAAATGTTTTGAGATATATTTCTACAAAGGATACATACTTTTTAATAACAAATGAAAAGCAAAACATAACTAACTTATAGTATCTCTAAAACTATAAGTCAAATGTGTCAGTCTGTTTTGCTTAACTATGCTTTATTTTAAAAGGATGGTTTCTAGGAAGAGGAAGAGACAGAGATGTTCTTTTTTTTTCTTTTTTAAATAATTTATTGATGTAGGAAAACAAAAGTAAAACTATATGACATCCTAACTTTCTATGCATATTGCCCTATCCATCTGGGTGATTTAAGTACATTAGCTCCAAATCTGGCAAGCTGAAGCAAGCAAAAGTTTATAAAGACTCAGGTATGTTCCTGTTGATGAAATATAAACAGCATCAACATGGGGCAAGTCTAATTAAAACAGAGCAGAACAGGTGTTTATGTAAAAAAAAAATTACTGGCAAGTCTTTCTATTTCCTATTTACACCATCAGTACCACTAGAAACAAGGAAAGTTGAATGGAGATGGTTTCAATTTTCTCTTTTTTTTAAATTTAAAAGGATTTTGCTAAAAATACAAGGTGATTATTTGCCTTGAAACTGAACATTTCCTCATCCATAAAAAGAAGCTTTTGTTCTAGATGATCTCTAAATTCTTCCATGGACCTGACATTCTGATTCTATGATTCCTAGAGCCAAAGACTTCACTCAGTTACCACCCGAGGGAGAAAAGTCTGAACAGCTTAAGAGAAAAGGGAGATCATTTTTTAAAAGATGCATCAGAATTTTATTCAGCTCCATGAAAAGTTCTATCAGTCTTTTCAGAATAAGTCTTCTGGGGCTTACAGTTTCTCTACAAACATATTCTTAGGCTGAAAATGTGTGGCTTAAAAGCTCAGTCTAAGAACTTTTTTATTTCTATGCAATTTGTCCATTTTAAACTATCTGCACCAATTAAAAATCTAGTGAGATGCTATCCTAGGCTGAGGAAACATGTCCCATATTTAGGTGCCCCATTTTCTTTGTGAGCTTGAATCTGATTTCAAAGTGAATAAAAGAATGAATGACAACAACATGACTCTCTACCCTCACAGTACCTTTCTTAAACAGGCTAGTTCTTTCAGTGGCTGAAGAGAACAAGGTTTAAGTATAACCTTGTATTATCTCAGAGAAAAAAAAAAAACATTGTTCCATGCCTACAGGTCACATTCCTGGCCCTGGCCCTAACCAAGCATCTCATATGCATGTGCCACTGGTCAAAGGAGTGACTGAACAGTCCAAACATCATCACCACTACTTGAAGTACAACTCGGACAATACGTTCTATTCTCAGCAAGGGAGTGGTGCTCCTCACAGGTAAAGAAAAAAATGATCCTTCACTCTTTGTAACTGGAAAAACTGAGATTCAGAGAAGTTACCCTATATTCGGTACAGAATTGTGAAAAAGAATCAGTGATTCTTGGAATTCTTAATTGCTTAAGTCACACTCCAACCTCAAGCATCAGCAGGATTTAGTCAGTTAATATTCTCTTCAATTGTCTGCTCTGCATACAGAATAGGATCACTTTATGCTCTAAGATGCAAAAGCAGGGGGTGGAGGAGGTGGATGAGAGGTAGTGGGGGGACAATGGTGTTGAATTTTTACATTACATAAACAACATGTACTAAGCAAATACTAGAGAGGTTTTGTAGGCTCAAAAGAAAAAACCCAAACCCAAACCAAATATGTCTCACTTCTGATCAAGAGGAACCAATAAGAAAGAGAATCCTCTAAGAGAAAAGCTATAAGCAAGGAATAAGCTATTGAGATTTTTATATCAACTATTCCCTAGGGCTCTGGACAAGCTGGCCCAGTTTCTGAGATGAAGTTAAGGTAAATAAGATTTTTAAAAAGAGTGAAAGGACCAAAGGCAAGGATCAGAAAAGAAGAATACTTATTTGTAGCTTTAAGATTTCTACTTAATAATAAGTTGTTCTTACATTTTAGTGTTCATGAAGTTCTAGTTTCATAAAGTTCCTCTTTTCTCTCTCTCCCCTCCCCCAGATATATAACGTATATATGTGCTTACATACATATATGTGTGTATTAATTTTTAAAAAACTAAAATATGGTTGGGGAATTTGGGGATGATACCCTTGAGTATCATAGAGATACCTAGAGACAAGGTGCCCTTATGAACTCTAGAAAAACATTCTTCTTACTTGGATACTGTGCAAACATGATCCTTTATCTGGGAACAGCATATAGAAATATCAGTGAGCAGTTCATAAGAGGTAGATTTAAACCCTTAAGACTTGAAACTATAAAACTAAGTCACAGAAGTAACTTTTTGACACCCAAAGATAGATTTATATAAATTATTATTCAAACGATCTATATATTTGTTAACTCTCTCATAAAAGTAAAGTCTGAAATTCCCAATGTTTTCTAAAAGAAATACTGGGCTGGAAAATAAAAGCCTTTGGTTTAAGCTTAGCTCTGCAAGTCTGTCAAGAGACTGTATGACTATGGGCAACTCATTGAACCTTTCTATACTTAAGTTTTCTCACTGATGAAATATTTGAAAAATCTAACATGTAATTCTTTAAAAAGCACTTTGTAACCTTAAAAGAGCACATATAAATCTGAATTGGTATGAGCTAATCTAATCTAATTTGTGAATTAATAAAAATATTATCTAGCATTTACATAGCACTTTGTGCCAGGAACTGTGCTAAGCACTTTACAAATATACTTGATTTAAAAATACACATTTTAAACATCAATCCTGAATATGCTCAAAAATAAACTGCCTTAACATGAAAAAGAATCAATATTAGAACATCAGAATTCAAAAAGGGAAAAACTATCACAAATAATTTATTCACTTGAGTAGGTTTTGTTAGAGAAAAAAATTATGACAGCACCTATGAAAAGATAGATGTTTCAGACATGAGACCCTCTTTCCTAAAAAGTCTTATTTAGGAGGATTAAAAAGATGAATTCTGTTAAACAAATATTTATTGAGTAGCTACTATAACACTCAAGGGCTTAGAGGAAACATTAATAAAATGAGAATAACCTAGGGCAACAAATAAATGTGTACTGTGACTAAAAATCAAGCCTCTAAGATTTAAGTTTAATCACTTACCTAAGGCAAATGAAAAAAAACAAAAACAATAAAGCAATAACTAATTTAAAAGAACAGTTGAAACAACTGCAGCAAAGGAAGTCCTTTCTCTTGGAATTGCTTTTAAGAATCCTCAAGATTCCTCCCAGACTATTCATAATTTCTTATTTTCAAGTTCTTTAGGGCATGGAAAAAAGCAATATTATTGTTACAAAAACCTTAGTTAGAAAGATTACTTACTTCTGAGTAAGCAAGGGTGATATGTTCATAGATTCCTTGGTGATGGTGAATCGCATCTTCTAAATCCTGCAGCTCAGAAGGAAGTTCTACCTCACCACAGGCTTTGCACCATGAATCTACGTTACTCATGTACTAAAAAGTAAAAAAAAAAAATTACCTTTACTGACAATAATTTAAACTAATTAGAAACATACATTTTGATAGCAATTTTAAGGATGAGTGATTAAAAGAAGAAATAGTTATTTAAAATTATTTGTTTAATTATAAATTAAATATATTATATAAATTATATATTAGTATATTATATTATAATATAACATATATTAAAATAGTATAAATAATTATAAAATTATTTAAAATTCAATCTAACTGGTTAATAAGCTTTAAGGAGTGATGAAATTAACTGAAAAGTCCTACCTCTGAAAACATGTTCCTTATTCCACTACATGGGTGCACAAAGCTGAACTCCATTTCGCTATCATCAAATTCTACCAAAGTCATGGCTCCAAAATATCTCAATTTTGTGAGCCCCTCTCAGCCGTATCCCCCCCTCCTAGATTTAAGCACTAATAGAAAAATAAAAGCAAATGAAGTCATTTACCTAATATTAGCAAGAATGGCCTGCCCAGTTTTTCTACCCACTGCAAAAGCAAATGAGCAGGAGGACTAAAATTAAACAACTGAGGAGAATGAAATTCTCAACTGAGGATGTTGAATCTGGGAGAGAGATAAGGGCATATGGAAGCAGTGAAATCTTTGGAGTCCTAACCTAATCTGCATGTAAACTAGAACAGTCCTAGCTATACTAACCAGCTCACAGAATATCAGCTGCAGTCTCTAGCAGTTGAAAGTCACTCCAATCTCTCTTTAGGTCCTCCCAGTCTTATTTCCCTATTGTTAATCAAACAGCTGATAAATCACTGCCAATTTTCTTATGGGATGGCCTATTAGGATTCATGATAGTTAAGTGTCTAAGGCACACATACAGCAGGAGGCCCAATTAAGAAACTAATCCAATTAAGCTAAAGAGACATAAACTTTTTTTTCTCTATTTTAAATTCTTTCATATCCTTTCCACTAAAACATTTTCCTAGATGTAAGGAAAAGCAAAGGACGACTAGCTATTACAAATGAGTGAATGAGTGAAGAACAAATGAATCAATCAATCAATGAAGCATTTGCTATAAAGCCCTTACTATGTACAAAGCACTGTGATATGTTTGCTGAACAGTGGGCTTGATCAAGAAGACTCATCCTCCTGAGTTCAAATGTGGCCCTGGGCAAGTCACCTAATCCAGTTTGCCTCAGTTTTCTCATCTGCAAAATGAGCTGAAGGAAAAAAAAAAAAAAACCAAAACCAAAAAAAAAAAAAAAAAAAAAAAAAAACCACTCCAGTATCCTAGCCAGGAAACACCAAATTGGGTCATGAAAAGTTGGACAGGACTGAAACAACTAAACGTCAACAATAATGTATTTGCCAATCAGGAAATTTACTATATGCCTTTTAAAATGTAATATGAATAATCTTTTTTTTCACCATGAATCTATATTGCTTATGTACTAGAAAGTAAAATAATAATAACAATAATTATTCTTAACCATAATAACATGTTCAGATCTGCAATAATACTTAGGAGAAATGAAAAGAATACTGCAGGATATAGCAAGACACCTCAGTTCATATTCCACTTACTAGTTGTGTGACTGTAATGTTAATGGGATATTAGATCTTCCCTGCCTATTAATAATAGGCCTCACATTTAGCCCATTAAGGAAAGTTTGCTTTGGGAGGCTTGCTTATAGGAAGGCTTTCACACCTCTTGCTAATTTCTGATTAGTCAATGAATCAAGAAGGTTGTGATGCCTTCTGGCTCTGATAAGTGTATACATACTCTGAATTGGTATTTTGCTTTGGGGGACTTGCTTATGAGAAGATCTTTGTGATCCCCTGTTCAAGATTCTGAGTGGCTTCAGAATTCCCAGCTGCTCAGATGTAAAGGCTCTCTCGATCCAGAGATATATGTAAAGTGTATAGTTGATTCAGGCAGTCAGAGTCCTGTCTGTTGGTCTTTATTTCTCTGCTTATATTTTCTCTGTATTTTCTCTGAAGTTCAGTGCACTGACTTTTCGCCTGAACTAGTGAATGTAGATTATTGACCCCTTAAATAGCTATCTTTCGTAGTAAAGCAGATCTATAAACCTGTGCTAGCAGCCATCCTGGGTATGCCAGTGTGGTTGCCACTACAGTGACCTTAGGCAAGTGATTTAGAATTTCTGGGCCTCATCTATTTGATAAAATGGGAATGAAGCTTTAATTTGCCTAAAGACAGCAAGGTGGATCAGATGTTCTTGAGATCCTTTATAGGCTTAGAATTTATAATCTGATGATTTAACAATACATCCAAGTTCTTTTTTCTACCCTTTCTAATGCTATGATAGCAATTAAGAAGTTAGAAAACATTTGGAGCATTTAAAATTGGGTATTTCCTGGGAATCTCAAATTCAATACTTCTAAGAGAACTCACTGTCTTTTCCCACGTACCTGACTTTCTGATTTCTATTGAGAATATTACCACACTTCTAGCTACCCAGGTTTACAACCTTGTTATCCTTGATTCTGAACTCTCAATCATCCCACATATCCAATCAATTGCAAAATCTGGTAGTGTCTTTGTCCATACCGTCTTTCAGTTTTGTCCCCTTCTCTCCACTCACACAGCCACTACTCTAGCTCTAGCGGTCATCACCACTTCCCAGGACTTTCCCACTAGCCTCATAATTAGTCTCCCTGCCTCAAATCTCTTCCTACTCAACTATCTAGGCCACCACCAATGTCCAGATCTCCCAGGCTCAGTTCCTATGTGTCATCCTGCACTTCTCACTATCTTTCACCTACCATATCCAATCTCTTGCCAAAGCCTGTTGATTTCACCTTTGCAATATTTCTCACATATGACCCCTTCTCTCCTCTGATCCTGCCAGCGCACCATGGAAGCTCAGGCCTTCATCTTCTCATGACTAGATTATTACAATAGACTGCCACAAGTCTCTCCCCACTCCAATTCAACCTCCATTCAGTTGCCAAAATGATTTATAGGTCTTACCATGTCTTGTGTGTGTGTGCACGTGCACGTATGCACACGCGCGCGCGCACACACACACACACACACACACACACACACACCCCACTCATTAAACTCCTGCGGCTCCCTATCACCTTCAGGACCAAATCCTATTTAACATTCACAGGCCTTCATAACCAACATCACCCCATTACACACACACATATACCACCTTTCAAGTCTTCTTACATGTTATTTGCACCCTTCAATCATTAACACTAGGCTACTTACTTGTGGTTCTAAGAACAAGACAGTCTCTCAGCTCCACGCATTTTCTCTAGCTATCCCTCCATGCCTGGAACGCCCTCCCTCCTCATCTTCACTTCCTGGAGCCCCAGCTAAAATTCCATCTTCTACAGGAAACCTTTCCCAATCCCTCTTAATTCTAATGCTTTCCTTTTATGATTATTTCCTATTTAGCTTACATAAAGCTTGTCTGTTCATATGTATCTGCATGTTGTTCCCTTAACTCCCTATTTGCTTTTGACCTCCCTGAAGGAAGAGTATCTCTTTTGTACTTCTCTCTCTCTCTCTCTCTCTCTCTCTCTCTTCCTTTCTTTCTTTCCCCAGCACTTAGTACAATGTCTGATGTGTAGCAGATCTTTAATAAATGCTTACTGATTCACTGGCAAAATAATTTTTTCCCCTAAAGTACAGGTCTCAGTATGTCACCTGCCCCTCTTCCCCAAATTCAATAAAATCTAAGGGCTTCCTATTACCTCTCTGATCTTTGACATCTAGAGCTCTTCATAACCCAGTTCCTTCCCATTTTTCTAGTCTTCTTACACCTTTACTCCCATCCACACATCATACAGGCCAGGATTACTTATTTTTCACAAACACTCCATCTCTCATCTCTGTCACTTCACACTGACTATCTCCCTTTTCCTGAATGCTATATCCCTATTCACCTCTGCCTTCCAGAATCCCTGGTTTCCTTCAAAACGCAATTCAAAGGCTGTTCCTCCTAGCTCCTAAATATTTTTCCCTCTAAACCTTCCATCTATACAGTGCGCATTTTAATATACCAACCTAAGTATATTCTGTCCCCCCATTATAGTAGAAGATCCTTGAGGAAAGACTGTTTTTGTTTTGTTTTGTTTTTTGAATTCCCAGCACTTAGAACAATGCCTGACAAATAGTAAGTATTTACTTTATTGTTGGTTGGTTGATTGACTTGAAATATAAAAAAGCTATATAATGTTAAATGTCATTTGTAAACGGTTGAGTCATAGCATAATTGTTTTTGGCTAAAGATCAAAACTTCCAAAACAAAACTAACTTTCCTTCTTCACATTTTATACAGAACAATTAAGGTGAGCTTTTAGTACACAAACATATAACATTTCTGAACTTGTTTTATGAATGAGAGGAATCTATGTCATTCTGTCAAACTGACATTTTTTTGATAAATTGATTTTTTGTGGCAAGCAATGCAGAGAAGGATAAACATTCTAAGTCAGACAATAAGTAAAATTTCTAGGCTGTTACTGAGTGGATAATAGACCATAGGTGCATAATATTCAGGGCTTATGGATTTTAGTTCCTTAAGGAAGGGATACTACTTCATTTACTCCAACTTCCTTGAGGCCCAGAAAAGTTTATTAATTTTCATAAGATTATATTTCTCCTGATTCTCAGTCCAATGATCTATGTATGCCACATTAAATTATACCGCTACATTTATGGTATGGTATAAGTCATTGGGCATAACAGGAAGTCAAGTGGCTGACTTTCTACTTTAAGTTTGCTGTGCTAAATGAGTTTCTGGACACCTGCATTCAATTATACCCCTGGGAATTAATAAAATGAATAATTTTTTCTATAATCTTGTGTCTGTAATGTTCTCCTGGCATCCAAATCCCTAGAAACCATATGAATAAAGTAGAACTATTCTTTGAGAGAGACCCATTAGTATAAGAACCTAAATCCCTACACCAAGTCATATACATTGAAAAAAGTAATCTGGGGATCACCTGGGCAAACAGCTGAATGACTCGGTGTAGTAATTTACTGAAAGATTTACTTGAGAGATCTAGTGGACATACAGGACAATTTCAAGTGAAAATATGAGTCATAGGTTCTAAACTACATCCAAGTCCAAATGATTTCAACAAATGAACATATTTCAGAAAATGTGGGTTTTTAGGAGTAGATAGATGATCAGTACAATAAAGATTTTATTTGTCTAAGCTACATTTGAATATAAGATGAGGTCAGATTTGCAAAATTGGATTAGGATAATGAGGGAATATTGATAAATACATAGAAAGCAGCAAAGGGAAGCTTTCATGATTAATTAGGCTTATTTTCACAGGCACCTATTCTTCAGCTCTCTGGTAGTACACTGAGGGCCACCAAGCTATAAAGCATCCTACTGTCTATTCTGCCTCACTACTACCAACCATTATAATCTTCAGAGCTAGTTAGTTAATTCTGCTCCCACTCAGCCCTACCTTATGATATAGCTTATGCTTAGCACACATGATTGGTTTCATTTTGATGAAATGAAATGAGGACAGAATGTCCCTAATATGTGGCAAAGTAAGTTTCCCTCAAGATGATAAAAACCACATCTTCCCGCACCAACTTAAGTGGGCAATCCAACAGACTATTGGTGAAAAATCAACTCATAAATCACATCTTTGGATATATATATACTCCGTTTCTTTCCTATTATTTCTACTTTGTCTTCCTATGTAGAAAAAAAAATTCTCCATTTTAGTCTTTTTTGGAGTATGATGTTCAGTTCTGAAAATCAGTTTAGTGAGAGCATTGATAAGTTAGAGAGTATCTTTTTTTGTTGTTCAATCATTTCAGTTTTGTCTGGCTCTTCATGACCTCATTTGGGTTTTCTTAGCAATGGTACTAGAATAATTTGCCATTTCCTTCTCCAGCAAATTTTATAGATATGGAAACTGAGGCAAACGGGGTAAGTGACTTGCCCAGGGTCCGACTGCTAGTGTCTGATGCCAGATTTGAACACTCTGTGCACTATGGCGCCACCTAGCTGCCTAGAGAGTATCTCAAACAAGGCTTAAATTTTCTCTACTTGGGACCCCTTTTGGGTTTCAGCAGCATTAACTGGTGTTGCATGGTCTCAGGGCATGCACAGCACAAAGCAGGCTTTGTGCTCAGAACCAAGACTACAGTGAAACTATGTGATGCAACATGGGCAAATGCTGCCTGAAACACAGCAGACCCATTACACATATGATTTTTAATTAATTTTTTGATCATTGTATGTTTAGAAACCTTTTGAATGCTGCCAAATTTATGGTGACCCCGCATGGGGCTGCAACCCACAGTTTAAGAAGCGTTGATCTAGAACAGAGTAATCAGAATGGGAAGTGCTTCTAGTTCACTCCGTATGAAGATTCATCTCAGCTGAAAGACCTGGTGATATTTAGCCTGGAGAAATAACTCTGGGGAATGGTGGCCATAACAGTCATCTTCAAGCATTTGAAAAACTGTCCTCCAAAAGAGGGATCAGACATGTGCTTGGGCCCAGAGGACAAAACTAAGGAGAAATGGGTGGAATTGCGAAGAGGTACCTTTGTGTAGGTTCTCTAGGAGATTCTTCCCTCAGGTATGGGTTGGATTAGATCTAATGAAGCCCCTTATACCTCAAATTCCAAGACTGTGTCATCCTCCATCTCTCTTCATTCACCCCATATGTCCAGTCAGTTGTTAAATCCTTTCCTTTCTGCCTCCGCTTTGCTCATAAACACCGCCTTCTCTCCACTCACAGAACTAGCACTTCGTCTAGGCCGAATCACCTCTTGTTTGTATTACTGCCTCCTCATTTTCACCATCCCTTAAGGGCCTCCCCTCTCTCATTCATCATCCACACAACTGCCAATGTGATTTTCCTAGCAAGCCCATCTGGCTATTTCACCCTGGAACTCAGCAAACTTGATGATTTCACTATTACATCCAGAATGAAATATAAAGTCTTCCCTTTAGCATTTAAAGCTCTTCACAATATGGCCTCTTTCCAACTTTCTCATTCTTCTTACACATTACTCCCTTCCACACACCCTCTGTGTAGCCACATCACCCTACTTGCTGTTTCTCACACACAGCAAACCATCTCTAACTTTCTGCCATTGAACTGGCTGCCTCCCACCCCTGGAATACTTTCTTTCTCTTCTCCACATGACATCCCTAGCTTATTCCAAGACTCAGACCAAACACCGGCTTCTGCACGGGGCCTTTTCTGGTCTCCTTACCTATTAATGTCTATACCTTTAAAGTTATCATCTATCTACTTTTTATGTATCTTACATGTTGTTTGTTTCTACATGATGTACCTTACCTACATGTTATTTCCTGCCTACATGTTGTACCTTACCTATACGTTATTTCCCCTCTTAGAACATAAGCTCTAAGAGTTCAGGAACTATTTTCTTTGTTTTCATACCCATAGCACTAAACAAAATACCTGGCACATAGTAGGGACTTAATAAATGCTTGATGATTTATTGCATAATAGAATCTCAGAAATGTGAGGAGCATAAGATCTGGTCCAACCTTATAGGCAAATACTCTCTGCAACCTATCTGGCAAGTAATCAAAAATCAACAGCCTTTGACTTAAGACTTCTATTTCTCAAAGCAGCCCATTCCACTTCAAGGCAGCTCTAACTTTAGGCAGGTTTTCCTTAAGACAAACATATTTGCTTCTTTGCAACTTCCACACACACTCCCAATTCTGCCCTTTAGAGCCAAGTAGCATAAATAAAATCCCTCTTCTATATGAGAGCTATTCAGATATTCAAAAATAGCTATTGTGTCTTCTGCTTTCAACTCCCTCCCCCTCCATCTTTTCTTTCAAGATAAACACTCTGTTTCTTCAACTAATCCTCTGACTGCACAATTCAGATGCCTTTACTGGTTCATGCTTCAGCTTATCAATGTGGAACCCAGGACTGAAGCTGTCTAATAAGGTCAGAAAACAGCAGATCCATCACTAGTACCTGAGGCAGGATACAATACTTTCTTAATGTAGCATAAGATTATATAAGCTTTTGGAGGCAGTTATGCCACACACAGTTATGCCAGGAAGGCAGCTTATTTGTGCCCCATATCTTCCTAATTAGATTTAAATTAATTTTGAAAGATTTTTCTTCTTCTTTGGGGGTAGATTTTGTTTTGAGATGAAATAAGTTAAAAGTTAAATTCTGTTGACACTTAAAAAGCTGCTGTTAATTCTGCTGGACATTTTTATACTTTTTTTTTTGTTTTTCACTTTATCTCATTCTTCTCTGATTTTTATAATGTCCTCTTTTGTGCTTTTTTGGTATCTGATTTGATGTTCTAATTTTTGAAATTCCATGCTTAAGTTGATGAATCTACATTTTCTTTTTTCTAATATATACTTTCAGAAAAAAAAAAATTTCCATTGTGGACTGTTTTGACTACATTCTCCCCTGCCCCCCTGATTTTGTGTATTTTATATTTTTAAAAATTCTTTTACACAGTCATACTTATTTCTATGATTTATTCTTTGACACACCTATCAAAAGATCTGAATGTGCTACCAAAGGACACATGATAAATGTTAACAATAGAAAATTTTAACCTATAACTTAGATACTACTTATTCATTCATCAGGCCTTATCAAGTAGCTTAAACTTAAGTACAAGGCAGAGACAACAAAGTTTTGCTTATTTCACTGTCTGCCTTCCTGCAAATGAAGAAGCACTTAGCCATTATAGGGCTTCTATCATTCAGAAGAACTTCACACTAAAATATTCCTGAAATTCTACTTAGTATTCAAAGAATTACAGAGTAGGAAGGGAGCCAAACAAACACAAAGTTCAACTATCACTTGAAATAGAATCTCTGGGTGGGGGGTGGCTAGGTGGCACAGTGAATAGAGCACCAGCCCTGAAGTCAGGAGGACCTGAATTCAAATTTGGCCTCAGATACTTGATACGTCCTAGCTGTGTGACCTTGGGCAAGTCGCTTAACCACAATTGTCTGCCTTTCCCACTCCAAAAAAAAAAAGCAAAAGAATCTCTGTATAACACATCTAATAAATGATCATCTACTTTCTTTTCTTAAAGACTTCCAATAAGGAAGATCCCACCAACTTCCCAAGAAATCCATCCCACTGCTAATCATTAGGAAGATTTTCCTTAAATCAAACTAGCTATTTATCTATCTTTTCCACAAGAACCATTTAAGAGACTACCAAATGACTTTGCTAAAATCTAGGTAAGCTAAACCTATAATATTTCTGTGAACTCCCAGTTCAGTATCTCAATCCATTACCCAAATAAAGTTAGCTGGGTACTACCTATTCTTGATGAAGCCACAGTGGCTCTGTCATTACCATTTCAATCAATTAATCATTCAATACACATTATTCAGGGCTTAAGTTACTGAAAATAAAAATACAAAGGGAACTTCTGCTCCTCAAAAGCAGCTCAGTGCTCTCACTCTCCCCCTTACCTACTACCAGCTCCCCAACAGCCACTTTTTGTTTATCCTTTCCAGTCCAAACTTCCTTGTCCTTGACAAAGAAAAGAGAAGCAACTAAACTGTCAATTACCTGTCCCCCCATCCACTCTACTCTTATTCCAGTCTTTAATCATGCTCCTAGTACCAGTCCTGAACTCAGCAAATGAAGCCATGTCATCAAAACACAATTCTTCTAAACATTTATTTGGCTTCCATTCTTCATTTGCACTTACCCTTTAAGTACTAGTATTCTTTAGTCAACCCTCCATGCTACCTCTGCTCTGGATTAACTCATTTGTTTCATTGTGTTTTGGTTTGGTTGTTTGTTTTGGTTTTTTTTTTTTTGAAGGCTTTCTTTCCCAAAACACAAATTAATGCTACCCATTTTAGGAAAATAAAAGTAGTCCTGTGTAGGTAAATTTCTATATTATTACAAAACAGAAGCAAAAACAGACTAACCTCTCTAGTTTTACTTACCATTATATGAAAATCTCCAAATAAAATTTTTTATTCTACTAAACCTGTGCCATGTTTAGAATATTTTCTACCTCCACTGAGCAACTTACTCTGAGTTCCTCAGGTCTATGTAGCTCATCTTACATTTTGATTGGTTCCCACTGTGCTACATTAAGTATCCATTACAGTGGAAGCAACTATGTTATTTTCATTTGTTTATCAGCAGAAATAGCTGTACTAGTAAAACTAAAGGATTCCCACTCACAGCTTTTTCATGCAAAATGCTATGAGTCCTTCTGCCCTAAGTAATAGTCAATCTTCCTTTCAGCTTTATACTTGCACTGTAATAAGTGAGATCACTGTTAATTAGTCTCTTGGGCAACACCTCATTTACTGACTTGCTGAAACCTCCTTGCAAGCAAGCTCAGGCCTTATCTCACTTATATTCACTTCAGCGTTCTTCTACAAAGAATAATATCAGATTAGCTAATTTTATATCTTACCACATTCATTAGTAAGAACTCCATACCTCTGAGATGATACTCCACATTTGAAAATAATAACTCAAATTTATCTTTCTCCTTACATATATCATTCTCCTTTGAGCCAGACATCTCAGTGAGGTGGGTATCATTATGACCATTTTATGGATGGAAGAGTGATCCCATGGTTCCTCAGGTGGGGGGAAATCTGAAACTTGAACCAAGGGTTTCTGGCTCCATATAATAAATATATCCACTTCATCATCCATGTATAAAGTCTGACTCATCCCATCATCAGATTCATTTATTGTTTCTGGTAACATGAACACAAGAACTTGGAGGGGAGGAGAGAATCTTTTTAAAAGTTTTTTTTTTAATTAAATTCCCCCCCACTCAAGAAGTCTTCTTTAAATCATTTATATATATATATATATATACACATATACATTTTATATATAAAAAGTTGTATTTGCAAATAACCTGCAAACCACATATAAAACTAAATTTATAATCATAATAAAGATATCCAAGAACAAATAAGAAATGAAGCAATTTAGGACATATATCTGATACAAATGCAATAAAAATGAGCTTACATCTATGTAGAGTTTTAAGTTTACAAGTTACTTCATGTTAATCAATAAACCTCAAAATAACCCCACAAGGCACACAAAGTAGGCATTATTTTTACTGACTCATTTTACAGAAGAGAAAAATGAGGCTTAGGGAATTTAAGTAGTTTGCCCAAGGTCTCAGAGTCAGTGAGTGGGGCACACCAAGATCTGACCCCAGAGCTTCTGATCTGAATAAATGTGCTGTTTACATGAACTCCCACAAAACATTCTCAGGATGATTGTCTCTTATAGCAGGGAGGCCACATTACTATGTGTTTTGAGCTATAATTCATGAAATAGAAAACAAAACATGTATGGTTACAATCTTGAGGCATACCCAAGCACTGACCTTTTCAGCCTTCTGGTGAAAGATGGAGGACATATCCAGTAAGGTGCTCCGCTCATCTAAGGCTGCAGCAAAAGCCTTCCACTCTTGTTCCAACTGATTGGCAATCTGCTTAATCTGCTGAGAAGCATAATGGCCAGACTCTACCAAGCGATTTGCTACTGACATGATGCGGTTTATGTTTACATACACATTCTACAGAAGGGGGGAGAAATAGGTTTCATTAGAATCAGACAAATAAGACACACTTCTTTCTAAGAAATCCAGATGGTTTCCCCTCAAACCCAAACTACTCATCCAAGTATCAGATATATAATAGGAGAATCACCTGGTGTACATTATTTTCTGTCTAGATTTCCACAAAATATTGCCATTAATTTCTATATTTAAAACTGTAAAATTAAAAATCAGCTGGGCTGAAAGGCATAATTGTTAAGCAGACAGCAATCATACACACACATATGTGCACATATATAAATATAATATTACTCACTCTTTGGCCTTGAGTACTGAACACCATCCAGATGGCAAGCCTACTGACAAGTAGTCCCACAGAGCTGAAGAAACCTAATGTTTCAGATTCTAACGAGAACCCAGAAACTGAAAATCTTTACTTAGCAACCAAAGGCTATTTGTTGTCACACAAACTCTCTGTTCTGGGCAAGCCTAAGAAGCTTCATGGGGATGGGGAGAATGTGAACTCTATTTTCTCCCAAGATATAAAATTGAGAGAAGAAACATAAAGAATCCTATTTGTTTTCTAATTTTAAGTTTATTGTTAGAATCTCTGTCCTTGGGTTCAACTGGGTTTACTGTCAGAATATGAGGATGAGGTAAGGAGGGGACAAAACAAATTTTTAAAAGGGCAAAAGTTCACAACCTTTTTTGGTTCAAGGCCCCTTTGGCAGTCTGATGAAGCTGATGTACATCTCAGCAGAATGTTTTTAAAATGCATAGGCTCACAAAGAAAATATATTGTGTTAAAATACAATTATCAAATTTTTAAAAATCCTAGATATCCTCAAGGGTCCAAGTTAAGAACCCCTGACTATAAAAATAAATTTTAAGAAATTAAGAAAAAACTTTAAGGGGTGGCCAGGTGGCACAGTGAGTAAGAGCACCAGCCCCAGAGCTAGGATGACCTGGGATCGAATCTGGGCTCTCATACTTAGCACCACACCCAGAAATAACTGGCCCTGTAACCTTGAGCAAGTTACTTAACCGCAATTGCTTAAAAAAAAAAAAAAACTTTAATACTAATTTTCTCCTGATGAAACAATATATCTAGAAAGCATGGGCCACCATAATCTCTGAAGAATTAAAAATGAAGGTGACTCAAAGGCAATGTAGAGAAGGATGGAGGGCCACCACATATTTTCAGAGATAACTTGCTTGCAAGAAGAATACAAGATCTCATCATTCTTCCTGACTGAATCCAAGTAAGTCAAGGCAGGAACTGGGTCAGTTACATTGTCTGTGTATCCCAAGTACTAGCGCATATCTCTCCCACAGTAGGTGCTTAATGAATGTTTCATAAATTAAAAATATATCCATCAACATATGATGACAAAAGGAGGGGGTCCAGTCATGTGGGAAGAGTGAGGGAAAATAGATCCCAAAGCTAAGGGGGAAACCAATGGAAGCAAGGAATGTTAGAAAACCAGGGGAGGGCAGCTAGGTGGCGCAGTGAGTAAAGCACCAGCCCTGGAGTCAGGAGAACCCAAGTTCGGTTCTAGCCTCAGCCATGTAACCTTGGGCAAGTTACTTAACCCCAATCACTCTCCAAAAGGCAAAAACAAAAAACCAGGGGATATCCTTCAAAGAGAATTCATGAGTGACCATGCATAAGAATCACCCAGGAAAAAGAAGGGTTACAATCTGCAGGTTTAGAAGGGAATACCCACATTAGCAGAGATCATGAATATACTAAAGTATTTAAGTATATGTGTTTAATTTGTTTAATAGTTTCCATTCTGAACCAGACATATATTTAGAAAAGCATTTGGAACCACTCAATCTATTAATGTCATTAATTCTGATTGTAGGGCAAATAAAATTAAGCCACCTATGAATTAGTTCTATTACCTTTAAAATTCAGTAAAGCAGATTTTTAAATGCTTAAGACTCACAAGTGCCTTCTACCGGGGCTCTCTGCTTTGTTTATTTTTCATACTTTAAGTCAAGAGATAACAAAATTGCCGCATACATTACTCTTCTGTCAAAGGGTATGTCCAACAGGGGGTTTTGAAAAGGAGAGAAATATTTCTATAATTTGTAATGGCGTAATGGTTTGAGCCAGCCCACATTATGCAATATTGCTCATATTGGCCTCTCCCTCTCCTTAATTCCATGGGCACCTTGTCATTTAGCATTTAATTTGATCACTTATTATTTCCTGTGTATTAATTTCATCTTCTTAAATAAATAACCTCCTTTAGCACCTCTACTTCTTATTATATATCTTAACACCTAACATGACACAGGGGAAATGGGAAAAACTTCATAAATAACTTCCAAGTTGACTCATAAACAAGAATGTGGTAGTTATAATTCAATTCTACTAACATTTATAAAGTACTCACTATGTGTATAGTGCTGCTATGAGGCAAAAATGACAAAGATAAAATTTAAATAGATCCTGCCTTCAAAGAACTTACACATAATAATGTATAAAAATTTTACCCTGTCTAGCTTAGCGGCACGGTGAATGGTACACCTAGGTCTAGAGTCAGAAAGTCTTGAATACAAATCTGGTATCATATATGTACTAGTTGTATGACCCTAGGCAAGTCACTTAATCTTTGTCTCACTTTCCTCTTAAAATGGGGATAATAATAGCATCTACCCCCCCGCTACAGAGAGAATCACATAAGATAATATTTGTAAAGCTCTTGGCACAATGCTAGCACAAAGCAAATCCTTTCTTTCTTCTTTTCTCCCTTTCCCTTCTATTTTATTTTCTTTATTTTCTTCCTTCCTTTCCCTCATTCCTACCTTCTTTTCCTCCTTTCTATGTTCCTTCCCTTCTTCTTTCCTAACTTCTTTCCTGACGTTCAATTATCATTCCCTGTTATATAGAGAGTTTTGTCTTGCTATTCCTAAATTAGAATTGGGGGAATTAGACTTGCTTTCAATATCTGCTTTGAAAGATTGTGGAATTTCAAGGAAAAGTTGACACCTGGGTATTTTGTCTTATATTTTGAGAATTTTAGCTGTAATATATATATGATAGTACTGACTTACTTAGGCATTGGGATAGGGCACTAACTACACTAAATTGATTTAGACTTTTTATTTCAATTAAGTAGATGGAAGACTGCCAAGAGATTCCAAGAAATAGATAGAAAAGTATGATATATATTTGGGTCATAATATAGTCCTATGCCACTGTGAAATTTAAAGCTTGTAAATTTGACTTCTGGAGTGATAATAAGATATTTCCTCCTATGTAGCAGTACACAGACTTAAAGCTGGAAAGGACCATCATACTGTTTTATGTTTGTCAGTGAGATCTCAGAGCCTCACAGTATTTGGTACATAATAGGTGTTGAATGCTTATTGAATGAATAAATATCACCTAGTCCCATCACTCATTTCATAGATGAAGAAATTGAAGCTGACAGAGGTTAAGTAAGTTGTATTCATAGTCACCCAGACCCTCTGTTTCCTAAACAGAAAATGAACTTGACTCCAAACTCAGCGTTTTCATTGTACCATAATATCATCCAGGAGATAAACGGAGAACATAATGGATTCTTGTTTTCATCATAAAAGGAGGAAAGAGGTATGGCATTCTTAGTATCGAGATGAGAAGGCATAGGAAAAGAGCAAAGTTTCTGTTTTGTTTTTGTTTTAAAATTCAATTTTTAATTTATTAATTTGTTTGTTTCCTTTTAGTTTACAGGATTCAATTCCACAATTCCTTGAATTTCACATTTTGTCCCCCTCCTTCCCCTCCCCCCCCCATGACGTCCTATGATCAAGTATAGGATCTGTAAATACTTTCACATTGTACAATGGTCAGGTTATAAGGATGGATTGTACCAGCTGGAATGAAAAATGGTAAAGAGGACATAAAATCAAATAAGAGAACGAAAAAGATCAGGTATTTTGCTTCCACCTGGATATAAATTTAGTTCTTTCTAGTTCTTTCTCTGGATGCACGTTTTTCTCTCCATCATGCGTCTTTTGGGATTGACTTATATCCCTGCATTGTTGAGAAGAGTCCAGTCTATCAAAGTTGGTCATCACACATACGTTGTGTCTGTAATTGTGTACAAATTCCTCCTGGTTATACTCTTCTCACTCAGCATCAGTTCTTTTAAGCCTCTCCAGGTAAATATGAAGACCGCCTGCTCCCCGTTTCCTATAGCGCAATAATATTCCATAACATGCATATACCACAACTTGTTCAGCCATTCCCCGATTGATGGACAGCCCCTTAATTTCCAATTCTTTGCCACAACAAAAAGAGCTGCTATAAACATTTTTGTACATATGGGTCTTTCTCCCATTTCTATGATCTCTTTGGGATATAACCCTAGGAGTGGTATTGCTGGATCAAAGGGTATGAAAGTATTTATAGCCCTTTGGGCATAGTTCCAGATTCCTTTCCAGAAAGGCTGGATCAGTTCACAACTCCACCAACAATGCATTAGTGTTCCAGTTTGCCCACATCCTCGCCAGCATTTGTCATTTTCCTGTTTTGTCATCTTAGCCAATCTAACTGGTGAGATGTGGCACCTCAATAGTGAATCAGAGCATTTCTTCATGTGCTTATAGATAGCTTTAATTTCTTTCTCTGAAAACTGCCTGTTCATATCCTTTGACCATTTATCAATTGGGGAATGACTTGTATTCTTATAAATTTGACTCAGTTCTCTGTATATTTTAGAGATGAGTCTTTTGTCAGAGACATAGATTGTAAAGATTCTTTCCCAATTTCCCATCTCCCTCCTAATCTTGGTTACACTGGCTTTATCTGTACAGAAACTTTTCAATTTCATGTAGTCAAAATGATCCATTTTACATTTTATAATGTTCTCTAATTCCTGTTTCGTCATAAAGTCATTCCCTCTCCACAAGTCTGATAGGTAAACTATTCCTTGTTTTAGCAGACTGCTTACAGTATCAACCTTTATACCTAGATCATGAACCCATTTAGACTTGATTTTGGTATATGGTGTTAGATAATGGTCTATGTCCAGTTTCTGCCATACTATATTCCAGTTTTCCCAGCAGTTTTTGTCAAATAGTGAGTTCTTATCCCAAAAACCAGGGTCTGGGGGTTTATCAAACAATACATTACTGTAGTTGTTGACTTCTGAATCTCGTGTGCCTAATCTATTCCACTGATCCACTCCTCTATTCCTAAGCCAGTACCAAGTAGTTTTGATGACTGCTGCTTTATAGTACAGATTGAAATCTGGTAAACCTAGTCCACCTTCCCTAGCATATTTTTTCATTAATTCCCTTGATATTCTGGACCGTTTATTCTTCCAGATGAATTTTGTTACTATTTTTTCTAACTCTACAAAGTAGTTTTTTGGTAAATTAATTGGTATGGCACTAAATATATAATTTAATTTAGGTAAAGTTGTCATTTTTATTATATTAGCTCGACCCAGCCATGAGCAATTGATATTTTTCCAATTAGTTAGATCTGACTTTATTTGTGTGAAAAGTGTTTTGTAATTATGATCATACAGGTCCTGGGTTTGTTTTGGCAGGTATATTCCCAAACATTTTATAATGTCTACAGTAACTTTAAATGGGATTTCTCTTTCTACTTCTTGCTGTTGAGTTTCATTGGAAATATATAGGAATGCCGAGGATTTATGTGGGTTTATTTTATATCCTACAACTTTACCAAATTTATTTATTGTCTCAAACAGTTTTTTACTTGATTCTCTAGGATTCTCTAAGTATATCATCATATCATCTACGAAGAGTGATAGCTTGGTCTCTTCTTTGCCTAACTTGATTCCTTTGATTTCTTTTTCTTCTCTAATCGCTACTGCTAACATTTCTAGTACCAGATTGAATAAGAGGGGTGATAGTGGACACCCTTGTTTCACCCCTGATCTTATGGGAAATGCTTCCAGCTTCTCCCCATTGTATATGATACTTGCTGATGGCTTTAAATAGATGCTACCTATTATTTTAAGGAAGGCTCCATTTATTCCTATACTTTCTAATGTTTTTAATAGGAATGGATGTTGTATTTTGTCAAAAGCCTTTTCTGCATCTATTGAGATGATCATGTGGTTTCTGCTAGTTTTATTGTTGATATGCTCAATTATACTAATAGTTTTCCTAATATTAAACCATCCTTGCATTCCTGGAATAAATCCTACCTGATCAAAGTGTATTATTCTTGAGATAAGTTGCTGTAGTCTTTTGGCTGGTATTTTATTTAGAATTTTTGCATCTATATTCATGAGGGAGATTGGTCTATAATTTTCTTTCTCTGTTTTATCTCTTCCTGATTTAGGTATCAGTACCATATTTGTGTCATAAAAAGAATTTGGTATGACTCCTTCTTCGCTAATTTTCCCAAATAATTTGTAGAGTATTGGAATCAATTGTTCTTTAAATGTTTGATAGAATTCACTAGTGAATCCATCTGGCCCTGGAGATTTTTTCCTAGGGAGCTGACTGATGGCTTGTTCAATTTCTTTTTCTGAGATGGGATTATTTAAGTAATTTAATTCCTCTCCAGTTAATCTGGGCAATTTGTATGTTTCTAAATATTCATCCATTTCCCTAAGATTGTCAAATTTCTGTGCATACAATTAGGAAAAATAATTCCTAATTATTGTTTTGATTTCCTCTTCATTGGAGGTAGATTCAACCTTTTCATTTTTGATACTCATAATTTGGTTTTCTTCTTTCTTTATTTTTTATCATATTGACTAAGGGTCTATCAATTTTGTTGGTTTTTTCATAAAACCAGCTCTTGGTTTTATTTATTAGTTCAATAGTTTTCTTAATTTCAATTTTATTAATCTCTCCTTTAGTCTTCAATATTTCTAGTTTAGTATTTAATTGAGGATTTTGAATTTGTTCTTTTTCTAGGTTTTTTAATTTTCTCTAATTTAATCACGTATGCACTCAGGGATATAAAACTTCCCCCAAGAACTGCCTTTAATGCATCCCACAGATTTTGGTATGTTGTCTCATTATTATCATTCTCTTGAATGAAATTACTGATTGTTTCTATAATTTCTTGTTTGACCCACTCATTCTTTAGGATCAAATTGTTTAATCTCCAGTTAGTTTTTAGTCTGTCTTTCCCTGGCCCTTTATTGCATATAATTTTTATTACATCATGATCTGAGAATGATGTGTTTAATATTTCTGCCTTACTGCATAGAATTGTGAGGTTTTTATGCCCTAGAACATGGTCAATTTTTGAATATGTGCCATGAACTGCTGAGAAGAAAGTATATTCCTTTTTATCCCCATTCAGTTTTCTCCAGAGATCTATCATACCTATCCTCTCTAAAATCCTGTTCACCTCCTTAACTTCTTTCTTGTTTATTTTGAGGTTGGATTTATCAAGTTCAGATAGGGGGAGATTAAGGTCTCCCACTAGTATAGTTTTGCTATCTATTTCTTCCTCTAATTCCTTTACCTTCACCTCTAGGAATTTGGATGCTATACCACTTGGTGCATATATGTTAAGTAGTGATATAGCTTCATTCTCGATGGTGCCTTTTAACAGGATATAGTTTCCTTCCTTATCTCTTTTAATTAGGTCAATTTTTGCATTTGCTTTATCTGAAATAAGGATTGCTACCCCTGCTTTTTTTACTTTAGCTGAGGCATGATATATTTTACTCCAACCTTTTACCTTTACCTTGTGTGTATCCCTCTGTTTCAAATGTGTTTCTTGTAAACAGCATATTGTAGGATTATGATTTCTAATCCATTCTGCTATCCGTCTCCGTTTTATAGGAGAGTTCATTCCATTCACATTTACAGTTATGATTGTTATCTGTTTCTTTCCCCTCATCCTATTCCTGCCCCTGTTAATGTTCGTATTTTCCCTCCCTTCTCCCTTCCCCCCTTTAATAGTTTTCCTTTTGACCACCGCCTCCCTCAGTGTTCCCTTTTCGGCCCCCCTCCCTTTTCCTCCCCTTTTCCCCTTACTACTTCCCTCCCTACAAATCACTCTCACCCCCCTTTTGTAACCCTTTCCCCCTCCTACTACCTGTAGGATATTGTTATACTTAATGAGGTATGCTATTTTTTCTTCGCATCAAGAATGACAGGAACAGATCTCATGCAAAGCTCCTCTCCCTCCCCTCTTTCCCTCTAAAATGATGTCTGTTCTCCTTGTTTACCTTTCTAAGTCACTGTTGCTTCTTGTAATTGGAGGTTGAATTTTCCATTGAGTTCTGGCTTTTTTATCAAGAAGGTCTGGAACTCTGTTATATCATTGAATGACCATCTCTTTGCCTGGAAGAATATGCTCAGTCTCGCTGGGTATGTGATCCTTGGTTGTAATCCGAGCTTTTTTGCCTTACTGAAAATTGTATTCCACTGCCTCTGATCTTTCAGTGTGGAGGCTGACAAATCCTGTGCAATCCTCACTGTGGACCCTCGATATTTGAATTGTTTCTTTCTGGCCGCTTGAAGTATTTTCTCTTTTATCTGGTAGTTCTGGAGTTTGGCCACAACATTTCGAGGATTTTTCAGTTTGGGATCTCTTACAGCAGGTGTCCGGTGGATTCTGTCGATTTCTATTTTCCCCTCAGGTTCTAGTATCTCAGGGCAGTTTTCCTTAACGAGCTCTTGGAGAATGTTGTCCAGGCTCATTTTTTCATCATAATTTTCTGGTAGGCCTATGATTCTCAGATTATCTCTCCTGGATCTGTTTTCCAGGTCAGTTATTTTTTCTTTGAGGTATTTTACCTCTTTTTCTAATTTTTCATTTTTGTTATTTTGCTTGGCTAATTCTTGGTTCCTCATAGAGTTATTTGTTTCCACTTGTTTAATTCTGGTTTTTAGCAAATCATTTTCCTTGGTTAATTTTTGAAGCTCCTTTTCCATATCATACACTTTTCTTTTTAGAGAGATGTTTTCCTCATTATAATGTTTTTCAAATTCTGCTATTTTCGTTTTGAGAGAATTATTCATTTTGTCTTCTATCTCTCTCATTTTGCTTTCAAAGTTCCTTTTGATCTCATCTAGGAGAGCCTTCTGTGCTTGGGATCCATTCCCTGTTGAAGTCTCAGCTGTGGGTGTGGAGTCCACAGTGTCTCCCTCTGAGGTTGGTTCTTCCCTCTGAGGATAGTAGGACTCTAGAGTCTTTGTCTTTGTAGTCTGCTTTCTACCCATTTTGAGGCAGTGTCCTAGCCACGCCCTTCCACTAGGATCCCAAGCCTTTACTGTAGAGGGTTTTGCCCTGGGGCAAGAGTTACTATATTTTCAGGGTCAGAGGAGGGGTTTGGAGCAAGTGGGGTTCACTCTGCCATCCTTGTCTTTGGAGGCACTGAAAGGGGCTTTAAAAAAAAAAAAAGATTTCTGGGCTATGAAGTTGTAGCCCCAGGAGTGTTTGCTGTCCAGTATAGGGGCCCCTGTATTTGCTTCTTACCTTGCTCTTTCCAGTCCCAGCCCTTTGGTGATAGGCCTGGTAGTGGACCTTGTGGTTGGTGGGAAGACTTGCCCTCCGAGTTGATCAGACCCCTTCCAGGCCTGCGTCCGCCATGCCTTCCCACACAGGCCTCTGAGCCTTCCCGGCCTGTGCCCGCCGCGCTGCCGCCTCAGCACATTCCCGCGCAGGCCACCGCGCCATTACCCGCTATTATTCCTTATTAGAACTTGTCCTTCGCATCTATGTATTGATAAATCTGGAAACGGCCACAGCTGCTGCTGATCTGGAGTCCCTCTGGCTGGCGGCTGGTCAGGCCCGCCCTGGGGCTAAAGCCTCTGTGTGGGGCTGGGCTTGGCTCCCAGAGCGTTGCGCTGGCCGATTCCTGCAGGCCTGCCGGGCTGTTCTCAGCAGGAGGTTAGCTTCTCTGTGTCATTTTGTGGGTTCTGCAGCTCCAAAGTTTGTTTAGAGTCCCCTTTTTACATGGATTGGGGAGGGTGGAAGCCGGAGCCGAGGGAGGGTCATGCTTCTACTCCACCATCTTGGCTCCGCCCCTTGTTTTTGTTTTTTAAAGAGCAGAGTGGAGAGGATGGGAAAGGGCACCTGGGCTAAAGTGGAGGTCTTTTTTTTTTTTCCAAATGCCTTATGATTTGCATCATTCGTTTCTACGAATTTTGATTTTGAGTTACAAATTTTCTCCCCATTTTCCCCCTACTGACCACCTCAAAATAGCAGTCCCACTGGATATCCCCTCCTCCAATCTGCTCTCTCCGATATTTGTCCAATACCCCTTTCAACTTTTCCAGTAGGGCATGGTGAATCTCTATGCCCCAGTGCCTGTATATATTATTTCCCAAATACATGTGAAATAGTATTAATAATAGTGTATGTGTATATATAATTAAGCATTTGATTTTAAAACTGAATTCCAGATTCATTCCTCTCCTCCCTTGTCACCCACCCTTACTGGGAAGATAAGCAGTTCAATATAGGTTGTACATGTGTGGCTAATGCAAAACAATAACATAGTAGATATATTATAAAAGACTGACTATATTTCCCTCCCTCCTATCCCATCTCCCACTTGTTCTATTCTCTACTTTGATGCTGTCCCTATTCAAAAGTGGGTGCTTCCAACTTCCCTCCCATCCCATTCGCCCCGACTCTCCTGTAGGATAATATACCCTATTTAGTGTGTATTTCATTCCCTCCCCCAGCCAAATTTAATGGGAATAAGGTTGACCCATTCCTTTTTGCCTTCCTATTCTTCCCCTCTATTGTAACCATTTTCACTTGCCTCTTCTATATGAGATATGTTTACCCAATTCTGTCTCTGTCCATCTCCTCTCATTATATTCCTCTCACCTCTTAATTTCACCTTTTAAGTATCATCCCTCCTGCTAAATTGGTCCTAAGCCCACTATGTATACCTGTAAACATATATACACACATTCACATATGTATTCATATGCGCATATACCCTCATATATAGACACGTATATATATATATATATTTCTATTCTCTTAAACTATTTTCATACTGAGAAAAGTTTCATCAGTTACAATTATTGTTTTTCTGTAGGAATGTTAATAGTTCAACTTTGATAAGTTCCTTATGATTTTTTTTTCCTGTTTACCTTCTCATGCTTCTCTTGCTTCTTGTATCTGAATGTCAAATTTTCTATTCAACTCTGGTTTTTTCAGCAAGAATGCTTGAAAGTCCTCTATTCCACTGAATGACCATATTTTCCCCTGAAATATGATACTCAGTTTTGATGGGTAGGTGACTCCTGGTTTTAATTCCAGCTCCTTTGACCTCTGGAATATCATATTCCAAGCCCTTCGATCCCTCAGGGTAGAAGCTGCCAGATCCTGCGTTATCCTGATTTTGTTTCCACAATATTCAAATTGTTTCTTCCTAGCTGCTTGTAATATTCTCTCCTTAATCTGGGAATTCCGGAACCTGGCTATAATATTCCTAGGAGTTTTCTTTTTGGGATCTTTTTCAGGAGGTGATCGGTAGATTCTTTCAACCTCTGTTTTGCCCTCTGGTACTAAAACATGAGGACAGTTTTCTTTGAGAACTTCCTGGAGGATGATTTCTAGGTTCTTACTTTGATCATGGCTTTCAGGTAGTCCAATAATTTTTAAATTATCTTTCCTAGATCTATTTTCCAGGTCAGTAGTTTTTCCCATGAGATATTTCATATTGCCTTCTATTCTTTCATTTGTTTGGATCTGTTTAATAGCATCTTGATTTATCATAAAGTCATTAGCTTCCATTTGCTCCAATCTAATTCTGAAGCAATCATTCTCCTCAGTGAGCTTTTGAGATTCTTTTCCCATCTGGCAAATTCGTCTTTTTAAGGCATTCTTCTCCTCATTGCCTTTTTGAGCCTCTTTTGCCATTTGAGTTAGTCTGTTTTTTAAGGTATTATTTTCCTCAGTCAGGCTGTTGACTCTCATTTCATAATTTTCTTGCATTGTTCTCATTTCTCTTCCCAATTTTTCCTCCACTTCTCTTATCTGCTTCTTAAGGTCCTCTATGGCCTGTAACCAGCTTGTATTTTCCTTTGAAGCTTTTGGTGCAGGAGTTCTGACTGCACTGTCTTCCTCCTGTTCCATACTTTGCTCCTTTTTGTCCCCCAAATAAGAGTGTAATGTTGGAATCTTCTGTCTGCTTTGTTTCCTTTGCCTGGTCATGTCGCCCCTCAGTCACTTGACCCCTGGGCTTTTTGCCACAGTAGGACTCTGCCACCAGACAGGGGAGCTTTCGTCCCAAACACTGGGGTTTTCTCAGCTGCCGGAGGTATTAGATGGGTGCCCGCCCTGAGGCCTCCACATGCTCTGGCAAGCTGGACACACACCCCAGGACCTCCACCCTAGACTGCAATCCAGATCCAAGCAGGTTAAATCAAGAGCGATGACCCCTCAGACTGGTGCTTGGTCCCCCTACACTCTGCAGGCCAGGAGCTAAAGCTGCCACGTGGAGCTGGCTGGCTGTGGCAGCTCAGCGGCTTCTTGCTGGGGGCAAAAGCTGACATACTCCCTCTTACGGGGTCCCAAAGTCCAGACTGCACTGACTTCTCACTTTGTCCTTCACATATGTGTATTGATAATTCTGGAAATGGCCACAGCTGCTGCTGATCTGGAGTCCCTCCGGTTGGCAGCTGGTCAGACCCACCCTGGGGCTAAAATCTCAGGCTCACTGCGGGCCTGGACTCTGCTCCCAGAGCATTGCTCTGGCCGATTCCTGCCAGCCTGTCCTCACTGGGAGGTTAGCTTCTCTGTGTCATTTTGTGGGTTCTTGTGATAGTAATGGCAATTAAAGATTCCCCTGTATTGGCTTGGTTTTCAAATTGATTGTGTTAAAACCCAGAGCTTGTTAATCCCACCTGTGGGATGGACTTGTTGATGTGAAAAGAAAGTCCTGAACTGGGAGGAGCTGGTGAGGTAGATTTGGAGAGACAAGAGAGAGGCAGAAGAACTTTTTGGAAGCAGCACCTCGTGGAGGCAGAGAGAGAGACTGAGAAGGATTGCTGGGGGACACTTTGAATCTCCCTGGACTTTTGAGACCTGCCCCCTGAGCTGCCAAGGACTGAGGAGACATGGCTGTTTTGCTGGTACTTTGTCTGTCTGTTTTGATGTTGTTTTGCCAGATTTGTCCACTGGTGAAAGACAGTCCTGTTGTTGAAGAAGTCCTGGAACCTGGCTTTTGGTTAAGAAGCCCTGAGACTGTCCTGCAGACAGAGAGTGAATACTGTCCACTAGTGAAGGACAGTGCTGTTGTTGCAGGGGTCTGGGAACCTTTCTGTTGGTTCAGAAGCCCTGAAGAAGGATTTTCTTGTTGTATGTTTACAGAAATCCTGGGAGAGGGTTTTGCTAATGTTTTCAGGGGTTCTAGGACTGTTCTACAGACAGAGGATGAATTAATGAAGGGACTGGCAATGTATCTTATGGCCTTGCTAAGCCTTGTCTCCCCAGGAACTAAGATTGCTGAGAACTTGCCTCATGTCAAGATGAAGAAAAGACCTCCATTTGGGTATTAAGTGCTGTGCTTAAACTTGATGTAACTCTGGGGTAGATTCAATTGTGATCCAGGGGTGGGGAACTTTTGACCTTTTTGTGTTCTATGGTTGAACAAGTGAATGTACTTTACTTATGTTTGGAAACTAATGTCCATTTGAGAAGAGGGGCTTTGTGGTGGACTAAATGAAGGTATAGCCTAGGGGTGGAGAAGTATTTAGAACAGGGACTTTGTAATTGATTGAATGATTGGAAGGTCCTGGGGTGGGGTAGTACTTGGAGATTATTTAATCACACTTAGTAAATGCTATATTTTGAATGATGTCATGTTTTGATCTTCTCTGTTATTGGTTTGTCACTGAATAAAATGGAGAGCACCTATGCTGGTATTCTGAACCTTGGGAAGTTGCCTTTCCTTGGTGTTACAGTACAGTTCTGCAGCTCCAAAGTTTGCTCAGAGTCCCCTTTTTACATCGATTGTGGAAGGTGGAAGCCGGAGGCTCTTGGACGTTGTGCTTCTACTCTGCCATCTTGACTCTTCCCCCTAAAGTGGAGGTCTTTCTAAATTCACACTGTGAGATGCTTCTCTCCCAGTCACTCAGTTTAACAGTTTATACACTATTTTCCTTTGATTTTTCTAAAAAAATATTCTGATTTGCAAACAATGAAAGATGAGAGTTGTTTTTTATTTAATTAAGAAAGAGCAGCATTCCTAGAGCTATCAGAGTGTTTGATAGGTAGATTAAATGTACTTCCTGGGATTAGCTAAAGTAAAAGACTCCTAGAAAAGTCAAGTCTGAGTTAGCATAATAGCAACATGCTTTTCTAAGAAGCAACTGCAAAGACTGAATGTTTCAAAAATTTTGTCTCAACCCTCCTTACCCAAGGGCCAATGTCTATTCTGGTTCACATTTAGTGACATATCATTTCTTTGTCTAAAACAGAAGAAACCCACACTCTAGAGTTGGCCCAAGTCTAGACAACCTAGGGATACTACTAGATGGAATGGATAATAACCTTCCCTAAAGCTTACTCTATCAGCACTCTTTGTACCCTTAATACTAGTCTGAACTAAGCCCAGATCAACCTCCTACAGGTATTGGGTAGGGGGAAAGGGGAGGGAAGCATTTACCCATATGCATTTTTATCCATACAAGGCTTTTTAAAAAAAATTAACATAAATGTAAGTAAACTGAGGAGACTGACATTTTGGAAAGCATTACTTGTCTACTATAAAACAGTCAGTAAGTAACCCTACCCTTTCCCTTTAAGGCTTCTATTTACACAGATACTTAGATGGTATACCTTTATTTTCAAGCATTTCAGGAAATATATTCTTTCAGACACAGCCCAAAAAATATGAGTAAAGGTAAAACACAAATACAGAGAGAATAATTATATCTTACAACATTTTGTGGTATTACTATTTTAATACCAAAGGCTTATATGCGTTTATTTAATGGGAAGATTTGAATTCTTGATAACAGACACACACATACACACATATTTATATTTGTGTGAACAGAATATGTAGGCCATATTTCTTCACTCACATCTCTAATTTAAGCTTGATTATCCTATAAACACTTCTCATATCCTTTGCCAAGACTATTTCATACTTTAGTGAGATGCCCATGCAAATAACTAATAATACTGGGATTTTTTTCTCTGTTTTTGCACACTGCAGTGACTGTAGGGCATAAAAATTCATTTGCCACTGTCAAGTCACCTAGCCATCCTAATCATGATGGGATCAAATTTAGTTTGCATCTGTTATACTGAGACAAAGAAAAAGAGGGAAGAGAGCTGTCTTGGTTCTGGCCAACATTCTGGGAATTATTAATTTTGTTCAAGTTCAAAAGGCAAATAAGTGCTTAACTGGCAAAAGACACCAGATAAAATAATGACAAGTCCACTATTTCGATACTGTAGCCCTCACAGTTTCCAAGTGTTATAGTCTTTCAGAGGCACTATCTAGTTCTGGTTTCTATAAATATTTAATAGAGTTCCTAAATCCCTCAAAACAAGTCCTTTATGATCCAGAGAAATGGTCATCTCTATTCATTTTCTCTTTCCCTGACTGAAATGAAAGGCAATGCTCAATAAGGTATGATTATATAATTTCTTAGCTCTAAAACTTTCACTAGCTCCCCAATGCCTACAGGATCAGTTCACAGATATTTATGGCATGCATGAGAAGCAGTGTGTGGTGTAATGCAGTGGCCTCAAGTTCAGATAGACACAGGGGACACCAAACTATAAATAAAAATCCCTGTGGGCCACATACTGACTTAGAAAAACACATATTAACACAATCTATGTTCTATTGTATTTTGATTGATTTTGTTAAATATTTCCTGATTGCATTTTAATCTGGTTCCCTGCACCTATGACACTTCTGATTTAGAAGACAGAGTACTGGAATTGCAGTCAGGAGAACTGGATTCAAATTCTACCTCAAACTGTAGGCAAGTCATTTAACCTCTCAAAAACCTCCATCTCATCATCTATAAAATGGGGAAAGAAGAACAAAAGAGTGAACAGAGCACTTCTAAGCCCAAGCTAGTTGTGGGATTCTCCTGGAAGCTAAGTAGACATGGAGAATATGAGGGGAAAAGTGCTTCATTTTCATTGTACTGTCTTACAATCCTCGATAGGAACAAAATGTCATAGAAAAGCATGACATTTCTGGATACTATTTGAGTCCAATGGTGTTCTTCAATAATATTGGAAAGAGGCATGGCCAAGTGAGAAACTGATGGAAAGGGGGCCTCAGACATCTGAAGACAGGCCAAATGAGCCTAAGAGGGAAACAAGTTTAATGCACGCATTTATAGCAGCTGGAACTTATGATAAGACTATAAGCAGCCTTAGGCTAGGTAGCTCATCCTTTCTTGCCTTGGGCAGAATTTCTAGAAAACCTCAGACAAAGAGAGAACCCCATCCGTGAGGACATTTTGAGAATAAAAGCAGAAAGAGGCTGGAGGAGAGCTACTCTCTTGCAGGACAAGAGATTTAAACATTTTATCAGAGCATCTACAAAGGATAGTGAGGCTCAATACTGGAACATTATGCCACATAATGACAGAACAGGGACAGTTACAATTCTTTTCTGACCTACAGGAGTTTCCCTTGAGATAAATCAGATACAAAGACTGAGACTTAGCAAAGGGCCAAACTACAAACTGCTATGATTCTCTGGGAAGGCTGGCATAGCTAGACTCAGGTCTTGCGGGAATGTTGAGGGAATGGAGTGCTCTTAGTTAGAAGGGTCTCCTCTTAGCCCTAATCCCACTGGTATCATTAGGTGCTATGGAAAAACCCGGGCACTCCTAGTCAAAAATTCTAAATAGAACAACATTTCTGTCTTCCTCGTCCTAATTTTAATTATTTTCATGTAAATAACGGAAGGTGTTAAATTCCATCCCCTGGAAGAAGAAAGACTAGACAGGACAGACATTTAATCAATCAAAGGGCCAGGCCACTTTCAGAATGTGGATCCAGGATGGACCGAGTTCTTTTCTGAAGCTTTGTCTTTGTGACCATTGCAGACTGATGCACCTTCAGCTCCATTGCTCAGTCCTGTGTAATGTGTGCTCAAAGGGTGCTTTTTCTAAGATGAGATGTCCTCTGGCCTTCTACAGGGCAGTCTGCCAAACCAATGATATTTTCCATCTACCTTACTACCAAAGGGAACAATTCATGAACCTGTCAATGTATTTAGGGGAGGAAAAACATATTAGTCCCTGTCTCATTTACTCCTTTCATCTATAGGCTCAATTCTTCACCCCCACGCAACAAACCCTGCCCTATTTTTTTTTTAAAAAAGGTCTTCCATCTTTAATAGGCACTGGCTGTCAGACCTTTGAAAACAAGATGATCAAGCATAAGGCTAACTTTTCAAAGTCCCAGGCGGTTTTTTACAATGACCTCTGGGGACAAATATCCACGGGTAGCTTAAATCAATCTTAGATAATAAGTTTTATAGGAAAAGAAACATTAGAATTAGAAGGAATTTCATATTCAGAGCTTGTCTCATATAAAAAAGGAAGTAAAAGAAAGGAAACAAATATCTCTTTATCTTAGAACATAGGATAATAGGTTTAGAGGTGAAAGGATCTTAGAGGTCATCTAGTCCCATCCTCTCATTTTAAAGATTTAGAAACTGAGGCCCAAAAAGGTTAAGTGCCTTGCCTAAAGTCATATAGGTATTAAATGACAATGTGGGGATCTGAATGCAGATCTTCAGACTCCAAATCCAGTGCCCACTACAATGCCTCCTTACATATGACTTTCTGTCTTGGGGCTTTCACACTGGCTTTCTCTCATGCCTAGAATGCATTTCTTCCTCATCTCCATCTCTTGGAATTCCTTATTTCTTTCAAGATACTATTCAAACACTACCTACTATATGAAGTCTTTCCTGATCCTCACAGATGGTAGAACCCTCCTCCCAGAATACTTTGTATTTATTTTGCATATATTCATGTCTTTATTCCATTAGAATATCAGCTTCTAGAGGGCAGGTTTTGTCTTGGTTTTGTCCTTATATTCCCAGTACTTAATATATATACCTATGCCTGCACATAGTGTATTTAATAAAATTTTTGTGATTTTTCTTCTACTTCCCTCCTGCCCTTTTTTTCCCCAAAAGAAATCTGAGCAGACAATTTGCGTCCTTTACTTCATTTTGGATGTACAGTTAAGAGCTGACTGCCAGCTGGCATTTATAATACAACTTCATCCTTCTGCTAATTTAGCAAATCCTTTATTCTATCCAAACTCTAGTCATTTTAGCCAACTAAAATTTAACTGAGAAGTCACCAAAGGCCATATCTTCATATTACTTCAATTCCCTGCTTCAATTCAGGTCTCAATGTGGCTAATTTCTCCTTTTGTAGAAACAAATTTCTCTACCATCAAATATACTTCTTTTTTTTTTTTTTTTGCTTTTTAGAGGGCAATTGGGGTTAAGTGACTTGCCCAAGGTCACACGGCTAGTTTTTGTGTGTTCAGTTTCTGAGGCTGGATTTGAACTCAGGTCCTCCTGACTCCAGGACCGGTGCTCTATCCACTGCGACACCTAGCTGCTCCAATCAAATATACTTATTAGAATCACTCCTAAGAAATATCTAGAAATCTTTAGCTTTCAATGTAAAACTCCTAGCAGCTTATTCAAGAAATGACCACATACTCCTTCAAAAATAGTTTCAAGTTTAGCCTTAACTATAGGGCTATTTCTGAAAAGCTATTCATGGGTTTTTTTTGTTTTTGTGATTCAACATTGTGATGGTCATACAAACATTCCCCAGGTTCAAAATATCTTGTTGCTCAGGTGAATACTGCTGATGTAAGATGAATTTTTGGATAAAGGGTTATCACAAGAGGCTTAACCTAGAACTTGTCTCTATGAGTAATTCAAGAACAATCAGTCCACTAGACTAATCAATTGCTCTAACTCAGAGATTCTTAATCTGAAAGTCTGTGAATTTGTTTTCTTTTTAAAAATAATTTGATAACTATATTTCATGCAACTGGTGTCCTTTGTATTCCTACTTATTGTATTCATTTAAAAACATTCTGAGAAGGGGCAACTAGGTGGCAAAGTGAATAGAGCACCAGCCCTGGAGTCAGGAGCACCTAAGTTCAAATTCGACCTCAGACACTTAACACAAAAACTAGCCATGTGACCTTGGGCAAGTCACTTAACCCCAAAACTGCCCTCCAAAAAGCAAAAAAAAAAACAAAAACAAAAACAAAAAACCCACCATTCTGAGAAGGGGTTCATAGGCTTCACCAGACTGTCATTCATGGATGCAGCCAGAGATCTGACCCACTCTAGTCCCAGGATGCCTCCACTCTCATCTGTGAGGCCCACAAAAATCAGCATAAGAAGACCTCATCAATGAGCTCCACCTCTAAGTAGCCCAGATGATTCAAGATATTGATCAGAAACCTGGAATGGAATCCCTCAGTGCAGGCCTAAATGAATTCATATTTTCAGGAGTCTTCCCCCGAGGTGACTATGATGTTGGATCTGAATGACACCACAATGGCTTGGCTCTCATCTCAATACCATCTGCAAGGCATAATATATATTTGTGTAAACCTCTGTCTGCTTTGCAGATCCTTTGATGCTTTGCTGTAGGCTCCTGTGTGTAGTCAGGATAGCTTGAAACCATGGCTTAAGAACAGACCATTCTGAGCTGGAAAAAGCTTCAGTTTTAATTTTATCAATTTACTATTTTTTCCTCACCTATTCTTTTTTTCTTTTTAATCTTAAAAGAGCTACTTAGCTAAATTGGAAGTTGGGGAAACAAGCCATCTTTAGGAAAAGGCTCCTACATTCAAAAAGGCAATTCTAATTTATTATATAATATATCATTTCTTCCTACTAGTTGCCTGGAGACGGTTCTGCTTAAGTGCCTCCTGAAAGCATGATATTCTTTCTCACAGGTCCAGGACGCCATCACACTTAAAATATCAAGCTATCTGAGAATATCTTACCATACAATTCATGGCAAAGTGATTGTGCTGCGTCTGAAGTTCCATAGCATGTGGATGACTTGTTCCAATCTCAGTGTAGCTATTTAAGAACAGGCCTTTGTTGTGTGTGATCCAGTCAAACATCTACCAGAAGCAAAAAAAAAAAAAACAAACTCAAGATCACTCTGCAAAACATGATGGCATAATTTTCAGGGACAGCGGCACCAGGTTAATATGAATGGCCTACAATTCTCACAGAGTGGAGTGTTTGGTTTCAGAGGATTAAATTCTACTTAGAAAAACATATAAAAAGTCAACAGCAGTACAAGTCAGTCACAGTGAGCTACATATCAGAGAACTTAAGAGATGAGGAAATATTATAGGTCAGCTAATCCAATCTTCATAATTTGCAGAGGATAAAACTGAGATCAAGAGAAATTTAATTAGCTGTTCAAGGTTACACAAATGAAAAGTGATGAGGCCAGGTCTAGAATCCCAAGTTAACCCAGTCCAATGTTGTTCCCACTAAACCTCTCCTCAGTTTTACCTCATTATTCCAGAGATAAAATAACCCAATAATAAAGAAGTTTTAACTTTTGAATGGGTTTCAGTCTGTGGCTGTTATTGGAATTAGGTTCTTCCTTATAAGAGGAATTTTGGAAACAAAGATGATAGCTTCCGTGGGAGTCCCATCTAGACACTCCGGAGAAAAAGTCGTCAATTACAAAGGAAGGATCATTATGCTCAAGGGAACAGTTATGGGGACTGGGAAATGAATATCAATTAACAGCTGGCCAGACTTGAACCACAGTCCCAGAGTTGGTGATCTGTTTTCCCCATAAGCAGAAGAGGAAGGTACTACTTATAAAAAAAGAACAGAAATGATACTGTATATCGTGTGGTCTACATTACTTACAAATAATAGTTTTGTTTCACAGATGTAGATTTCCTTTTTCTCCAGACTGCAAAATATCCCTTCATCCATGAAGAAATTTCAATGAACACAAATTAAGAGTGACTAACTCACCCCATGTTTGGGGCTCACAACACATTTCTATAAATAAATGCTCTATTTTCACATATCATTGCAGTTGAATTAGCAAGTAAATGCCTAGGGTTGACTTTCACACAACTGTTCTGTCTAAAATACAAGAATAAAACATGACACTGTGGGTACTTATTTTTTTATATTACCCAGACAATCATTTTTTAAAGGGTTTATTAATTCCAGTAACACTGTCCCTCTGTCAGAAAACTTAATAATGTTCTATCACCACTTATGAGGATATTAGTCATTAACAGTAAACACATTTAATTGCTTTCAGCAGTAAAATTCTACAAATAATTCATTCCTATAATTGAAACAGTACACTGTCCTACCCCACATAGCACTCAAAAACCAAACTGTCAGTAACTATTCAATCAAAATTTCTAAGGTGTCTTTTTATAACAATTTGAATAAAAATGAAAAATGTAGTTGAATGACATTTCCTAAATAGGAACTTACTGGATTTTTAACAAATACAACTAGCACAGACTAGCATTTCCTATTTTTTTGTCCTGCCTCTCATTTCACTAAACCAGCTAAACTAAAACCTGGTCATGAGGAACCAGGGCACTGCACCCTCACTCCCTCCACTTCACATTTTGTGTCTCTCTCTTTTACCTTTTCAGCATCCTGTTCAAACAGCCTCAGCTGAAAGCACTGGTCCAGTTTTAGCTTCCTCACATGCCACATCTGATGCAGATGCTGCCGTGTTGAGTGTAGTCTATCCAACATGGTGGACACTTTGGGTAAGAGATTCTGCAAGTCTGCATTCCCAGACCCAGAGTTCTTTTTGGGAAAGCTATCACTGCTCTGTATCCGCTGCAGTAGCTTCTGCCCCTCCAAATCCAAGTCCTCTATGGGGGCCTTGATCACTTTCTTCTTTAGCTGAGAATGTTCTTCAATCATGTTCCGGGCCCCCTCCAAATCCTGAGGCAGCTCCTTCTTTGCTAGGATGTCCTGAAGTTCCTCCAGCCTAGATAGCATGTGGGTTGCATTGCTAATGTAGTCTTCAAAAGCCACTCTGATTTCTATCCATTCTTCATGGTTGTATTCTAGGCAGCCCTCAAATTCGGGTGTTAGCTGAGAAGGATCAACTACTTTGGTAAGGCCTTCTAAAGAGACCATATTTGTCTTAAGAAAAAGAAAAAAGCATGTATGAGAAAACAAAGAATTCACATTTGTATATTTTAATGTAAGTGCTATTTTTTTTGCTCTGTCATGGATTTTAAAACTTAAGGAAAGTATTTTATTTACAGGACCAAAAAAAAAAAAAAGACATATCTTGGTTTCTTCCCCATAAAAATAAAAGCAGCATGGTCAGCAAGGGGGTGAATTCATAAAAGCATCACATAAATGTTTAGAGAGAACATCCCATTTTTGGAATATGACATATTTTGATCAGAACCAGATTAGAAATCAATTAGTTTCCTTCCGAGAAATACTGACATTAACTGATTGGAGGCTATTTAACCATGACATGAGTTCCCAAAATGTAAGCCTATGGCAGATGCAATAGAATTTTACATTCACTAGTTTCTTGACCTTCAGTCTCCCTCCTTTATAAACTATGCTATTACAACCATCTCTCTCCCCACTGAAAACTCTGTTTACAGTGGAAAGATGGAAAGAAACATGGCTGAAGAGGATGGCTGGAGAACCTGACACTTAGGAACTATAGGAATGTGGGCAAAGTCACTTAATATCCCAGAGACTCGGTTTCCTCATTTGCAGCATGAAAGGGTGGTAATAAACGGTCTTTGAAGTTCTGTGAATGAGTAGATCTAATATCCTATAAGGAACAAATCTCCAACTTCAGACATTTCCAAAGTTATTTCCGGCCCATGAACTTGTTGTCTAGTGTCCCTTCAGCTATAGGCTGAAACAAACTTCACAGTCTGTCTGCTCACTTTTCCTCCACCCTGTAGAGGATGAGACATGAAGCTAAAGACAATGACATGACCTGCTGAAACGAGAAAAAATAGCGTATCTAAGGGAGAGAAATGATTAGCTTAGCACAGTGCCTGGCACACAGCAGGACTATATAAATGCTCATTCCCTTCCTCTCTCCCTTTCACAAAGGCAAAAGCACAAGGAATACTAATAATCTGCTTCCCTTTTAAAACGTGACTAAGTTTACTAGGTAGCATGGTGCATGGAAAGAGGGCTGAACTGAGGGACAGAGGACCTGGGTCAATTTGACGCAGCCACTTAATGTTTGCATGACTTTGGGTAGATTACTTTACTCTCACTGAATATCTTTATTGTAAAATGAGGGGGGATGGCCTAAATGACCTCTAAGCTCCCTTCCATCCCTCAATCTGTGGTCCTTAATGGCCAAATACCTAACAATCTGTACTATATTCTGACCTGAGGAGAAACATGGAAAGTTTTAGTCAATCATTTCTCAAGCAAGAAATAAATCTATGATCTTAACTTCAAGCTAGCTAGTTGTAAAACAGGATTAATCTTTTCTGCTTTACAGAAGAGGTGTCATAGGGAAAAGAAAAGGAAAAAACAGACAAGTTATAAAAGAACACAGCCAAATGAAACTAGTTTCATATAAACTACCTTACTAGTTCATATGAATTAGCTTACATGAGTAAACTAGTAAATTATACTAGCATACTTATATAAACTAGTTGTATCCAGGATATAAAAATGGGTTTCTAGATGAGGTCATTCTGGTACTGGTTGTGGTTCTGCTCTGGTCTCCAAATGCCCAGTAAAAAAGACTTAGCATCGGTTTGCAAGTTAGAGCTCAGCACTACACAAAAGAACCAGATGCTGAGGTTTTCCCCTAAACTAGCATTTGTGCCTGCAAGGTTGCTGCAGGTTAAGTCCCATCCCTAGGGAGCCAGATTCATTTGCACTGATTTAATAACTTCCTGAAGGCAAAATCCATGAGGCAATCACCTGCACAATCTATCTAAGAGAGGAGAGATAATATACATATGCAGTAATGCAGGCTCAGTAGAATGCCCCCAAGTTTTGCGTGAATTATAATGCCCAATCACCATTTCCCCCTTTCTGTTAGAAAATAAAGAAGCATTTATTACAAAATGTACCTGTTTTGGGGTGTCTAAACTTTTTGATGAGAAATACTTCATTAAAATTTAGTAAAATATCATTCAAGGGTGATCCTTTCTTTAAGAAGTGTAAGCCACATACAAGATAGGAGCATAAAGCTAACAGATTTCATCTTTCTTCCATTTGAACTGGTGAAGCTAAATTTCTTAATCTCATACTAACTATAAGATGCAGGCTCAATATAAAAGAAACAAAATGAGGAGGTGGGGGAGGAGTATGGGCAGAGATATGCCAACAGTTATACTTAACCTTCATACTGGACATAACTTTGGGCTGAAACTGTTCAAAGGAAAAATTTACCAGGGAGAAAAAAATTAAGCTTATAAAAGCAATCAAGTTCTATTAAAAACATTCATAGAAGAGCAGAATTCTTTATTCCCATTATCACCTCATTAAACTCCTCATAGGATGTTAGTACCTTATAGAAGTGAAGAGGTGAAAATGGGGTGGAAAAAGAAAATTGGCCCAGTTAGGACTAGTACTCATTGTTTAGGAGTTTCACAGCTAAGTCAACTAGGAATATGTCACCTTTAAATAGATGCCTCTGACTGGCCTTCCATTCAGTCTACATATTATTAAAAGAACACCTTCCTCTTCACCTCCACCCCTCTCCCCACAACCACCACTTTTTTATGTGTGTGAAAAGGACTCATAATTAAAGCAACTAAACATGCTAGACCATTCTCCTCCTTACCATTCACTTTGGGTCAGTCTTGGGATCTACACGGGGCACAGAATTCTTTTTTTCATTTTTAACTGCAAGGAAACTAGAGTCACTGTATTCCTCTTTGAGAAGTTCTCCCTCATCTCTAAAGGCATAACTTGGTAATCCTCTTATTAATCAAATTAATTAAAAGGCAAAATTCTTCTTTTTCTAATAAAAATTTCCTATTACTTAATAACCAGAATGGTCACACCATACCCCAGCTCCACCTCCATTTCTCACTCTCTCTTCACAATCCTCCACTCAGAGTTAAGCAGTATCTAAGGATATATCCTCTTCATATGTACATTAGGAATAGACATCACAAGTTCAACAACCTATAAAAAATAATCTACTCTCTGATTAAATGATGAAAAGGAGTCATCATATAATTAACCATGACCATCAGTTTGGTCAGCCTTGCTACAACAGAAATTACCTCAAATTCAAATTTAGAACTGCCAAAGTTAGTCCTTTGTTTCTGCCAAAAGTTGTCTGGCTTGATTATCAGTGCAACATGAATACAACAAGGAAAGGACTCTTGCAAAATCTTCAGTAGAGGTTTAATAGAGTCCCATTTGGATCCACGCATGTCCACAATAACTGTGAATCCTCGTTTACAGACTTCTTCGCTGTGGAAAAAGGAAATAAAAAAAATAAATAAATACAGCAGAGGTAAACTAAATAGCTATATGCCACACTGGTAACTTAATATGTAAGTACATTGACATTTAATTATTTAGGAGATGATCATTCACTTTGTTGATAATATATTTTCAGTGCAATGTCAGGAGAATCGAGAGAGCAGTGCCACAGAAATGGACAAAGAGTTTGGAATGAAAGTTTATAAACCTATATATACTGAATATTTTATTCTAGATGTCCAAGCTGTACATGGAGAAAAAAGAAGGAAGGAAAGAAGGAAGGGAAGAAGGGAGGAAAGGAGGGAGGGAAACAATGACTGGTTATTGACATGGAAGTCAAATCAAAGGCAATCGTCCATGTCCAAAAAGAGCATTACCTAAGTAGGAAAAAGGTAAAATTATACACCAGAAGAAAATATAACAATGAGATAATACTATATATAACAGTTTAAACCTGATCTGTTTTAATGATCTATTGATGCTCCCAAAGGATGGGTAGAGAAGACATGGGGGAAAAAAATCAACAATGATGACTTTAACTGTCACCATTTCCTGAAAAAAATCTAACCGACATTGCCACAGGAAGCCCCAAATATTCTTAGCTGGTTGTCTGATTAGCATGCCAAGCTAAATCAAGGAGGTCAATAAGAAGTCAAAGTCAATATTGGTTTTGAATATAAAACTTTGAAGGATTTTTAAAATGTACGCTGAGGGGAGGAAGTGGCAGCTAGTTGGCACAGTGGAGAGAGCACCAGTCCTGGAGTCAGGAGAAAATGAGTTCAAATTTGGCCTCAAGACAGTTAGTTACTAGCTGTGTGACCCTAGGTAAGTCACTCAACTCCAATTGCCTCTAAAAAAATCTACACTAGGAAAAAGAGGAAGACTGAAAATGGGATAGGGTAGGTGGGGAGCCTCAGCATCAAATGGGAGAAGCAAATTAGAATAATAGAGATTGTTAAAAAAAAAATAACATCAATAAAATAGTTTTTGAAATATTTAGAAGGAAAAAGTAGTTTACGAGGGGATATAAATGATAATTTTTTGATACTATTGTATTAAATTTAATATATGCTACAAAAACTAAGAAGCACATGGGTTCATATAAATCTTTTTTATTCTCTGTATATTGAAATGTTGGTTGATGATTAAGTTATTAATAAAAAACTCAATTCAATTTTTTAAAAGAACAAAGGTAGGGAGGAATAAGAATGTGTCAATCCACTATATATGCGTGAAAGTTCTTAGGCAGGTTTTAACCTAGGTCTTTCCTGGTTTCAAGCCCATCTTTCTACTATAATGCATTGCAAGTCACTAAATGACCCTGGAGGTCTCTTCCAGAACTAAATCTATGATCTTATGAAATCAGTTGTTTCCAACTTACGAATGATAAAAAAAAAAAATTGCAAGGAGTTCATCTCCTTAAATAACTCAATATTATAAATAAGCTAATATTCCTTCCATAGACTGAATCAATTTCTCACAAACACATTTTTGCTATTTTTCAAATGCATATAAATGCTGTTGTGATTAATAAATTACAAATTCATTTACAAACCAATCAACCAACAACAAAAAAAAATCCTTGGCTCAGAGAACTGAAAATAATAATCCAAATGAGGTTTGACTAGTGTCCTCTGAAATCACCTATCAAGAATTATCAAAATTTATTTTAACAAATACACATAACCTTTTTCTATATTTCTTAAGGGGGATAAAAGAGTTCTTTTAGGGGGAAAAGTGTAGAACTCAAGGATAGTCTTTAAAAAATAATTGTTATTTAAATATTTAATTCTAAAACAATAAAAATTCTAGTCTGCAATATTTCCCTGATTTGAGATAGAGAAAGCATCCCTCTCATCAGCTTTTCAAGGCTTCTTCTACTTTTTTTGCCATATTTCTTTCTATCTCCTTGTTAATGTTTATGGCAAAACAGATAAACAAAATCTTTAGGAAAAAAGATCAGGAGCAAGCAATTCATGTACCCACCATTATTCAAGATTTATTTTGATCAATGAGCAACATCTTTCCTTGAGGGCTGGCGGGTAGGGGAAGGGAAGGGAATGAGCATTTATAAAGCTCCTACTATGTGCCAGGCACTATGCCAAGCACTTTACAAACATTACCTCATTTGAGCCTCACCACAATCCTGGAGGCAGATGCAGTTGAGAAAGACTGAGACAAACAGAGATTACTTGTGGTTCATTAAAGTGTCAGACCCAGATATAAAGATATCACACAAGGTGTTATAGTCAGAATACGTACTTTTTAAAAAGCTCACTTTCTGCTTCAAAATCCCTTTAATCCAGGTTGAAAAGAAGAGCATATGACTTGGTGTCCCTTGTTAACAGCTTCAGGTGCTATCTATATTCTAGGGAAGGCTTTGTGATGGTTTCCAAGCTACACCATAGTTAAGGGACAATTCTAATCCTCACTATTACATAGTCTGTTCATTAAACACAGCTTGTGTGGTCTAATGGTGTTGGAGCCAGGTCATTAGCAAGGTAATGATTGCAAAGCACTTTGAAAATACCAAAGTACTATGTGAATGCCAATGATAATTTTAGGTTTTCACCTAACTTGAACCACTGCTTTACTGTGACAATGGAGAAATCATCTGATATCTAGCCTTCGGCAATCAACCTTGGAAATTGGCCTAAATTTAAATCTTTGTAAAGCTAAGTGCTACACCTAAGTGTGGGTTTTCTGCTTAATTACATCTTTAAAATAATCTTCTCTGTGTCCTTTACCACAGAATGCTTAAAAACAATACATTCATGTGTAACACGTAATACACAGACAGAAACCCCAGCCCAGTTGTTTCTTATTTTGATTTGTAAACATGATGAATCTTTTATATTATAGGTTTTTTTTTAAGGTCAGAGTTCATATTATACCTATATTCCTATGTGGAAGACAAAATGAGTTAAGTAAGAGTTCTTATCAGCATATTTGTTGTACTGTGGAAGCTGAGTCATACCTGGTTAGATTCAATGAAGCAGAGAATTTACATGATTGAAGGAAAAGATAAATTTGGCTTTGGCGGGAGTTACAAAATTACTCCCTTTCATCAAAGTTCCCTAAACGATTGATTCCATTTAAAACTGGTTGATACGGACATAACTCACTGTCACATAATCATTTCCTCCCACTTCCAGTCCACTCTCTGTTAGGAAATTTGAATCTATGTAACCATATAATGGAAACATATTGTGCTTCACGGCCTATTTTTCAAAACATATAGAGCATTTAGACATGTTAAAGTCAACCAGGCCCATCAAAACAATTAATCTGAGTCTTATTAAGTTTTAATGGGGCTCAGCATGCTAGTTCTCATTCAAATATTTACTTCAGGTTTACATAGGTCAAAGTACAGAACTATATTAAGGTATATGATAATGTGCTACTAATTCTATAATGTTTTATAAAATGCTATTGCTATTGAAGTACTTAACTATGCAATAACTATATCTTGTCCATATATCAAATAAATACCATCAGAAAACCTGTAGCCAAATGTTTTATTAGTTGCCTTATGGCTCCTGCAATCTAAATATTAATCTTCATTAGATCAAGACAGATTTTACTCTAGAATGTCTTCCTCTTAATATAATTTACACAACAACATTACAAAGCTTCCCCACTTGAAGAAAGGCTTAGAAGGAATCCTGGATAATTCTAGGCTGTATGGCAGAATACTTGGAAAACAATAGATTGGAGATTATCTGGAACTTGCCAAGTACTTTGTACTCTCTAAAGAAGGTATAACATTCATCCTATCCACCAGTCAAATAGTTACTACCCAGTTGCTTCAAAAATAGTAGCTTAACAGGGCTAACTGTGCATCTCTCTCCTAATCCATTTATTTTTTCCAAGTACAAAATGAGGTGCTATTTAAAGAGTAATGAATTACAGCCATCTTAAAGGCTGGTTTGTATTTATGGGCACCTAATCAACATGCACAGTTCCTAACAAGAGAGTGGATACATGCCAGACATTCATATAACGGTCCTTAGTTCAAGACCTGTGCTATATGACATACATCTGCCTATTTGCCAGTTGTTCCCAAAGGCACTTTGCCCACAGTCTTTCCTTTCCTTTAAGGTAAATGGAATCCCAATTTTACACTGATGTTCTCATTCAACATAGTTTTCTTCTTTTTCCAAAATAGTTTTCTAAAGCTTTAGAAGCTCTACTTCACTAGGCATTGAGCTGAGGAAAGTGATTTCCTGTTTAATAAGTGAGAGGTGGGGGTGGCTAGGTGAGTAGAGCACCAGCCCTGGAGTCAGGAGGACCTGAGTTCAAACCCATACTCAGAAACTTATCACAAAAACTAGCTATGTGACCTTGGGCAAATCACTTAACCCCAATTGCCATCCAAAAAGCAAAAAAAAAAAAAAAAAAGTGAGAGGTGAAACTGAAGTCTTCAATCTACAGTAACTGTGACATTAAATAACAGATTACTTAGGAAGCCACCTGCAAATCATTCTTGAAAAAAGTAAAACATTCCAGAATACATTTGGCACAGAGTATACTGAAGATTTAAACATCCAAGCAAGGGAAAACTCAAAGATTAGAAAAATACCAGAACTAGTATTATTTGAGTTGTTAATGTAACCCTATAGACAGAAACCTGAATACCATCTTCAAGGGCAAATAAAAAGACTTGTCTAGCCATTTGTTCCCCTAGAAGATTCATACAGGCATTTCACTGTGAGTTTCACAACTTCACCTGTTAGCACCAAAGAGAAGCAGGTAAGAGGAACAGAAAACCAAGCAGAATAAGACAGAGATGACAGTACCCCTGAATAGTCTTCTACTCTGTTCAGACTGAACCTAGAGAACTCTGGACAGTTCTGTGTCTGTCATTTTAAAGAGAGAGATCAAAAAATTAGACGATATTCAGTGGGATGACCAGGATGAAGAGGAATCTGGAAATCATGTCATGTGAGGAATAGAAGTTTAAACTAGAGAAGAGGATGAAAAAGAAGGAAACTGAGACACAGGATCACAGACTTAGAACTGGAAGGGACCAACTCCCTTCATTTTATAAATAAGGAAACAGGGCCCAGAGAAGTTAAATGACTTCCCTGAGTTCACACAGATTGGAAGTCACATAGGTAAAATTCAAACCAAGATCTTCTGAGTCCATATCTTAACCTTTTCCAACACTGTAACATGTGAAAGCTGTTATGTAGAAGAAATTTGTGCTTTGTAACAGAAAATATAACTAGACTCAATGGACAGAAGTGAAAAGTAAAGGTTGAATAGCCCCTATTAGAGATGTTGTAGAGGGGGCTTCCTGCAGTAGGAAGGAGGTTAGATTAGAGAAATAGTTTATAAGGTCCCCTTCAACTCCAAGAGTCTACAATTCTGTGGAATGACATAAAGCAGAAAATTTAAAGGGAAAGGAGAAAATGATGGCCATTTCCCAAAGGGGTTAAATGTCTACTCATGATCTGATATACTGATGAACATATAAAACCTAGCATGGTAAGTTGAAGCATAAAATTTCAGTATTCTATCTATGAAAAAGTGCCAGTAAGACATGTTATATAAAGGTACACTTATAACTGGCTAATCTTATTTGTTCTAAATTTATCTCTTTCAAGCTTGAAGAAATACCTTCATATTCTAGAATACCCAAACTGGATAAACAATCATGTTTCATTTATCATTACCCTTCATCATCTTAAGAGACCTTGATCGTGTCTCCTAAAAATTTTAATCTTTTTCATTTGTCCTCATATACATAGATATGGGAACTGAATCCATAGGAGCTGATGAAATCACCAAATGAAAAAGTTTTAAAAGAAAAATAAACAAAGAAGTCCCAGGATGAAGCCTTAGAGGTCATCCATGGATGGTGACTATGAACAGAATGAAAATCCAGCAAAGGAGACAGAGAAAGATTAATCGGATAGGTAAGAGGAGAACCAGGAGAAAACTGTGTCACAAAAACCTAGAAAGTAAGACAAGATCTAGCAGCTTCTACATTAAGGAACTGAGGGGCTTGGAATATAATATTCCGGAGGTCAAAGCAGCTAGGATTAAAACCAAGAATCACCTACCCAGCAAAACTGAGCATAATATTTGAGGGGAAAATATTGACATTCAAGGAAATAGAGGACTTTCAAGTATTCTTGATGAAAAGACCAGAGCTGAACAGAAAATTTGACTTTCAAATACAAGAAAGAAGAGAAGCGTGAAAAGATAAACATGATAGAGAAATCATAAGGAACTTAGTAAAGTTGAGCTATTTACATTACATGGAAAGATGCTATTTCTAATTCATGAGACTTTTCTCAGTGTGAGGATAGTTGAAGGGAATGAATATATATGTATATGTGTGTATGTATACATATATGTATGTATAGGTGGGTACATGTGTCTATATGTGTGTACATGTATACATAGAGGGCACAGAGTGAGTTGAATGTAAAGGGATGATATCTAAAAACTAAAATTAAGAGGTGAGAGAGGAATTATTGGGAGGAGAAAGGGAGAGATAGAATGGGGTGGAATATCACATAAAGGAGGTAGGAGAAGGCTGCTACAATGTAGGGGAAGATGGGGGAGGTGAAAGGGAATGAGTCAACCTTACTCTCATTGAATTTGGCTTAAGGAGGGAATAACACACTCAATTGGGTATCTTATCCTACAGGAAAGTAGGAAGGGAAAAAGAGGGGGGATGATAGAAGAGGGGGCAGATTGAGGGAGAGGGTAGTTAGAAGCAAACACTTTTTAAAAGGGACAGGCTCCAAGGAGAAAACAGAATAAATGAGGTATTAGATAGGATGGAGGGAAATATAGTTAGTCTTTCACATTATAACTACTAAGGAAATGTTTTCCATGACTACACATGTACAACCTATATAGAATTGCTTGTCTTCCCAGGGGGGTAGGTGAGGAGGGGAGAAGGGAGAGAATCTGGAACTCAAAGTTTTAAAACAAATGTTAAAAAAAAAACTGTTTTTACATGCAGCCAGGAAATAAGATATACAGGCACTGGGGTATAGAAATCCATCTTGTCCTACAAGAAAATAAAGGGAGTAGGAGGGGGGGTGGGGGTGGAAGGGACATGAGAGGGCAGACGGGAGGAAGGGGTATTCAATAGGCTTGCCATCTTGGGGTAGGGGACAGGGGGGAGATGGGGAGAAAATTTATAACTCAAAATCTTGTGGAAATGAATGTTGAAAGCTAAAAATAAATAAATAAGTTAAAAAACAAACCAAACCTCTCCCCCTCTCCCCCCCCCCCCCAGAAATAAGAAAATACCAAAGAGAATGGGATGATGGCCAATATTCAGTTAAGGTTTGGAAAAAGGATGTGGATTGAGAAAACTTGGAAGAAAGCAATTTCAGGTCAATAATGAGCTCAGAAGCTCAAAAGCAGAGAGTTAACCAAGTGAGAGGAAAGAAAGTGAAGACAAGTATTGCATATGACTTTCTCAAGGAGGTTAGCCACAAAAGGCTGGAGAGGCATAGGATGATAGTTGAGGGGATGGACAGAGGATCAAGTGATGGTTTTTTTTTTGAGGATGGGCAAACATAGGAGTGTCTATAGGCAGTAGGGAAGCAGCCAGTAGACAGGAAGTGACTAAAGATTAATGAGTAAGTGAAGATGATACAGAGAGTAATGTGCTGGAGAAATTGGAATAGAATGGTACATGTGGAAGGGTTTTCCTTGGGAAGAAAGCTACCTCTTCATGTGAGACAGGGGTAAAGAAGGAGACAGCGCTGGAAGGCATCTGAGTGATGTGAGCTGAGGGGGATAGAAGAAGAAAGTCTCAGTGAATTACCTAAATTTTTTCCTCTCTTTTGTTAGCTGTCCTATAAATTAACTTAAAAAACAGATGCCAAGAGTAAAAATAAATGGATCCTTCACAAAGATAGTATCTTTTACAAAGTTAGGCACTACTAATACCTCTTACCAAGACTGCTGGGTGACCTATGGGGAAAAGAGACTTTATTTTTTCTAAACACCAGAATTCATACCCACTAAAACAACAAGTACAATTTCTGTAAAATAAGCTGTTAGAACTTATGAGGAGTGATTGATGGTTAAATGGGAATTCATACTTTAGATGTTTTGCCTCTTGCCTGGGTACAGATATACAGAGTTGTGATAGCTTCTGTACATAAAATGTTTTGCATTAACTGAATATATTCCCCCTATTCTGATGGTCAGTGACAGAAAGGGGTAGAGAATGGTGTTTATGATTTTGATTGTTTGGTCTCGATCTGTGACTTCATCAGAGTGAAAACTCCCTCCATCAATGCAAACTGCAAACTGTTCTACAGCTTATTATAGTCTTAAGAAGATGGCTTAGGGGGGCACTTGAGAGATAAAGTGACTTGTCCATGGTCACTAAGTTAGTATTTATTGAAGGCAGGACTTGAACCTAGGTCTTCCTGAACCGGCTATACCTCTACCTAGTGTGCTGTACATACATCTGTTATATGTTTGTGTTTATGACAGTAAATTAATTTTTTATTATTACCCCACTTGTACCCTTATAAAAGGAATATCAGTAGATAAGCAACATGTGACTATGATTTCCCTTCCCAATGGACTGCTTTGTAGTATGGTTAAATCAGTACACAGTACCAGGATACTCTACTTCCCCCTATTCTGATGTATGTTAATAAAGGAACAAGGAATGTGTCAGAAACATAAGCTAGAAAAATTAAGGAAATCATTGTAAACTTGAGTATAAGTGGCTGCTGGGGACTAATCATTTATCCAAAAACATTAATTAGGTTCCTATTTAATAAAAACCTTTTTTGCTAGGCACAAGGACATAAATATCACAAAGATACAGACTATACTCTCAAGGCATTTATAATCTATTGCAAAAAAGAAAACATATATGAATTATCATAAAATCAAATGTTATTGGGTAAATTTGTAAAAAAAAAAATGAAAAAGTTCTATGACAGTTCATGAAGTAGATGGGTGAGGGACAGGAAGAGATTACTTTCAAGGGGAGAGGACCAGGGAAAGTTCCATATGAAGCTGATAATAAAGGATAGACAAGATTTTAACAGGGAGAGTGGGGAGCCAGGAGTGAGAGGTGGTGAAGAAGGTATTTAAAGTATAAGGACGGCATGACCAAAGTTACAAAAGTAGGAAAATGTAACCAGGCTGGGGTGCGTAGGCAAGTTTGGCTTCAATGTAAAGGATGTGAAGAACAAGGAGATAAGACAAAAGAAAGCTGAAGTCAGATTGTGAAGGTTTTGAAAACCAGGCTAATAAGAACAGCAGTTCACATTTCACTAGAGCTTTCAGGTTTACAAAGCACCTTCCTCACCACATCCTTGTAAGAGGTAGGTAGCACCCAGTGGTATAATCTTTACTTTTATAGATGAGGAAAAATTATGACTGAGGGAAATTCAATGAATTTCCAAAGATCACATTGTTAATAATGTATGTGAGAACCAATGGGGAATCACTGAAGGTTTTCAAAGAGTCCAGAAGTGATGTGACTGGAGCATTCATGTGGAAGACTGATATGGTGGCAATTTGTAGGATAACTCTGAAAGAGGGAGAAGCTGAAGACAGGGAGACCAGACAACAAGTGAATACAATAATTCGGGCAATAGACAATGAGAGCTTGAATTGGGGTTATGGTTTTGGGAACAAAAAAAAAGACAAGAAAGATGAAAGAGATATTTGGGAGATCCAAATGATAAGATGCAGACACTGAAATGATATGGGAAATGACAAGAAAATATTAACAATGACACACTCCTGGGTGACGGGGGAAATGATGGTGCCATTAAAAGTTACAAACTAGTTGAATTAAGTAAATTACCAGAATGTTTACAAGAGACAAATCACACTTACCTAGGAATACAAGCTAGATATGAAATTAGTCTTCTCAGGTCCTCCTGTCGTATTCTATCATGATTGCTGCGAGCTGGAAAGGTTAAAATAGGACCTCCACGTTTATCTCTACCACCTGAAAAACAAACATTCAGAAAACACTTAGAAAATACACAGAAGGAAATAATAGCAAACCAAAAGAAAACGTGACTCTGCTTTTGGATTTTTTTTTAAAGACTTCATTTCCATCCAATAGAATGATATAAGGCATACTGTGAAAAGCTCATTTTAATCAAAAGCAGCAGTCAGGTACAGCAATGCCAACAGCCTAGAGTCCTTGTTTTACCGTAGGCATGCCAAGGCTATTTCTAATCTCTTGGCAGCTCATCGAATGAAAAATGTCAGTGGGTCACCACACAGCCCCGCATACCATTCACAGTATGCTGCTACATGAACTGTCTTCTCAATGTGTTTTGTTCTTTCTTCATCTAGAAGAATGAATTTTCATTTTGGAAGAAATGTGTATATATACAGAATAAATTCACCTTCAGTAGCATTTAAATCCTCCCTTTTCTACCAAAGAAAAAATCTGCTTCTAGCCCTGAAAGAAAAAGGATGGAAACAACTATCCCGCAGGTTGCAAGCGATTCCGATCACCCTGAAAAATGTGTGGAATAGCTGGCATTTATCTAGAGCTTTAAGGTTTGCAGAGCTCAGCTCATTTGAGCCTCAACACCCTGCTGAGGCAAGTCCTTAAAGTATTGTTCAAGTGTAAAAGATAAGAGATCTGAAAGTTAGGAGAGTTGAATAAATGCAGAGATGGGTGTATATATATAACATTATCCATGCACTCAAGGTGCTTACAATCTAGTTGGGGAAATAAATAATAATGCAAGGTAGTATATGCATGAACCTTAATCAAATGACACAGAGAATACTCTAAGCTCAGGAAAAGGAAACTCACTTCTGGATGGGGATGCTCAAGAAAAGATTCATCATAAAGGAAGAAAGGTTGGAATTTGGCTTTCCAAAATATGTAGGATTTGGATAGGTAACAGTTGGAAAGAAAGGCGGGAATCCACAAACCACATTCAGGGGAGTGCTTAGCACATGAGTTGTTGTTAAGTAGTTTCAGTTGTGTCCTACTCTTTGAGAACCCATTTGCGGTTTTCTTGGCAAAGACACCAAAGTGGTTTGCCATTTCCTTCTCCAGCTCATTTTACAGATGAGGACATGGAAGCAGACAAGGTTAAGTGACTTGCCCAGGGTCACACACAAGTATATGAGGCCAGATTTCAATTCAGGTCTTACTGACTCAGTGCCTGGCACTCTACTCACTGTGCCACCCAGCTGCTTTAGCTTATAGTAGTAAGTGCTTAATAAATGATGGTTCAGTTGACTGGATGGAGAATTGACTGGAAATAGATTAACTGGTTAGTAGGGATGTGAAGGAGACTAAAGATAATGATTTTAAAACAGTATGAGTTGCAATCATGTAGACCCTTGAATGCAAGGGCATTCAAGGAAGGTTGATTGACCACAGATTTAGAAAGAGAAAGGACCTCATGAAGTCATCTAGTCCAGATCTCCCATTTTTCAGATCAGGAAACTGAGATCCAGAGTTCTAAGGCAAAATTAGAAGAAATGATATTTGGATCCAAGTCCCCTGCTCAAAATTTGTTGTTTTTCCTTCCACTGCGCCATCTGCCTTTACTTTACTAATAATTCTTTGAAAGGACTCAACATCCTCTCATATGATTATCTTTTTTGAAGACTCCATACCAATGGCAGCCTTCTCCAGTTTTAACTAATCTTTTTTACCACCACATTTGATTAGCAAAGATTAGCGATCAAGTCAACAGGCTCATTGCTCCCTACTACTAACACCAAGTGCTGGTTCTGTCATCCTAATTCAACAATTTCTTCTACTTCAAAGGTCACGCCATCTGACTATTCACACTTTCTCCAAATCTCTCATTTACCTGCCACCTAGAAATTCTCACACCTTTCTCCAAACTTTGACACCCAACTTTAGTGCTCCTTTATCAACCTCTCTTCCCTATCACTCTTAGAGAGTGTGTGATCTGCACTGAAGATCCTTCGAACATGTCTCTGAAATTCTGAACCCCCATTTTCCTTCTACGTCAGCCAACACACTCCCCAGCACAACTTTGAATTCTGTGTCATCTAGAACCTTACCTCCAAGATCCTGAACTTTGAAATGTCCCTCTCTTGCAGCAATTTTCTTGCTATCTTTCTACTTCTCCCACCTTCTTCCCTTACCAGTTTTTGCCTTTCTTTGTATCTCCATCCCTTCGTATCATCCTTGGCACATAATAGGTGCTAAATAAAAGCTTATTGACTTGACTGAATTGCCATTTCCAGCCCCTCAATTTCTCCTTCTCCCTCCCAGTCTATTAATACTATTCTGGCCCCCTTTCCACCTTACTATTAACCCTATGATCAGCTATTACATTGGTGCTTTTTTCCTTTACTTTTAACATCCCTCCTCCCAGTGCTTAATCTGGGATATTTCTATTACCTACCTACTTTAACCTTGTTTCACAGAAGACAAATGCTACTAAGGAAGTTCCTAAAACTATGCTGGGGATGTCCACTACAAATGTATGCTATCCAACCTCAACCTGGCCCTCACTGCTTGACAATCATTTTGATCACCTTTTATTATCACATTCCCAACAATGATTTGAACAATCCCTTATCTCTTCTACACCCCAATTACACTCCCTCCCATTTCATTCTCAGCACATGATCTCACTTCATATTATTAATGAAAAGACTGAAGTCACTCTATAATCATACATTTAGAGCAAAAAGGGGGGTTAGATGTTGGTGGTCATATAATACAGAGCTCTCATTGTATTGTTGAGAAATATGAGTTATGGAGATAACTGTTATAATGAGAAAGGCAGAATTTGAACTCAGGTCCTATGCCTCTAAATTCAATATTCTTTCCCCTGTGACCACACAGATATGAACTTCTCTAACTCCCTTCTCCATTTGCTTTAAACTTTTCAATAAGCCTGCACCCCCAGCTCCTTCCCTCTATTCTCAGTGTTATAGGTAATTTAATCCCTTGTAATCCCTGTCCTTGTAACTTTGATCATATCACTTCCTGTCTTCCTGATGATATGGTCCCATCAATCACCTCTCTTATCCCAATACAATGTCTTTCCTTTTTAAAAAAAAATATGGAACGCTTCACGAATTTGTGTTATTCTTGCATAGGGGGCCATACTAATCTTCTCTGTATCGTTCCAATTTTTGTATATGTGCTGCCAAAGTGAGCAACCAATACGTTTTCAATATCTCCCTCCACTATATCATCCTGAAGACTAAAAACATGTCAAGGTATCTTTTATCCCAAAAACCATCCTCAAGCTAACATCCTCTTGCTTCTGTTGGTACTTCTTGTCATAATAATCTACATGTACAGTCTCTGCCCCCTCACTCCAAAATTACTTTGTACTTAGCTTCTATGCCAACCTCTTAGGAAAAGTGACCACAATGATTTTACTGGGACCCCAAACAGTTGTGTCAGTGATGCTATATTTAATATATATGCTCCATTTAGCCTGGAGCTCCATATGCATATATTTAATATATGCTCCATTTAGCTTGGAGCACAAGCTCAAAGATAAAACTTTCCCAGAGACCTAAAAAAAGGTAGGGCAACATGAACACAAATTCAGACATACAGGAAAGTCATCCATTTAACCCCATAGCAGAAAGTCACGAGAGCTTTCCTCTACCTTTCCAGCTCTCCTTCCCTTTAACAGTTAGTTTTCTGGTCACAACTTAAGGATTTTGGTATATATATGTGAGCAACAGCCCAAAAGTGAGCTCTATACAACCAATCAGTTGTCAAATCCTAATGACTCTATCCCCACAATATCTCTCGTGTAGCTTTTTTTTTTTTTGTGTGGTGACATAGAATTGGAAACTGAGGGGATGCCTATAATTTGAGTAATGGCTGCACAAGTTATGGTATATTAATATAATGGAAGCACACTGAAAGGAATGGTTTCAGAAAAACCTAAGACTTGTATGAACTAATGCAAAGTAAAGTGAGCAGAACTAGAACAATTTATACACTAATAGCAACATTATGAAGATAATCCACTTTGAAAGACTTAGTAACTGACTGATACAATGACCAATCACAGATCCAAAGGAATCATGATAAAACATACTATCCACAGCTAGATAGAGAACCAACAGACTCAGAGTGCAAATCGAAGCATATTTACTTCTCTTTACTAGTGTTGTTGTTGGCCATGGCCAATGTAGGAATGCTTTGCATGATTATTCATATTTGTAATGGGTTTTGTTTCTCATTAATTAAATTAAATGGAATTAATTTGGAATTAAAAATATATCACTTGCACGCACTTCCTAACATTCGTTATAAATGAAAACCATCCTTATTCACAAAGTCATCTCTTCCAGTTTAGACTAACAAAATAGCTTTCTTTTTTGGTCTTCTTGCTTTCAGTCTATCCCCTCTCTAATTCATCCTTTCTCCACACTATTGCACAGTAATTTTCCTAGTGTATTACTCTGATTATGTTACTTCAAATTGAAAAATATTCAATGGCCTCCCAGTCCCTATCAAATATAAATTCCTGGTTGTGCCATTTAAAACATTTCATAATCTGGCTCAATTCCATTTTATTCCAGCATTCATCGAATCAGACTAGACCATCTAGTCCAACCCACACCTGAACAAGCACCCTATGTATAAAACCCTGGAAAGTAGTTATGCAACCTTTGCTTGAAAAACTCTTCTGTGGTTGCCTCCACAAAACCCTCCTGGGGTTGCTCATTCCATTTTTGTATAGCTTTTCAAAGACGTTCTTCCTAACACCAAACCTCTGCCTCTGCAATATCTACCCACTGCTCCTAGAAAAAGTCTCATTTCTTTTCCATTTGACAGTTCTTCAAAAATATTCAAGAACAGTATTCATGTCTCCCTGCATTTTCATTTCTCCAGTGTAAATATCCCAAATTTTTTCAACTTATACTCAAGTGTTTTCAGGAACTTGATCACCTTCCTCTGGAAACCTCTCCCACTTACTAGTTTACTTCCTAAAACATGATGTTCAGAGTTGAATACAACATGAAAGATGTGCTCTAACCAGAAGAGAGTACAGCTGAACTCTTCCCTCCCTTGTTAGACACTAGGATTTTATTTTTGCTTGCAATTTCACACTGTTGACTAATATTACAATTCCATTAGAGTTCTCAGATCACATCTGGTTTGTACCTCTAAACTGGATTTTTCTGAACCCAAGAATAAGGATTTACATTTACACTAATACATCAACGCATTGGTGATTTAACAATGAACCTATTCCCTCCAATGATGCAGATCACTCCTCTAACATTCAGGTCACAGTCCATTCTCAGCTTACGGTAACTGACTTTTGACCATGTTCTCCTATCATTTAAAACAAGAGGTATATCCAATGTGCTATGAATCCTCCTCTAGGTCTCTTGAAGGGCACCCACAGGCTTTCCATCTGTTCTCCTTTATCTAGCTCAATAATACCAGTCCACATCTTTCCCTTTTACAAATCTCTTTCTAGTCTTTCAATGAGGATGACTATTGTGAGATACAGCTGAAAGAAAACTGAATGTTGAGCAAGACAACCAGATATGGAGTCCCAGCTGTGCTGCTAACTAGCTGTGTGACTATCATTGAATTTTTTAGAGCTTCAATTTCCTCATCTATTAAATGGAGCTAATCATATTCACTCTATCCATCACACAGGATTATGCAGAATGAGATATAACCCTAGACATAGTCAATATATTGATTTCTTTTGCTGGACTTTTCTTTACCAGGGAGGGTTTCTATTCAAACTCCTCCACAAGACCATGAACTCCTTGAGAAAAGGTACTATCCTTGTCTCCTCAGCATTCAGCAGAGGGCCAGCACATTATAGACCCTTAATAAATGTTTGTTGACTGAATGACATAATAATAGTTAAAAATTATTTAGCACTTCAGGGTTTGCAAAATGCTTTACATCTATTATTAGATTGATTTTTTTTAAATGCACAGAACAAAAAAGTCCAGAAAATGATACAGTACTGTTGCTATATTTTAAAATTATATATATATTATTGCAAACATATGTATATGTATGCATATATACACGCATGTGTCTTAAACAGATGAGGCATAAGAAGAGATCACAATTTCTTATATAGTATTCTATTCTTTGCTTATTTAAATGTTTGTTCTTGGTTGATGACTTAAGTTCACAATAAAATGGATAATTATAATTATTTTTTAAAATGATAATTGTCATCAGTGATCAAAAAGCAGCCGGAGGAGACATATTCTTTATGTTTTTTATGTTAGTTAATGATAGGAAATTAATAATAAAAACATTAATTACATTAAATTAATAACGACTTTTTCAGGAATTCTGAATAAGAGAAAATATGAGTTATTAATAATGAATGCCTGTAGGCAGAATATAAAGACATACATTTCTTTAAATATTTGCAAGTATGTGTTTAGTTACTGGTCTGTATCAGCTGTAGGCAAACTATGGTATAAGGGCCAAACTTGCCCATGACCTATTTTTGCATGGCCCTGGAGCTAAGAATGGCTTTTACCTTTTTTAAATTCAGTAAAATTTTATTTTAATATGCAAAAACCATTCTTAGGTTGGGGTTGTACAAAAGCAGGATGTTGCTTGGATTTGGCCATAATTTGCTGACCCATAGTCTATATAATCTTTATTTTATAAAAGAAAGTCCATAGGCTGTTGGAGGAATTTAGCCACATTTCTATTTAAATTTCTGCTTAACATGAAAAAAAAAACCATACTAAAAAAATAGTGGTGCTAAATGCAAAGACTATACAAAGATTCTACTCAGAGAAACAGATAGTTGTCAAGAATGGTTTCATCATACACCCAAAGGCAACAAGAAACAGGATCACAAGATACTTGCAGCTGCTCACAAAGAGAATAAACAGACCACCATGAAGATAACTGCAGCTTATGTATCAACAATGGTTGCAAAGGGTGAAGAAACAGAGAAGTCCTCTGAAGAACTTGGCAAGATATTCCAAACGCAGTCTACATACACTTGGATATTCTGTAGCTCCAATGTAAATGTCTGTTGGGGGGTAGGGAGGAAAAATTGAAAACTATGTTGGAAAATATAGTTTGGGCCCAAGAAATTAAAGTAGTCAAAGGTTTATAGGCTAGTTATGCCTATATAATGTGAATATTTTCTTAAAGAAGAGTTGGAAAGTGTTAGACTTGGCAAAGACTGCCTGGCATTCCAACAACAAAACTGGCTGTAACTAATAGGATTTTTGAGTTGGAAAGTACCTTAGAAATCATCTAGTCAAATATTTATTTTTGTAGAGGGAAACTGAGGCTCAGAGTTGTTAATAATTTGCCCAAACTTTCACAGGTGGTAGAAAGTTGAAGTGTTTGGGTTCAAGTCAATATCTTCTGACACCAAAGATACTGTTCATTCCACCAAAACATCTGATGACTTATTAGAGACATAGTCATTTCAAAATCAGCTCCCTGACTCCAGGTAGACCTGTAAATGATTAAAGCGAAGGTCAAAGTAAATAGCAAACTGGAAGAAAATAAAAAGATGAAAAAGAGATACTTCATGCAATTATAGTACTCTAACTTGACCTGTTTAAAAAAAGTCAACTGATTTAAAGAAATCATTTGCAGAAGTAATAAGTGGAGGTAACAGATACAGATTTAGATTTGATTTGTAAGCAAAAACTTTAACTGGAAGAAGAATTTATATGACAGTATATAATATGTAATGTAAATAAGGGCAACAACCCTGAAAAACTTGAGAATTCTGATCAATGAGGTCACCACCTCTGGGGAGAGAAGAGGCATACTGAGGGAGGGAATGAGGCTCATATTTCCAGACAAGGCAAATGTGTTTATTTGGTTTTTGTTTGCTGTACATATTTGTTACAAGGAAGGGTTCCATTGAAGGGGGAGTGGGGGGAGCACAAAAGAGAGTCATTGGAAAATGACATTGAAGTTTAAATTTTAAAAAAAGGTAATAAGACCTTAAAAAAAACAACAACAACAACCAAACTTCCTAATCATTAGTTATTTCAAAGTGGAACGGACAGCCTCGAGCAAAGATGTTTAGTTCCTCTTTATTGGTTATCTTTGAACAAAGACTATTTATCCTAAATTCAACGCATCATGTGATCCTAAAATGCTCACTTTTGTGATGGATGACCACTTGTACAAGGTGAAGTAGAATGGATATTTATTCAGTTATAATTTGAACTAAATGGTCTTTGAGATCTCTTTCAACCCAAAGATTCTGTAAGAGATAGACAAATGTAAAAACATTAATGAAGGTTATTTCTTATAGAATGTTAAGAGAATCACGGAATTTCAAGCTGGAAGGGTCCTTAGAAATCATCAGTCCAACCCCCTAATTTTTTGAAAGGAAGCTTTAAGAGGCTTTATAACAGAGTTGAGTGACTCACCCAAGTTCACACAGGTAGGAAGTAGCAGGACTAGGATTTGAATCCCTGCATCTCTGATCCCAAATTCATTGTTCTTTTTACTACAACACAGAGCTTCTAATTAATGCAAAACAATTGTGCCAGGAGACAAAATACATATAATCTTTTTGCTGAGAGAGAGAGAAGGAGAGAGAGAGAGAGAGAGAGAGAGAGAGAGAGAGAGAGAGAGAGAGAGAGAGAGAGAGAGAGAGGGGGAGAGAGAGAGAGAGAGAGAGAGAGAGAGAGAGAGAGAGAGAGAGAGAGAGAGAGAGAGAGAGAGAGAGAGAGAGAGAGAGAGAGAGAGAGAGAGAAGAGGGTGGGGGGATACAACATCCATTTAGAATTACTAAGAATTATACACACATGTGCTAAGTACTTAATAAATGCTTGTTGAATAACTAAGGATAAAAGAAAACTAAAGGAATATTTCCTCACAAAATATCAAAAAGAAGAGAAAATTAGCTTACAGAAAACTTATCCATATCATGAAAAGAAAACCAGAAGGATGATGTTACATACAGAATGGACTAGATCTGGTGTAGGTTTGTGTGTCTGTGTGTGTATTCATGCACGCGGGGTGTGTGAGATCTGTTTTCAATGGCAGCAATCATGGAAGCTCAGCATTTACTCAGTACCACAGGGCTTAATCAGAAGGAAAAGAGGCAACAGCACTTAGGTAACAGTTAGCAAGAGCTTTAATGACTTTTCTTTCTTTTTTTTATAGTTACCCTATCCCTAGCTGCCCTCTCTTTCCTATTTACTCTCT
>NW_027186349.1:12278057-12341683 GCF_028583685.1 Petaurus breviceps papuanus
TCTCTCTCTCTCTCTCTCTCTCTCTCTCTCTCTCTCTCTCTCTCTCTCTCTCTCTCTCTCTCTCTCAACACTTGAAAACTAAATTTACTGTAATGTAGCCCCCACTCCTTTTAATTTCTCAAATCAGTGCAGAAAAATGCAAAGCTAAGTTACACAGTTCACTTCTCTTCTTAGAATGAGAAACAATAATCCACTCTTTAAGGATAAGTCACTCTTACAAGATGGATGCAGTTCTGGGGATTTGTTCCTTTTATAGAGGGATATATAGTAATAACTATTACAAAGATTTGGTTGCAACAAGAAAATTATTTGTCAGGCAAGCTCCATTTGAGAAGCAGCAAGGTGGACAGAGGCAGCTAGGTGGCACAGTGGATGGAGCGGTGGGTTGGAGTCTGGAACATTCACCTGTGTGAGTTCAAATATGGCCTCAGACACTTACTGGCTGTGTGACCCTGAGCAAGTCATTTAATCCTGTTGGCCTCAGTTTCCTCATTTGTAAAATGAACTGGAGAAAGAAGTAGCAAACCACTGCAGTATCTCTACCAAGGAAACCCGAAATGGGGTCACAAAGAGTCAGACGTGACTACAACAACTGAACAGCAACAACAATGGTATAGATAGAAGGGTAGTTCAGGGTCAGAAAGGCCCAAGTTGTAATCTAGCCTGTGACACATATTGTTTGTGTGATCATTTAGCCACTTGCTTAGGCAACTCTCTAAAACTCTAAGTCATAGAAAAATTGAGATTTTCATTGATAGAAGGAGTCTCCTACCCAATGAAATCACAGGTCCAGACCACTTAAAAGCAAACAAATAACATACAAACAAACACCATACCCCATATAAAAACTGGTAAATAAACTTAGGAAACCAAAAAGGTAGATGAAAATGGAGGTAACTATGGGAGAGGGGGGTCACATAAATTTTTATATAACATAAAACTGTATATATATTGAATTTAAGACATACTAATTAGAACTAGGTGAAATAAAGCAATTCATGAAAGTTGGTGGGATGTGTTGGTTTAAAGAACTTGACAAGCTAATGAATAATAATAATAACTTGGCTCCTCATCATTCAGAATACCTGCATGGTCTATGGTCCAAAGTCAGAGGAAAAGAAAGCTCTGCACAGCTTTCTTCCCTCATCTTTTCTTTTTTGGAGGGAGGAGGGGGAATGTAGGGAGTGCTGGTGGTGGTAAAGCAGGGTGTACTGTTGAGACTGTCAGACTAATTCTGAATTTCCCTGGGTATCAATCTGGATCCAATAATAGAGAGACAAGAACTCTTCCCTGAAACTAGGAGCATCTAGTATGCCCTTTGGCATGTGAGCTGTTCTAGCTGATAAGTGAAATTCTGACAATGGCATTTATTCATTCATATTTTTCTCCTTCTTCTAACAAATTAGGAGTCATTTTGTTTGCCAACCCAACCTGCCACGGATAGGAACACTACTCCCATTACTATTAATCCCTGACAAGGAAGAAAAACTTTAACCCTGCCTCATGACAGAACCATATCCATGCCAAATGCTGTATCTGAATTGAGGATGAAGTAGGATAGGAAAGCACTTTAGTCATCTGGTGATATTACTGGAGGAAATGCAATAATTTTCACCAACAGGAACATAATCTTAATGGCATATGATATTTCCCAGACTTTATGGGTGGAAAAAGTGAGGCACAGAGATATTTTTCCATAGTAAAGTTGGGAACTGGATTTTAGACTTCTGCAGATGCCTGCCTCTCTCATTTAGACTACTCTATGTTCTTCTTATTCATACCTCATGCACTAACAGGTTTTACCCTAGCATCCAAAATATAATAATAAAACAAAACTAAACTAAAAACCTGAGGACATAGAGGAAAACCACTGCTTTTCTCTTGCTGTTGCTACATTTTGGATAAATACTACTGTGGCAAATAGATTAAAATTGAAATTAATTTTTGATAGAACACATTTAGTAATGTGTTATTATACGAATGTAAATTACAGTAAAGACATTCTGCTGGTCAATAATACCACTTCCTTCTCATATAAAATTCCCAATAATGGAAGCAAATGTGTTTACTATTGGTAAAAGGCATCTAAAGGACTAAAAAAAAGAACACACACCTCCAACTAATGGATGTAACTGTGAGACTTTTTCCCAAAGGACCATTTTAAAACATCTGGAGAATTGTATTCAGGTCAAGGTGGCACATTTGGGGGGGGGGGGGGGGGGTGTAAGAGGGCAATCAAGGTTAAGTGACTTGCCCAAGGTCACATGGCTAGTTTTTGAGTGAAGTGTCTGAGGCTGGATTTGAACTCAGGTCCTCCTGACTCCAAGGCCAGTGCTCTACTCACTCTGCCATCTAGCTGCCCAGGTGGCACATTTTTACAGGATAGTGTCAAATAAGTAATCGAGAAAAGAATGAACAGGATAGTTAAAGAACTGAAAACTTGACCATACAAAAATCAACTGAATGGATTGAGTGGTTAACATAAATAAGAGAAGACATGAGGTGGGGTATAGAATATGGTAGCAATTTTCAAGTATCTTGAAGAGCTGTCATGTAGACATCGATACCAGCACAAGGAGTAACAGAAAGAAGATAGATGTGAGGAAAAACTTTCTAACAATTAAATTTGTGCTGAAAAAGAAAAAGTAAAAGGGCTGCTTGAGGAGATGGTAGATTTACCATTTCCAGGGATCTTCGAGTAGAAGCTGATGTGTTGTGGACAAGTCTTTTTTCAGGGATGGTTGAACTTGACGACTGCCACCAAAGATCCTTTCCAACTCTGATTCTTTGTTTCTTTGACATTCAGTACAATGAGCATTAGGAGAGCAAAGAAACCAGTAAAGGTTGCTTATTCTCACTACTTCTATAAGAATTTGTTATAATTAGAGCTCACTGAATAGGTAACAAACTACTTTGCAAAGCAGTAAAATCCCCAGTGATGTAGGTATTCAAGCATAAGTTGTAAAACTTTTTGTCAAGGAATTTGGGCAGATGAGCTGTAAGATCTCTAGGAAGTCTGGGGATCTGGTTATGTTTTAGTATAGGAAGTAATAGTTCTAATAAAATCAAACAAGTGTTTGAACATGCTTGCCTAAGATGTATTCATTCTCTAAATAATATTAGTGAGTAACTGCATTGTGCTAGGCACCTACTAATCATTGTCCAGATTATAACCCTTTTCATGTCTCCCTATTGCCTATAAAAAAGTCCAAACAACTCAAGGTAGCATTCAAATTTCTTTATAATGTCTCCAAATTATTTTTTAACCCATATTTCCCATTACTCCCTTCCTCCACAGTCAGAATGATGTTACCTGACAATATTCCTTTAATCCAAAGTTTCTCCCTGTCTCCTCTCCACCAATCTAAATCCCTGAAGGGCCAAATTCAGACCCAAATACTACAGGAAACCTTGCCCAAATCATACTAGTTTACACTATTAATGACAACAACAATAGCAACTGACTGTATCTATAACTATATGTACACATACACGTATGTATACACACACAGAGGAAAGGAGGAAGAGAAGGAGAAAGAAAGAAAAGGAAAGGAAGAGGTAGGGAAGCTTGCAAGGCTTGCAAAAAGCTCAAGAAGTCAGACAAGGCCTTCAAGATAGTTAATTAGTCATTCTTTATAAACTTCTCCAACCTCCAAACAAAAGAATTGTGCAACAAATATAAAATAATTATAATTAAAGTCACAGAAGACAAACAACCCCTAGATAAGCTGAAAACCTCTTGAGTTTCCATCAGTGAACAGGTATTTGAAGTACTCAGTGCCCAGCCCTTTCCTTCCCCCACTAGTAAACAGTCAGGCTTATTTGCCTGGGACCTCAACACTAGAGAAGGGACCCCACACCAAGTGCTTGCTTGGGGTCCATCAAAAAATAACCCTTTCCTCCAGTCACCTGGCTAGAACTGACAGACATTAATTCTAGAGAGCACCCTGAAGGAAATGAAGAGAGCAGAGGTGGAATCTGGAAGGCTAAAAATAAACCAGTCCAAGTACTGCCTAGGGCTTGAGGGGAAAGGACAGGAAACCAGGTGGAACCAGCTTCTTTCCCTAAGAGTTACTCAGGGGCAAAGATCCAAGATAAGGAACTCTATACCCCCTAAGGCAAGGAAGCTGAGGCAGCTCAGCAGGCCAGCCTTAGGTAGTCTATAGCATCAAGGAAGAGAGTGACCAGAGAGCAGGAGATGGAAGAACACTAAAGGAAGCATAAAACACTAAAGATATCACAAAGCAAAACTTCTATAAAATCCTGTGGGCACAAACAAATAAACCAACAGAAGAGATCATAAAAGTGAAGGAAAAAAATGAATAAAACCACAAAGAGAAACCAAAGTACAAGTGTTAAGCAAACAATTTTATAGGAAGGAGAGTGCTTTACCAAAGAAAGAATCCTGAGTACTCTCCAGAGATCCAGAATAACAAGAAGAAACTTCAGAATGGCTCAAAAGAAAAAACATATTACTAAAAGAGAGCTAGAATAAATTTAGGTCAGAAAATATGGTTTACAAAGTGCTTTATACAGGTTGTTGTGTTTGTCCCTTTGTTCTTGAAGAGGACCATGGCATCAGGGAAAAGATGACATGACTTCCAGTTGACTTGGATTTGAGTGAGGGCTGTGCAAGGTCACCAGTCTCACTTTCTCCTCCAGAGCTATCTGGATCCAGTGGCCAGATATTCATCAGGACTACTGGAGATGGCCCAGGACGCATTTACAGGATGCTTTACATACATTATCTCTTTTGAAATTCCCAAAAGCTTTGTGAAAAAGGTACTAGAAATATTAATATTCCCACTAAACACATGAAAAAAATGGAGATGTGGACAGTGAAATGACTTGCCTTTGGTCATATAGCAAGTGTCAGAGGCAGGATTCAAATTCAGGTCTTTCATAAATCCAAGTCTAACACTCTTAAGGTACCCTACTCTGACTCCACAGCATGTCTTCTCAACTCTTCTGGTACCTGTTGTCTGTTCTAATTTGTCACTTAACCATAGGCTACTTTGTGCCCATTAAATTCTTTACAAATTCATGTCTTATCTTTAGAGTAAAATTATAAACTTGTTATGCCATAGAACTGTATCACATCCAAATCTTTACTAAACACACTGCTAAACACAAAGTGCTCAATTGGTATCTGTTGAATGGATGAATGAATAGATGAATTAAATCAATGAGAATGCTGTTCTAATGACATCACATTTCTTAGGGCAATTTTACTAGGCTTCACAAGAATAAAGGAAAGACAATTCTTCCTTCAGGTGCTTTTTTCCAGTTTTGCAGCTTTTCTTATCTCTCCTCAAAACTATTACTATTATAGTAATAACCCCTCTCCATAACCATCAAAGTGTAAAACTCCTGATTCCAAAATAGCACACCAAGGGGGTATAGTGAAAGCCTTTAAAAAGGGATAGAATCTTTACAAAGAATCTTGAATCTTAAGTTTAGAGACAGAAGCGACCTCAGAGATTATCATGTTCAGTTCTTAACCTTTTTGTATCATGAGTCCCTTCTCAGAATGTTTTTAGATACATTAAATGAAATACATAGAATTACCAAGGAAACTAAAGTTGTAATTTTTTCTCATCCATCACAGGTCCCTTAAAACATAGAAGTCTATGGACACTAGGTTAAGAACTCTTCATCTAGTTTAATCCCTTAATTTAGAGATGAGGGAATTTAAGGCCAAGAAAATATTCACGAAATGCTCAGGATCACATAAATAATCAAAAAAGCATAGTCACATAGCCAGCAAAATAGCAGACTGGAGATTCAAACCCTAGTCCTCTCACTCCTTGAACCCAATGTTCATTCCACTGCCCCCTGATGGCCCACTTCTAAAAGGATCTATTCTCCACAAAGTCGCTCAAAGTTTCCTAGGCTCTTCTGTGGATCTGGAATACTTCCAAGATGTGATTCTAACTCTGATAGTTCAAATCAGCACAAGATGCTGCAATAAAACTTCCTCATGCAGAGACTGGAACATGCAGTCTTGCAAATTCCAGAGAAAACAGCTCTGAGTCATCTATAAATCCATAATCCATTTGCTGAACAAGTTCTTCTGACAATTTTGCAAAAGGCAAAAAAGGACAAAAGGGATTGTACAGTAACAAGTGTGCTAATTTAGCTAACATGGTGCTATGAAACAGAGATATAGCTGCATTTTGGTGAATTTGTCACTATTAAAATACTACCCCATTTGGTGTTTTCTAAGACGATTCAAGACACTTTGCCGCATTCATCTAAGTCATCCCTTCAATATTCCTTTGAGATTAGCTAAGGGCCATTTTAGTTTTAACTTACTGACAAATGTTCAAATCAATATTGATCATAATGAGTAATATGGGAAGAAATTCAATCAGAGATTAAATAAATGAGGAGCTGGTAGGAGGATCACTGTTGTATACCCAGATCCCAGATCTAGTCATGAGAGAGACCTTAGAGGCTACCTAACACAACCCTTGCATTTTATAGCTGAAGAAACTAAGGCCCTTTGGAGGCCGATTGATCAAAATTTGATGCAAAGAGAAAATGTGACTTGCCTACACTTATTTATCTAGTCAAAGGAATGTTTATTGCTATCAAGATAATGCTCAAGCATTATTTCTAGCTCCTGCAGTACCACCTTGGGGCAGTTCTCCAAACACAGACTTGAGATCAGTTGCTGATGCCCCTTCCTTCCTATGTATCCAACCCCTCACCTCTTCAATTCAGTTTCAGGAAATGGATGAGAAGGGATAGATGTAGGAGACAGGAAGAAGGAAAAATTCTTATCCAAAGGAAAGTAAAAATAAAAATTTAATCTAAAAAATGGGTAAGCTGCCAAATGATGTGCAAATCATAAGCAAATACAATCATAGTCTTTCTGGCTGAAAAACATCTGAATGTAGACGTGGAGAAAATTCAAGCTGCTGCTAAGATGAGTCTTCTATAAATATTTCCATTTTTTTCTTTAAAAAAGTTATTATTATTATGGAAATAATCAAATAACTATTTTATGTAACTACTTTCATACAAAGAACTCAAAGTACTTAAAATATTTAACTCTAAAAATAACTTATTTTCAAATGGAGAAGAAACTGCAAATACAGGTACACCTTATTATACGAAAACAAAATGAATTTGTAAAATAAATCAGTTTAATAGTGATGGCTTACACTTCAAGAGGATTATATGTCTTATAAAGGGTACCATTTAAAGATTTTTAGAAAATTCCCAAATTCAAATTTCACACATATTACATGATAAGAGGTATACCTTAAATTATACTCAGTTTTTAATTTTCATGGGAAATAAAATTGAATCATAACTTTCATGAACATATATAAATACTATTAAAAAACTACATGATTTTTAGAAAATTCTATAGTCTACCATTATTTAGGAACACTGAGAATTTGTACAATTTTCATTTCTTGTCTATCAAGGGAAAAAAATTATCTGAAGAAAAAACTTTCTCATTTAATACCTAAGATTGTGAGAGCAGGGGCAGCATCCACCCAGAGATTTCCTTCTTTGCTCTACTGATATCTCATCATGTGATGGTGGGAAAAGCCAAAATCTTTGTGTCTCAATATTTCAATGCACAGTCTTGGAGTTCAGTCTTGTTTCTAAGTTGGGCCAAAGGGTAGGAACACAAATAGATAATGGCTCTTTTAAATACTTTTTATGCAATCTTTCATTCTTTCAACAAACAGGTATTAAGTATCCTGTGGGGGAGAACAATGTACCTACTAGATGTTAGAACAGATATCAGATTTAGATGAAACACAACCCCTTCCCTTACAGGGCTAAGTCTTTTTAGTAGGGAAATAGGATATAAATACATCCTGGTATTTAAACTCTTCAAATCTGGCCCCTTTCTATCTTTCCAATTTCCTTACACATTATACACCTCCAAACACTCTATGGTCCAGTCAGACTGGTTTTCATGCTACTACTGTTCCTTCTACATGATGTGCCATCACCAGACTTCATAAACTCCTTGGCCTGGGTTGTCCTCCTTGATTGGAATACACTTCTCACCTCCACCTCCTGGAATCCTTCAAGGATCAGCTCAAATGTTACCTACTACAGCAAGTCTTTGCTGGTTGCCCAAAGCTTCTTGCGCTTTTCCCTATAAAGTTCCCTTGTAAATACTCTGCGTTTATCTTTTATGGAATTCTATATAGCGTCTTCCAGGATTTGAAGGGCTGTCCTGTGGAAGAGGGTTTACACTTACTCTCTTTGGCCCCAGAGGGTAGAAGTTACAGAGGTTTAATGACAGAAAAAAAAAACAAACCCTTCTTAATGATTAGAGTTAATCCAAGTATTACAGAAGTATATTGATTCTACTCAGATATAGTGCCCAATATTGGTTAGCAAAAAAATCTAAATTTGGCTTTTGGTTCCTTTTTGTTTATTTTAATGAAGGGCACTCAATGATATGTTCTTGGAAGGGAAGGCATAAATACATGACAGAATGCCCAGTGTCTCATGCTCTCCTTTCAGAGTATCAGTTTAATACAGTAGCAAGCCTGCTGCCTGGACTTGGACTTGGATTAGAGTCAGAAAGCCCTGAGTTCAAAGCTTGTTCTCTGATGCTTATCAGCTTTGGGACTATGGGCAAGTTACTTTGTAAAGCATTTTGCAAACTTAAAAGGATTAAATAAAGGTCAATTGTTATTATCTTGTTCTCATCTTGTTTGATGGAGTGCAAACAGAAATGGTCCTAGGACAAATCACTCACTATTATTTGGTTTCATGTTCTATAGACTATTGTACAGCTGGATAAATTGACAGCTTTTTTGGTAATTGTTTCCTCCAGTTTGATTGTGTCTATTAAGTCCCTACATTTAAAAATGAAATTCCATAGAATGCAGAGATTATGGCCATTTAGTATGGAACATTTATCAAAACACTGTTCTTAAAGTTTTATGGACCAATGTTATTATAAGGCATTGGGATAGGAAGAGGGAGAGGAATTAGATCTGTGATTTTATTGCTTTAGGGAATTCCCAAGTTAAGAAAGCTCTCTTACCAAAATAAGCACCTTCTCTCCAGCTAATAGTTTCAGAGAATTGCTTAAAACACTGAGAGATTGAGTGACTTGCCTAGATTCATACAATAAATAGGTGAGACTTGAACCTAAGTCTTCCTGAATCTGAAGCCATCTCTCTAGTCACTAAACTACACTGCCTCTCTCAAGAATTTAACATCGCAGGGGCAGCTAGGTGGCACAGTAAATAAAGCACTGGTCCTGGAGTCAGGAGGACCTGAGTTCAAATCCAGCCTCAGACACTTAAAACTTACTAGCTGTGTGACCTTGGGCAAGTCACTTAACCCCAACTGCCTTTCATTCCCCCCTTCCAAAAAAAAAAAAAAGAATTTAACATTGCTATTGTCAGTATAATTATTTATTTATTATTAATTATTGTTATTATTAGCAGCAGCAATAACATTCCGGCACACTTTACCCTGGGTAGTAAAATCAGAACCTGGAAACTGTCAGTAAAAATATTTCAGGAATACGAATAGTGCAAAACCACTTTATTCATTCTTTAATGGAGAAGAGTATGAAAGAGAAATAGGAAGGTTGAGCCTGACTCAGCTGAACATTTCTTCAGCAACAATGATCTCTCTTGCTGAAGGCATTCAAAAGGAGTATAATTCTATGGCAAGCTTGACTCAGAGCAAATCACCTCAATATGCAGGTCAACTGAAACTTATCACAGAAATTCAGCTGGAGTTGGAGATTTAGGATAGAAGAAAACAAGGATCTATCCTTTTACTTGGTGCCATAAAGTGACCTGAAACTCCCTAGAATTACTTCATAACTTCACCACCAACAAAAAGCATTTATAGACACTTCATTACACATGGAGAAGCAATGTAGTGTAGTGGGAACGACCTATATCTAAATCTTACCTCTATAACTAGCTATGTGACTTATATACAGCCTTAGTTTTCCCATCTGTAAAAATAAGTCCATTGAGCCAGGCATGATGCTAGGCACTGTATACATGATGTAAAAAATGAAGCAAATGGGGGCAGCTAGGTGGCACAGTGGAGCACTGACCCTGGAGTCAGGAGGACCTGAGTTCAAATTTGACCTCAGACACTTAACACACACACGCAAAAAAAAAAAACCCTAGCTGTGTGACCTTGGGCAAGTCACTTAACCTCAATTGCCCTACCTTCCCTCCTCCAAAAAGGAAAAAAAAAAGAAGCAAATGGTCCCTGACCTCAAGGACCCGTGCACTTTTTTCAAGGGATTCAACGTCCACATATATAAGAGGAAGCCATATATGTAGGCATTGTATACACAATAAAAACAAATAGGGGATAAATAATAATAAATAAATAAAACAAAATGGGGAGGGGAGTGTTGGGCTGAATTATCTTCAAGGGGCCTTTCAGCTTTAACATCCTACAATTCTAGACTGCATAAAGGTTTGCAGAACTGAGTTGAGTGACTAGCTCCACCTTATTACACTCAGCCTCAGCAGTTATCAAAAAACTCTCGTTAAGTATCGTTTAATAAGTCTCATTGTTTTGCTCATTAGAAGGAAAACGAACATTGAATTTGTATCTGTTAACAAATTTTCTTCAATGTTCTAAATATGAGAATGACTGACAGAAAAAGATAACACATTCTGTATACATGTGTATATATATATATATATGTATTCTTTATAAATATATGTGAGAGCAAATCATTTTTATGTTGTTATAATGTTTTAGGGATTTTTAAGTGTTGAAACTTAATTTTTAAAGTATTTTATTCAATCTATTAATGATATTTTTCATGAAATATGCCCTGCACTTAGTCAAAGAGAAGGAAGACTCTATCTAGATATTATACGTATGAATTATGCATAATAAAAGAGGATCAAATGAGATAATAATAAAGTGCTTTGCAAACCTTAAAGGGACATATAAATGCTAATCATTTATAGATGGTAAAGTTTTACTGATATACCTGTTAGCAAATGATATTGTGCTTAAAGTCATAGATTTGAAGCTGGATGAGACCTTTGAACTAAGTTACGTAATCCAACATCCTCATTTTATAGACAAGAAAACTAAGGTTCATACAGGTTAAATGAATCAGAGTCCCAGAAGTAGCAAATAAGAGGGGTGGATTTAATCCAGTCACTCAAATGATAATAGCTTTGTGATCCATACAGAACAGGTAAAGGGGGCTAAGAAAACATATTGGTCAGTATATTACCTGATTAAATGAGCAGACTGCTATGCTAGTACATTTGTATCTTTGTTGTATCTTTGTCAGGCACCACAGATGGATAATAAGGCAGGCTCAGAGTTCAAGGGATGAAGATAAGGCTAGATCACATTTCTTACATTGTGCAATGTTTTCAAATGATTCTAAATTGTTCCCTGCTGCAAAAAGTCATCATTTTAACAGTAATATACTGTATACTCTCTCCACATTGCTATATGGCTGCAAAGCACCTAATACTTTGAACTTAGAAGAATCAAAAGGGTCACATAAAAATACTTAGCAAGTCTAAACATTTTGCAGCTTGGCTAAACATAGTGCCAAGGATAACTTGCATGCAAGAAGTAGGGTAAAAGACAATATGAAGGATGGAAAAGGACACAGCACCTGGAAAAAGCAAGCCAGTAGATGGACAGCCATGTGCTGCAGTATCCAGGAAATATTCAAAGGATAAAAGAAAGTCCTTTAACACACTGGGAAGGTATTCTATGGAAAACACAGAAATTCATGGACAAAAATAACACAATATTTGATGGGCTGTATTCTTTACTGGTGGAATGAGTACATCAGCGAGATTAGACAAATATCAAGGTATTTCAATTATGGTCATCATGATGCTTACAAACTGTATTTTTCAAAGATTAAAGGTGAAGGTGAAGATGGAAAAGAGTTAATTTTCTCCTATTATCATAGGATAACAAGAAGTCACAAAGCAATTGCTATAAAGGAATCTTTAGAAACAACAACCAAGAAATGAGTATGACAGGAATCAGGGAGGGTCTAATGATAATTAGTCCATGGGCCTATTTGAAATTATCCATTAGGTATAAAAGAAATTGAGTTTACAGAAGAAATGAAAATAGATTAGCTACAGAGAAATGCTTGAGTTCTCTTAGCTTAATGATATAGTAGTGGAAATATAAGAATAGCTTACAGAAGTATTATAGTAAAACAAAATCAGGGCAAAATTTTATGACTAAAAATTTCTGAACTTGTCAAGATTTTAAAAAATGATTTGCAAAACTGCTTCAAGATGGCATTTGAGTTTAAGAAAAGGAAATTTAGGAAGTTCTGAGATGATAACAAAAGGGAAACAAATTAAAAAAATAGAAAAATACTAACAGTGGAAGACAAATCTAGGCACCTTTGTTAACAATTATAATATTTTAAAGTGACCAACTAAGTACCACAATCCAACCAGACATAATTTATTCCCATTGGAAATGAAGATCTTGACTTTATAGTTAGTTGGATGGAAAGGATGTAAAGGTGAATTTGCTGGCAGCTTCCATTGCCTGAGAAAGGGAGTTTCCTCAAGAGTGATGATAGACAAAGCAAAGCAACTGCATTTTTCCCATTAAGTCCTGCTACAGGGCATATAAAGACAGGTCCAGTACATTCATTCACTAGAAATGTAGCAGACAGACTAGAAAGCAGAGGAAAACATATGACACAACAGCATTGGCATTTAAAATGAATTAAAACACTTATCTTTCACTTAATAAGATTATTGTTAAAGGGTAAGGCATAATTACTTGAGGGAGTGAACTGAATTTAAGTGAATCAACTAAACTTTTCCTGCTTTTGTTATTTGGTGTAGGATGCTACAGAACTTCATATTCAACAAGATAAAATACTCAGAATAGATTATATTCACTGGGGGCATAATGACCAAAAGTCTGTGGAATTAACTGACAAATACTTGTTCACTATTGGACAAGAGGTTTATTGAGCTTAGCCAATGCAGATGACCAATGCAAAGATTCCACCAACATTATTCTAGGAAAGTTGCTTACTCCTACCTACTTCTGAGACTCCTGAAGCTAATCCTTGGTTTCAAAAACATTTCTAATCTCATACTTCAAAAGACAACTGACTGAGCAACAGTGACTTTGGGCCAGTGTATCTCCATTTGTTTGGAAAGATAATATTAATATTGCCCAGTGGAGTTAAACTCAAACAGAAACAGGAATCCTTGTGTGCTCTATATTGACTTAGAAAACTACAATTTAACTACAATCTATTTGGCATTATATTTTTGTTTATTTGTTGTTTTATTTTGGTAAAAATTTTTATTAAACATTTTCCAATTACGTTTTAATTTGGTTCTAGCCCCACTTGAGAGTTAAGAGTATATAATCTGTTAAAGTCTTTACAATTCTAAAATTCTATGACCATCTTGATTCTTTGTGACAAGGTCCTTGCCCACACAGAATGCACAAATGAATTCCAAGACACAAGTTCCAAGAAACTGGATGCAAAGACTAATGGTGTTCCTGGAAAGAATGTACAGTTTGTTATAAATATGGAAGGGAAAGTGTATGAACTTATGCAGAATTAAGTGAGAAGAACCAGGTAAACAATTTTTACAATAACAACAGTGTAGATACAAACAACTTTGACTCAAGAACTCTGACCAGTGTGATGGTCAAATCATGATTCAAGAAGACCAAAGTTGAAAAATGTTACTTATCCTGAGAGACAGACTATGGATTCAACATGAAGAACAAGACATACATTTTTATGTGACCAATGAGAGAATTTGTTTTGGTTGACTATACATTATTTCTTACACGGATTTTTCTTTTTCTTTTTTTATTTTTTGCAATAATTAGGGGAGATGGAAAGAGGAAACTAATGCCTATTATAGGGGAGGAAAAGACCTTTTTAAAAAAAAGTACATGAGTAGCAGCTACACTTGATAGTGAACATCCCAATTCCAAACAGAAATGAACACTCCACTTGCAGCATGTGTTCACAGTGAATTATAGTTGCCTATGTTCAATCTTTAAATTCTTATAAATCTTTCTCTTAGTTTTTGATTAAAGCATAGTGGCTGGGCAACTATTTGTAGCCTCAATTCCTGGTACAGTAAACAGCTGAGGCAAATAGGCAGTTTTCCACAGAAGTCAGCCAGGAGTGATAGCCACAAGAATTAAGTCATATGATGAGTATGATGATTATCAGCAAAGGGAAAAATGAAAACAAAACAAAAACCTGGTTTTACCACAAGGTTGCAGAACCATTTCACCTAATTTATTTTTTGAATGGAGGCAGCGATTTTCTTCCCCAACTCCAAAAATCTCAATGAATATTTTTTAAATGATTTGTATATCCACATATCAACAACACTCTAGTTAAAGGAATTATTACTGGTATTTATTACTTGTAAGCCTACTAAGTGTTTCTTAGTATTTCTGCTCTTTTTACCTAATGAAAAACAATCCTTGTTACTCCATGTTAAACGTTTTTCAAATTTACTAAAAATCATTCACTTGAAAAGCTTTCATAAAAGTCACAATGAGTAATATGTGAAGAAATGGGGTCAGAGGTGGAAAATAATAAAAAACCATTGGGCTGACAGAGTTTAAAATAGACAGTCCATGCAAGTTTCCAGAAATAAGATCTACTGACCACGTAATTGATTTGTTTTTAATTTTATGATTCTTTTCCCCCTTTCTCTCTCCTAAAAGAGATAATTGCAACTCTAAAGGAATTGACGGTGAGCTCATTCTAACAAAGCTTGCCAATTCTCTGTGTCATAAATTAAGGAAGATTTTAAAAATTGTGGTGGTACCTAACGTCATTTTTTTTTTCAAAAAGACTGCTAAATGTATCTACTAGAAATTTTATTTCCCCCCAATGTCTTAAATTAATTTAACACTGATTTATTCTAAGAAAAATAATTATTTTTTTTATTATTAACCCTGCCGAATACCATAGGCCAGTAAATACTTATGATAATGTATTAAAAGCTACTGGTTTTATTTCTTTTACTAGTTGAAAGGCATGAGATTATCCTTAGAAGGGCAAGTTAGAGAGAAAAATGAAGGCCAGTAATTTGCCTTGTAGTAATCTGCATGCCTGTGAAAATAAAAATGTACAGTCTCTATTTCACACTCACATTTCACATGTCCTTATTGTTTACCTAATGAGAAAGAATCAGGAATAGAGCTGGAAAGAATAATGGTGGTGGGGACAGCAGATGGCACCATCTCAGCTTCAGCCTTCAGAGGAAGCAGGCTTGATAGGAAATGAATATGATGTACCAGCTATCTATAAGTCTCCCTTTTCTTATACCACAAAGTTTACAAATAGAGGGATTGAATTATACTGCCTTTAAAATGCTATTTTTTGAACCACAAAATCAGTAGTGAGCAAAAATGGCAACAGTCCTTTCCATGTTGTTTTATCAGTGTGAAATTTTAGAAAAGCAATTGCTGCTTCCTACCCCAACATTCCAGAATCATTTTTAGTAACCCTGAAAAATGTCAGAGTTGCAACTTCAGTTCACAAGAACTTAAAACCTACTCATCCTTTGAAATTTCATTAAATCATGATGGTAGTTTAGATTCTAAGGCATTCACCCCTATAAACCTTCCTCCCCACCTCCTAAACCCTGGGATACATGAGATTTACTCATAATCAAATAGTACTTAGTAGAATTAAAGGAATTTGAAGTAGAATCTTAGAGATAATTTAATCTAGAATTCTCATTTTATATATGAAGTTAATTAAGAAGCATAGATTTTAAATAACTAGTCCAAGGTCAGACAGCTCCTGTCTCCTCCAAACATATTGCCCCTTCTGTCACCCCTACTCTCTCACTTATCTTCAATCTCTCCCTACCTATTGGCTCCTTCCCTACTGCCTACAAAAATAGCCATAAAAAAAAAATTACCATCTTTAAAAAATCCTCACTTGATCCTTGCATCTCTTCTGCCTTTTGTGACTACACTCCTTGAGAAAGCTGTCTACAAAATGTGCTTCCCCTTCCTCTTCTCTCTCTTCTTAATTCCCTACAATCTGACTTCCAACATCATCATTCAACTGAAACTCACCTCTCCAAAGATATCAATAAACAAAACACTCCATTGCTTGGTTCCAAATATTTTCTGTGGCTGTCCCCCATGTTTGGAATACTCTCCCTCCTCACCTCCGCCCTTCAAATTTCCCTGGCTTCCTTTAAATCTCAGTTGAAAAAACTTTTACACAAAGGCTTTTTTAATCTCTCAGTTCTAGTGCCTTCCTTTCTTATTTTGCATTTCTCCTGTATATAGCTTATTTGTACATGTTTGCTTGTTGTCATACCAAGTATATTGTAAAATCCTTAAGGGCAGGGACTATCTTTTGTCTCTTGTTGTATCCTCCAAAGCTTAGCACAAGGGTAAGCGTTTAATAAATGCTTATTGACTCAGTGATTGACAGGGAGTAAATAAATAAAAGAGCTACGAGTAGAATCCAGGTTTCATGACTGTCAGAATCAGGTGTATTTTCTGTCGTGACACTGAAACCTTCGGTGCCCAGAAATATTATTACTCATGGGGAAAAAAAAGCAAAGAAAAGGAATACCAAGCACTGGTTCTAGAGTCAGAAGATGTGGGTTCAAATTCTAGGTCTACAACTTGCTATATGTGTAGCTTTGAAAGATGACATAAATAAATGAACAGAAAGATAGATGACAAATGATGCATGGATGAATGGATGGCTGAATGGAGAGAATATTTATTAAGTAATTACTATTGGTGAAGCAAAGTGTTAAGTACTGTAGATACAGATACAAATAAAACAGTCCCTGCCCTTAAGAAATATTCTATTCTAATATTCTAGTTATGTTCTAAGAATATATAATTCAAATGAGGAAGACAGTATGTTAAAGGGGAGCCAGAGAGGTAAGGGGGTACTGTATACAAGAGGGGGAATGGCTTGAAGATGGCTTAGAAATGAGATGAAGACCTGCCATTTAGCAAAGCCCAAAGTAGTTCTAGGTGCCCAAATTTCTAGTGGGGAGGAGGTAAGGATGGATGAGAGAGAAAAAGTGATATAGCTCATGAATGGTCAGGTGAGTACTTCATTTAAATACTCTGGTTCTCAGTTTCCCCAAATGTAAAATGTAGGCATTGGATTAGATAACCCTTTAGATTCCTTTCAGTTCATAATCTATGATCCAATGACACCCTGAAATATTTAGGGCTATCTATACAAGGAATATATAAGATGATTTAATAATCTGCATAAGGTAAAATGAGTATGTTCAAAACAATGCATCAAAGTTTCATAAGAATCCTCTTGTTAAAAAAGGTAAAACTATGACTAAGGAAGTCTTCAGAGCACAAGGGTAATGGTTACTTTATTGACATGACTTCCTATGGGTTTCCTACCTACTGAAACAGAGGAAAAATCTTTCAGAATGAAATGAGTTAACAATAACTACTAGAGTCATATAACTTCCCATAGGTAGAGGAGCTCAAGTATGTAAACAACAAAGCCCTAACCCTTTTTCCACATGGAAGTCAGTGGTAGAAGATTCATAACACTAAAAGCCTTGATACTTCATTTTGTTATGACATCCCTAAGGAATCCAACTGAGGTAACAGTCAGGATCTCTAGACTAGCCTCAAGTAAACTGGAGTACATTAGCCTACTTTATAACCATGCCAATAAATCAGTCGGTGTCTATGAACTCTACCTGCACGGAAGTCCCATTCAGAAGCACAGTCTGTGACCCACGTTCTTTTGGTTTTACTTCAGGAAAAGAATGAGGGAAAACACCAACCCCAAAACCAAAGAAGAGTAGTGGATATACAGTTCCAGAGAATAAGAAAAGGACATAAGAAACTTAAGACTGTTTGATGCAATCTTAATTCAACTGATTTAAAAAATATATTTTATTGATTGCTTTTGTCTTTACTCTCATTTCACACCTCCCATTAAACTGAACTAACCTTTATAACAAAGAAAACAATCAAACAAATAATCAATCCCCTCTCTCTCTTCCATGAAGGAGAATATCTTTCATTAGCTGTGCCCCAAGACCATCGTTAGTTTTTCAGTTACTCAGAATCTGACTTTCTTTTAGTGAATTTTCATTCATTGTTCTAGTCATTATTTATGTTGACTTAGTGTTTCTGTTTATTCCACTACATCAATGCATACCAATTCTTAAGTGTCTCTGAATTCTTCATAATCATCATTTCTTCCTGGATAGAATCCATTACATTTACATATTATATTTTTCATGCATTCCTCAATCAATGGGCATCTACTTTGCTTCTAATTACTTACTAATAAAGAGCGCTGCTTTAAATATTCTGCTATTTACTGGACATTTGTTTCTGTCTTTGACTTCTTATGCCCAATAACAAGATTGTAGGACCAAAATTTAAGGACAGAGTAAACAATTACTTCCTCTTGCGTAATTCCAAGCAGAAAACTAGAATGATTAGACCACTTCATGCCTACAACATTAGCACATCTGATGGAATACTTATAAAGCTGCCCTCCAGCCCCAATATTCTAGCTTCATTATGGGCCCACCCCCACTGAATAGCAGCCCACTGTACCTACCAACCTCCCCTGCCCCACCAATGTTCTAACTTCTTCATATATGCCTCACTGCTCACTGGAACAATAGGTGTGTCCCTGAACTCTTAGTTCCCACAGGCCATGTGATGGGAACCTAGCTTCTCCCTCTACCTGGTCACTGTCCCCAGACCCATTCCCACAGAAACAGGTGTGTTCTTGTATTCAATCACAATCACATCATCCATCTAGGCCAAGATAGGACCACAATAGCTAACTATCTATTTTGACCAGACAGGACCACAATAGCAGAACGACCAGAATGTTTAACTACCTTAACAAACTCCTCCTGCCTTTTTAATATTAATCATATTCCTCTATTCTATATAAATTTTGATTATATAATTGCATCTTTACCTATAAAAATCCATCTTGCTTTCTCTGAAGGTGCTGGTTCCTCTCAGAACTTAGCCCACTTCTTTAGAGGCATCAATCTCAATAGATGCCTATACTTGGATTAGAGGTGGTCTGACTCTGAACTCTTTGAGATGGTTCCACCACAACACATCATGAAACCCCAACAGTTTTTGGGTGGGCAAAACCCCCAACTCAACAGTTTTTGGTGTCCCTGGGTTTAAACCACAACACATCTATAAGCCTATTCTTCCATAGACTCTCCTACATAGTCTCATTTCTATTTTCTTTTCAGTGTATAAAGTATGAAAGGAAACCCGAGTTGTTTTAATTTGCATCTCTCCTATTAGTGATTTGGTATGTACTTTCATGTGATCATTTAAAGTTTGAAATTTAATAAAAAATTGTTGGCTAGATCCTTAGAGCACTTATATATTGGAAAATGACTTTTGAGATATGTATGTACATATGTATATATGTATATACACACACAATATATAAGATTGTTATTTGTGATAATTGAAGCAAATATATTTCTGTTCAAGTAATTTACATTCTGATTCCATACTTGACTTTGAACAAAAGCTTTGGAATCTTATATACTAAAAATTATCTTTTTCATACATTAGGATTTCCACTCATTGGTTAAGAACTTTTGTCACAGTCACAACTGTGAAAGGTACTTCATCACATTCTCTTCCACTTATAAAATGGTATGCTCTTTTATACTGGGGTCAAGAATCCGTTTTGAGCTTATTGGTGTGTAGAGGTATATGGTATAGGATGCTGGTCTAAATACTAAATTATACTTCTGCTAAACTGATTCTCAAATATACCAACACTTCTTGTTTTATTAAAAAAAAAAAAAAGTCCTTCCCTGAGTAATGTAGGTACTTAGGTTAACCAAGGACTAGGCTCATATTTTCCAGGACTTCTATTCCCAACTTGGCTAGCCTGTTCTAATGACCCATTAGGCTATTTTATTTAACATGTAACAAATAGTTCTGAAGATGCCTATTTTATAATATCGTTTGAAATCTGATAATTTATAATGGTAATGGAATTTAAAGATCCCCTTGTATTGGATTGGTTTTCTGGTTAAGTGTTAAAACCCAAAGTTTGTGATTCCCTCTTGTGGGATAGACTTGTTGACGTGAAGAAAGGGGGCTGAATGAGGAGGAGCTGGTGCTGTGGATAGAGGCCCAAGCAAAGAGAGGCAGGAGAACTTTTGGAGAGCAGCATTGTGGAGGGAGGGAAGGGGAAAGAGAGAGAGACAGAGACACAGAGAGAGAGAGACAGAGACAGAGAGACACAGAGAGAGAGAGAGACAGAGACAGAGATAGAGAGACAGAGAGAAGGAGGGAGGGAGAGAGGTAGAGAGAGAATTGCTGGGGGTCAGAGTTGCTGAGAGAGACAAAACTGCCAGCTGAAGCCACCAGGATTGCTGAGGGCCAGTTGGAGCTGCACAGGACTTTTGAGAACTGCCACCCAGAGCTGCAAGAACTGAGCAGGCATGACTACAGGGCTGGTATTTTTTTTCTGCTTGTTTTGATATTACTTCGCCAGATTCGTCTGCTGGTAAAGGACAGTGCTATTGTTGCAGAGGTTCTGAAACCTTGCTGTTGGTTTAGAAGCCCTGGAGGACCTTAGTATTTTGTGATTTAATTGAGAACTTATTAAATGAATGAGTTACCCTGTATTTTGATTTTCTCTTTTCTGTGAATGTGATCTTAATCTGTCACTGAATAAATGGAGTTTGCTAATGCTCATGATCTGAACCTGTAAGTTGCTTCTGCTTTGCTTACATAATACTATACTTCCTTCATTTAATCTTTAAAAAATATTTTCCTTTGCAATTGTAGGCCATTTATTCTTTCAAATGATCCTTGCTATTTTTTACCTACTTCGAGAAAGTAACCCCTCAGTAATTTGATTGGCATAGCACTAAATCTGTAAATTAATTTAGATAATACTGCTACTTTAATTTATTGGTACAGGCTAACTATGAACAATATATTCTCTCTCAATTATTTGTTTCCTTTTATTTCAGTCAAGAGTGTCTTTCGATTTTATTTCTACAAATCTTGTGTGTTAGGAAAGTAAACCCCCATTTATTTCATACATTTATAAATTAACTGTGATTATTATTTTTCATAGTTTTTATTAGTGCCAAATAGAAATGTTAATAATATTGAAAACAGGGGCAGAGTCAAGATGGCAGAGTAGAAGAAGGACCTCCCCGCTGCGGCTTCCACCTTCCCCAATCCATGTAAACAGGGGACTCTCAACAAACTTCAGAACTACAGAACCCACAAAATCACACAGACAAGCTAACCTCCCACAGAGGACAGCCCAGCAGGCTGGCAGGAATCAGCCAGCACAGTGCTCTGGGAGACGAGCCCAGCCCCACACCAAGGCTTTAGCCCCAGGGTGGGCCTGACCAGCCACCGGCCAGAGGGACTCCAGATCAGTAGCAGCTGTGTCCGTTTCCAGAATTTTCAACACATAGATGTGAAGGACAAAGTGAGAGGTCACTGCAGTCTGGACTTTGGGACCCAGTAAGTGGGAGTGTGTGGCTTTTGCCCCCAGGCGAGAAGCCGCTGAGACGCGGCACAGCCAGCCAGCGCCCCGTGGCAGCTTCAGCTCCTTGCCTGAAGAGTGTAGGCAGACCAAGCACCACTCTGAGGGATAATCACTCTTGCTTTAACCTGCTTGGATCTGGATTGCAGTCTAGGGTGGAGGTTCTGGGGTGTGTGTCCAGCTTGCCAGAGCGTGTAGAGACCTCAGAGAGGGTACCCATCTAATACCTCCGGCAGCTGAGAAAACCCCAGTGTTTGGGACGAAAGCTCCTCTGTCTGGTGGCAGAGTCCTACTGTGGCAAAAAGCCCAGGGGTCAAGTGACTGAGGGGCGACATGACCAGGCAAAGGAAACAAAACAGACATAAGATTCCAACATTACACTCCTATTTTGGAGACAAAAAGGAGCAAAGCATGTAACAGGAGGAAGACAGTGAAGTCAGGACTCCTGCACCAAAAGCTTCAAAGGAAAATACAAGCTGGTTTATAGGCCATAGAGGACCTTAAGAAGCAGATAAGAGAAGTGGAGGAAAAATTGGGAAGACAAATGAGAACGATGCAACAAAATTACAAAATGAGAGTCAACAGCCTGACTGAGGAAAATAACACCTTAAAAAATAGACTAACTCAAATGGAAAAAGAGGCTCAAAAAGGCAATGAGGGGAAGAATGCCTTAAAAAGCTGAATTTGCCAGATGGAAAAAGAATCTCAAAAGCTCACTGAGAAGAATCATGGCTTCAGAATTAGATTGGAGCAAATGGAAGCTAATGACTTTATGAGAAATCAAGATGCTGTTAAACAGATCCAAACAAATGAAAGAATAGAAGGCAATGTGAAATACCTCATGGGAAAAACCACTGACCTGGAAAATAGATCCAGGAGATATCATTTAAAAATTATTGGAGTACCTGAAAGCCATGACCAAAGTAAGAACCTAGAAATCATCCTCCAGGAAGTTCTCAAAGAAAACTGCCCTGATGTTTTAGAACGAGAGGGCAAAACAGAGGTTGAAAGAATCCACTAATCACCTCCTGAAAAAGATCCCCAAAAGAAAACTCCTAGGAATATTATAGCCAGGTTCCGGAATTCCCAGATTAAAGAGAGTATATTACAAGCAGCCAGGAAGAAACAATTTGAATATTGTGGAAACACAATCAGGATAACCCAGGATCTGGCAGCTTCTACACTGAGGGATCGAAGGGCTTAGAATATGATATTCTGGAGGTCAAAGGAGCTGGGATTAAAACCAAGAGTCACCTACCCAGCAAAACTGAGTATCATGTTTCAGGGGAAAATATGGGCATTCAGTGGAATAGAGGACTTTCAAGCATTCTTGCTGGAAAAAAACCAGAGTTGAATAGAAAATTTGACATTCAGATAGAAGAAGCAGGAGAAGGTAAACGGGGAAAAGAAATCATAAGGAACTTATCAAAGTTGAACTATTAACATTTCTACATGAAAAAACAATAATTGTAAATTATGAAACTTTTCTCAGTTGTTGAAGGGAATAGAAATTATATATATTTCTATATATGAGGGTATGTGGGCATATGAATACATGTGAATATGTGTATATATCTTTATAGGTATACATAGATAGAGGGCACAGGACCAATTTAACAGGAAGGGATGATACTTAAAAGGTGAAATTAAGAGGTGAGAGAGGAATATAATGAGAGGAGATGGGAAGAGACAGAATGGGGTAAACTATCTCATATAGAAGAGGCAAAGGAAAATGGCTACAATGGAGGGGAAGAATAGGAAGGCAAAAGGGAATGGGTCAACCTTATTCCTATTGAATTTGGATTGAGGAGGGAATGAAATACACACTAATTAGGGTGTCTCACCCTCTAGGAGAGTAGGGGGGAAAAAGGATGAGAGGGGGGATGATGGAAGGGAGGGCAGGCTGGGGGGGAGGGAAGTTGGAAGCACCCACTTTTGAAAAGGGACGGGATCAAAGTAGAGAATAGAACAAGTGGGAAGTGGGATAGGAGGGAGGGAAATATAGTCAGTCTTTTACAATATATCTACTGTTATTGTTTTGCATTAGCCACACACGTACAACCTATATTGAACTGCTTATCTTCCCAGTAAGGGTGGGTGACAAGGGAGGAAGGGAATGAATCTGGAATTCAAAGTTTTAAAATATATATATGTATATATACTATTATTAATACTATTTTACATGTAATTGGGAAATAAGATACACAGGCACTGGGGCATAGAGATCCACTCGAAAAGTCAGAAGGGTTATGGGAGAAAATATGGGAGAGAGCAGATTGGAGGAGGGGATATACTGTGGGACTGCTATTTTGGGGCCATGGGTAGGGGAAAAATGGGGATAAAATTTATAACTCAAAATCTGGTGGAAATGAATGATGTAAATAATAAGTTAATAAAGCATTTGAAAATTAAAAATATAATAATAATAATGAAATTTTATTATGTTTATACCTTTTAGTTTACCTTCTGCTTTTATTTCCTATAACATAGCATTCCTAGAAATGTCAAATAATAGTGGGCAGAGAGGCATTCTTACTTTGTTTCTCTTTCACTGGGAAAGCTTTTACTGCTTCTTTATTACAAACAAGGCAAGTTCTTTTAAATATTTTCTTCTGATCACATTAAAGAAGAATTCTTCCCTAGTTTAGCTATGCCTTTTTAGGCTTTTTTTTAAAACATAAATGAATGCTAAACTTTATAAAAGACTTTTTTTGTATCCATAGAAATTATTACATTTGTTTGTTTTTTCTTGTACTCTTCTGTGTGGCTAACTGTTTTCCTTTGCTGAAGCACCCTTAAATCCCTGGTATAAATTCAATTTGCTTATAATGAATTATTTTCTGAATATAACTGTAGACTCTTTGAGGGGAATTTATTTAAACTATCTGTATCAATATTTAATAAGGATCTTCGTCTAATTGTTCTCTTTGTCTGCTTCATCTGTCTAGGGTTAGCATATCAGGATTATATTTCATTAAATGAGTTGACAAAATGCCCTTCTGTATTTTTGATAAAACGTTTCATAGTAAAAAAAAAGTTTCATAGTATTGGTATTAATCCTCTTTAATTATTTGGTAGAATTCACTTGTAAGGCAACATGACTCAGTTTTATTTTTGTTAGCAATTCATTTATGGTTTGCTCAACGACCTCTAAGATTGGGTAATTTAAGGTCATTAGTTTTTGTTTTATCAATTTGGATATTTTATATTTCTGTAGACACATATTTCTTTCTAATTGGATAAATTGGAATGCATTTATCAATCACTTGTATATCTGATATTGTGCTAAGTCCTGGGTTTACAAACACAAAAGAGAGGCAACTGTTTCTCCTTAAGAAGCTTACATTCTAATAAGGAGAAACAAAACTCATTAAAGGAAAGAAAGCCAAGGAAGATTGAAATCATATGGATGGTGAGTAGTGCTATTGAGCAATCAATTTTTCAATCTCATCCTTTATAAAACCATAAGTAGCTGTGATTTGACTAACATTCCCAGAACAATTGGTAGAATGCTGATATTGAAGTGGGGAAGAGAGTTAGCAGGAATATCATATAGCTGAGTAGCCAGGAAGTTAAATATTGTGAGCTCTTATTAATTACTATGGCCCAAGGATACGAGGTCCTTTGGAAGGATCCAATAGAAGGAGTAATAACTTGAGCAACATATCAGGTAGATGCTTAGTTTTGTAGGAGTATAATTATGTAAAGTGATATCTGCTAATTCTTTTTTATTTCCTTTCTGACTGTTATGAAATCAGCTATTTATTTTTATTTTAGTAATTTTATTTTTAATTTTTTCTTAATCAGGTTAATTAATGATTTTCCGAGTTTGTTAGCCTTCTAAATATAGCTCTTGGTTGTGTTTATCAATTATATAATCTTTTTATTTTCAAACTTCCCTTTCTTGTCTAATTTTTAATATTTTTTCTTGACTTATTTTAGGGTCAAAATTTTGTGGGACAGCTAAGTGATGCAGTGAATAGAGTACCAGACCTAGAGTCAGGAGGACTTGAGTTCAAATCCCAGACTCAGATACTTAACACTTACTAGCTGTGTGTGACCTTGAGGAAGTCACTTAACCCCAATTGCCCTGCCTTCCCCCCACCAAAACGACAAAAAAAATTTTTTTGTTCATTTTGTAATCATTTTATTTATATGTTAAATTCATAGATTCTCCCTTTTAAAATTTTGTTAATGTTTTCAGAGATACATTTTTCTCTGAGAACTTTTTAAAGTGTTGTTTCATTAATATAATATTTAACAAAATTATTATTCTAATAATGCCTTTTTGGACTCATGTTATTTTTAATGTCATTTAGTCTCCATTTAAGTTCATATCTTTGGATAATTTATTTTTTATTATTTTTATTACATTTTGGTCTATAAAGGACATATTTATTTTATTTACCTTTTAGGTTTTTTATGGTTCCTTCTAATTCTAGTTGATGATCAAATTTCAACATGATTGTATTGTGGAGTACCATTTAATACTTGCATTCCTTGATATTCCCATTAAGAAATCACCAAAGGTAAGTATTTTGTTCTTATTTATCCGTTGGATTTACCAAGGTCTAAGAGAGGCACAGTAAAAGTTTTCCACAATTTTTTCTATTTTCATTTTTTTTTAACAATTTCCTTAGGTTTTTCAAAAAAGTTATATGGTATGGTTCTTGGTGCTTTTTCACTTAATACTGTTACATTTTCAGTGCCTATAGTGACTTTAAAGAATATAGATTTATCTGAGATTATAACTCCTGCTTTTATTAGTCACCTGATGCATATCAGATTTAGTTCTAAACACTCAGTTTCAAGTCTCCATTTTAAATGTGTTTCTTTTATGTTGCAAATTGTTGAGCTGTATTTTCTTAGATATTAATTTATTTTGCACCTTTTGGAGGGCTATTGGGGTTAAGTAACTTGCCCAAAGTTACAAGGCTAGTTTTTTTGTGTTAAGTGTCTGAGGCTGGAACCGAACTCAGGTCCTCCTGACTCAGGTGCTTTACTCACTGCACCACCTAGCCGCCCCTTAGACATTATTGCAAGGAGTCCAAGTAGCCACAGTAGTAGGATCCATTCTCCACCTATACATTTAAAGGTAGAGTCCTTTATCTTCAGAATTCATAATCCATTAGAACTTTTTCACTTTCTAAACTGAGCCCTGGGGCTGGTTATGAAGGGTCATTGGAGAGTCTCTCAGGACACAGCAGAATGAGATGTCTGAAGAAAGCATTATACTAGCATATCTTTTCCTCCTTTGTCTTACTCCCTTAAATAGCTATCTATTTCCTCTAGATGAATCATTTTAAATCAATAATGCCTTAAAAAAAACTCAGACCTGTGTTTCATTGATGTGGACAGGCCAATGAAATACTTCCTCTACCAATTAAGGTCAGAATGTTTTCTGTAACTTTATTGCTTTATAGAATAGCCAGGGACACAAAGAAAGTAAGTGACTTGCCCCAGGTCACACAACCAGTACAAAGCAGAGGTGGGGCTAGAACCAATCTTGTCTTCTAGGATAGTTCTACTCACTCCACCATGTTGCCTTTCTATAATATTTCCAGAAAAAAATGTATTATACAATAAAGTATGATATTATGCATAAGTTTGTAAGAGATAGTCAGGGATTTGAGCTGGGCTTGAAAAAATAGGAAGGAATTCGACAGGTGAAAAGGGAAATGGGGAATAGACAGAGAGAACAGATTTAGCAAAGTAGTGGAGGCAGGAAACAGTGGATGTTTGGGGACAAAATTTGGCTGGTACATAAAGAATGGAGTGACATAATACATAAGGCCAAGAAAGGTAAGGTGAGACCATGAATTAATTTCTGATAGATAAGCTGATATGATTTTTAAAAATCAGCCAAATCAGTTGATTTACTTAACCGGTAAATTTATTGAAATGGTAAACTACCAGTAGTTTGTTAAATGAATGAATGAACACATTTTAAATCCCATGGTTAAGTGACTTAAGAGTATATCTTTAAATCAGAATAAACTAACTTGTATATTAATGTTTCAAAAAGTTGCTATAAGAGTAAAATTTTTATGCAAAATTGGTTGCTACAAAATGAAAAATCCTAAGAATGCCAATTCTGTAATACCTTGTGGTTGGTGATCTTGTCTAGTATTTCAAATACTTAAGCAACAGTTGATGTTACGTCAAAGACATTCATAAAGAATAACAAGGCAACTATTAAAAGTTCAAGTTTTACCTGAAAGATATGCAACTTTTTCTTTTAAAATTGGCAGTACATCCATAGCCTTCATTTCATCATTTTTGCGAAATCCTAGAATATATAAGGAAAAGATAAAATTACTAGATTCATCAAATGAAACAACATCTAAGATATTCTTTCCAATGACGAGGAAGGAAGGAAACAAGCATGTATTAAGTGTTTGCTATGTGTCAGGAACTTTACTAAGTCTTTTACAAATATTATTTCATTTGATCCTCACAACAACCCTGGGAGATTGTTATCATCATCTTCATTTTACAGTTGAGGAAACTGAGGTAGAAGTTAAGTGACTTGCCCAGGCTAATACAGATAGCAAGTATCAGAGGCTGTATTTGAATTCAGATCTTCCTGACCCCTTGCCCAGTTCTTTTGTCTATTGCACCACCTAGCTGACAAGTTAAGACACACACAAGGAAAAGTTTGCTATTCAAATCCCTAGAATTAGCATAATTTAAGAAAAGGCAAATGAATTGCAGTCCACATTTCATATTTCAATAGAAAATGAAATTTCTTTATAAAATGTATACTTATGTTTAAACAGTTAGGTAAACAGGGCTAGATCTTAATTTTCTTTAGTAGTGGGAGAAAGTTTAATTTAGATTAAACAATAATGTACATAATTAACATAGCATGAAAATAAAACACAAATTCATCTAATTTACCAAACCTTTAATTTAAACATCTAATTTAGAGATATACACTTATAAATACAGAAAGAAAACCAAGATAAACTATTTTTTTTACTACTATACAATAGTAGACATTGCAACCACTATTCAGAAGAATAATCCTTAATAAGGCTTAAGAGCAGATTAAGGCAGGAGTTAGAGGAAGTATAGGAAAGAGAGAATGATGACTGAAATATGAAAAGTGTTAACTGTTCATGTGTAATGTGATTAAGGGAAAACAATATTGAACTTATATAAATTTATCTCATCCTTCATCTCTGCACGGCTGACATTCTTTCCCTATAGCAACAAAAAGTTCAAAAAAGTGGAGAAATGGAGAAAAAGCAAGAAGAAAGCTTAAAATGCATTGAATCAAGTAATTCCATGTCTGTCGGTCTGTCTGTCTCTCTCTCTTCTCTCCCCCTCCAACATGTGATAAAGAAATTAAACTAGAAATTAAAATCCACATAAATCACTTGGCAAACCTTAAAGTGCTATATAAACATTAGCTATTATTGTGTTATTATGATTATCGCTACTGTTGTTGTTATGAAGGAGAGGGTTAAGAAAGTGGACCTAGAGAGGGTGCTACTCTTTCCAAATTCAAGTTTTCCTGAAGTAATCATTTTTACCATTATCCCTTTTTCTCAAATAAACCATGGGCTTAAAAAAAAAAAGGCTTCCAAAATGTTTAATCTAACCAAGTTGTATTTGTTATTAAATAGTTGTTCAAACATAGGTATTTCCTGTCCTATTTCCTTAGTGAATTATTTTCATACTTAAATTGGATGTATTCCATACATTTAGCATCAGAGAATTTTAGAGTTGGAAGTATCTCTGAGATTAATTCATTTGATCTCTTTATTTTCCAAATAAACAAGCAGGTCCCAGGAAGCAAAGAAAGGGTCTTAACCAAGATCATCAAGGTAGGGAAAGAAGCAATCTAGGTGTCATAAATTTTAATTCTTCCCTCACTTGACAAAGGAAACATTCTGGGGTCCTAGGCAGGAAGAATATTCATTCATGAATAATTGGTTTAAGCCAAGAGGTTGACACTTCATAGGGGCATGGCAATGTTCACACCTCTAAAAAATCATAGCTTCATTTCTGACTGAGCTCAGGAAGCCCTTCCCACCAATTCCCTTAGTTAGTACACTTTTACCCTTCCTTGAATTATCATGTAGACACTTCTTTACATATTATATGTGAGACAACAAAATGGCACAGTGGATAAGATCATTGGACCTGGAGTCAGGAAGACCTGAATTCAAGTCCTACCTCAGAAACTTACTAGTTGTGTGACTCTGGGCAAGTCAATTAACCTTGGCCTCATTTTCTCATCTGTAAAATGGAGATAATAATAGCACCTAACTCCCAGGGTTGTTGTGAAGATCAAGTGAGATAATCTTTCCAAAGCACTTAGCACAGTAAATGGCACCTCATAAGTACTATAATAAATGCTAGCTATTGCTATTATCTGTATTATTAACCTCTATCTGGTTAAGTTTCCTCATCTATAACACCATGATGATAATAGCACCTCTCTCCCAGGATATTTGTGATGACAAAATGAGATAATATTTGTAAAGTACTTTGAAAGTTTTAAAATGCTATACAAATGTCAGTTATTACTATTCTAGTTATGATGTTATATCACCCTAATAAAGTATAGTAAGCTCCTTGAGGCCAAACATTGTGGTTTTTAAAAAATATACATTTATCTTTGTATTCCCAGAACAAGCAGTGTGTTGCCCATAGTCGCCATTAGTAAAGGTTTGCCTGGACCACACTTAGTCAGTGCTACAAAGCACAGTGAAGGCAGATAAAGTGATTTACATAAAAGTTAAGAAGCCAGGAAGTACAAAGTTTATAGAGGTGGGAAAGATCTTGGAAACAATTCAGTCACAACACACTAATTTTATACACCAAGAAACTAAGGTTTTGAAGAGGTGACATTCTTTGTTTGAGGCCAAATGGTTTGATGGTTTGGTGGTTCTGGAATCTCCTGACTCCTAACCAGTGTTAATACCCCTACATTGGTGGCATCCCTGTCCTTTGACATTAGTGATAGTACTGGATACTTTACTGAGCTTTCTGGAATTTTTTTCCCCAGCACAGGAAATGTGAGATTTCATAGCCAAAAAACTTGAAAGGGGTTGTGTACTTTGGACATATGCACACCTACAATATTTGCTATGCCTTCCTCAAAGACTTATCCATCCAATAAGCAATAACTGGTGCTTTGTGCGAATTTGTTTATCTCCCTTAGGGTCAAATCCTACGGTTTTCAATTCCTGGTTATTTCACTTATTACCTCTGTCAGTTAACTGTCTCCAGGGACTCAGTGTTCTCATCTGTACAATGAGGATGCTGGATTAGATAACTTCTATATTTTCCTTTCAGTCCAAGATCTATGATCCTATGATCAGATGTGTCCTAAATTGGCCAGGTATGAGGGCAAAAGCTGTTGATGAGAAATGGTCCTAGACTCAACAGGGGAAGTTCTCACTTTAAGGTATGACTCTGAGATGGCCCCCATGCCCAAACTATCAAGGGGAAGAGAACCAGAGAACTCTTCCTTTTTTTTTTTTTTTACCTCACTGTCTTCATTTAAAAAACTCAATAAACAATATTCATTTTACCCCCATCTCCTTACAGCAATAGACATCTATTTTGACATGGTTTAAATACAATACAGACTTCTGAAATCCCATCAGGTTTTTAAAACAGTATTCTCCATGTGAATTGGTTGCAGCTATAGACGAAAGAATTGTAACAAAGAACCATGAATAAGCTCAGTTCATTTCCTAGAAGGCTTCTGGTGATACAGGAGCTGGGAATGGTGTCCAAGGAATAATTCAGAGAATGAGAAAATCACAGAATCCTAATGGTCAGTCTGCCTTTAAAAGGGAGCAAAAAGAGCTTTTTGATGCAAATGTATTCTTGCTAAACTCATTTTTATGGAGAAATAGTAATACACTAAATTGAGAGAATTAGTTTGGCTGACCTATCTCTGTAAATTAAAAGTTTACCAAAAAGCTTTATCACTTTATCTCACTCCACTCTGCATCTGCAGCTCCCCTGCTAACTCAAGGCCTGAATGATTCTCAGCCTCCTCTCTCCTCTGTTTGGAGGCCTGACAAAATATCAAACTCCTCCCAATGCCTTCCTTTACAGAGCGCAGAAACTGGACTTTTGGGTTCACTTCAAATGCATTTGCTGCTCTTTCTGGTTTCAACTCCACAGAACAAGATGCCCCCTTCCCCTGTGCCAGGTACCCCATGATCTCCTTTTCCCAGCCTATCTCCCCCAATTAGATTGTAAACTCCTTGAGAGCAGGGACCAGTTTTTTTTAAATTAATTGTATCCCCGCTGTGCCTGGCACTGTGTAGGTATTTAATAAATGTTTATTGGATATCAGGTAACAGCCAGCTAATTAACAATCTTGCAGAAACAAAGATGTAATGTCTGTGCCCAATGTGCTTGTCAACTAAGTGGTGTTTTTAATCATCACTAACATCTGCCTATGTTTTAATTGAAACACGCCCAATTCAATTAATTCTGTAACTTTCAATAAAGAGCAGGAAGGACTCTGCCATCATACTTTTGACAGATCAAAAAGCCAAGCTGTCTTGGAGCCCCTAAGGCATATGTATTGTAAACAGTGCATGACCATAAAGGAATTTTTAAAAGTAAATGACTTCTGTGCAATTCTAGTGATTTTAGATCACTGTAAAGATACATATCATCTGTTTTGGGCCTTTAAGACATATAGCTTACTAGCTTCCTCTCCAAGCAATGAAATACTCTCTGTCCCAGGGGTGGGGAACCTGTAGCCTCAAGACTACATGTAGCCTTCTGTGTCCTTGGGTGTAGCCTTTCAACTGTGTTCAAGTTTTACAGAAGAAATTCTTTTATTATGGGAATTTGTTCCTTGAAGTTTGGATTCAGTCAAAGGGCCGCACTTAAGGACCTAGAGGGTCACATGTGGCCTTGAGGTCACAGATTTCCCATCCCTGCTCTATCCATTACAGCTGAGTCAGTGAAAGTAAAAGGGAAACTAAGCAGTGCTAAATTATGTCACCTGAATTGTAAAACTACTCTCAGGTCATAAAACTAAAAAGATGGAAAAAGTCTGTATTAAAATAAAGGTTTATTTCTGCTACAGACCAGACCAGGGCACACCAGTCTTTTTACTTCTCCAAGTTCCAATGGCAGGTCTAACTAAATAGGACTTATCTGTACTACTAGAAGGCTTAAATAATAAGGAAGGGTGATAGAAAGAGGGAAAAGATGAAGAAAGTAAAAGAGGGAGAGAGAAAGAAGAAAGGAAAATGAAAAGAAAAAAACCAACAAAGATAAAAGATATGTATGGAATGGTTAAAAAAAAAAAAGAAACATAAACAGTTAAGGTACCACATAGTTTAATGAGTTACCTACAACTGAATGACAAAATACATTTTTCCTAGTTGTAAATGACATTTTATGAGACTCCATTTGTCAAATTCTATTGATTCCATTTTCACTGTCTCTCTCCCTTCACTGTCCACCTGTCTCTCCTCCCAAGGCCATCAACCCTTCATTATCATCTATTCTTCTTTCTAGCCTCTCTCCTCTCTACTCCATTCTTTGCACAATTGACAAAACTATCGCCTTCCCCCAACCCTTCAGTGGCTCCCTATTACCTACAGGATAAAATATAAATATGTTAGCCTGGCTTTTAAGATCCCCCACAATTTAGGTCTAATTTAACTTTCTAAAACTACTTTACTTTATTCCTTGACAAGGACTCTATTCAAAATGGAACTTGTAACTGTCTGCCTGCCCCCTCTCATACCCAGGATACATTCCACTTACTAAGCACTTGCTTGTAGAAATCTGAAATCAGGGTTTTACTTGTTGCTTTTACTCTTGTTTTAGTTACTGGTGCTGCCATGACTGGCATAAATAACATACAAGGGGTGAAATAGCTGATGCTTCCTTCCTAGATCTTGCAGAGAGCTAAACTGATATTTAAGAAGCCACAAAATCTGGGGACACCAACTGTGGTCTCCTTGAGTCTCTCCCCTAGTGATCTGAAGGTTCATTCATGAACTTATTTGTTAATGAATTCTAAGGTAGCTATCCCTATATGGAATGGGAATATTTTCTATATTCCTAAATCAATGAAGAGTACCAAAGAACATCCCATGAATTTTGGACAGAGTAATACTAACTGTTCTGTGACATCTTGTAATAGGACTATCACAAGTATGTAATATAACACTATATTACTAAATAAATAGTATTTACCAGCATTTCCTTGACGCCTAGGTGGCATAGTAGATAGAATGCCAGGCCAGAAGTCAGGAAGATTTTTCTTCCTGAGTTCAAATCTGACCTCAGACACTAGCTTTGTGTCCCTAGGCAAATCACTTAACCATCTTTGCTTCAGTTTCCTCATCTGTAAAAAGAGCTGGAGAAGGAAATGGTAAACCACTCCAGTATCTTTGTCAAGAAAACCCCAAAAGGTGTAAGACATGACTGAAAGGGGCAGCCAGGTAGCACAGTAAGAGCACCGCCTCCCGTGTCGGGATGACCCGGGGATCAAATCTGCGCTCAGATACTTAGCACCACACCAAGAAATAACTGGCCATGTAACCTTGAGCAAGTTAATTAACCCCGATTGCTTAAAAAAAAAAAAGACATGACTGAAAAACAACTAAACATCAACAAAAGAAATTTCAAAAAGTCAGACATGACTGACTAAACATCAACAAAAGAAATTTCCCTGTCATAGTTTCTTTCTCACTACCCACAACATGGAGTAGGTGCAGGCATATAGTAGATGACTGATACTTTTTATGTTTAATTGAAGAAACGCAAAGTAGTGTTATCTTAAGGAATAGCAAGAATATATTAATATAAGGTTATATATTATATAATATATTAATATAAGGAACAAAAGCAACTAACAATCAGTGCCTGAAGAAACTTAAGAGATCATCCAGTTCAGGTGTCATAAGTTGTAACTAAGAAATCTTTTAACAAAAGAAATAAAAATACAGTAAAACAGAGAATATTTCCTTTTTAAAACCAAGTCCACATGCGTGCTGCAGTTATCTTTACGTATAAATTAGTAGCTCCCATTTTTATTTGAGTTTAACAGTACACATCTAGTCTTATTTTATTTTATTCACAAGGAAACATATATATATATATATACATATAATATTCACAAGAAAGAGACAAGGATTTACCCAAGTTGAAACTGATACTAAATGTTAGTGGCAGGATTCAAATCCAGGTCCTCTCTTCCCAAATCTCTACTCTTTACTGTATCATATCACTTCCCAGATTAGGTATTGGGAATGTGGGAATCTTTAAAAACAGAACACTGACCCAGAAGGATACCTGAAATAAGCAGTGAGGAATATTCCAAGTGGGAAGTAAAGGGGCATTTTTTAAAGGAAGAAAGGCCTCCTCCGGTAATTGAAGCACACTGCTAGAAGAGCACTTAGAAATTAGCTGGCAGCTAGTTACTAGCTCAACCCTTTCATTTCATAATGAGAAGATGAAGCCCAGAGGGATGATGAGGTAGGTGTCTTGCACAGGGTCAGGCGATGAGTTGTGGCAGGCAGGGTACTAGAAATCAAGTCCCTGAATTCCCTAGCCAGCATGGCCACTATAGTTAGAAAGTGAAATCAGCAAGCATTTATTAAGCACCGCCTATAGGCCAAACATTGTGTCAAGCACTGGGGATACAGAAAAAAGCAAAAATACCCCAAAAAGTGTAAGACATGACTGAAAGGGGCGGCGAGATAGCACAGCGAGTAAGAGCACCGGCTCCAGTGTCGGGATGACCTGGATCAAATCCGGGCTCAGACACTTAGCACCCACCCAGAAAAACCTGGCCGTGTAACCTTGAGCAAGTTACTTAACCCCAATTGCTTAGGGGCAGCCAGGCGGCTCAGCGAGTAAGAGCACCGGCTCCAGTGTTGGGACGACCTGGAGATAGAATCCCGGGCTCAGACACTTAGCACCCACCCAGAAAAACCTGGCCGTGTAACCTTGAGCAAGTTACTTAACCCCAATTGCTTTAAAAAAAAAAAGATCAATTTGACAGCTGAATGGATAATGGTTTGTAGAGGGGAGGGAATTGAGGCAGGAAGACCAATCAAAAGGATATTGTGATAGTCCAGGTGTGAGATAAGGAGGTCTTGAACTAAGGTGGTATGAGGAGTCAAGTATTACATCTAGGATGTTAGCCTGTGTAATGGAGAGGATGATGGTACACTCATCAGGTATTAAGAAAGTTAGGGAGATGGGAGGGTCTTAGGGGGAAAAAAAATGAGTTCAGTTTTGAACATATTGAGCTTAAGATGTCTATGAGACATCCAATTTGAGATGTCCAATAGGCTGTTGGAGATGCAAGCCTCCAAGTCAGGAGGAGTAGAGAGGGTTGGACCCCTGAGAACCACCAAAATTAAAGGGCAGTTGCTTATACCTAATCTCTGCGGACCTAGAAAAGGATTAGATGATTTCTTAGGTCTCATCAAGTATTAGATTACAAAAACCAATCATAATCCTAAAATCTTGAATTTTCATTGCAAATAATTAAATTCATAGGATCACAAGATTGTAGAATACCTAAGTGATCATCTAAATCCAACCCCACATTTTACAGATGAAGATGGGAATTCTGAAAAGTGAAAGTCGGGGGCAGCCAGGTGGCACTGTCAGTAAGAGCAGCGGCCCCGGCATCGGGAGACCAGGGATCAGTTCCGGCTTCAGATACTTGGCACCCACACAAAATAACTGGCCATGTAACCTTGAGCAAGTTACTTAACCCCAATTGCTTTAAAAAAAAAAAAAAAGGAAAAGGAAAAGTTAAAGGAAATCAGAAAATAGTGAAATTTTATTCCATTTTGAAAGATCACAAACAATGACTGAGTTTTCAAGAAAGGAGATATTTAGGAATGAGAGTAAAAACAGTCCAAAAAATTTTTGCAAAGTTCTGATGTTAAAACAACAAAAAGGTCTATAAAAACTGGGGGTGGGACAACGATTTACGTTAAGAAGCCAGATTTAAATCTGTTTATGTGAATGAATACTGCATGTATAGATGGGCAGAATGGAAGGGACATTAGAGATCATGCAATTCCACTCTTTATTTTTCAATTTATTTAAGAAACTGAGACCCAAATTAGTGAAGCAACATGCCCTCAGTCACTCATTTGGGGGATGGGGCGGGGGGAAACTAACCATTGGTTAACAGGAAGTATATTTTCTACAGGAAAACTAGTACCTATGGTAAAATCAACAACTGAGAACTGTGGTGTCTTTATGGCCTCTTCTTGCCAAACAAATTTTTAAAAAGCACTTTACAAAGTAATCCTCAAAATAGTCAATGTACTCAAAATAGCCCTGCTATCCAGTAGGTAAGAATTAGCTTCCTACCTAAAGACTTGTATCCAGGATGATGCAGCACCCTAAAATGGATCTTAATTTCCTAACCATGAAATCAAAATCCCTAAAGAGTGCTTCTACAAGACACATGAAATCCTATAACAGCAAGTTTCAAAAAGTTGATAAAATTACTTCGTTTTTCTCAAGATTAGTTGTTTCTAACACTGCTTGAATGGTTAGAAAACATTATTCAGATAATTTTTACAGATTGAAATTGGGCATAAAATAACTACTTTTTTGCTTACTAGTCAAGTTAGTCATTGATAATAATCATTTTTAATCTCAACATGTAAAATCCTAATGTTTCAGCATGTTAATTGAAAATAATAATTTTGTTGTAATCTTAGAAGCAATCTTAACTTGATATTGACATTCAAGTTGTGACAGTTTCAAAAGAAATTGTAAAACCACAGTATAGTGTTTCCAATAATTCACACTTCATGCACCTTTTAGCAGTAAGGCCCTCATGCATATAGTTCTAGACAATGGATTTAGAAGTATTCTAAAATCAACCTTTTATAAACTAATCACTAGGTTGAGGGTTGTTTTTGGTTGAAGACCTAATGGACTTCCCCACAATGTTTCTTACCATGATTTGCTTTGATTTTTAAAACCAAAGTACAGATTATTGATATAACATATGGCTAGGTAAAACTAACATTGGCTAAATGTAACAAATGAAAGTTATAAAATAATGTCTTATTCTGTAAATTGTTCCCAAATAGTTCAGACCACAGGCACAATATTTTACTCCCTTTAATTTTGAGATAGTTAGGAAAACAAACATTAGGATAAACAGATCCATTTTAGTTTGCAAGTCATCCACCTGAAAAAAAAATCTACAAATGCATTATTTGTATGTTATGGGTAGGGTTGTATTTTTGTTTGTTTTTGTTTTTTTAGTTTTGCCCCTTAAAAAAGTAATCTCTTCCCAAAGAAGAAATATTCTATAAGGTAGTTATCCTTCTATAATGGAGAAACTTTTACTGAATGAATAACTTGAAACCAACTATATAGGATGCTACTGTTTAAATCAATAATGCATTAACTTTTAAAGAGACTTTGATATGAGTTGTATTTAATGCATTCTAGGGAATTTGGGGTAATTAAAAAAACATTCTTTTTTTTCTCAGTCATTAATCATCTAATGCTCTTTTTATTCGGTCATTCTTTTGGTATTGAATTTTTAAAAGAAGTACAATTATAAAAGTATTCCACATGTTATACTTTGCCTTTCAGAAGAGAAAGCTTCACAGGAATATTTTAGCAGTGCCTAAAAGCTTCTATGCAGCAAGCACATTATCACTGCAAAATGTTTTATTTTGGCTATTTAAAATAAAGTTAGAAAAGTTTACCCTACTGTAATTTTCACTAAAACAGAGGAGTTTTATTATTACTAATAATATTCTTCTGAACGGGATATCTGGCAAGCACTTCTTATAAATTTTGTATAATTCTCAAATTAAATGACTCAGATGTTGATTTAGGGTCAGAAAAACCACAATTATTTCCTGATCACTGGAACTGCCAATGAAAATGAACTTGTTCTGCATGTCTGCCCTGCTTCCTTTATGTGAATTTGCCCTTATAAGACAATGCTGAATATAAACTGTATTACTAATCCATTTTCAAAGGTCTCATTTGACTATCATTTCCAAAATCATAATATTTACTTGAGAAAATCACTAGTGAGGAAATTAAAAAAAAAAACCACTAAATTCCATCTTCCAAAAAAAAAAAACCAAAGGTTTTAGCAATATTAAAAACATAAATAAAAGATGGCATATTTTAAAATTTTAGAGGATATAAGTTAATAGCTCTGCCTAGTCCTGATGAAAATTACAGAATTTTAATAATGAGCAAGTTTAAATATTTAGAAAAAACCACATACACATACAATGCACAGAGATCAGCAAATATGCATAAGAATATTCTTCAATATCTGCACAGTTTGGCAATCCCTGAGCCAGCCGTCCCTATCACACATTAATGGAGGTGATGTCATCCTTTCCAACCAGGCTGGTCGGCAGTTCCTACTACCAACGTTTTCACTGCAGTGCCTGCAGTATGATTCACAGGATGTGAAGCGTGCACAGGGTGGCAGGCAGGATGTGTGAGTTAACAAAGCTCGTAGTTGTGGAAGCAGCTATTTTAATGTATGTGCATGCACATTAAAAGCAAATCAAAACAAAAAGCATTTTAACTAGGTTGAATTTTTAGATCAGAGTTTCAGGGGAAAGATAAGAACAATGTCCAAATAAAGCTTCTCAGGTTGCATAGAATCACAGAATCTGAAAATTTCAGGACTAGAAGAAAAACAAAAAACAACTGAGCTACATCTAACCTTCTTTTTACAGATGAGGAAATGGAGGCCCACAGAGGTGTGAAGTGATTTGTCTAAAGTCTGCTTAATGACCTAGGAAGCTGGATCCTCTATTGCCAAAACTCAAATTCAATCTTGGATGTTAATCTGACTTGGTTCACTATATTTTCACTTAACTATCTAAAATTTTAAAAAGCAAGTATCTGCTAATATTCCTGATAAAATCAGGCATTATAAAATGGGGAGAAAGTGAGTAGAATATTCAAATCCAGGTCTCATAAACACATACCAGATGTCTGCAAACTACACCAAAATATTGGTTTAGTTATGGGGCATCATTGTTTTTATATAGATAACCCATTTTCACTAGAGTTACAGTCAGACAGCTTAATTTATCATCTCATATATTTTTAGAATCTATTATTTCTGGTCATAACCTGTAAGATATCAGAACTCTAAGGAAAATAAAGTCTGAATATATTATCTCTATACAAGGGCACAACTGTTACAGGGATGTAACAGTCAAATCCACGCAATTTAACATTGTTTTTTATCTTTTGCTGTAACTCGCATTGGGTTAGGGGAAAAGAAAAACCCAGAACAAACCAAGAGAACAGAAAAGGAAATAACGTCTTAAAGAACTAGGGATATTTTAGTGTATGATACATCCTCTGCACAATTTCTTAACTTTCTTATGCTTGATATTTTGAGTATTAAGAACAGAAATAGCTTAAAGGACAAGGATGGGGAAATGAGGTAAGCTGGATACTAAGCCATCCAGATTTCAGTCATACCTCTAACTACCAACTAATGGTAGTGTCACAGCGAGGATACTATTTCACTTATTACTCAGTTTACTTATCTAAAAAATGAGAGAGGATGAATGAGAATATTATGGTCCATTCCAATTCTAACATTACTATCCTACAACTTAAGAAGTGTATTTCAATTAACTTCAGTTAATACTTCAAGAAAGAGTGAGAATTGTTCTTTACTAATAATAACAATGTCAGTAATAATGACAATAGAATTTATCACCACTTTGCATACACTGTTTTCATTTGATGCTTGCAACAGCCCTGTGAAATAGGTAGTTATTATTATCTCCAATTTATAGATGAACTTCTTATAGAATCAACCCAATTCAATAAACATTTATGTTTTGAATAAACATTTATAAATTATTAATATGTGTTAATAGTAAAAATAGCAGTAATTATTATTACTATGTATGCTAAATACTGGAGATGCAAAAAGTCAAAAGACAGTTCTTGCCATCAAGGAGCTTACGATCATAAGAAAATAAATAGAAGTCCATGAATGACTACACAAACAGCACCAGTATTGATTTAAGGGTTACAAATAAATTTTGGTAAGTTGGTGAATTCACAAATATCCAATCTGTGAATGAGGATCAACTGTATATCTACCTATTTGCAGATACCTAATTCTAGATAATCTATCTAATTCTAGATAGAGAGATATCCTCATAATATGTGGTTGCCTCAGTTGCTAAACTTTGCTACAAATGACAGCCAGCTATACCTCTTGTTGCCTACTCCTATGCCTTTGGCAAAAAGAAATGATGGATGGTCACCTTCTGTGGTGCTGAACTATACCGCTATGTCTACTTTATAAAATAATTTAGGATAGTTTTATGCACACCAGGTTCTACTGCTCTTTGGACAACAGTCGATATTGTGCCCTGAAAATCCATAAGGACTGAAAAATGAACTTCCAATCTCTTCATCAAAGTAGCAACTCAATATCGTTTAAATTTCAAAGTACTTTACACCAGTAGTGTTACTTTATAGGGGCACAGTGGACAGAGTGACAGACCTGGACAAAGGAAAACTCATCTTCCTGAGTTCAAATCTGGCCTTGGACACTTACTAGTTCTGTGACACTGGACAAGTCACTTAACCCGTTTGCCTCAGTTTCCTCACCTGTAAAATGAGCTGGAGAAGGAAATGGCAAACCTCTCTAGTATCTTTGCCAAGAAAACCCAAATGGGGTCATGAAGAGTTTGACACAACTAAAAGGACGACAACAACAAATTACTTTAGAATTGCTAGCGTGATAACACATGATTAAGACAATCAGATGGAGGCCAATCAAGTAATAAGCATTTATTAAGTTTTTACTGTGTTTCAGGCACTGTGAGGAGCAGTCTCTAAGTTAGCATCAGCTCTAACATTCTGTTAGTTGAGTATCTAGTATGTGGGGAATAGAAAGATCAACTTCATCGAAGCACAGTGTTAGAGTGTCTACCTTTGGCAAAAAAATTGGTATTTTAGCAACAACAAATAACAACAACACAACAACCAGGAAACCCCAGTAGGTTAGTGCATGGAGTAATTCAAATGATTCTTTGAGAATATTAAGGCAATAGCAATAGACACAATAGTATATATAATTCCCATAGTCCACTGGGCACAATGCATTTTATTTATCACATTAGATAGATGATATGGGTGTTGTATCTTCAGCACCTAGCACAGTGCCTGGAACAGAGTAGAAGTTTAATAAATGCTTATTGGTTGATTTATATTAATTTGATTATACACTAAATTATTTAGTACCTTAAATTTATGGAACTTTTCAACTGTGAAATAAACTGAGCAAAGTACTTAAGTCTTCCATGTATTAATAGGCACTTAACAGGTGCTAAGAAAATGAATTTTTCTGAGTTACATGAATCTTCACATCTACAGTTTATTTAGTTGCAGGAAATGAAGGACCTAGAGTACTTTGTAGCCATGAGAAAGAAGAAGGAGGAGGAGGAGGAAGAGAAAAAAGGAGAAAGGTAGGAGCAAGAGGAGGAAGAAGCTTGAAAATTGAGGGGCTTTTACTTTTCTATTTCTTACAAATCAAAAATGGAATGTGGCATGGCTACATCCATTTATCAGGGAGCAGGAGCAGCTTTTCAAAGGAAGACGGTAGAGTAAGTCTTTACAAGTAAAGGAAATATAGACAGATTATGGGACCGTAGTAAATGCTTCTTTATATTTAGAGGGTTTTACTTTTTAATCCAAGGGATCTAATATCACATGAATCAACTATCCACAGTTCTCACCTTTACCACAAGATAACAATCTTGTGTGACAGACATAACAGGCTAGAATTCTCTAATACAAATAAACCTGTCTCTGTGTATGCATATATACCCACATATGTATCTATATAAAAACACTCAAATTCATATTATTCTATTGAAATATTTATGTTTTAATGTATCAGACTATCTTTTCTACATATTCCTAAGCTTGGAAGACATGAATGTATATTTTTCCAATACTGCTTTTCATGACATTAATTTAATGTATGACAGGCTTTCAGGAACAGTTATATGACACAAATAGTAATATTTCAGACAGAAGCGTGTAAATTGTTGTTTATTCAGCAAATCTTGCCCTTTGATCAGCCTTGTGGATATGAACAGGGGTAAAATAAGGTCATAAAAGCTAGACAACAATGACCAAAATTTTCTTTCTATCCTTTCAATGTCTAGGGGAAAAATAAAGCACTAATTACCATCTTTGGACCAATATGTCAGTTTAAAATTACAGTCAAGCTCCAATTATCTGAACAAAGATCATACACATTGTGCCTCATCAGGCTGTGCTGGTGGCACAGTATATAGACCTCAGGGCCTAGAGTCAGGAGACTTCAGTTCAAATCTAGCCTCAAACACTTACTAGCAGTATGACTCTGGCTAAGTCACTTAATCTCTATTTGCTTCAGTTTCCTCAACTGAAAAATGAAGATAAAATAGCACCTACCTCACAGGTTATTGTGAAAATCAAATGAGGTAATATATATAAAAAGCTTTTAGCATAGTTCCTGGCACATGATATAAATGCTTATTTCCTTCTCCTCCCACTAATGCAATTTCTCCTAGTCTCCCACAAAGTTACAACCCTTCTCCTACAAGTGAGATGTAAGACCATTAGTAACAGGGATGCCTCCTATGTAAAGCAGAAGCAGGACTATCCTCTTCCCAGTATAACAATCTCTTTTGATCAACCAATCAGAAAATATTTATTGACTGCCTAACAACTCCCAATCATTGGGGAGAGATAAATGTGAGTTGATTGTCTTACCAAATGAACAATTAATATGAATCACTAGTGACTAGCTAAATTCAAAATGCAGTATGTTAAAAAATATTAAAACTGTTTCTTCTAAAACATAGATCAAATATGATTCCATAAACTGTAAGCCAGCAAAGACTCTATTAGTCCACTACAAATTTAAAAGTCTTAAATTACTGCCTTGTTTATGCTTAATAACTTTTCCAATGAGACATTAACCACTGATGAAAACAAAAGGATTTTTAAAATTCAGTGAACTGGGGCAGTTAGGTGGCACAGTGGATAGAGCACCCATACTGGAGTCAGGAGGACCTGAATTCAAATCTGGACACTGACACTTACTGTGTGACCCTGGGCAAGTCATTTAACCCCAGTTGCCTCCAAAATAAAATTCAATGAATTAAAAATTATTTCCCTAAGCAAACTCACAAAGTTCAACAGAAAAATACTTTTTTTTAAACTTTAATTTGGCAGATATCCCTCAATCAATGAGCAGATATTTAAATATACATATTTTTAGTATTTTCATAACACAGCATTGAGTAAGGATGTATCGTTTACATATAGTTCCCTCTGCCAAGTGTAAAGATTTTTTAAAAAATAACAACAAAATGAACCTGACATGTTCCCTAACTTCTAGTAGCTTTTCACTCTAAAAGACAAAACAAAAATTAAACTAGATACTGAATAAGAAATAGAACAAAAAACTAGTATGTATTATATTCAATCACAAAATATCTACCTTTTGGACATTTTCTGTCTCTGTCTTCACCTAACTTAATTTGAATATATATTCTTTTAGTCTATTACAAATGGGGAAACTGAAGAGGAGGGTTGGACAGGAGGAGAGTAAAAGGTCTTCTAATGCAGGAATAAAGAGAAATTTTTGATATTAATCTTCATTTTCCCTACTCTTTTACAACAAATCTATGTCCTTCTCTTATTCTTATACACTTCACTAGCCAAGAGGAAAAGAATCTAATTTAAAGCTACATTTACACGGACCCAGAGGAGAATAGGACAAGCCCAGAGAAATTTTCTTTGGTATAAGGTATAAATGAATTCCCTCAGAGATGACTCTGGGGTAAGCTTAAATGAACTTAGGAGATCTGCTACTTCATACACAGTATCTTTAATTCTTGATTCTCTTCCAGGCTTTTAGCTTACTTAGTAAATGAAAACAAATAAGGATTTTAATAACAGCCGTTCAGAGGAATGTGCCACATGCCTGCATAGGCACACACACAAGGCCACCAAAAGTCCTATCCCTGACACATTTCAACTCTGATACTTCAACAGGTTTTTTGTAACATTTGTCAGGGTAACTCTCATCTGCTCAAATAGTTCTGAAATAACAAAGATGTGGCAACACCCATCACAGAAAGCTCATACAGAACAAGCTGTGAGTTTAAGCCCTGGATTCCACACTTCCACCATTGTCGAAGAAGAGGCCTCTATCTAGACCTACTACATTGTGTCTTACACTACTAACGGTAGGATATGTTTTTGGAATTGTGTTCCCTTCCCTTCCATATCCCCCCACCCCAGGAACAATGATGGATCCTAGAAATATGCATAATCATTTGCGTGTTTCCCCTTTGGGAAAAGATTATGGACAGCAGCCACACTGGTAGAGCACCAAGGGAATGGTTAAAAAAAAAAAAAAAAAACACAGGCACGGGCCAGAAAGACTTCAAGAGAGCAAACCAGAGCTTTATAATCACTACTGAATCAGGACTTTGACTTCTCTTGCTTTCCTTAACAGGGCTTGGGTTTTTTTGGGGTGTGTGCATGTGTATGTATATGGCCTTGGATATAGCATGCATTTACCTAGTATGTTCAAGGTCTATGACAATAAAAAAACTAATTAAGAAATCCTCAAAGCCATATAAATTGTGGATACCCTCCCCCTCATAACCCTGACTGGAGATTTCCTAAGACTTTAAACTTGCCCTAGTACCAGGGCCAGAATCCATCCTAGACATAGTAACCACATACCCACACACACCCACACACACACCCACACACACCCACACACACACACATACACGTGTACTTCTTGCCTTATTCTGGATCCCTATCTCCATTGCCAAAGACTTTGTTTCTTTGCAAGATCTGTCCCCAAGATTATGTCATCTCAGACTATGAATCTCTTTTAAGTGTCACTTTTGGACAATACTTTTCACCACATTATTGGTAGTAACCTCACCATACAACAACATCCACAGTCTGAGTGGTAGGCCAAATGATCAAAACAAACTTTTGAGGCCTGCCCAAGAATGTTGTACACTCTCTCACCAAAGACAATCAGTTCTCCTTACCATTTACCGAAGGATATTGCTTTCATAATGAATGCACTCACTCAAAATGCTTCTTTGAAAACACTAGTTTTTGCCCTCAATATTTCACTATAATCAATCCCCAATGCCATCTCTTGGATGCCTGAGTAATACCTCCAGAATCTGGAAGACAATGAGTCAGACTTAAAACCAGGGGTGATGTGAGACTCAAATGAGTTAAGAGATGCAAAACAAATCCTAAAATGCTATAGAAACATCAATCAGTATTCTTATTCTTATTGCTATTAGCTTCTAATCATCAGGCCTAAAGTCTGGTGACAGCTTCATTCCCTCAGCATTCTACTTTATTCCTGAGTTCAAACAATGTTTATAAAACAGTACTAGGGATGTGGCAGTAAATAGTTAGTAATATAGTAAATAGTAAATAGCAACCTGGCTAAGGTGAGTCCAGGGGGCACATGTATGCACACACCCTTTTAAGTGTAATTTGCTTTATTAATACTTAAGCTTAGACAACAGACAAAATAATAAATCAAGCCTGGATTTGTAGCAATTTCTGAGGTATAAATGTTCACTCTGAAAACTTAACACTGTGAACTGGTTAGAGCTGGCTCTAAGACTCTCTGCTTATCACCCACCTTAGATACCACCAAAGCTGCTTAGACATAAGATGAAATCTATCACTGGATACTTGAAGAGTTCTGGCAAGAAGAAAGACAAGTAGTGGCTTTCAACAATAGACCTCTAATACAATTGTCCTTCTTGCAATTACAGGTAAGAGTCATTGGGACCTTCTCTGTCCATATTTTTTTGTTTTGGAACTCTGCCCCAAACACTTAAGGTTTTTTTTGTCTCAACTTTGCAAATTCTTGAGTATTTACCACGGCAACCTTCAGTATTAGCGGAGAGGCAAGGGGACCTGGGGTACTGGATTGGCAGTGTCAATAGAGGCAAATACAGGACCCAACAACTAAGGAAGCTATAGATCAGAGAACTAGCCCATAGGATCCTTCCCAGAACCTCCATGCCTATGAAATAATCAATTGCATCATGAGCACTCACACAGCCCTCATTCACCCCATGGACTGGGAAGGTCTTCCAGAAAGGGGCATGGTGTTTACTCCCAATGCTTCTCTTACAAGTTTACTGGTGTAATCAAAAGCAATCAAAGACAACCTGCAGAGGCAAGGAGCTGTCCACAGCTGAAGCTCCTGTAGGAAATGAAAAAAGAACAAGACCCAGCACCAAACTTTCAGGCTGAAAGGAATATTGGCATGGTCCCTGAACCAAGTGTGATAGTAATGGAATGTGGAGATTCCCCTGTATTGGGCTTGGTTTTCAAATTGATTGTATTAAAACCCAGAGCTTGTTAATCCCACCTGTGGGATGGACTTTTTGATGTGAAAAGAAAGTCCTGACTGGGAGGAGCTGGTGACGTAGATTTGGAGAGACACTAGAGAGAGGCGGAAGTTCTTTTTGGAAGCAGCACCTCGTGGAGAGAGAGAGACTAAGAGATTGCTGGTGGCCGCTTTGAATTGCCCTGGACTTTTGAGACCTGCCCCCTGAGCTGCCAAGGACTGAGGAGACATGGCTGTTTTGCTGGTACTTTGTCTGTCTGTTTTGATGTTATTTTGCCAGATTTGTCCACTGGTGAAAGACTGTCCTGTTGAAGAAGTCCTGGAACCTGGCATTTGGTTAAGAAGGCCTGAGACTGTCCTGCAGACAGAGAGTGAATACTGTCCACTGGTGAGGGACAGTACTGTTGTTGCAGGGGTCTGGAGACTGTCCGGCAGACAGAATGAATACTGTCCACTGGTGAAGGACAGTGCTGTTGTTGCAGGGGTCTGGGAGCCTTTCTGTTGGTTCAGAAGCCCTGAAGAAGGATTTTCTTGTTGTATGTTTACAGAAATCCTGGGAGAGGGCTTTGCTAATGTGTTCAGGGGTTCTAGGGCTGTTCTACAGACAGAGGATAAATTCATGAAGGGACTGGCAATGTATCTTATGGCCTTGCTAAGCCTTGTCTCTCCAGGAACTAAGATTGCTGAGAACTTGCCTCGTGTCTAGATGAAGAAAAGACCTCCATTTGGGTATTAAGTGCTGTGTTTAAACTTGATGTAACTCTGGGGTAGATTCAATTGTGATCCAGGGGTGGGGAACTTTTGACCTTTTTGTGTTCTATGGTTGAGCAAATGAATGTATTTTACTTATGTTTGGAAACTAATCTCCATTTGAGAAGAGGGGCTTTGTGGTGGACTTAATTAAGGTATAGCCTAGGGGTGGAGAAGTATTTGGAACAGAGACTTTGTAATTGATTGAATGATTGGAAAGTCCTGGGGTGGGGTAGGCCTTGGAGATGATTTAATCACACTTAGTAAATGCTGTATTTTGAATGATGTCATGTTTTGATCTTCTCTGTTCTGGGTTTGTTACTGAATAAAATAGAGAGCACCTATGCTGGTATTTTGAACCTGGGAAGTTGCCTTCTTTTGGCATTACATTACACCAAGCAAGTTTAATTGAGAAATATTTCTTTTTTATGAACTCAACCACCCTCAATACCGAGTTCCTGATACTGTTACATGACTTGAACACACACTTGCCTATTTTTTTTCTTTAGTTGCCAAATTACTAACTCACTTCCAGCTCTTGAAGCTTCTGTTTATCTGGTCCCCACCTACTTTTAACCCGTTGAGTAACTGGTTCTTCTGCTTTTATGACACTGCTTGCTTCTGGCCAGTCCTCCCCAGGATCATCATCCCTGCAGATGGCTCTCCCCAAACTAGACTATTTTTTCAGCACCTCAGCCTGTTTTAAATGGGAATAGTACACAGTGTAAGACTTTTTCAGCAACACTTTGGGTTTTTTTATCCCTTTCCCAGAAATTTCATATGGATTAAACCTGAATTACCTTTGATATGTCCTAACTATGACAAACTGCTCACTCACTGACTTTGTATTAAGAAGATTGTTCATTATGTTGGAATCTTTTGAAATGCTGCCTTCCCCTGAAGGGGCAAATACCCTTCACTTGCAGTGGCTACTTGGTGTTAGAGGTACCATCTGTATTGATGGAACAGAGGTTTTCATCTCAGTAAAATGAATGATGCAAAGACATGAGATTAAAGTCAAACACACATAGGGAGCTGTAAAGCTTTGTCTGCTTATTCTATAATCCCTAATCATAAGTCTGCAGAGCACCATCCACAAGCATTTTAAATACTATCTAGAATCAGAGGTACATCCTGCATTGAACAACATAAATTAAGCTTGAGGTTAGCTTCACATATCCAGGCTATACTCACCACACCCTCTGATTCTCTTTGGTCTAGGTGTAACTCATCTAAAATATTTTTTAAAAGATCTCTGACCTAATGGAAATATAGTAATGAGCCCTCTCTTCTTCAGTCCTTCACAACCCATTCAGGGAAGTACAAGTGCCCAGGAAGAACCTGATGTGAGTTACCCAATTAACTATCCCACAACCAAGGAACTACAATAACAACAAGTAAATGGGGCCACTTGGGATTAAGGCCAGATGGAAGACTGGATTTAGAAGGGGTTGTTTCAAGTTAAAATACAAACAAAAACTGAACATTCATGTTCACTTTGTAAGCATTGCCAGGTTTTGCCACAAAAGCATTGTTATGAATAAAGGTAAAAAGGAAATTAAAAAAAAAAAAGTGGTTGCTTCCCAAGCAAGTACTTCCTGAGCATCCTGAATAGTTTTAAGTACTTAACCATATAGCCTTATACAAGTTTTGTCTATTAGAGATAGTCACCCAAATAGTCAGTCTTATACCCAGACCTGCATGGGTATATACTTAAAAAAGGATTCCAATATTTGATTATTTTACAAAAAGTAAAGTGAATTTAAAAAGGGCAATCAATACATTATTTTACATCAGTTTTTGTGCAACAATTGCATTTTCTTTTCTAGAATTTTTGTCCTGAGAGTAGTGGCAAACTAGATTTTCACAAATCTTTTAGTTTGGAAAGACCACAACTGGTAATTTAAGAACAGGATATTACAGATGGCCCTCCTTCAGATTCTTCTCTGAAATAAGTTCTATAATAGTTCTAACTAGTTAAGCTTACTTATGTATGTACCAAAATGAAATCACAGTATTTACTTAGATATCTATATAGAGCAGAAACAATCTGCACCTTGGATGTTTTGAAATATACTTTGGTATTTGTGCATATGTTATAAATGGTGTTTAATGTTCCCAGACAGCCCACAAATGCCTGTTTACCCCTTTGCTCCTCTTTCTTCTACTTGAGCTCTCAATCGTGGGAGCAGGCCATAATGTGATTATAGGTGGGAAGGCAAAGAAAAGAAAAAGGAGGAAGAGAATCTTGCTCTTCATTTTGAGCACTAGGTTGACTAGGAGAAATACTAAAAGAGGTAATACTTATTTTGGGCATCCTCTCACCTACTGCTGTTTCTCTCTTCAGGCCCCTGGGTCTCTCAGAGTATCCTAAGTCCCCTGAAGTAGCACCTTCTCTAGGCCTTACCCTTGAAAAACTATATGCTCCAAAATGATCTACCTCTTCTTCCCATCCCTTTCAAAATGTCCATTTTCTCAATGAACCTGAAAGCATCACATTCACAGGCTCACAAATATAGAATCAATGATTTATAGTTGGAAAGGAGCTTCATTATCATCTCATTCAACACTCTAATTTTACAAATGTTGAAACCGAGATTCCAGAAGATAAAGGCCTTACTTTAAGACCACACAGGTAGAAAATAGGAGTGGGGCAGCTAGATGGCTCAGTGAATGGAGCACTGCCCTGGAGTCAGGAGGACCTGAGTTCAAATTCGGCCTCAGACACTTAACACTCACTAGCCAGGTGACCTTGGGCAAGTCACTTAACCCTAATTTCCCTGCCTTTACCCCTCCAAAAAGAAAATAGTAGGAGTAAATTTAAATCCAGAGGCTTTGATGCTAAATCCAAAGCAATATGATTAAATGTGTAAATGACACCACTTCCTCGTTCTCCCATTCTTTCCACGACAATGTTCATATTCCAAGAAAAATGCCTATTGTGTATAGGCTAGCACAGTAGCTCCATGGAAAGACCACTTAATAAATTTTTCATTGTTGACTGTGATAATGACAGGGCTGAAACTCCCTACTTCAACACATTTTGCATTTTTAAAGGGGGAAGGTTATTAACTCAAATGAAATTGGTGGAATTTCAGACAATAGGAACTTAAAATTTTTCAGGCTGCACAAGGGAAAGTACATTCCAGCAAAAGTACCACTGTAAAGTCCAGCAAAAGTACCACTGTAAAGGCCAACTGGGAGTCCACCCCCAGGGATGAGTATGTTTAAGAGATTAATCATTTTCATAGCTCTCTCCCTTTTTCCTAGTCTGTACTCAAACATTCTCTAAAGGCAACAACAAAACCCTCCAAGTTGCATTTTGTTTTGTTTTTCTTTGAATAGTAGAATGTTGATTGTTTTTATATTTGGGTCATGTGTAAATAAGTCTGTGCTGCCTGTACTTGTCTGGCAGTCTGTTATAGAAATTGCCCTAAGGACATTTTTCTTCAGTAGGGTTATGAGATAGGACATAAAGAAAAAGAGAGCAATCTTGACTTAGCATGGTGATGACACAAATACTAAACTAATATTATTCATTCAGACCTTGAAAACAACAGTTTAAAGGGAGATACTCAAGACATTGGTTTATCAGCTAACTCTCTTAAGTATATATGATTTAGTAGATAGAGGTATTCCTTCTAATAATGTAGGTGGCACAGTGAATAGAGCAGTGGGCCAGAAGTTAGGAAGATCAAGTTCAAACCAGCCTCTGAAACATATTACCTATGAAAACTTAGGTAAGTCATTCAATCTTTGTCTGACTCAGTTTCCTTATCTGTAAAGTGGAGATAATAATAGCACTCATCTCCCAGCATTGCTGTCAGGATAAAATGAGATAATATTTATAAAGAACTTAGCACAGTGACTGGCACATTGTAAGTGTTATATAACTATTAGCTATTATTATGATAACCCAGAAAGTAATTCTAAAGAGTTTCTATGGCTGAAAACTAAATTACATGACAAACAACCTGGCCATGTGAACTTTCCAGAACTTGGATAGTTGTCCCTGAGCAACAAACATGCATTTTTTTCCACCAGGCCCATACTCCAAGCTCTTCTGCCTTGGCAGGACCCTCCAAAGCTTGTACTCTTCAAGCATCAAAATGGAACTTTAATGGAAGACCAGCTCAACAGAAATAGACAGAAAAAACTCCTGTGGAACTGTCTGTTAAACCACTAAGAACAGTTGTAAAATTCTCAAGGGATAGCATCAGCTCTCTGACCTGCAAAGCTCCGTCTGTACCAGTATGGCCAGGGCTACAGATTAGGTTGTTTGTGGAAGAATAACTGCAAAGTCAAGTTCACCATAACCTTTTATCACTAAACATGGGTCCAGAGTGACACTGAAAAGAAACAGGAAGGATTAGGTCAGAGTCTAGTGTGATCATTAGGATTGACATTAAAGCTATATTTGAAAGGCTAGAAAGTGGGTAAGATGTATGAAAGAAAAAGCAATGAGATCACATGGTCAACTAGATGGATAAAATAGAGAACACATATATTTTGAAAAAAGAACCCAAAGTTATTTGCATAGGAAGTTCAACGATGTTAAAGGGTAATATGAATATATGTGTGTGTTTGTGTGGGGGGAATTTATAGAAAGAAGAGGAAGTATGTTGTTCTTTCTGATGAAGCCTTATTTTGATCAAGGAATAAAATTAACACCAAGATTAGGTTACAGCAGAAAGAAAGGATCCATACCTTTTTAACTTCTATAAATAGTTACAACAATGTATTGTCAAAGAATATGTCAGAAGCAAAAATAGCTGGTTAGGTCAATTTTTTAAAAAAGCATAACCTTGGAAAACTCCCTAAGCCTCAGTTTTTTCATTTTTTGATGAACAGTTTTCACAGGGTTGTTATAAAAGGAAGTACTTTATAAACTATACAAATGTGAACTGTCATCATAGTCAAAAAAGGTTTGCTGTCATCCTTCTAAGTGACAAAACATTAAGTCAAAAGTTTGTCATATTATCATAATGAAAAGTTTATTGACCATTATACACACGGAATTGTACAAGGCTCTCTCTCTCTTTATATATATATAGGGTGTTTTTCTTGAAATCTGATAATACAGAAACAGAAGTGAATTTGATTCAAATCCTGCCTCTTACCCTTAATACCACCTATATAAACAAAGGCATGATCATTTAACTTCTCTGATCCTCAGTTCCCTCATCTGTAAAATGGGAATAACAAAACCTTCAGTATCTTCCTCAACAGGGAACTATAAAGGACAAATGACATAATGTTTATAAATTGCTTTGAAAACTTAAAAGACTAAATACCCATTATTATTATTTATTTGCAGTTTTGTATTGATGCAGAAGGTCCTCTTTCACTTTAGAACATTAATAAATTTCTGAGACAATCATTGTCTCCCTCAGACCCCCCACACACACTCCACACCACCTAGGTATTTTTTTTTTAATCCCTGATGCTCTGCACACAGTAGGAATTCAATAAGTATTTCTGACAATCTCCTAAAATGCAAAACGAGGACAACAATTGCGATTTAATCCACTTAACTCTCATTTTGTCTAAAAGTTGTCATAAGAATAAACCATTTTACTCTCTGTAAAGCACTTTGACCCCTCAGATTAAGGCTCCCTTGGCTTTTAATTACATAGGAGTGAATGACTCTCTCAGATTAAGGCCCCCTGGCTTTTAATTACACAGCAGTTAAATCCTGTCAGCTTCTATCAAGTCTTCAGGAGCTAATCACAATCAGTATTGGCACATTTAAAACAAGAAGGTCACCAGAGGCTTTAAGCCCAAACCCAATTCCATTTCATGATGTTTCTAACAGGTTAATTTGTTATTATAATCAAGGTGTTTTCACTTCAGAACACATCAACCATGAAATCAAGCAACCCTCCATAATTTGTTCTACATTAATATGGAATAGTATCTAAATGCTATAATGTAATAGCAGACAAAGCCATGCTCCAGAAGGCAGGTCATTCCTTGTCTAGGAATTGATACCAAGGGAGAGAAACTTTTTTCAAAACAAACAAACAAACAAAAACAACACCAAAAACTGGCTATGTCAGGACAAGCATTCTATATTCTAAAATTTCTTATAAAGGAGGAGTTCACACAATCACAAGTTTTGGAGCTTCAAAGTATCATAGAAATAGAACAGTCACACTCATTTTATGGATGAGGAGACCGAGATCCAGAGAGAGGAGGTGATTGATTTGCCTAAGGTCACACAGATATAATAACAATAACAACAACAAATCGCATTTATATAGAGCTTTCAGGTTTGCAAGCACTGGACCTATTTACCCTTGTGCTTCACAACAACTGGTGAGGTAGTGCTATTAATATCCCCATTTTACAGAAAAGGAAACAAAGGCACTTGCTCAGGATCACAGCGTTAAAATGTCAGAAGCAGGATTTGAATGCAGGTCTTCCAAGACCTGCGATCTCTGTACTACCTCACTCAGCTACCTGAGATCTGGTATTCAAACTCAGGTACTCTGACATGAAATCTGTGTTTTTTCTACACTAATAAAATGAGTTTTTCCCTTACTTGATGTTCTGCATGTATATTTTTCTGTCATTCCTCCAGAAGAGTTGAAGAAGTGACCAAAAGGCTTTTTAACAACTGTGCTTAACTTTTCCCTTTTCTATAAAAGGAAGGGAATGAATAATGTTTAGCTTGGAGAAGAGGAGGAGGGAGATCAAGAAGAGAGAGGTGATAGCCGTCTTCAGATATTGGAAGAGCTGTCACTTGGAAGAGAGATTAGATTTGCTCTGCTTGGCCGCAGAAGGAAGCACTAGACCAACAGGGAGAAGTTGCAAAGAAACATATTTAAGGACTGATGTAAAGAAAAGCCCTATCCAGAAGTCAAACAGGCTTTTTCTTGGAAATAACTGGCCCCCCATTATGGGAAGGCTTAGGAGGAAAGTTGTCAAATAAATTTTTGTTAACATCTGGGTTTGACTAGCTGACTTTGAAGATCTCTTCCAACTCTTTAAGATTCTGTCATTAGATGATCTCTTTAAAAAAAATTAAAGGTCTTTTTTTAATTAATGAAAATCTATTTTCTTTTCCTTCTCAACCCTCTGGGGGAAAAAAAAGCATGAAAAAAGAAAAACAACTTTCCTGCAATAAATCTGCATAGTCAATCTAAACAAATTCCCTCATCGGTCATGCTCAAATAATATTTGCCTCATTCTGCACCCTGAATCCCTCACTTCTGTCAGGAGTGTCATGTTTTGTCATCGATCCTCTGGAATCATGGATGATTACTTGCATTGATCATAGTTCTTAGAGCTTTCACAGTCATTTGTCTTTACAATTTTGTTATTATATAAATTATTTTACTTATTCTGCTCATTTTATTCTTCACCAGTTTGTAGAAATCTTCACAATTGTTCATTTTTATGTTGTTATAGTATAGAGTTTTCTTTTGATCCTGTTCATTCTGCATTATTTCATGCCTTTCCATACATGTCTGAAATTATCTATTTCTTTATTTCTTATAATACAATAATATTCCATCACATTAATATACAGTTTGTTCAACCATTCCCCAATTGATGAGTATGTCCTTAGTTTCCAGTTTTGTTTTGTTTGCCACACAAAAAGAGCTGCTATATTTTTGTACATATAGGGCCTTTTCCAATTTCTTTGGTCTCTTTTGGATAAAGGCCTATCAATGACATATCTGGGATAAAGAACATACACGGCTTAGAAACTATTTTATGTACAATCTCAAATGCTTTCCAGAAAGGTTATACCCATTCACAGGTCTACAAAACTAAATCAATGTGACTTTTTCCCCCATAACCCCTAGAATACTATGTTTGGTTGTTTTTTTTTTTTTTTTGGTCATCATTGTCAATTTGCTAGGTACATGGTGTAATCTCAGAATTACTTTAATCTTCATGTCTTTATTTGGAAGTAATCAGGATCATTTAAAAATATTGTGATCAGAATCATTTAAAAATATTGCTGTAAATAGCCTTGATCACTTCTCTTTAGAACTGTTTGTTCATATCATAGACCATTTACCAATTGGGGCTCTAAGGTCCATTCTGATTCTATAATTCTTTAAATTAATTCAGCTTCCATAATCTAATCTCAGATACTGTCAAGCCATTTTCAGGTACCATAAGTAAAAATAGGGGATAAAATGTTGAACATAGAGAAATAAACAACTTCTAAATCACTCTTCTTGCAGCAGAGTTAACTTTTTTTGGGGGGTGGGGGGGAATCATATTCTATAAGTTTGTTTGAACACATAATATTCTACTTGTCCACAACTGTGAAAAATGTATAGATTCAAGTAATCCATAGTTGAAATCCAGGGGAAGGGTAAGAAAAAAAAAACAAGTAAAAATTTCGGAGCAATTTTCTTTCTTTTTTATAACTAAGCAAACAGTTGCTAATAGCAACTTTAACTCCCCTCCCCTGATTCTAAACCAGTAGAAGAACAAAGCCTCAATAGCTGTTTATGATGTTATTTTATAATATTTTTTCATGAAAGTCATCCCTATTATCCTATGTGTATATAACATGTAATACTCCATCACAAAACACACACGTAAACACCTGTAGTTTGAGTGAAAGAAACAGGCAAGCACTCAAACGGACAGACCAAGGCAGAGTGACAGCAATTCAATTCAAATTACAAATGTACAGAGGCTCCTGAGATGATGAAGCATAGCAGCACTGAAGTATCCATGTGAAGACCAATGACAGAATGCTTGCCACGTGGTCAACAGCTAAAAGGATTACATCATCTTCTTTGTGCAGTGCTGAACTATATGGGAGGCAAATGCACATTTAAGCACAACACGGAACCATTCTGTGGATACAATCCTGTTTCTTTTTAATGCTAACCCACCCTCTCTTGTCTAAAACATAAAGCATGCGCAAAAAGATGAAAATGAGACAATAAATATTTCAGTAATAAACTCATTGTTCACATTTACCATTTACTTCTCACTAAACTCCTTCCCTTCCTCCCTCCCTCATTCCTAAAGAAAAGAGCGTAACCAGATGGGGAACATCCATCTCTTAACAATGTAGTTAAAAACTAAAGTGGAGAGCAAAAAGAAGGATCTTATGCTTAAAAACAAAAATGTTTAAAAACAGTCAGGTCATTCATTCCTATTAAAAGATCCATTTTAACTCTATGTAACTAAATTTATTTCAACATTTGGTATTGACCCTGTGATAAAATTAAGCAGCTCAAAGGTACACATAGAGTTGTGTGCAATGTACATGCTTCTGAACAAGTGCCCTTTGCTGCCTGACCAAAGAATTCACAAATTTCAGCTGCTTTCATCTAGCAAACAGGGAAAACCATCATTAACTTAAAAGGGTGTTGTTTCTAAGAAACACACTCACAAAATATGTTGTGAAGGCAAATGTGGGCAGACTTCACAGAGTAGCCAGGACACCATTATTCACCCTGGCAAGCAAGGTGCTTCTGCTAACATGATTCCTTTGACTAAAACACATGCAAATTAATCTTTCATAAAGGAATAAATGAAATGTGAACCAAAAGAATACCCACAATTTCTGTACCAAAAGCCCAAGAAAACTTGCTTATTTTAGAAATTGTGGCAAAAATTTCCCCTTTATCATCCATTTATATAAAAATGTTATTTACCTAATACATAAGCCACAAATATGATTTTAGCATGTTGGCATAAAGTTTTGTTGCTCTCATAAACCGAAGTTCTACAGAGTCATTGGGCTGACCTCATTGTTGTAAGCCTGTGAAACCTGGATGGTCTACTAGCACCATGCCAGGACACAGAATTGCTTCCATTTCAATTGTCTTAGGAAGATTCTGAAGATCACCTGGCAGGATAAGTTACCAGACACTGAGGTCCTTACTTGAACTAAACTGACAAGCATTCAAACTCTGCTTCTCCGATGGGCCACATTGTTAGAAGGCAAAACATATGCTTGCCAAAAAGACTGTTTTATGGAGAACTCACACAGGGCAAGCATTCACATGGTGGTCAGAAGAAGCGATACAAGGTTGCTCTCAAGGTCTCAAGAACTTTGGAATAGATTGTGTGACATGGGAGACACTGGCACAGGACCATTCAGCATGGCAAGCCCACATCAGAAAAGGGGCTGTGCTCTCTGAGCAAAGCAGAGCTGAAACAGTTCAAAGGAAATGCAGGATACACAAATTTGGAGAATCCACCCCAAATGTTCACAACGACTATTTGTGCCTAACCTGGGATAGAGCATTCTGTGTTCTTATTGGTCTGATCAGTCACAGTCAGGTACAATGAAACTTGACTTTTAGCATCGTGATGTCATTTTGGTCCACTTTGAGAATGAAGGACAACAACTAACAACCAACCAAACTATCTTATTCATAATAATCATTACAAAGAACACACGCTACTTGCAAAGTGCTTTATTTACGTTCTCTCGTGGATTCATTGGCTAGTTGGTAGCTAAAATATTTAGCCACATTTTAAAGACAAGAAAACTAAGGTTCAGAGAGGCTAAATCACTTGCCCCAGGTTACACAGCAAAGAAGTAAAGTCAGAATTCAAAATTAGGTGCTCAGCTTCTGAATTTAAGGCTCTTTCAATTATACCATAGGTAGTTCCAAAGCTCTCACGTCTATTATATCAGAAAACATTTAAAACCTCCCCATCAGATTCTCCTCACTTACGTGTTTCAAGAAAAGCTGAGTCTGCTACTATACAAAAATTGTATAGAATCTTCAGTCTTGAAAAATGCTCCCTAATTGTTTAACTTCAGTTACAATATACTACAGAGCAAGATCAGCAAATTCATTCTAATTAAATGAGATTAGAAATTTTAGAGGTTATGTTGTTAAAGGGGCATATTCATCATTAAACATGCATATATCCCCATAAAAATTATCATGAAAGCCTTCATCTTCACTACTCTTTTCACATCTCTTTCTTCTGCCTGCTCAACAGAAAAGCAAAATTTCTGTTGTTATTCTGTTGCTTCAGTCACATCCAATTCTTCATGACTCCATTTGGGATTTTCTTGGCAAAGATAGTAGAGTGGTTTGCCATATCCTTCTCCAGCTTATTTTACAGATGAGGAAACTAAGGCAAATAGGGTTAACTGACTTGTCCAGGGTCACACAGCAAGTAAGTGTCTGAGAAGAGATTTGAACTCAGGTCTTCCTGACTCTATCCACTGTATCATCTAGCTGCCCAACATTTCTACCAAGTAGAAATTGAAAGAGATAGTCATAATTTATCTTAATTTTTTTTTTAATCTTTCTACAGTTCTAGAGGCAATGTACTGTAGAGGACAGAGAGCTAGCCTCATGGTAAAAAAAAAAAAAGACTTGGGATCACTTCTTACAGGCTTAGACTAGTTATAAGACCATACATAGGTAAGTCACTTAACCTTTAAGTGTCTCCAGGCAATTCACCAAGACAAGTTGTATTTGGCATACTGATTCTCACATCATTCCCACAATTGCCTAATGTGTTAGAAAGTGCATGGGCCCTGTTTGATTTCCTGTTGCTATAACAAAGAAGGGGAAAATGCAAAAAAGTTATCAACTATGCACATTTTTCTTGCTAAAGTTCCAACCCAAATCTATAAGATCCAATTTAGTTTTTGTGAATGTCACCCTCAACAGAAAAAAAGTACAAAATCTTCATAATTCAGATTCTATTACTGTATAATGTATATGATAAATTTGGGGGTGTGGGGCCTGCATATAAAGTATGAGATAACTTTTTACCCTGCAAATTTTCAGTTCTCACTAATCAGTAAAAGGAACCTAAATGAGAATTGATAAGATTTTTCAAACTAATGCTTTGGGAAACCAAAGATTCTTTCAATATAATTTCAATTTCTAAGTTCATCAACAGGTTAAGGGATTTTTTTAAATATTTACAATAATTACAAGGTAACATAGGTCCAACTAACTAAAAATTTGTTAAAACATGCCACATTTGAATATCACAAAAACACATTTCTTAAATGGCCTTCCTTAAAATTACTGAGATCTTTTTGGTTTTATTTTGTTTTTCCGGGCAAAAGTGCCACACTTAAAAGAGGAAGGGAAGAATTGGATTCCAAAATAATTGTCTCGAGCTTCAGCTTAAAGGTTCAAATAATATTCATATTCCATACTTTGTCACTTATTCTGTTCCTCTGTAAATGGAAGTAGACTTGAAAATCCTCACCTAATTTAAACCCCATCATTTCAAATTTCAAATTTAAGGGAAACCAGGAGTAGAGATGTCTTTCCAAAAATCCATCTTATAATTAAGATACAAAAACCTTTTGATTTTTCTTATTTGAAAAAGCTTTACTGCATTCTGAACCTTAACCTACTGCAAATCTATTTAAAGAACTTGACTGTTTTTTCCTGAATGCTACAAAGAAGACAATGAAACAGTGTTTGTGTCCCAGATCATTTGACAAAGGAAATGTTTTAACTGAGAGAGGAAGTGAAATTTACAACTAATTTAAGTAAGCCTAGACAGTTGTGATTGCAAGAACTATTTTTCTTAAGTCATTAACAATGAGTTTTCATGAAGTTCTGTGTTCAATATACTACCTCAGTTGACTTCATTTTTTCCTGTCTGGGCTGAAGTTACTAATACTCTGTTACAACACTGACCCACCACACCTGGATTCAAGTCCATGTTACTAAATTAGAATGGTTCTCTCTCAAAAAACTGACTTCCAGGAAGCCAAGTCCTTGATATCCTCCTGTAAGTTACTGACCCTTCCTTATTAGGATATTTCATTTGTTGAAATGACAATTGTTTGAAAAATATTCACATAATTAGCCCTCAGGGAAAAGTACTTACTGAAGGCAAAGATGGCCAAAGATTGTCCTGTTTTCCAAGGAGCTAATTTACATATATCTGTTATGAACACTTTCAGACTCACAGTTGGGAAATCCTTAATCAGAGAACTTTTTGTGACTATGGGATGATTGTATATTGCCTATCTGTGGCATGACTGACAGAAACGTGGATTTTGGTTTCTCATAGCAAGAGGACCCTACCTTGAAGCAAAGAGGGCTGAGGCCAGATGAGAAAACACTTCAGAGCAGAATAAGGGAAGGGGTTAGAGTCTGCACTGGCTTCTGTCTAAAAGAAGACAGGCTTGTCAGCTGCTGTTGGTAGACAATCTAAGCTTAGGGATCAAAGAAGGGATGAACTGGGTACAAAGGTGGACAAATTGCTGCTGGGAAGAACATTTTCATACACTTCCTGATAGGTAAAAACCCCTCAGAGCCCAACCTTGGGAAAAACCTGGAAAAATTCTTTAGTCTCTGTTTTACTACAAGAACTTAACATAGTATGTCATCTAGAAGAAGCAATCCCTACCAGTGATGGATTAGAGATTCCCAAAGGGAAGTGGTCCCATCCATGAGTGAACTCTTTTACAGATTCTTCCTGAAAGGAACAATAGATATCAAGGCCCAAAATCTCGTAAATGGTAAGTTTGCTGCTACTTCCTCTCCATGTTCCCTACTCATGTGCTTCTCTTTTATGGTACAAGTTTGTGTGCATTGATGGGAGACTGTGTTACAGAATTACAGGGAGAATATTATGTTTTAATTATTGCTGCTTTACTTTCTATTTAGTATATGTTCCTGATGAAAAGTTCTTAGTGTCCTCACATATTAAATAGGGACTAAGGTGCTCTCATTTGGAGTAATTATGAGTAAGAGAACATTCCCTCCACCAGGGTTACCCTAAAACCCTGAGACTGAGCAGAGTAGTCATTCATCTGGGAACCTCCAACCTGTCAATACAAAGACATGTTGAATAAGCTAGCCAGTCCAGAGAGAGAGAGAAGAGAGAGAATAAGGGAGTCAGATGCCACACTCCATACCAAGCCCCTGTTGAACTTTTAAAAAGAATTCCTAGTTACAGAAAACATAAAACCACTATTCATTAGTTAGTTGGGCTCAAATGCTTTAAAAAAACAAAAAATCACTTTTTCAACAGCCTTTTCCACCTGTTGTTTTTCTGTAATTTTTGCTAACTGTAAACATGCTACCATGTATGATAGTGGGGTTTTTCTCAAAGTAACTTTATGATAATATACGATTGAATACTGGTTCTATTGACAAGTGTGGTATGCAGCTGTATAAGCCTCTTTTCACAGCAGGATTGTTCTGATAACAGAATCTTTTACCCAAATGGCCTCACATACATAACATCCGCCATGCTAAAAAATGACTATCACAGCCCCAAGAACAATGTGACTTATTTTTGATGACAGCTGCCACAAAATGATATGGAGAGTGAGAGGAGTAAAATGGGACTGTAACTCTTTGCTGAATATCAATCTTTGTTGTTGGAGCAAAAGGAACTAAATCATTTGAAAGCTGTACACTGAGTCTATCATATATACTCAAAAAAGTGATTGTGCTGAAATAAGAAACCCCAGTGAAAGAAGGTCTCAGCTTTATGGGATTTACTAGCACTAGGATTATGTCAATGATTTCAACAGGTGGACATGAACCATCAAAATAATATAGCAGTATAAATTTTAATATAGTCATGAAGATATAGCATGGTGTATCAAGCAAAGAACTGTAGATAAGTCATATTGGGGGAAGTCTTATGCACAATAAAGGCTGCATTTTCAGTGTCTCAGAAGATTCACAAACCTTGATAACTCTAAATGTTTCATATTTGCTATTTGGAAATTAGAGTAAACATTCATACATGAAAAATGGCACTTAAGTTCTAAAGTACTATAAGCCCTAGAGTTCAGATGTAATTACCAGTTATAAAATTGTTTCTATGGGGAAAGATAGTCTAATTTCCAAATAGTTGAGTTACAAAAAAATTTTTGGAATGAAATCCATTTATAAATTGGGAATTAGATATACACACATATGTATATGTATGTATGTATGTGTGTATGTGTGTGGAATGTCATGAAACTTTTCCCAGGAATGTTGTAAAAGTTTGGATTGAAAGCTTAGATTAAAACAACAATCTAAGCTCCTCCCAGATAGCCTTAAGGAAAACATCTCTTATTGTCTAAATACTATATACCTTCAGAGTAGTAAAGGTTTAGTAATTTTTTTAAATGACCCTTGCTCCATCTAAAGTCAAAACAAAAGAGCCAGAAATCCAATGTCCTTGTTTCACCACTTATATGAAGAATTAACAGATCCATTTCCAAAAACATCTCACCAAAAATGGCTTTTTTTTTCCTTTTGGAGGGCAATTGGGGTTAAGTAACCTGCCCAAGGTTACACAGCTAGTTTGTTTTGTGTGGGTATTAAGTGTCTGAGGCCAGAACTGAACTCGGGTCCTCCTGACTCCGGGGCCAGCGCTTTACTCACTGCGCCACCTAGCCACCCCCAAAAGTGGCTTATTTCAAAGTACAATATCTATATTTTTAAGATATAGTAAAATTGTGATGTTTAAATATGTAAGTTTTATTTTTAAAAGCATAAAAATAAAAACATAATCAATTTCTGTTGCTATACTATGTTTAATGATTTCAAAACGCTCTTGAAAAATAAATATTATGGCTAATATGGAAATACATTTCACATGACTTCATATGCATAATCAATATCATTGCCTGCCTTATCAAGGGGTGGGAGAGAGAAGGGAGGGAGAGAATTTAGAACTCAAAAATTTGTAAATGAATGTTAATTTTTTTTACATGTAACTGAAATAAATAAATAGATAAATTAGTGTCCTTATTTTAAATGAGGGAAGATATGGGTAAAATATTCAAGTGACTTTCTTAAATCAGTGATAGAGCAGCAAGAAACTTCAAATAAACCACTGGATAATAGTTTCTGCTTCTACTTCAAAAGCTGGACTTTACTCTGTCTTAGAAGCAGAATTTGTAGCATATGTGCCATTGCCCAGGAAACTATAGACTTAGGACTGATTTAAGAAAGTCACTTGAATATTTTACCCATATCT
>NW_027186349.1:12341783-12350557 GCF_028583685.1 Petaurus breviceps papuanus
GGGGAAAGAAGGGAGAGCAGAGTAGGGGAATAGAACACCAGGCTGCACTACCTGGGCCTTCTCTACTATGTCTTAGAAACCTTTTCCTGAAAGATCAATTTAGCTGGACCCACTCTAGATCCAGTTCCAAATCACTAGAACTTTCATCTGAAGCATCTTTTGCCCTCAGGGCCCCTCCCTTGATCAGAGGGCTTAGGGATCTTCCTAGAATTTTCATTTACCAGGGGTACCCAGGTCAACCATGTCTATTTCCACTAGTCTAGTCCACTGGATTTCTCCATCATGCCTCCATACTCCTTCCCTTTCCAGCTTTCTTTTAGGTGTAGTCTTCCCCACTAAATTGTAACCTCCTTGAGGGCAGGAACTCTGCTTTTAGTTTGCATTTATCTTCCCAGCACTTAGAAAAGTACTGAGCACATAGTAAGCATTTAATAAATGCTTGTTGACTTAGTGACCACTAGTTTGCAAAACTGACTGTGTATCCCCCATGACTTTGCTAGAAACATTACCCCACAGAGCTAAGTAAGCCCAATGCCACCAACATGTTTATACCAAAAACCTGATACAAGATGTCAAACAAAATTACGATAATTTAGAGAAATATTACCACGACACTCAAATATAGAGATATACACAGATAAAGAATAAAGTACACTCACACACATATAAAATGAAAAGTGAGCTAGGATCACAATGAACCACATTGAGAGAGAAATGAAGAAACAGATTTTTTTTTTTGCCTTTTGGAGGGCAATTGGGGTTAAGTAACTTGCCCAAGGTTACACAGCTAGTTTTTTTTGTGTGGGTGTTAAGTGTCTGAGGCCAGAACTGAACTGGGGTCCTCCTGACTCCAGGGCCCGGTGCTTTACTCACTGTGCCACCTAGCTGCCCCAATCAAATTCTTTCTTTTTTTTTTTTGCCTTTTTATTTTTGGAGGGCAATTGGGGTTAAGTGACTTGCCCAAGGTCATACAGCTAGTTTTTGTCTTAAGTGTCTGAGGCCAAATTTGAACTCAGGTCTTCCTGACTCCAGGGCCAGTGTTCTATTCACTGCGCTACCTAGCTGCCCCATAAAAAAATTTTTTTTTTAAAGATGAGATTTCATGAAGCACTACTGCAATTTTGTATCTTTTAAGTTACTGCCATTAAAGACCTTTAAAACTCTGCTGTCTTCACAACCATGGCCACACAGAGGGCATCATTTTTTGTTTTGTTTTGTTTTGTTTTTAAAGCAATTGGGGTTAAGTAACTTGCTCAAGGTTACACGGCCAGTTATTTCTGGGTGTGGTGCTAGGTGTCTGAGCCCGGATTCGATCCCAGGTCATCCCGACACTGGGGCCAGTGCTCTTACTCGCTGTGTTACCTGGCTGCCCCAAGGGCATCATTTTTTAATACATGCTAGGAGGAAAGAGGAAGTCAGCTGTAGCAAACGGGTAAGAAATTCTCCAGCCAAAACATAATTTTATTTAATTCAATTCAGTAAGATTTTATTATGTGCCTCCTATGTGCCAAGGTAGTCATAGGGGAAACAAAGACAAAATAAATTAGGATTGTACTACAAGATACAACACTAAAACAAATAAATGAATAATGAAGACAAACTAATAAACTAATTCATATATAGCAATTAAATAAGTACTACTTTTAAGGATACCTAGCCTTTGCTCTACAAGTTATATGCCCCAAATTATTTGTAGTAATGAAAGGAAGGGAGAGTATAGATAAGTTTAAGTGTTAGAAATACACACATAAGCTTTTAGAAGTTGTTTTCTTTTCCCTTTCTCCCCCCAGTTTTTAGTATGGGAATTCAAAATCATTTAAATAATACCCTACAAACAATGCAACTCTTCAGGTAAACTGAGTATCACAAAACATACAGTGCATTCCAAAGAGAAATAATTATTTTAATTCACCATCATCTTACCATACCATGGCTATGATTCCCTTTTATATCATAAAAGCAAGAACTGATTGTAAATATCATCTTTTGTCAATATGTGTATTTCAAAGTATTTCTAATATGCCTGGATAAGATCTGAACATGTCCTTTATCTCTTCAGAACCCCCAATTGCCTGCCAAATTAAATACAATTTCCTTCATTTGGCACTTAACAGTCTCATAAACTTGGCACCACCTTATCTTATATACCATTCCCTTACCATGTGCTAAAAGCTCATACCAGATTGGATGATTAGTTGTAGACATCCTGTGCTTCTCCTTGCATTGTGCTTTCTTTCCTCGTGCCATTCTTAAAATGTCCTATCCATCCTTCAATGCCTAGCTAAAATGCAACTTTCTCCATACAGCCTTCTTAGATCCCTCTGGTAATCTTTCCTTGCTTAGACTCTGTTTAGCAACTTCGTTTCTCTCTTATACACCTACTATTCCATATTTTAAGTTACAGAAATTTATTATGTTATAGCTCCCTACTGGATTATTAGGGTTCATGAAGTCAGAGAAGAAGTCAATTTAATAAGCTATTTTTTTCAGACAAAGAATAAATGAGTATAGCAGGGGACAAAATATGTATACAATAACTAAGGTACAAGATGGAATATGACACGTGGATAGATAATGTTCAAACATTAATATTCTAGAATGAATGTCTCATTTCTAACTGGGAATAATCAAGGATGGACTTGTGGAGAATAAGGAACCTAAACTCAATCTTAAAAGAAGATCAGATGGTCTCGCCCTTTAAGAGTGTCACACACATCCTTGAGTACTCATAGCCATTTCTGTATTGTCTAAAAAGAATAAAGACCTAAACATGATGGGAAGAAACAGCAAGGGATAAGGATGTTTAGCTGTTTTTAAGAGAGAAAAATCACACTAGATTTTCAGGATTTTTTCAAAAGGGACTTCCTGTGGCAAGGAAGAAAGAGTAAGATTCCTTAAGTCACAAAACATAATTTCCTCAGAGGCCTTGGAATTCAGAACCATCCAAAGACAGCCCAGTAGAAGAAACTTGGGCAATGAGGACTAGTAATAAGAGTTGCCTGGGGCAGAACATGGCAGGTTATTCAGTTACCTTGGTACATATGCAGTCTCCCACAGTGTCTTAGACAGGGCTTTACATGTTAAGCACATCATAAATGTTAGTAAAATGGAATTGCTGAATGTTTTATCTCTTCAACTATGCTATGGGCAGGACCATAACTTCTGTTTCTTTTTTTTATTTTCCCATTGGATTGAGTATAATGGGAATGCATTAAAAATGTTCTCTATTGGTTGACTCCAGTAAACACATAACAAGATGTACTGAAATTATCATCCCCCTCTCAGTATTCATATATGCAGGATATTGGATAGAATGATAAAAAGCTCACTCACAAATAACCTTTATGTTCCTCCCATAATACTTCGAAGATGAAAAGCTAATGAAATTTTAGTAACTTGTATTAACAAAACAAGTTCATAAAAATGAGTGACTTGAGTGCAGATTTGTACATTTACCTCCTACATTGTGTTCTATGATTTTCTATGATATATTGTGCTATGAACATGACCAAAAAAAAAAGCCCATGACAACTTGGCTTTGTATTAAATATATTCCTAAATCATAATTCCAAACCTGTTCTCTTCTCAGACCTCCAACATCACCTCCTCCCTCCTGCCTCCAAGAGAGGATCTCATCTTCTATTGAGGACTTAAAGATCATCCATCTCAAGCTCCCTCTTCTCCTCCACTATGCACCTCAAAACCCTTCATTCCTCCCATTCTCTCTGCTTTTGATCCATTCTCTCATGAAGGGATGGGCTTTGCCAAGTATAACCTCTCCACTTTAACTTATTATTCTGTTGTAACCTAGAATTTGCCACTTTAGTCAATCCCTTTTTCTTTCTTCTTCAAGCTCTGTTTATCCAATGGCTTCTTGCCTACAACCTAAAAAACATCAAGGTTTCTGCCATCGTTTTAAGGAAAAAAAAAAACCAAACACCTTTCGCTGGCCCCGCCACCCCCTCACCCCCACTACTAATTTATATATTTTCTTCCTTTCACAGTCAAACCTCAAAAAAGACTGTCTACTTTTAATTTTGGTACTTCACCACCAGGCCCTCACAAGCAGCTTTCCAAGCCCATCCACAACTGAATCTTTTCAGAATTGACAAAGATGTTTTAAAAACTAAATCCAATGTCCCTTTCTTAGTTTTCATTGTTCTTCTTGACCTTCTCTCATGCTTTAACATGGTCAATCATTCCCCCTATAAATGCTTCTCCATCAACTTTTGTGATCATTTTTAAAAATTTTCTCCTGTTCATGAGACTATTCCTTTTCAGTCTCCTTTAAGGCAACACCATCATTCATTTACCAAATGTGCACGTTCCCTAAATCTCTGTCCTAGGCCTCTTTTGCTTTTCTCATTCCTCTGATGATCTCATCACCTATAAGTTCATTTCTATGTTTGTTGTTGTTCAGTTATTTCAGTCATGTCCAACTCTTTTGTGACCCCATTCTGGGGGGTTTTCTTGGCAAAGATATTGGAGTGGTTTGCCATTTCCTTCTCCAGCTTATTTTACAGATTAGGAAACTGAAGAAAACAGGGTTAAGTGACTTGCCCAGAGTCACACAATTAGTAAGTGTCTGAGGACAGATTTGAACTTAGGGAGGTGAGTTTTCCTGCCCCCAACGAGCTGCTTCTTTATTTCTATACAGACAAACAAAAAATCCACCCAACAACAACAGCAATAATAGCTAACATTTATTTGGAGTTTACTATGTGTCATAAATTATCCTAAGCACTTTTACAATTATGGCTTCATTTGATCCTCACAACAACTCTGGGAATTAGTACTATTATTCCTATTTTACAGATGGGGAAAGTGAAGCAAATAGAAGTTAAGGGACTTGCCCAGGACCACACAGCCAGGAAATGTCTGAAGACAGATTTAAATACAAGTCTTTCTGACTCCAGGTCTAATGCTATTCACCTACTCACCTACCTGCTCTAGCCTACTGAATCCCCTGCCTTGTTACCAACTGTCTGCTGGATATCTCTACCTGAATGCCCCATAGACATCAACATGTCCAAAAGAAAATTCAAATTTTAAAAAAATTTTATTTACTTTAGTTTGCAACATTCAATCCCACAAGTTTTTGAGTGCCAAATTTTCTCCTCCTTTCTCTCTTCCCCCCTCCTCCCCCAGGGTGGCATGCAATCTGATATAGGTCATACACATGCCTTTACATTAAATATTAGTCAAGTTGTAAAGAAGAATTATAACCAATGGAATAACGAGGAAGAACAAAACCCAATCTGCATTCAGACTCCATAATTCTTTCTCTAGATGAGATCTCAAAGTTTGACTTAAACCTAACCTACCCTTTTCCTTCAAACTTCTCTGTTTCTCTTGATGACATCAACATCCTTTCATTCATTCACTTACCTTCACAACCAGGGAGTCATCCTTGATTCTCTCCTCTCTTAAAACCTTCAAATCCAATCAGTAGGCAAGTTTCATTGACTTTATTTCCATATTATTTCTCAAATCTGTCTCCAATTCTCCAGTCATAGATGATCTAGCCCAGGTCAGGCCCTAATCATCTCTACTGTAATAGCCTACAATTATTCTTCATTACCTTGGCCTCTTCCTTCTCTTATTCACCCTCTGAAGATCTGCCACACTGTTATTCATAAAACCCAGATCTGACCAAGTCTCACCCCTACTCAAAAATCTTCACAGGATCCTCATGTGGCCTCTGTGAAAAAATATAAAATCTTCAACCTGTCTTTTAAAGTGCTCCACAATATGACTTCTGGGCTTCTTAAAAACATTACAATTGTTTATACACTCTCTATTCCAGTCAATGTCTGCTAGCTGTTTCTAGGATACAAATTCCATGTCCTATCCCTGTGCAAAGGCACATATGGTACCCTGTTTCTGGAATGCCTGCCTCCTCCCCTTTTCTTCACAGCCCACTAGCTTCTCTTACCCAGAGGCCTTTACTCCTTATTTATTCACTTCTACTTTTCTCCTGGCATTAGTTCTCTCTCCCTCTTGTGATGTTACTTTGTCTATGCCCGCTTCATATTTTTTCTGTGCATTTGTTGGACACCATCCAACAAAATGGAAGCTACTTAAGGGCAAGAAATGTTTCCTTTTTTGTCTCTATATGCCTAGCACCCAGAACAAAGACTTTCTTATAGAGAAGTAATTAATTCAATTCAACAAATTTGCAAGAAACACCTATTATGTTCAATAGACTCTGCTAGACATAGGAAACAAAGATAAAATGAAGAAGAAATGTTTCTTGCATTGCAATAAAAATATGCTTTTCTTATTAAATAGAAAATGTCCTTCAGTATTTTTGAATGATATATATTAGTTTTAATTTTAGAAATATGATAAATGTAAAAAGCCTTGAATCGGTAGAAGCACGACCCTCCCGCAGCTCCGGCTTCCACCCTCCCCAATCCATGTAAAAAGGGGACTCTAAACAAACGTTGGAGCTGCAGAACCCACAAAATGACACAGAGAAGCTAACCTCCCCCTGAGAACAGCCCGGCAGGCCGGCAGGAATCAGCCAGCACAGCCCCACGCCAAGGCTTTAGCCCCAGGGCGGGCCTGACCAGCCGCCAGCCAGAGGGACTCCAGATCAGCAGCAGCTGTGGCCATTTCCAGATCTATCAACACATAGATGCGAAGGACAAGGTGAAAGGCCAGTGCATTCTGGACTTTGGGACCCAGTAAGTGGGAGTGCGTGGCTTTTACCCCCGGGGCGAGAAACCGCTGAGACGCTGGCTCAGCCTGCCAGCGTCACGTGGCGGCTTCAGCTCCTGGCCTGCAGAGTGTAGGGGAACCAAGCACCATTCTGAGGGGTCATCGCTCTTGCTTTAACCTGCTTGGATCTGGATTGCAGTCTAGGGTGGAGGTCCTGGGGTGCGTGTCCAGCTTGCCAGAGCGTGTGGAGACCTCAGAGAGGGCACCCATCTAATACCTCCGGCAGCTGAGAAAACCCCAGCGTTTGGGACAAAAACTCCCCTGTCTGGTGGCAGAGTCCTACTGTGGCAAAAAGCCCAAAAGTCCAATCATTGAGTGGCAAAATGAGCAGGCAAAGGAAACAAAGCAGACAGAAGATTCCAACATTACACTCCTATTTTGGGGATAAGAAGGAGCAAGGCATGGAACAGGAGGAAATCAGTGAAGTCAGAACTCCTGCACCAAATGCTTCAAAGGAAAATACAAACTGGTTACAGGCCATAGAGGACCTTAAGAAGCAGATAAGAGAAGTGGAGGAAAAATTGGGAAGAGAAATGAGAACAATGCAAGAAAATTATGAAATGAGAGTCAACAGCCTGACTGAAGAAAATAATACCTTAAAAAACAGACTGACTCAAATGGCAAAGGAGGCTCAGAAAGGCAATGAGGAGAAGAATGCCTTAAAAAGTCGAATTTGCCAGATGGAAAAAGAATCTCAAAAGCTCACTGAGGAGAATCATTGCTTCAGAATTAGATTGGAGCAAATGGAAGCTAATGACTTTATGAGAAATCAAGATGCTGTTAAACAGATCCAAACAAATGAAAGAATAGAAGGCAATGTGAAATATCTCATGGGAAAAACCACTGACCTGGAAAATTGATCCAGGAGAGATAATTTAAAAATTATTGGACTTCCTGAGAGCCATGACCAAAGTAAGAGCCTGGAAAGCATCCTCCAGGAAGTTCTCAAAGAAAACTGCCCTGATGTTTTAGAACGAGAGGGCAAAATAGAGGTTGAAAGAATCCACTAATCACCTCCTGAAAAAGATCCCCAAAAGAAAACTCCTAGGAATATTATAGCCAGGTTCCAGAATTCCAAGATTAAGGAGAGAATATTACAAGCAGCCAGGAAGAAACAATTTGAATATTGTGGAAACACAATCAGGATAACCCAGGATCTGGCAGCTTCCACACTGAGGGATCGAAGGGCCTGGAATGTGATATTCCGGAGGTCAAGGGAGCTGGGATTAAAACCAAGAGTCACCTACCCAGCAAAACTGAGTATCATGTTTCAGGGGAAAATATGGTCATTCAGTGGAATACAGGACTTTCAAGCATTCTTGCTGAAAAAACCAGAGCTGAATAGAAAATTTGACATTCAGATACAAGAAGCAAGAGAAGCATGAGAAGGTAAACAGGGAAAAGAAATCGTAAGGAACTTATCAAAGTTGAACTATTTTTTTTTTTTAAGCAATTGGGGTTGAGTGGCTTGCTCGGGGTTGCACGGCCAGTTGTTGTTTCTGGGTGTGGTGCTGGGTGTCTGGGCCCGGATTTGATCCGGGTCGTCCCGGCACTGAGGCCGGTGCTCTTGCTTGCTGAGCCACTTGGCCAAAGTTGAACTATTAACATTCCTACATGGAAAAACAATAATTGTAAGTTATGAAACTTTTCTCAGTAGTTGAAGGGATTAGAAATATATATATATGTCTTTATATGAGGGTATGCAGGCATATGAATACATATGTGAATGTGTGTATATATGTTTACTGGTATACATAGATAGAGGGCACGGGACCAATTTAACAGGAAAGGATGATACTTAAAAGGTGAAATTAAGAGGTGAGAGGGATATAATGAGAGGAGATGGGGAGAGACAGAGTGGGGCAACTATCTCATACAGAAGAGGCAAGGGAAAATGGTTACAATGGAGGGGAAGAATAGGAAGGCAAAAGGGAATGGGTCAACCTTATTCCTATTGAATCTGGCTTGAGGAGGGAGGGAAATACACACTAAATAGGGGATCTCACCCTCCAGGAGAATGGGGGGGGGGGGGGGGGGGGGGGGGGGGGGGG
>NW_027186349.1:12350657-12498919 GCF_028583685.1 Petaurus breviceps papuanus
GGATGTGAGGGGGGATGATGGAAGGGAGGGCAGGCTGTGGGGGAGGGAAGTTGGAAGCACCCACTTTTGAAAAGGGAAGGGATCAAAGTAGAGAATAGAACAAGTGGGATGTGGGATAGGAGGGAGGGAAATATAGTCAGTCTTTTACAATATATCTGCTATGTTATTGTTTTGCATTAGCCACACATGTACAACCTATACTGAACTGCTTATCTTCCCAGTAAGGGTGGGTGATAAGGGAGGAAGGGAATGAATCTGGAATTCAAAGTTTTAAAATCAAATGTTTAAATATATATATACTATTATCAATATTGTTTTACATATAATTGGGAAATATAGAGATCCACCATGCCCTACTGGAAAAGTTGAAACAGGTATGGAAGAAAATATGGGAGAGAGCAGATCAGAGGTGGGGATATCCTGTGGGACTGCTGTTTTGGGGGGATGGGTGGGGGAAAAACGGGGAGAAAATTTGTAACTCAAAATCTGGTGGAAACGAACGATGTAAATCAGAAGTTAATAAAGCATTTAAAAAAAAAAAAAGAAACCAAGAGAAAAAAAAAGCCTTGAATCTCTTTAAAAAACAAACAAACCTCATAATATTACTTTCTGAATTGATAGCCAAAGGAAAAAGAAAATTGTCTTTTGTCTCTTCCACTTTAGAAGTTTGTGATATTACCATTAATAAGTAGCTAAATCATAATCAAATGGAATAACAAGGAATATTATACATTGTAAGAAGACAAGAAGGAATCTTGTTTATCGATTTTATTTTTGCTTCCCAATGTGCATTTCCCCAAATTATATGTTCAAAAAAAATAAAATTTTAAAATATGTCCTACAATAAGACTCTTAGGAAACTTAAAGATAATACAGCATAATTTTCTCACTTTTAAATGGGGAAATCTGAGGCCAAAGAGGTGAAAAAACTTGCCTAAAGTCGCAGGAATACTTAAGGAACATCAAAAAGAAAAAAGGATCAAATCATTATCACCATCCTATTGAAGCACAGAAGGAGAGGTACACTCAAAACAAAAGGAAAAAAACCTCTATTTCCAGAAACAGTAGTTCATTTAATTTTAGGATGACAACACATGCATTTAGGAAATCAATGATTTGTGGAAGTCACTATGTTCACCAAATGTGTTATGCTACATTCTACTGAATGCTTAAAATATTGTTTTGACTCAATGCCTCACTTAAGAATCAACTAGCAGAAATTATACTGAGTAATGTACCACTTCCCTCTAACTAGAGATGATACTTTTAAAATAGTTTAAATAGTCTTTAAAATACTTTGTTAAACAGTTTTTAAATGTCTTAAATAATTTTTATTACTTGTTATTAGATTTTGAAACTTAAAAAAAAGAAAGACAGAAAGAAAAAAGAAAGCGGGAGGAAGGAAGGAAGGAAGGAAGGAAGGAAGGAAGGAAGCAGGGAAGGATAGAAAAGCATCATTTTCAAATTTCCCTGATGGTAAATCCATAGGTATACTCACTTTATCCTATATTTTACATATTTGAACCAGATAAAATTATTATTAAAATATGGATGCCAATACTATAAAGCAGTTAGTACTCCAAAGAAATAACTTTAAGAAAAGTCACAGTGAAAGCCCATCACATTGTTACTAGAAGCAGTTGTATCCAGAGGCAGTATGTGACTGTGCACATGCATTCTTCCTGAATGAGATTCATTTTCCTTTACCCATTTCATTTCTTGGTCATAAAGTGCAATAAAAATGCTCCCACATTCATACCACTGTGTAACTAACTCAGCTTATGACAGAAATAAAGTTTTGATTAAATAGGAAGTGATGACAGCTCCAAAACAAGCACATTGTTAGTTTATTCTTAAACTTCAGCCAACAGCAGACTCTACTTGTCTTTGGGTCAAGCCTCAGCTTGCTTCCCTCATAACTTATAAAATTGCTATTCTTTTAAAAAAGGCTCTACAATGGAAGAATAATCATCACGAGTTGTTTATTCTAGTAACAGTTTAGAATTCAGGACCATCCCAAAACTTTCTTGTAAAAGATCACAAGAATTATGTTTCTGTAATTACACACCAGTTGCTGACTGGTTCATTTGAAGATACTCTCAAAAATAAAGCAAAAAGCAAGCAATTTTGAAATGTATGTATAAAATCACTTGTTTCTTCATTCCTCTTCAAATAGCATAAAACCCTTTTACTTAAACAATACATTTCTTGTTACTCATCCTCAAAAGAATGAAACCCACTGTGCCTATGGTAGGTATATAATCATTGCCTATTACATTTAAGACAAATTATGATCTATTATGTTATCAGTAATTTTTTAAAATAGCCATTGGAGCAATACTGATTTAATTTTTTGTAAAACACAACAAACCAAAATCAAAGTGGGGAGAAATAGCTAACACAGTGACAAGAAAACTATAAGATACTGAGATATTCACAGATATGCCTGCAAGTGGCAAAACTGGGGATTCCATTATAAATTTGTTTATTTAATGATTACTACTATGATTAAGCCCACAAATTAGGGTTCAGGAATAAAAGTGCCAATTTTGAAAATAATCCTTTAGAATCTAAATGGCAAAAAAAAAAAATCACATAAAATTGATCTTGCTTTATTCTCAATTATTGTAAAAGGCATATTTATGAGGTTGAAACATATGTAACAATCATAAACTGGAACATAAAAGAAAATGAAACATGGATTGAAGGCATTGGAATAATTTCCTTCAGAATTATAGACTTAGTTGTTTTCATCCATCACCTTCACATGCAAGAAAACCTCAAAGGATGTGGGGAAGTAGTCTTATTTTTAATACAGTAATAAAAAGTAATAAATTTAAAAAACTAAGGTAAAAATTTTCATTCTTTAAACAGAATAAAATTCAGTACCCTCTGCCCACATCCACACACCTCAGCCCATTTTATTCAACATGTTTTTCTTATAGCCTTCCATCATGAAACCTAAGTAACATTGTGAGATCTGATTAAAGGGAAAAAGTACACTTCGAACTTCTGCAATATTATTTTCAAAAAAACTATTTCTTGGTAGCATCAATGGAGAAGAAAATCCATCTATTATTATGAAAATAACATTTAAGAAACTAGAAAAGGAAGTTTGCCCTCTCAGATTCTAACCATTTTCAGAAATTTCATCAGATACAGTGTCAGAATAGGTTTCCCTTAAGAGAAATGAAATCCCTTCTGAAGAAAAATTTTTAGTTTTTTGTCTGGACTTCAACACAAAGAAGAGACCAAGTCATGACAACCAAAGCTTTTCCTTGTTTCTGAGTGTTACACTACACATTTCCTACAGTTTACGCAGCTTGCCAAAATGTCAGACTGGTTAACAGTTGCTCTGCTTGGATTTCCTACCCAATAGGCTTTGACAATGATTACTCTTAATCCCCTGTAATGCTCAAATGCAACTGTTCCCTAGCAAAGATGTTGAGGGGAAGGATATGGGGAAGGATGACATCTCATAGGAGAAGGAGTGGAATCTAAATGTGCCATTGTGTACAAGGAAGGGTGGAAATACAGACTCGGGATAATAACTCAGCTAAAATACTAGGATGGATTTGACTTTAAACATATTACAATTGTGTTTTTCATCACCTATTCACTGTAAAAAGATAGTGCCTTTGGCCATTCAAATCTTATTTTCTAAACTTCAGAACCCAAAGAAAATAAAAAATTTTAGACCTAAGAAGGACCAATTACAAGACATCACCTAACACACCACCTTGCCATATTTTATACATGGAGAAACTGAGGCCCAGTCAGATGAAGTAATTTACACAAGGTCCTATAACTAATTTGGAGGCAAAACTAGGTCTAAAATTAAAGGACTCTGATTTATTGTAAGGGGTTATTTCCATTATAGTACAAAGTGTCTGTGCAAACTTTAATCAGTGATGCATTATGTATTTGAAAGCTCATTTTTTAGATTGATTTTGTTGTTACACAGTCTTCAGCCTCAATTAGTGATCATAGAATGTCAGGAGGTTTAGAGGAAGGTCCCTATCATGCCAGGTAGACATTCTGAGAAGGACTAATGGGACCTGGGAAAAATGTTACAGGACAAGAAAGCATGTATGGATCATGAACTGGACCACTATAGTGAGTTACCCACATCAAAGAGAGTCAAATCTGAGATTATGTAACCATTTAAGTATACAAGTATTTGCATATCCAAGTTGTATATTTTGGACTAAAAAATTCTTTTTGGGGGATGTATTTTTTAAAATCATTTTAGGCTTAGGAAAAAATAAACAAAAACTGGACAGAACTGACCAGTCAATTCAATATTGAAAACATGATATGGTATTAGACAACCATGTTTACCTTTTTTTTCTGGAAAACAAAAACAACAAAATGTTTCCTGCTTTTTAAAATTTCCTGTACAATTTCTAAGTTTTAAATAATTAGTTCAAAATAAGACAATAATTTTCCATAAGTCAGAAAAAACTACTGCTTGATTTATATTTTTATAAATCACTAACGAATACAGATCCTTCAGGAATTTCACCAGTTACTTAGGAAAAATATTTTTACAACCTTACCAACATATATCTTGAATGGTTCATGCTTAGCTACCTGTACTTAGAATATATGATAGGTGGTATCATGACATAATTATTACAGGATACCTCTATTGGAATCAATCCCTCTGCAATATCTGAAAATTAACAGTGATACCAATAAAAGAATATGTATAAGAGAACAAGTTAGAGATGGTGTGACATACAAGCAAATCAAGTGTGCATTTACCCATGTGTTGAATTAAAAGTAATATACTTAACATTTTAAATTTAAATAAAACTTGAAATTTTAAGTTAAATATTTTAAATAAAATATTTTTAACAAAAATGCATTTTATTTCAATTTAGTTATAAAGTACTCAATAATAATATGTGTAAGAAATTTTTAGCCTAAATATAGAATCCATCAATCCAGAATCCCTTCGATTAGAATTTAAAAGGAAGCCAATTTCAGAGATGGTTCGGAAGTTAGAACCATTCTTTCATTTAAAAAAAAATACTCAGCAAAACAAACTGCTAAACAGAAATTTATAATGAATTACAATCATAAATTAATGTTATTCTCTCCTTTCCTATGTATAATTTCTAAAATATTAAATTAATACTTTCAGCTATTCCATTAGATAGTATTAAAATATTTCTTTACCATGAACACTCTGATAATAAGAGTAATTGTGTACAATCACCACCACCTCCAAGTGAATCTTTCTCTCCACCCTCCCCTGAAAGGTAGAGAAATCTGGAAAGATGTGAATCAATTGGATTTGTTTCTACCATATCACCTCTCTTTAGTGATTTGAGGTTTTTGGTGGCGGTCAATTGTTTGTTGTTGTTTAAATGAAACCCAGAGTTCAAAATCTAGTATTTGGTAAAAACAAAAACAAATTACTGCTTTTAAAAAACAACCCCATCAGCTGTTTTTGATGAAGCTGCCTTATAGAGGAAGAATGACCTACAAAGCATTTCTTACTAAAAAGCACCTGTGTTAGAGCTAAGATTCTGATTCTGTTTTCTACTGCCAGGCAAAGCCTCACCAATATTGTAGAGTTGATATATAGACTTAGCTAACTCAAGTCAATCAGTCAACTAGAATTTCTTAAGGATTCTACTAGCACCAAGTTCAATCCAAAGCACCAGGAAAACAAAGAAAGGCAAAAACCCAGTCTATGCTCTCAAGTAGCTATCTTACTAACGGGGAAGACAACAAGCATGTAACTATGTACAAACAAAAGACATACAAAGTAAATTCATGATATTCTCAGAGGGAAGACTGAGGACTGAGAAAAGAAAGCTTCTTGTAAAAGGAAGGACTTTAGCTGAGATTTGAAGGAAGCTTAGAGAAGTCAGACAGCAGAAGTAGTAGAAGCCAGACAGGTGAAGAGGGAGAGGAATCCAGGCATGGGAGACAGCTAGTGAAAATATTCAGAATGAGGAGTTGGAGCGTTGTACTTTAAATCTATCTGAATACTTTATTTAAAACATGATTTATACTGAAATAAGAAAGAGTTAATGAATATATTTTTAAAATCCCTTTGTAAATTAACTCCAGAAAGAGGTCCTTTCTCTAGGAAATTTCACTCTACTTTCTATTTATTTAAATAGTTCTTCATGTCCTGTACCCAACCCCCAATACAAAAAAGTGCAAGGGACCAGTAAACAAAGAACAGCTATCATTATGCTATGTCAAAATAACATCTTTTTCTCAAAATAAAACAAACACATTTCTGTATGTAATTAAGAATAAAAGTGATAAATTTCTAGAGACAATAGATACATATAATGACATTAAAGAAAAAAACATTGAAAATAAGGACTTCTTGATAACTAAAAATCACCAATCCCCCTGAAAATTCAAAGGTTTTTAGTGACTTTTTCATGCTTCCATTTTTATATTTTAAAAACAGGTAAGTGCTGGGAATTAAATTTATTTTAGTAATTAGTTAGGCTTTAATTTTGTCCAGTTCAAGATAGAAAAAGATTGTCCAACAACAATTATATTATGGCTTTCTTATTTTAATATAGGAAAACATAAATTAGGCTTCTGAAACCATTAACAATATTTGGGAGGAAGAAGAACAAGAATTAGGCAATAAGATTTGATGACGGAAGATTCTGTCTCTTGTTAAAAAACCTAACTTGGGGCGGCCAGGTAGCACAGAGAGTAAGAGCACCGGCTCCAGTGTTGAGAAGACCTGGAGATCGAATCCCGGGCTCAGACACTTAGCACCCACCCAGAAACACCTGGCCGTGTAACCTTGAGCAAGTTACTTAACCCCAATTGCTTAGGGGTGGCCAGGTGGCTCAGCGAGTAAGAGCACCGGCTCCAGTGTTGGGATGACCTGGATCAAATCCGGGCTCAGATACTCAGCACCACACCCAGAAATAATAACTGGCCGTGTAACCTTAAGCAAGTTACTTAACCCCGATTGCTTAATAAAAAAAATAAAACAAAAACCTAACTTGGCTTTTTGGTATAAAGGAAAGCAGGACAGAAGAGTGTGATAATTTACAGAGAGACAGAGAAATAGATTGGAGACAAGAAAATGAAAGCTATACAAAATGAAGACAGCAAAAAAATTTTAAAAAAATATTGATGAATGGATAAGATTCCAGGCTAGAACAAGACAGATTGGTGAGAATGTCCACATTCGCATTATGCCCTCTGGTTGTCCTTATGCATGTGATAAGAGAACCCAGCCAGGATGAATTAAGGTATGAAAGCAATGCCAGACCATAATGATTAAACAGTACACTCACTGCTCTTTGAATGACTTGAATGAGAGATTCAGCAACACTGGATACCACATATTTGGCTTCAAGTTTCACATAACACCCAAGCACGCAATTGTAAAATAACAGTATCTTTTAGATTGTAAATATTTTAAAGTAATGAACAAATTAAGGAACAAGTTCTGATCACTATCACGGAAAATACATTAACATTTTTTCTGCCTTTCACCACTGTCTTATTCAACACAAATTAATTTCCTTCATATACAAATATGTGCACATATACATACATACACATATATGCAAAATTTTTGTCCCCAATAAAATGTATTGTATAAAGTTACCAAATTAGGAAACTAGATAGAGTCTTATTTTATTTCTGTGACTTCATTTAAAAATCTGATGCCGGTTGGAGTCCATACTACTAAATGGGTAAAATATGTTAAATGGTGACTATCCCAGGAACTACACATGGATTTAATTCAGGCAGGGTAAAAACAGAGGAATGTATCCACTATCCTCTGTAAAACTATTTCCAGTAAACATATCCAGTGAATGAAAGCAAGTCTAATACTGTGGCAAGTAAAAGAAATATTCTCAGGCCATGAATTCCACTTCATGCAGCACCAATTGCTAAATAAAGACTATGCAAACAGGCTTAGGCTCCACTGTGTAACTGGATGCCTAACTTCCTTTCTTCTTCAACAGTTGACTATCAAATCCTGACCTATATTATTGGCCAACTAATTATTTATTAATCAATGGAGCTATTTAAGTATACATGAGATTGCTATGTTCAGTCAAGGCATTCAAACTGGCCACCAGCCGAAATAAAGCAGGGTAGGACTATATCACACTGAAAGCTCAGTGACTATGTAGGGAATTCTCTTTCATTCTCAACTGTCTGCCCATCCACTCCCCAAATGCATCAGGACTGCAACTGCTGACCCCATCTAGCAACTGCAATTCACAGGCAGACACATAGCTTACCTTCTACCAAACTTGAAGGATTCCCATTCCCATCAAAAACCAATTTCTACTGTCAAGTAACAAAAGCAGTACCAATCATATTATTGTTAAAAAAAGATAATCATCAACCTATTTAAACATTATATCTTGTAACACTTGTATTTAAATACTTATATCTTGTACAAAAGGGAAGAACAAGATAAATTCCCAATTACATATTTTTAAAAAGGTACAGAAAGACAAGTGCATTGTCATTAGGGATCTAGGCAAACCTCACCAGAGCCCAGCTTCCTATCTGTAAAATGAGGAAGTTAGACTCGGTGATCCATGAAGTCCCTTCTAAAGCTAAATTGTGCATCCATGTTTCATTCTAGCATAAAAAGGAACATATAATTTAACTGTGAGAAAACTTTATGAGAAGAAACAATTACAAAAAAATTATAGTTTTGAAAATGAAAGGAAAATTTTCACAAAAACAAGATGAATACTTCTAGAATAAGAAAGAAAATGATCAATTGGGAAGGAAAAAAGCTTCACATAAAATATCTCTGAAAAGTGCTTGGTATCCAAGATGTATAGATAACGAATAGAAACATATGGGACAAAAGTCATGTGGTCAAAGCATATGAACAAACAGTATTCAGAAGAAGTACAAACTACTAAGAACCATATGAAAGTATGCTCCAGATCGCCAGATATAGGAGAAAAACAAAACACCTGACAAACTGGCAAAGATGAAAAAAAGGGAGTCGCCAACGTCGCAGGAGTTGTGGAAAGACAGGCACACGAGCACAGCACTGATGGGATTGTGAATTAGTACAACCGTTCTAAAGGCTACATGGAAATCAGGCAAAAAACGTTGCTCAATGTCCATATTCTAGGACCCAGTGACTAAACGGCTAAGCATATGTACCCCAAAGAAGTCACTGGTAAAAAAGAAAGGTTCCCTATATACTAAAATATTCATAGTTGTACTTTTTTTTGAGATAGTAAAGAACTGGAAACAAAATAGATAGCCAGGGACTGGGGAAGGGCTAAACAAATGACCATAATGTATATAAGAGCATGACTATAATGGAATATTTTTGTGTTGGAAGAAATACTCAATGTGATTAACATAAAGGAAAGACTTATGAACAAATGCAAAATGAAGAAAGCAGAGCTGGGAAAATAATATGCACAACTACAACAATCAAAAATGAATACTATAAAATTTTAAAGAACACTTTTGGTTTTAAAGAAGAGACCTGAGAAGATACCTCTCCATACTCCTTTGTGGGGAGGGGAAGTGCACCAGGTGCAAAGGTGGGACATTTCATATAATGTCAAACTTTTCCAATGTATTTCTACATTTTGCTGATTTTTTTCTCTAAAAATATTATTATAGAGGATATTTTTCTGGGAAAGGGGAAGAATAGTAGGGGAAACTAATTTTAAAAGAAAAGATAATCAGTAAAATCTTTTTCTAAAAAGGGAAAAAACTGAAGTTAGTGAAAAACATCACTCACACACTGGCTTAAAGAGGTGAAATACTTTGTATTAAATCATATGGTACAAAAGTAAAGAATGAGCTTTCAATTGTTTTCATGCTGATCAAGAACGCTCTCAAGAAAGCAAATTTAAGATTTTTTTTCTTCCACTAGGACAATATGTTTTAAAACTTATCTATTTGTACACAAACGCAAAAGAAAAAACCTGAAGATTGGGAGGTGACAGAGCCTATGTCCCCCCTAACATACTACCTGAATCTTCAGAAGCTAAGTGGGAAAATAGTAAAATTCTTTTCTACCCAAATAATATAAACTCTTCTAGGGATTAAAAACTTTCATACTTTCTGAATTATTACTGAACACCATAAACAGGCTTTATTAAATCAGAAAAGGAATGATATCCAAGTTACTTACTTCACCTAAGAAAGCATTTCATTAGTTAATAAATCACTATGGGATTTGACCCTAAGAAAAAAACTTCTAAAATCTTGTTAACATGATAAATGAGCTAAAAAATAATAGCTTCTGTTCTTTTATACAAAATGAAAAAACAACATTTTGTAGTATGCTTAAAGAAAGATCATCAATCCCTACCACTGGAGAGACTTATATACTCCAGAAGAGTTCTTTTTATAAACTGCCTCATTTAAAAAACAAAATACTCAAAATTATATAGTATTTGGATGTCAACTACCTAGAAGGAATTTAATTTCTTATCAACTGTATCATGGTTGCCTCCAGAAATGAATTATTAATGGTTTGCTAGCGAGAACTCATTTGAACCTATAAGCATGCAAGCTTATATTCCACCAAGACTCTGCAGCTTCATCAAAGACCTGGCAAAATGTTCATTCCAATTAAACAAAAGCTCTGAAAAATTTGCCTTTGAATCCATCCCACAAACACATGCTGCTGACTTGAAATGGGTATGCAAACAAGGCAGATTACATGGATGATTTTCATGTTTTAGCTTCAGGAAAAAAAAAAGAAGAAGAAAGTTTCCTTTTTCTAAAAGATTTCCACTTTGAGTACTATTAAAAGTATGTGGAACCCTTTCAAGATGAATAGCTGTCAATGGCAGGCGTGAAAGTATCTGATGACAATAAGTGCTCAGATCTTTGGACTCATAAAGCAGAATCTACTACTGATTAAAATTGGGCTGATATGTAGGCTAATTTCATTCAGAGATAATCGAATTCTGCTTTCAATGGAAGGCAACCTGATCTAGTAGGCAAAGTATCAGCACTGATGCTGGTTCCCTATGTGACCCTGGGCAAGTCATTTAAATTCTCGGGGCCTCAGTTTATCATCTGTAAAATGAGGAAGTTAGATTAGATGATCTGTAACATTTTCCATTTCCAAATTTATGATTCCATAGTTCTAATTTATTCCTGAATATGTGCCACTAGACTTATCCTAGTTGGTATAAATTAGTTGTTATAATTATTTTAATGTTTTTCTAAAATGAAAAGAAACCCATTTAAATATATAAGCCTGTATACTTTAAAATGCATAGCAAGCTACTTAGAAAATCACCATTTTCTTTCTATTCTCTTGGAATTTTCATATATATATGTGTGTGTGTGTGTGTGTGTTTGTGTGTGTATACATAAGAGTTTACAGATTGTTAGATTTAGGAGGTACCCTAGAAACTGTTGAACCCAGCCTTCCCACCTTTGTTATTGTTGTTCTGTTGTTTCAGTCATGTCTGACTCTTTGTGACACCATTTAGGGTTGTCTTGGCAAAGATACTAGAGTGGTTTGCCATTTCCTTCTCCAGCTCATTATGCAGATGAGAAAAATGAGACAAACAGGGTTAAGTGACTTGTCCAGGGTCATACAACTAGTGCCTGAGAAGATACGTCTTCCTGACTCAAGGCCTGACCTTCTATATACCGTACCACCTAACTGCCTCACCTCCCCTCCTACCTATCATGATAACTATTATTTTCTCTACTTTAAATAGCAATAATACTGACATGCCTGGTGTATTGGAAAAGCACATTTCATTCATTTAAGGATCAAATAATGCTATGAACGCCCAAATTGATCCTCATATGATTTCTCCAGGGCAGCTAAGTGGCATAGTGTATAGAGTCAGGAAGACATGAATTCAAACCCTACCTCAGATACTAGCTATGTGACCCTGAGCAAGTCACTTATCCTCTGCTTCAGTTTCCTCATCTGCAAAATGAGAACTATAATAGTATAGAAAGCCTAAAGAGCCCAAAGAAAGTGCCATATTGTGAAATATAATGATCTAGCCTAAGGACTAAAAAAATGAAGTAACAATTAAGACTCATCAGAGCTCAACAACTAAAATTATAAGTCAAATGGCAACATCTGTTAAGAACACTGTAAAGACTCAGGAGCTATACCTTAGTAGTGCTACTCAAAAAAACCAGTGTATATCCAGCAATGATACCTCAATGATCCTATCAAAAAGATTCTGCCAATTTGACACAGAGGAGAAAAGTTAATATTTCTTGACCATTTAGTTCCCTGTCTTACAGACCATGTTAATCACTACTAACTAGAATAGTTTCATAAACATTTTCTGGTGCTGTGTTAGATTTAGCCAATTTCTGAAAATCCAAGGTTTTGCACTGCAGAAATGTTGCACTGAATTAGACAAGAAAAACAACTGGATTAATGAATGACATTAGGAAGAGCAATTCATTTTCCTTATTGCTTCTGCATTTTAAACCATACTCAATTTTCCTATAATTGCACAAGGTTTTCTTTCATAAGAATGCTATGTGTAATTTTGTCTGTTAAAACTTATGAATTAATATTTTATAACTAGTTCAGTTTTGGACATATTGAATTTGAGATACTGACATGCTGAATTTGAACAATGGTGTCCTGTAGAACCCCTGAGAAAGGGGTTCTGAGTTTCAAGGGAACAATTAGGTTGAGCTAGACAATACCAGTGTGGAATACTAGTGCATTTGAAAAGGAAATAAACCCCCAAAGTGAGTTCACCAGTTTCATAACTTTGCCTTGCCATGCTGAAAAAAACATTGCAGGGGTGTGTGGGAAGCATTTTTGTGAGGGAGGGAGAGGAAGCAGATAGGTGGCATAGCAGATGGAGTGCCTGGCCTGGAGTCAGCTAAATCTGAGTTCAAATCCAGCCCCAGCCATTTAAAACATGTGTGACCCTGGGCAAGTCATTCAACCCTCTTTGACTCAGTTCCCCATCTATAGAAAGGGCTGGAGAATGGCAAACTACTCCAGTGCCTTCACCAGGAAAACCCCAAAGAGTCGTATAGAACTGAAAGACAACAAGGAGGAATAGGAGAGAATGGGGGTGGAATGACCACATAAGAAATCAAGAGAATCTTCACTTGGTTTCTTTTCCTTCGCAAGGTGTTAGCTTTTTCTAGCAGAGAGACATTTAAATACCCAATACACTTGCTTTTAAACTAAAAACACTAAATAATGAAGGGGGCAGCTAGATGGTGTAGTGAATAGAGCACGGGCTCTGGAGTCAGGAGGACCTGAGTTCAGATCCCGCCTCAGACACTTAGCACTTATTAGCTGTCTGACCTTGGGCAAGTCACTTAACTTCAATTACCCTGCCCTCCCCCTTCCAAAGAGTAAACAAACAAACAAAACAGTTACTAGGGAGGAGAAGAGGAATATATTTGTTTCTTTGTTTCCTTTTTGGAGAGGGGATGGTAGGGCAACTGGGGTTAAGTGACCTGGCCAACGTCACATGGCTAGTAAGTGTTAAATGTCTGAGGTCGGATCTGAACTCAGGTCCTCCTGACTCCAGGGCTGGTGCTGTACTCACTGCGTCACCTAGCCGCCCCCTAAGAGGGATATATTTGAAAACAGATGATATTAAAAAAAAATCAAACAAATAATAAAACCTTATTCACCAAGCAGAAACAATACTAGAATAAAAAATTCCCATTCCACATAACCAATCACATGATTACTTAGTGCATTTTTTTAGTGCCAGTAGTAGATCAAAAAGGTGGAAATGAGAAAAGGAAAAAGCACAGAGGATTTAAGAAGAGGAAAGAAGAATGATGAAAAGGAGTAAGCAGCAGCAAATACACATGCATGCAAAATATTTGGAGTGAAAAAAAAAGAAAAAAGTTGAAGAAACAAGAAACTCATACACAGATGGAGAGAAAGATACTAAGGGAAAGAGATGGGTAACAATGTTTACTAGGTTCTAAGGTGAACATTAGTAGTTAAGAAAACTGCTTTGGTAAACTTATTATTTACCTGGGCCTCAACTTCAAAATTAGTTAATTTTTAAATTCTTAGGAAAATAGTTCTTCACAGGTTTTCAACTATTCTATTTGCTAACCTTTTCTTTGAGTAAAGGAGAAACTAAGCAGGAAGAAACAACCTGGTTCTGGCTGTTATTGAAAAGGAAATATTCTGAATGATGTTGACACAGTAGACCACCACTGGCTCGATTAGAATTTGGACTACATCATATTGTCAAAACAATATTCCCTTAAAAATGCAATGAGTAAAAGCTAAGGGCTGAATGTTCAAGTTCCCCACTCTTGATTTATTGCTCCTCCTTCAACTGAAGAAATGCCCAGAAAACAGATCTCTCAAGTTCAAAAACAAAGTAAGAGGAGAGAAGTTTGCTAAAGAAAAAAGTCAACTTCTTTTAATTATAAATATATTTTTATTTTTTACTTAAAGTCTATTTTAATTTTAAATATATACATTTTACAATGGAATTATGTGATTATTTTGATAACTACATTTCACTTTCCTTTAGTGCCACTTATTCTCATTTTATTTTATTTTATAAACCTAAATCTCCAATCCCATGATGTTTCAATTTTAGCTTTTCATAACCTAAATCAAACTAATTTGGTATTAGCAATTGTAATTTGGTATATCGATCAACTTACATTCTCAGAATAGCTTCTTAATTTTACTGAAAAAGAATTTTTGAATCCAGGAAAATTCTGCAATAGAATATAATGAAGTATATATTCATACGTATACATTTCATTTTTACTGTTTTAATAAAAATGATGTAATTGTATTCAGAGAATATTGGTATGGTAAGTCAAATGGGGAAATGAAAAACATGTATATATGTATTGATGTATGTATACATAGATATACATATGTAGCTGAATCCTCACATGTGCACAATACATGTATATACATATATGGTTAAATCCTCAGCAGCATACAATCAAAAGAACTTTATGAAAATTTAGATTCAAAGCCAAATGGTGATCAGTGTTATGTTTTATATTTTTTCCCAAACATTCCCAAGCCATTTGTCTTCTGATACTCATCATCCACCCTAAAATGCCTGACGTGCTTGTCCCAAAAGCAGGGCCATATGTTAATGGTTGCAGAATATCTTTTTGTCAGCTTCAGAAATTACTTGCAATCTTCTGCTTGGGGATGGGGGTGGAGTGAGGAGGGAACACAAGAAACCAGCATAAATAGAAATAAGATCTAACAATTGCCATATCTAGCAAGATAAAGTTATTCACCACAGAGTCTATCATATGATATCACATCTGAGACCAACATCAGCCTTTAAAAATTATAAGACAAATAACAGGTAATGGTCCATTTTGAAAGTTTCAAAAGCTATTCCCCAATTAAAAGAAATCTGGAGAGAAAATATGGGGTTAAACAATGACTAGTTTTCCTGATATCAAATCCTGGGACCCATCTTTGTCTCTTTTAGAGTTCAGAGGCTGCTGATGTAGAATCGCTATACTCATTCAACAACTAGACATTTACATGTAATATGCTGTTCTAAGTCTAGGGAAAGAAATGTTAAATAATGTTCTATCTCTGCCCTCAAAACTCAACAAATACATATTCATTTCATCAGTGACATCTATTCTCTCAATTTTATCATTTAAATAAGATATGAAAATAATGTCAGTGATGGAAATACTTTATTATAATTTCACATAGCAGAATGAAAGCCACAAACAAAAATCTTTTAAGAAATTGCAAATTATCCTCTTATATCACAGCATATTAATTAAATGTCATAAGAAACAAAGCTGGGAAATACAATCCTAAATTCTAATGTCATGTAAGTGAATTATGCCATTTAGGTCTAAGTATATATACTAAATCTGTGCATACTAACATGGCATGTTAGTATGTACAGATAATAAATTTGTTTCTTGAGTTTAAATCTTATCTTCTCAATTAATGTATAAATTCCTTCAGAGCTGAGGTTGTACATTTTATTTGTCTTCTATTTCCCATTGCTTGCTGCCTGATCATTGGGCACTACTCTCAATATAAACACTTTCAGATTCACTGAAGTTAACCACAAAGGAAGATTGCATTCATCATCACATTAAGGTAAAATCAAGGTAAATACTCCTTGGTATATATCACAAATAGGGAAGCCCAACCTGCACCGTAATGTGCTGAAGTGATAAGAAAATGGACTCTGGAGCCAGAGGGCAAGAATTCAAATCCTGCTTTGGATACTTCCTACCTATGTGATACTAGGCATGTGACTTAAACTTACTAGGCCTCAATTACCTTATTTGTGAAATAAAGGGTTTGGCACTATTGGCCTCTGTAGTCCCTTTCAGCACTAAATCTATGCTCCTGTGATTGGCCAAACAGTCTACATAAAGTTTACCACAAGAGGTCAAGAGCAGGAAGTTTCTCAGACTTCTTTGACTTGCTATGATTCCTAGATAATGCTTACAGGTTAACCTTCCTATGAACATAGTTAGTTAAGGTCAGTTAATTTAACCCATTTCACCAGGGACTGTACATGCTCATCTGTTATGCTATGATACAAGCTACAGGGTATTCATCTATTCCTGTGGTTGGAGGAGAAATGTGCTTCACTGGATACGAGCTGTTGAGCCAGGTACATTTAGGAGGTCAAGAATGTAGCTATTTTCCATAATCAAACTTTTCAAGTACCTCAAAGTACAGATTTAAATGAAAATAACCTGATAAATTGAGCTCTTTCCACATGACATAATATTTCCTTCCATTTTTCATAATAAGATCAATTCCAAATGGATTTAAAAGCTGCCTATGTCCAATTTCTTAGTACCTTACAAAGTTTAATGGTAAATATTCACATTTTTTCTAGCACTTTCAGTTAAGGGAGCGTGTTTTTTTTTTTTTAAAGCAACAATAGCCCTGTGAAATAAGTAAGGAAGTATTATTATGCCAATTTTATTGATGACTAAAGAGGGACACAATGGTTAAATGACTTGCCTACAGTTCTGGAGGTGTTATGAAAGAGCTGAGACTCAAATTCAAGTCTCCAAATCAATCCATTAACAACCACTTATTAGGCAACTAATATATCCCAAGCACTGAATTTAGTTCTGGGTTTAGGGAGAGAGATAGGGTTAGGGTTAAGGATAGGGGAAAGGACAGGAAGAGTGGGAGGTAGAGGGATAAAACCTGTGATTTCACTAATATAAGGGACTCCTAGGTGAGAAAATGCCCTCCACTAATTCAGGTTGGGTCCTTCTCTGAAATTTAAGTCTAGAGTTACCTAGAGGACTGAAAGGTTAAGAATCTTGCCTTGGGTCACACAGCCAGCATGTGATGGAGAAAGGACACAAAGGCAAAAGCAAAAGTTCTTATTCTCAAAGAGTTTATAATCTAGCCAGATACATAGAAATACATAGAAAAAGGGAGATGGTAACTTAGGGGGAAGGCACTATAACTCCCAATTTACTGCTCTTTCCATTATTCTATAAATCCCTCTCAGCAGGGTTTTTACAATAAAAGCTCTTTCTTCTTGTTGTCCTCTCTGTTTTAAGAACACATTTTATTCTAATTGGAACTATACCCGTCAGCCCAGAGATACCTGTGTATAATATTTACATATTTTATATATTATAGTTATTTATATTTTATTCATAATTATATAATTAATTTATATTGTCACATTTATTTATAATATATTGTATGTGATATTTATAACAGGGATGCCTCAGGCAGCACCCAGCACAGTGCTAACAAAGAAGCAGATGGTAACACAATGGATAGATCTGGATAGTCAGGATAGACCTGAGTTCAAATTCCACTTCAGACACTTCCTCGATCTGTCATTTAACCAAGGTTTATGTCAGTTTCTTCAACTGTAAAATGGGTATGATAGCACCCTCTTCTCAGTGTTGTTGCAAGAATTACAATAATAGCTAACATTTGTATAGTGCTTCCTGTGTGCCAGACACTGTGCTGACAGCTTTACCATTATTATCTCATTTGATCCTCACAAATTAAATGAGATCAAACAAGGATCTCAGATTAGGATCTCAAATCAAATCAAAATAGCATCGGCTAGATGGTAAAGCAGCTGGAGTACAAGGTCTAGAGTCAAATCTCACCTCAGACACTTACTAGCTCTGTGACCTTGGGCAAACCACTTAACCCCCTTGCCTCACTCTCCTCATCTATAAAATGAGCTGAAGAAGGAAATGGCAAATCACTTCAATATCTCTGCCAAGAAAATCCCAAAAAGGAACTGAAAAATGACTGAACAAAATCCAATCTAATATCACATTTGGCTTACATTCTGTTCTTGGTATTTAATATATTTTCCTTTCAGTAAAAATCATATTGAGTATGGGGAAAGGGGTATTCAGTGGGATAGCTGCTTGGGGTGGTAGGTAGGGGAAAGATGGGGAGAGGATTTGTAACTCAAAATATTGTGGAAATGAATGTTGTAAACTAAAAATAAACATAAAATTTATCATAAAAAAATCATATTGAGTGGGTACAGAGCGGCACACTATGGAATAAGAAAGACCTGGGTTCAAGTTGTGCCTCTGTCCTATCTGAGCCCTGTGATTAGGGGCTAGTAGTCAGTCCAGCAATACTGTAACACTATAATTAAGGATGCTAATCTGTAGCAGTGGAGGAATTTCCATCCTGGAAGTTCTCCACACTAATGAAGTCATGTCTGATCCAAAAAGGAAAAAAAAAATCACATATAAATTTCTTTTTCTTTCACAATTCTATGTATATATTAGTATTTGAGTTATGTAAAATGAAATATAACAGGGAAGCAAAACATTTACCTCCAAATACCAGTGGTTCATAATATCAGAGGGCAACAGACATCCTTGTCACTTGCAAGCTACAAGTTCAGCTTTCCCTTGGAAAACTCTGAAGCGCTAGTAATCACTGGTATCACCAGCCAAATAGGAAACAGATCTTATTACTCACACAAATGAAAGTAAAGCGAATACTCATCTTTTATAAAATCACTTAAGTTTTACAGGATATCCTGATGGTATCACCTTGGCCTGTAGCGCCATTTATTTTGTATACATGCTTGCTCCTTGTTCCTGCTTTCCTTTAGGTCAGGGGCCAATAAATTAAAGACTAAGGGTCAAATTTAGCCTGCCCCTCCTAATGGTTTTTACATTTTTAAATTCAATAAAACTTTACTTAAAAATGTGAAAATCATTCTTAGCTTGTAGAAGATGGCTGACCATTGCTTACCAGAGTCTCTTAACATTCATTCTTGTGCATTTGCTCAAGTATGCATACAAGGTATAACGGATAGAAAGCAGATATCAGGGTCAGAAAGCCCCAGGGTTCAATTGCTGCCTCTAACAAATGTTGAATGTAACCTGAGCAAGTCACTTACCCAGTCAATGCCCTACACGGCTACACAGTATAAAATTCAGAAGAGTTGCTAATATGCCTTGTTAAAATGAAGGGATCAGGGTGGGGGGATGGCTGACAAAAAAATTAAATTTGGATCTGCCCAGGGGATGGATTAAAATTTCTACTCCAACCAAGTACATGGCTTCAGTTTTCCACCCACAGGGAAAGCAAGCCAAGCTAGCTGAAGGAGCAGGGCACCCTGAGGAGGAGATAAGAGGTGACATGGGTCAGGCGAGTCAAAACACAATGACCAACAACCACCACTTCAACCACTACACCTTCCCTCAGTCTCTGCACAAGAGAACCCAGGAGCCTGAGCACAATAATCCCAGGAATAGCAATGCCCCTAAGACCAATGTGGGGCACTTTTTCCATCTCACAACCTTCATCCAGGGAAATCAACCCTTGTGGAGAAGGGGCAATCGTTGATACTGCCCACAGGGCAGGCAAGCCAGCCTAGTAGAAGCAAAGGTATCAGACAGAAGGTATGTGCCAGACTGGCCAAGCCACCACAATCACCATGTCCTCTAACACCTAGATGGAGAAAGTTCAGGAGCCTTAGTCCAAAAGGTCTGCCCTCCCACCTTCCAGCCCTGCCTCCACAGCAGCTATCATTCAGGAAATGAACCTTGGTGGATATTTATACTGACAACTTTCTGCAGCCCTTGTCTTATCAGCAGTAAAAGCTACTGAAGACCCAGAAAAGAAATTTCTCAGTATAAAAATTCTTGGCATTGTCAAATAGTTTAATACAGGAAATGGATATGCTTTTATCAGTGGAAATAGCATTAAAGAAGATACATTGTCATTTGCTTTGGCATTGCTCCCTAATTACCACAGGACCTTTCCATCTATCTTATTTGCACCTGAAATCTCCTATATGTGTTGTCTTGTTTGCACACAAGGTCCTCGGGGACAGGAAATGTCTTGCTTTTCCATTTGTTTCCTCAGATCTTAGCATAGTACTTGGCACATAGTAAGTACTTTACAAATAATTTTCATTTATTCATAGTACTTGGGCTTTAAAAAGTTCCTTCTTTCATTTACAAAAGTATAAAAAAAGTCAAATGAGTGCATCTTTTTTAAACATATTCAACTAAACAGCTAAATCATTGAAAGAAATGATGGATATGGGTAGATATTCTGAAGATACTGGCTGAATCACCAGTTACCTTTGACAAGCTGCATCCCATGAGACTTGCCATGAAATAAATACAATTTACCATTAGGTAGTGGCCTCAACACCAGAAGACCTGAGTTCAAATCTCACCTCTGACACATAGTGGCTCATATAATTCTCAGCAAATCAGTTGACCTCTCATTGCTCTAGAATTCTCTAAAACTGTAAGTTGCCCAGAAGATGACTTTCACTGAGTGAGTGCTCATCTAAGAGACCTCTACACCAATGAAACTATGTGATGTAGGTTTTATCTATTTCTTATTTCTTAACCAAGACTCTAGAAAACAGATCAGTGAGACCCTATTTCTGTTCTTAATCACACTACCATGAACCTAAAAATAGGTCAATGATAGATATCTTAAGAATCCCTGGAATCCCTGAAAACTACATATTTTTTAAAATGTCTGAAGACTATATCTCAAGAAACCTAAATGAAAACTGCCAAGATCTATTAGAACCATAAGCAAAAAGTAAAAATGGAAAAAATCTAATGATCATCTCCTGAAAGAAGCTCCAAAAGGAAAAATCCCAGAAATGTCATAGTAAAATCCAGAGCTTTTACGTCAAAGAAAAAAAATATTACAAGCAGCCAGAAGTAAATAATTCAAGAACCAAAGACACAGAGTCAAGATTAGACAAGAATACTAAGAAATACAAAGAAATAGATCTTATGATACAATATTTCAAAAGGCAAAGAGATAAAAGCTTGCAACTAAGAGTAACTTACCTAGCAATGTTAAGTATAATCTTTTAGGTGACAAAATGAATTTTTAATGGAATAGAGGACTTCCAAATGTTTCTAATAAAAAGACCAGAGCTGAGTAGGAACTTAGAAATGAAAATAAAAAGTCAATTACCTACAAAAGGTAAATTTATTTGAGTGATTGGAAGAGGCTATTCTATGAAAAAGGACTAATACTCTAATAGACTAGGGAGAAGAAACAAGTGTATTCTTTCAAAATGTCTATAAAGAGGTTTTTTAAATTTTCTTTTGTCATAATAGAAATTCATGGTTTCATATGCAATCTTTAATAGTGGTCTACTTTGTATATGCAAATGCTCTTTGGAAGAGTGTTTCATAAATTCAGATTAAAAAAATTATATGAGCACTATCTCAAACCAAAACAGTTTTCTCTTTGTCCTTCTTTCTCTCCACATATGTGTGTGTATATATATATATATACTTATTACATCTATCCACAGATGATCATCATTTATAAATATGGTATTTATTAATATATATATATATGTTTTTCCAATACACTGAGTAAAACAATTATCCAATTAAAGGAATTCAAAGCAAGAGAAGTCAAACATTCAAAAATTTAAAAATACAATCTTCTGGAAATGTATTACTTTAACAAGTAGACTTATTATTAATCAGATTTATTATTTTAAAAATTATTAAAATTAAAATAAATTAAAATCATTCTTCCTTTCTCTATGTAAGAAAGCAAAACTTGACCATTATTGCACCAAGACTTGAAGCTGCAAAAATCAGTTTTACCTTACAGTCCTGAGTTGTTATTTCACTCCCTCATTATCTGGTTCCCTGGATTCAGTGATAAAGTAGGTAAAGTGAGAAAAGGGCTATAAATGCCAAAACAAGATATCTAGTCCTGGGCTGCTCTCAAGCTTCAAGACTGGGACTTAATGGATTAGAATACACATGTAGGCTGTATTAAAATACACAATTACCATATGATTTTATTTATTTTGTTTTCCTTGATGAGCTCAATGAATTTAAGGTGCTGAGGCCTAGAGTCAGGAAGCTGTTGTTCAGGTCCTGTCCATCTCTTCATGACCCCATTTGGGGTTTTCTTGGGAAAGATACTGGAGTGGTTTGCCATTTCCTTCTTCAGCTCATTTTACAGACAAGGAAACTGAGGCAAATAGGATGAAGTGATTTGCCTAGGGTCACACAGCTAGTAAGTGTCTGAGGTTAGATTTGAACTGACTCCAGGCTTGGCAATCTATCCACTGAGCCAGTCAGCTGCCCGAGAAGTCAGGAAGACCTAAGTTAAATCCAGCCTCAGACACTTAATAGCTGTGTGATCTTGAACAAGTATGTCACATAACTTCTCCAAGCCTCAGTTCCTCATCTGTAAAATGGGTATAATAATAGTAACTACCTCCCAGGGTTGTTGTGAGGATTAAATTAAATTATATTTGTAAAGTGTTTAGCATAATGCCTGGTATTAAGTGCTATGTAAGTGTTCTATTATCATTATTATTATTTTGCATGTGTTTTTTTTTATCCTTTCATTCCCTTCATGAGATATGAGATTGCAAACCTTTTTCATCTAGAGATCATAGAATATAATTTTAGTGTTAAAATTCTATTCTTGGATTTCAAGATCATTTTCTTAGACTTCGGCAACCATGTTCACAAATATTCTCAATTTATAATGGAAGAAACTAGGTCTCAGAGAGAATTAAGTGATATGGTTCATATAACTAGTTAGTGGCAAGTTAGTGAATTTTTGCCCTTGACATAAAATGCATTGTACTGATGAATTTTCCTTTCCAAGATTATTTTCCATCATTTATAGGCTCATAGGGTCAACTGGAAGGAATAGGGAACTGGAAGAAAACTTAGAGGTAATCTAGTTCAACCTTCTCATTTGACAGATGAGAAAAATGAGACCCAGAGGGGCCAGTGACTTGTCCAGAGTAGTAAAGCCACAAAGCTGGATTTGAAAAAGCATTTTCCACTGAAAATTGAATTCTGGATAAATACATGAATAAAAAAGTATGGATTAAGCTTACTTACTATGTACCAACTCAATGTACTTTGAAAACTATGCACTGGGGATATAAATACAAAAGTGAAGATTTGTAACTCAAGGAGCTTACATCTTAACAGGGGACATCATTCATATAAGGGAGTGATAGCCAGGGAGAAGCATTTGGGTTTGAAATTTCACTGGGATGATGAGTGTCCTATTCCTTCAATACTTATTAGTATATGAAGAACACTTCAATAGATAATGTCTTCTATAACAAAGGTGTCAAATATGATGCCTGCAATAACATTATTAAGTGTGGCCGCATGAGATTAAAATGTAATTGGGAAATATTTAACAAACTAAATAAAAATACAATAAAACATGGATGATATTATATTTTAAATATTTAACAAGCTAAATAAAAATACAATAAAACATGGATAATATTATATTTTCAAACTAAGTCAATATGCAGCCTGTAGGGAGCTTCATATATGGATAATGGCCCCAGTTTTTACTTGAGTTTGACAGTAATGTTCTATCCTACCTAACTTCCAGATTATTACCAACCAAGGAGGTCAGGGACGGTTTGTAAATTCCCTTAATAATTTGTTCCAGGGGAAGGGGAAGGTCAGTGATTTCACAGTTGGAAGAAATTCCTTCAAATCAGTGCCTTCTCTTCCAATTACAGTCTTAGAGAGTTACTTGGAGCAGCTGAGAGGTTAGAAGACATGCCTAGATCACTTAGGTGGTCTTTATCTGAAATGGGACTTGAACCTAGGTCTTCTGAACTTTAAGGCTGGCTGGCTATTTATGACTCTACACTGTCTCCTATAAACTCTCTTTTAAGAAGATTATATTCTGGTATCAGTTTGTCTGTCAGTGACAGCAGCATCTAGGGAGTTCTAGGGGCAGATTAGGGATGACTGGAAAACCTTAGGCGGTTAACCCATCAGAGACTGTCAGAAAATACAATGTATTTAAAATCAAAATCCACAAATTGGGAATACAGGAAGTATTAGATTTGAATGACTGCTCTCCCTATATAGAAACTTCCTTCAAAATCACAGGGTAGATAAGTGAGTATTTAAAAAAAAAACTTTACTGCATTAGTGAAGAAATAATTATGACTGAACTTCTCATTTTCTTACTAAACACTTTTCATAATGTAAGCACTGTTAGGAGGTCAAAGTGCAAGACACAGCTCTAAAAGAGCACAATCTGGTTTCATTAAGAAAAACAAATTATGGGAATTAACTTTATGAAATAAACAAAACCAAGGAAATCAGCAAAACAAGGCAAGTTAAACTGGTGAGGAAAGAAAACAAAAACACCCTCATATTTCTCTGGTCCTTCAAAATACTAATAACATTTACTCAACAAGTGTCTAATAACATTTACTCAACAAGTACGTACTATGTGTTTAAAACCAGTGCTAGGCACTGGGAATAAAAAAAATCTCTGTTCTCAAGGAGCTTAAATCCTATGGGGTGAAACAATATGGAACAAAAAATTGAATACAAATAGGTACCAGGTAATTTCTGGGGGACTAGAATAGCAACTAGTGGGGATCATAATAAACTGCCTGTAGGAGGTGGTATTTGCCCTGGATTTTAAGCAGAGGAGGTGAGGAGAGTGAGCATTCCAGGCATGGGAGAAAGTCTGAAAAGTGTAGTGATGGGAGATGAAATGTCCCATCAAGGGAATAGCAAGCGAGTCAACCACTTTAGCTGGGACACAAATGCACAAGGAGCAAGATATAGGTACACTGGAACAAGGATAAAGAAGGGCTTTAAATACCAAACAGAAGACTGGGAAGTTTATTCTAGAAATATATGGACTTTCCTTCCCAGGGAACTGTGATGGTCATACTTGTGCTTTAGACATATCCATCTGACAGTTTTGTGGAGAATGGAGGGGAAAGGGGAGAGACTGGGGATTCAGGGATACCAATTAGAAGCAGGCAACTAAAACAATCCCGGTGAGATTAGGGTAATGGCTATGTGAGTGGAGAAGAGCAGACAAAAGTAAGCTAAATTGTAGAAGGAAAATCAAAATACTTTGGCAAATAATGGGATATGAGAAGTAAGGAAGAAGGAAGTCAGGGATGGCTCCTAAGTTGCAAACCTGCATGACCAAAAGGATAGTGGTGCTTCAACAAAAACAGGGAAGTTATAAAAAGAGGATGATTTGTGAGGAGAGATACTGAGTTTGCATTTGGAGCATGTGAAGTTTTCAATGCCTATGGGACAATCAACTGGATGTGTCCAATATTCAGTTGATGATGAATTCAGGGAAGACACTAGGTTTGACATCATGAGAGCTGATGAAATCATAGACAGAGTGATGAGAAAGAAGTGTCCAAGAGAGCACTGAAACATACCTATGAATAAAGGGTGAACATGGATAATGAGCCAACAAAATTGATTGAGGAGACAGATAGGAGAACCATGTAATTGTCAAAGAGGAGCATGTAAAAGTGAGATTATTTTGGAGAAGGGAGTAGTCAAGAGTGCCAAATGCTTTGGAGAAGTTACCAATGATAAGGACAAAGGCCAACTAAAGGCCAACTAGTTTGGCAATGAAGTCATCTGTAACCTCAGAGAAAGCAGTTTCAGTTAAGTGTTGAGTGGTGGAGAATACAGTGAGAAGTGAGAGGTGAGAAAGTAAAGACAAGGAGTGAAGACAGCTTTTTCTAGGAATTTGGCTGTGAAAGACCCAGGTGGTAAATATTATAATTGATTAACATTCTTAATAATGTTTATGTATATCCTACAAAGTTGGTCATTACATAGTTCAATAAAAACTTGATCAATTCATTTCAGTATAACAATAAATCGTTCCTTTAACACCTGTTAATACTGAAATGAAAGGGAAGTCTTTTGTTTCTTTTGAATCTTACAGACAGGCTAAAGGTGGTTGACAAATAGCACATACCTAGGTGATTTTCTCTAACAAAAAGTTTAACATTTTCATCTCCCTGGAGCAATATAAATCTTTATTTAGCACACAGTTGAATTCCACGTTGTTTCCATTACAACACTAACTTTACCTCCCTCAGAGAAGCTCATCAGCATAGCAATTCTCAAGACTTCACAGAGAAATAGTCTATGAAACTATTTTAAATTTTTAATTTTCATGTTCTTATAGTTTAGCATTTCAAAAAAAATGTTAGTGCTTTATTTTCTACTATGAACTACTCCTTTTGTTCTGTTGTTTTTTTTTTTCCATTTCAATCCTTATTTGGCTACACTTGTTTTACTCTACTCTCCTAAAGTAGGCTCTACTATATGGCCTAAGAATAAAGATTAGTATGATTTGTGGGAGAATTCTCATCCAAAAAAAGGTGAGGTACACATTAGTGAATTTTTGGTTCAGTCATTATGTAATTTAGAAGATCAAAGCAGTAGGAAAAATAGATATAAATGAAAACAGCAAGTTTTTGTAAACCTACCAATATCATTTAGTTCTTTGTATGAGAACAAAATTCACAAATTGAGTGCTAGGAAATATGGTACTTTACAAAGCAAGATAGAGCCAACACCTTTTTAACCAAGTTTTCTCAATCTCTAGTAATGACAAAGCCTTTATCATAAGAAAAGGCTGCAGCCTTAGAAACCAGACAATACTCATTCACTCAATCACTCTAAGGTAACCAGCCTGAGTCACTAACATTTGCAATAACTGACTTCAACTGGAATGTCTAAAAGTTAGGTCCTAATCTAATTGAGCAAGACAGGTGAGACAGAGTAAAACTTGTAACCCAGATTCAAGACATTCTCAGAAATTTTTTAAAAAATCACTAGATTGTGTTAAGAGAATAACATAGTTTTATTCCATTCCAATGTAGTAATACAAGCTCATGACAAATGGTATTCCCTAGACAGTAAGTCATGTTATGTACAAGGTCTCCCAGACAAAGGTATTTTCCTGATGACATAATGAATCAGCTATTGAGCTTTGGTTTTTGGAAGAAGTTATCAAAGACTAAATTATACTCATTTTTTTTAACGTTAGGAAAAATAAAAACAAAAAACAGATAAAATGCTTTCCCCTAAGAAGATGGAACATTTATTCTCTGAATGGTCAAATACTTGGTACCAACTCTAGCAGCTACATACAAGAAAGGGGAGGAAATTCTGATTTTCTTTTTAGCATTTAGTAGCATGCTTAAGCTTAAGTAAGTGCTCCAAAGTACCATGTTGTTAGAAATGAAAGGTACAAATTTCATACCAAATATTCAAGATTCCAAATTATGGTGACAATATGTACATGCATAAACTTTGTAGGAAAAAATAATTTGGAAAAGTACTTCCATTAATCAAATCAACAACAAATTATTTAGTGTTTGCTATATGGAAGGCACTATTGGTGATAAAAAAAAATTTAAGCTACTACTAGTAATAACATAAGCCCAATTAAAAAGGGTTTTACAACAGTACTTTAAAACAAGAATGGAAAACAAAATCAATCACTGGAAAGCTTCTACTTCTGAGAGATGAGGGAGACTATTTTTCCTCAACGTGGGTCACCTTCCAGTTATTCTTTGCACACAATATTCCATCTCCCATCTCTACATCTTTTCACTGTCTGTTTCCCCTACCCAACATGCTTTGTCTCTCTTCACATCCTAGCTTCCCTGGCTTCCAGTGAGAACTCACCTCGAATCCTACTTCCTATGAGAAGTCTTCCCTGTTTCATCATGAATCCCTCTGAAATTACCTTCCATTCAATACTGTATATATCTTCTATGTATATGATTGTTTCATGTTGTCTCCTCCTTAGATTAAGGTCCCTGAGGCCAGGGACCATATTTTTGCCTTTGTATTGCTAGAGCTTAGCACAGTGCCTGGTACATAGTAAGCACTTAATAAATGTTCATAAATAATTTTATAAGAGGAATACAACAGTAGGATGAAGAAGTAATGATGGATCAAGACAGATTGTCAAATTCCTCTTTCACCAAAATGTATTAAAGAAAAAAACAGAGAAATAATCCCTCACACATACACACAAAAAAGACAAGCACTGGAATTGGCACTCCTCAGTATGGGGAGCATACTCCTGCCATTGATTTTGCTTAAAGGGAAATCAGCCTCTAGGGGGCAACCACAGACAAGCAGTTTGGGAAAAGGTTGATGTTATGGGAGAAGGGAACAGAATCAGAGAACGCATCTCCAAAACTTTAATCAAGAAGGCTAGGCATTGGCATTCTTCAGCCCCTTCCAGTCAGCCGGCACCAGCAACAGAGCTGGAAAACAGGATGGTCAATTTTCACCATAATTGCTTTTTGGCCTCCAGACAACAGTTCTCACATTAACCAATAGGGTTCTGCCCTACACATTAAAGAAAGGTCTTTAAGTCTTGGGTTCCCAGTACCCAACTTTCTATTGACATTCATTTGATTCTTAGTAAGAAAAAAAAGGATTTGAGTTACGTAAAACAAATAATGCAAACACACCTTCTTGGAAACCATGCAACAACCTTTCATTCACTTAAAAAATGACTTATGATGAGTATATGGGTGAGGGTGGGATCTAAAAATCAAGAGCAAAGCTATTGTATTAAATGGATAGTTAGTCCTTAAATAATGAAGATTGCTTTTCACTAAAGGGAAATAATTTTCTCTTAATAAAACACAGCTCCCCCCCATCCCTGTAAGTTAAGACTTTCAGAAATACACTATAATAATTTACATATCATTTTGTTTGTATATATGCTAATTTGAAAGGAAAATCAACCACAGCTACTGATTTGAAATCAATAAAGTGAAACCAATAATCTAAGATAGGATATAGCTTCTTTGGATAAGTAGTTTTCCTAGTCAGGAATAAGCAAAAATATGCTTCTCCTATTTATGTGTGTACTGATGTCTTTGCAAACTAATCAATGAAGTCCTAAATAATCAACATGAAACATAACATTCACTTTAATTCATCCCTTGAAAAAAATTAATTAGGTGAAATAAGGTGAGAATACAAATTGATTTATGGGTGGTAGAGTAATTGGTTTTCATCTCTTTAGCTACAGGCACATATACTCAATTTTTTTGGAATCTCTCCAAAGAGTTTTGCTATATTATGATGCACATTCATTTTTAACAATTGATTTTTTTCCATTGCATAAAATTGTCGCAGCTATTTCAACTTGACCTGTATCTCCAAACAGACCAAACAATGCCCTTCTAGATTAACAACAAAGAAGAAATCATTAAAAATTGAAAAACAAATTCCTCAAAGTTATTCTTGTTGTTGTTCAATCTGGTCCAAATTGTTGTGACCCCTTTTAAGGTTTTCTTGGCAAAGATACTGTAATAGTTTGCTATTTCCTTCTCCAGTTCATTTTACAGATGAGACAAACAGGGTTAAGTGACTTGCCCAGGGTCAAACAGCTAGTAAGTGTCTGAGGCCACATTTGAACTCAGGAAGTGAGTCTTCCTGACTCTAGGACTAGCACTCTATTGACTGTACCACCTAGCTGTCCTCCCAAATATACAGTGCTTTAAATTTAAAGCACTTTCCTCACAACCACCCCATAAAGGCTACATCTGTTTTACAGATGAAAAAAACTAAGTCTCAGTGGTCCAGTGACTTGTTAAGGTAAAACAGGAAGTCAGAGTGACATGAACCCAGGTCTCCTGATTTCAAGAGTCTAACCATATTGTTTCCCTTGATGTGCAACTGAATTTAGGGTAGCTTTCCAAGGTTCCAACTGAGGACATTATTCTCAGTTGGGGTGGGAGGAAGAAATCTTTTCTTTTATAATAAATGTTTCCTGTCTGTAGCTTATCCTAAATAGAACTAGCATCAGCTATTTATTTCTAGTTGTGTTGGTCAAATAGTTCCACTAACTCTGTAGAGCTGTTATTTTTTAAACAAACAAGGTAACCGAAGCACAGGGTACTTTAAGCAGTGTCACAACCACAAGCTATGGACCCAGCAGGAATTTGAGCTCGACAGCATTTTCAATCTATTGCTTAACTGGCAGCAATTTGCTGTCAGTTCAAATTAATTACAAGGTTAATACTGATGAGAACCATTTCATTTTCTTTCCCTACCTTTTCCCCCAAAGGGATCTTTCTTTCCTGATTTTTAACAAGATGATATTATAAATTCTTAATTAGATTTAACTGTCTTGTTTGACTCTCTTATGTTTTTTCTCCCTTTTCAATAAAATAGGCAATACAACTAACTCACTTAAAACATAGAAAAAAAAACTTTGCTAGTAAGGCCAAGTTTTCACCTGCTCTAAATTGTGTATTCTCCTCACTCATAGTGCTTTGATTGACTAATTGACTTTTAATACTTCAATCTTAGCTCCCCAATAACCTAGCCAAGAAAAAGGGTCACACTTCTTATGCAATCTTTCACACTTCTTTGTATATTCCATCACCTTTAGCATGGTGATCTGCAACCACTAGGTACTCAAATATTTTCTGAGTGAAGAAATGGAATTAAAATATAGCACAAGTCATTAATTTCCCATTAAAATGTAATAGATATCACTAGTAGATAAATGGTTAAAGGAAATGAACAGTTCTCAAAAGGATTTCAAACTACTAAAAATCACATGAATGCTCCAAATCATCAATAACAAAAGAAATGGAAATTAAAACAACCCTGAGGTTTCACCTCACCCACACTGTGAGAATTGGGAAAGATGGAAAAAGATGGGAATTGTTAACATTGGAGGGTTTTTTGAAAGATAGGCATACTAGTACACTATGAATTGATACAATAATTCTGGGAAATGATTAGAAATTATACAAAAAAGTTAGTCAACTATCTCTTCCCATTGATCCAGAGATTCCACTACTTAGTATATATTCCAAACAGGTCAATGACAGAAAGAAAGATTCTACGCATCAAAATATCTCTAGGAGCACATTTGAGGTAGCAAAGAATTGGAAACTAAGTAGATACCCTTCATGTGGGGAACGGCTAGACAAATTGTAGCTTGTGGATGTAATGGGAATTACTGTGCTTTAAGAAATGACGAATCTGAAGACAGAGAAGTATGGAGAAACATGAATTGAGGCAAAGTGAAGCAAGCAGAGCCAAGAAAACAATGACTAAAACAATATAAATGGATAGAACAAAACAATTTTTAAAATGAGCACTGAGAAATTATAATAACTAAGCTCAGTCCCAAAGAAGAGATAAGAGAAGATAGATACCCCACTTCCACTCCTTTGTGCATAGTAGGCTTTTAATAAATGAATGTTCCCCCTTCTCCCTTCAAGAAGTAGATTCTCAAGACTTGTAACTGAAAACAAATTTAATGAAATACCTTCACATAAAGACAAAGCTAAAGGTAGTGTGGAATAGTGGATAGAGAGCTGACTTCAGAATCAGAAAAACCTGGATTCAAGTGCTGCCTCCCACACTTACTGGTTATAACTGTGTAAATCATTCAGTCTTTTAATCTTGGTACCTCAGGCACTAAATGCTTCGATGGCTAAGATTCTAAATTTCAGAACAGGTATCATTGGAATGTCTCCATGGAGAGTTCTCTATACAAATCCAAGTACAGGTCCAGTAGAACAAAAACTACAAGAGTAACAAACAACAAAGGTAGTCAATAAAATCAGGGGAGGTAATTTCCCCTTTTCTCCATTAGACTGTGAGCTCCTAGACAACAGGGACTGGGTTTTGCCTTCATTTGTAACCTCAAGCTTAGCATAATGCCTGGCATACAGTGGGTGCTTAATAAGACATTATTGACTGAAAGACTGACCAATCCTTAACATTTATTCCCAATAACTTTTATTTTTTAGTAATGTTCCTAACAGCTTATACTCCTGTAGCACTTAATCTTCAAAAAGCACTTTCCCATACATTATCTGGTTTGACCTTCACAACCCCTCCATGGGGTAGCTAAGTAATTACAACCATTAATATCTTCAGATTACCAAGAGGAAACTAAGGTTCTGGGGGTTTGAGGGACTTACCTCAGGTCACACAGTAAGTAATAAGATAAAATTTGAATCTGGTCATCTGAATTGGATTCAGTGCAGTACAATTGAAAGATCATTGATTTTGGAATGAGGGAGCCTAGGTTTAAATTCCGTCTTGGACATTTACTAATCTGAGTGACCTTGGACAAACCACTTAGCCTCTTTGGGCCTCAGTTTCCTCAGGCCCAAATGACCTCTAATTTTCCTACCAGTTCTAAATCCATTATCCAAGAAATGATAAGGCCAAGTATAGTGGACAGAGAACTGACCTCAGAGTGAGCAAACATTTGACTCCCACTCATGGATTATACCCAAAGGTTGTGTGAACCTGGCTAAATCAGTTAACCCCTTATGCTGCTAGGTGGTACAATGAATACAGCAATCAATCTGGAGTCAGGAAGACCTCAGTTCAAATCCATACTCAGATACTTATTACCTGTATCATCCTGGACAGGTCATTTAACTGCTATCTGCCTCAGTTTTCTCAACTGTAAAATACTCCCAGGGCTTGTTGAGAAGATCAAATAAGATGTTTGTAAAGCACTTAGCACAGTGCCTGACATAGAGTAGTTACTTAATTAAAGCTTATTCTTCTTTTTCCCCTTATCCTTTAGACAATTCTCTAAATTACCTAAAGTCACTACTTGCTAGATGTGGCAGAGAAATTGCCACCTTGAACTGATAGTTTCTTTTTCCCTTTATCAGCTATATTACAGCTCCAGTCCTCATCCTTATTCCTATGGTATCTATCCATTTGGTGTCTAGTCTTTCTTTTATTACCTGAAACTGGAAGAAAAAAAAAAAGAATGTGTGCACGTCTGAGCATGTGTGTGTCTCCACGGGAAAGGAAAACACCAAAGAAACATCCTTTGTGATTCAGTCCTGAAAATGACTCATCTTTAGCAATTCACAGAACTATGTACACAAGAGCTTTCACAATGCTGTTTCCTTTAAAGGTGAAAAGGAAGGAGATACTCACAGAAGATGAAGGACTAAATAAAGTTTTTCATTACTTTTTATAAAAGATATCATAATCAGTTCTTCCTAACATGATTAATAATTAAATGTAGAAATAACAGCTCATTCAAAGACTCAGATTCCCCAATTTGAAGTTCCCTTCAAATATGCAGTTAACAACCAATCCATAACAAATAAAATAGCTCACATTTATTTAATAGTCTTTTACAGAATAAAAGGGATGTCCTCACAACAACACTTTGAGGCAGGTAGTCTAAATAGAATTATCTCCATTTTACAGATGAGGAAACTGAGGGTTCAAGAGGATAAGCGGGTTGACCCCCATTACCCAGCTAATAAGAGGTCAAATTAAGTACAACTAGAGATGGAATCTGTTTCCAATTTCGGTGATTTTCCTACCACAACATGCTGTTTTTTTGTCTATGAAATATATATTGGGGTACTTTATATTTTTTTTAGCAAGCAGCTGAAAATAATTTTTCAAAAACAAGAGTAATAATTTCAAACCTTTTTATTTTAGTGTTAGCCTTCTTGTGATACTGAAAATGCAAACATGGCTTCCATGTTTGTTCATTTCTCTTAATTCCATTGCTGTGTATCATACAAATCTGCTATGATACAAGCATTGTGATTATGACAGTTATATCCACACAACTGAAGCAACAGAGGTTGTTATACTTGTTCCATACAAGATCCATACAAGAAGTTTTTTGAGAATTGTTTCCCTGGACCTCTCAGAGACTATAGGATTCGCAGATACCATTAATGTTGATAACAATGCTTTCAGAGGAAATAAATGACATTAGAAATCACTGCCTTTAACTATATTCTAAATGAGTGAAAGCAAAAGCTATATAAAGAATTCATGATGACTTCGTTTAAATTTCTCAAATCCGAATACAATCTACCTTTCTTCTTCACCTTTCTCAATAATCTGCTCTAGTCAGATGGATCTGTTCATCAAATTATAAAATATTAAAGCTGCAGGGACCTGCAGGGATCATCTATTAGAAAACTGAAAGTTTAAACAAAGACACAGAACAAGCCAAGATCAGAACCTGGTTCTTTGAGAGTCAGTAAAATTATGCTCATCCTGTAATACCATGAACATCCTCACCTCTGTACCTCCCCATAATGACTGCTGAATCAATTTAAGTTCAATACAACCTTCAAGAACCAACTAATTCAAGCCTATTTCTTTTAGTCTTTCCTGATGAGCCAATCTTTCATGATCTTTCTCTATTTAGAACTTAAAGGACAGTCTTTTTCTATCATATAGTATTTAATTCTATCACAACTTATGGCAATACATAAAAGACAATGTTGCTGAGTGAGAACACTGGATCCAGAATCGAAATGCATCACTTCATATCCTATTCTCTAGAATTTACAACCTGCTTGATCTTAAGCAACTCATCTAAGAAATGAAGGAGTTGTACTAAAAGATATTTAAGTTCCTTCCCGTTCTGAATCTTATGATTAGCGTTTGTGGTGTTGACATCATTGTTGTTCCCATTTAAGTTTTCATGTGTTACGCCTTTTATCCTGCCAACTAAATTGGAAGCTACTGGTAAGAATGGACCTTAGAGTACCCAACACAATGGTAATACTGAACACAGTATGGTGCTCAATGATTTTCTGCTAAGTGAAGGGAAACAGTCATTTAATAAATGTTCTTCAGAAACTCCATTTTCTTTAATATACTATGACCAGAAAAATTAATGCTTTTTAATAATGATAAATTCTTGAAATCATTCTAAAATAAGAATTGCTTTATGAATATAACAATTTTTTTTCAAAATTAAATTTCTTAGGCACAGTTTTTTTTTATATTTTCCTGCAAAACAGGCCAAAGGAATGTACTCTTAGACAATGTTTAGAAAATGTAAACTTAAGATAGAATTTTGTCTATTTCGTACATTAAAGACTTCTTAATTTCATCTTTAGAGCAGCTAGGTGGTGTTGTAGATAGAGTAAGGGGCATAGAATCAGGAAGACTCTTCTTCCTGAATTCAAATCTAGCCTCAGACACTTACTACCTGTGTGACCCTGGGCAAATCACTTAACTTGGTTTGCCTCAGTTCCTCATCTATAAAATGGACTAGAGAAGGAAATGGCAAACCACTCCACTATCTTTGCCAAGAAACCCCAAAATGGAGTCACAAAAACATCAAATATGACTGAAAATGATTGAATAACAATAATTTCATGTTTAAATGTTTTGTTTTGATGTTTTATTCTCTTCCATTATGTCGTGACTAAAATGTTCCACTTTATAATTTATTTTTTATTATTTTTATTAATACCTTATTATTGAATGAATTATTTTGTTTACTGCTATATTTACTAACTATATTAATGTCCAATGACTAAATTTAATGCACTGACAGATGTCTTCAGTCCAGATGAACTCAATATTAAAATATTTCCAAAGATATACATATATGTATATAAGTACATGACATTTTATATATAAACATATTTATATAGAAAAGATATGTTATAAACAATATAAAATAAATTTCAAGGTCCAACTTAATGTTGATTACATTTATGAGTAGTATTAAAATTGTCTTAATACTGATATATAATAACCATTTTGCCACCCAAAACATATTAATTGCTGAATTTTCTACTTCAAATCTATTGGTTGAAGAAAGATTCTTCTAAGTAACCCCACACCTTTAAGTCTCCCCCCATCAGAAAATAATTTTGGCAGTGTTTATAGAAAACTGAGTTGCTTGGACTAACTACAAGATTATTATTCCCGGGAGAGGCAGAGCAAAAGAATAAAAGGGGAATAAAGAAGGTCAAAAAATAAAAGTTACCATGAATTTTTTACAGATAAAAGACATTTTCCATACCACTACTGATACATATTGGATGTCTCAAAAGTTCTTTCTCATCCTTTCCCTAGCAGGATTCCAAGTAGCAACCAATGAATGTGGGCAAGTAAGTAAGACTATTTGGGGGGTTGGGGGTGAAGGGCTGTCAAAGGCTCAAACAAAGTTTTTGTTGCTTTTAGTCTTCAAAGGGGAGAGAGAAAGAGGAGGAGAGGATAGAAGAGGGGAAGGAATGGGAGGGGAGGGGAGGAGATGTCTCACCTATTTTATTTATTACTCTTCTTAAAACAATCCTCCTCCTTGGGTATTTTTGCTGAAGTGACTTTTCGGTTTTAATCTAATATAGCCCCAAAGACACAAAGAATATGGTAGTTTTGCATGATATAGTTTCTACCAATTTTAAGGAGATACTTTAGACAATAACAACAAAACTGATCTTGTCTCTTGATATCCATTAGAAAAATGAAGATTGACTTCTGTTTCTGTGATTTCTTACACAGATGCTAAAACAAAAAGATTGAATTATTTATTTTTTTCTTCCATGTCTTTTCTCTGAATATTACGTAACTTATGTAATAAAACAAGAAAACTGCCTTACCAACAAAGCTTAAAGAATGATTTAGATGAATTTTGCACAATAATCTCAAATATTCTCCAGTGATCCAATAGTAATGAGAATTTAGTTGGAGCTAAACTCCTGAAATAATTGAATTAAATTACAAAACTAGTAATAAATCCTGAATAAGTATTTTTAAATAATGATTTAAAAATAGGATTCAGCAAAGCCTGTTCACATGGTGTGGCGCAAAGAGCATCAGACTAAAGGTCAGGAGACCAGGAGTCTCTGACAATACTTACCTATGGGACCTTGAACAGGTAGTTCCTTAACACCTGGTTAGTATGTTTCTAACTTTAGCATTTTATGATTTTTACACTGTGAATCTCTAAGGATAGTAAAATTTAAGAAACAAAGAAAGATTGAGAGGTTTCATTTTTCCAAAAGGTCATCACTAGTTGTAGAAATCAGGAAGAATAAGGCTCTGATTGTCTCACTAGTATGAAAATGAATCAATCAATGATTTGTGAATTAGGTCATATGCTAGGACAAGGGAAGGCTGGCAGGCAGATAGGCCAAAGAAGCAGTGTCCAAGGAACAACTGAAAACCCAGCTGCAACCCCACCCCTGGGAAACAGACAGCTTGAGAGAATTACTAGACTGCTCAGGGAAATACTGTAGATATAGTGTCTTGATTTCAGTAAGACATTTAACAAAAACTGATGACAGTGTGATATAGTGGAAAGAATGAAATGAGGAAGCTGGAAGTCAGTTGATTGTCAATGAACAGTTATTAAGTACCTCCTATGTACCAAACATTGTGCTAAGTGGTGGGGATATAAAAAAGGCAAAAGACAGTCCTCTCAAGGAACTCAGTCTAATAAGAGGGAGTGACAACAATTATTTACAAACAAGACACATAGAAGTATGTGTGTGTATACATATATATGCATATGTATATGTATAGGATAAAAGGGGTATAATCAATAGAGGGAAGGCACTAGAATTGAGAGGGATCAGGAAAGGCTTACTGCAGAATTTGGGATTTTAGCCATGACTTAAAAGAAACCAGGAGGTAAAAATGAGAAAGAAGAGAGTTCCAGGAATGGGGAACAAGAATGGGGTTAGGTGGGGGTGGGCCAGCAAGGTTTAAGAACACTGGAAAGGCGGTAGAGGGTCAGGTTATGAAAGACTTAAAAGGACAAAAGAGGGATTTTATATGTGATTCTGAAGGTGGAGAGTCCTGGTAGTTTATTGAATAGAGGGAAGTGGAGCAGGGCTGGGCAGTGGAGGTGGAGGATATGGTCACATGTTCACTTTATGAAGATCAATTTGACCACTGAGTAGAGAAAGGATTTGGAATGGGGAAATTTAAAGTAGGGAGACCAAAACAGTTTACTAATACAGACATGAGGTGATGAGGAGAAAAGGGGGAAAATATGAGAGATGTTTAGATAATGAAGTAGAGAAAGTACTGGGCTTGGAATCAGAAAGACTCACCTTCATGAGTTCAAATCTGGCTTCTGACAATTACCTAGCTGTGTGATCCTGGACAACTCACTTAACCCTGTTTGCATTAGTTTCCTCATTTGTAAAATTAGCTGGAGAAGGAAATGTCTCTCTACTCCAGTATCTTTGCCAAGAAAACTCTAAATAGTATCACAAAGCATTGGACACAAGTGAAATGACTGAACAGCAACACCACAAAGGTGAAATGGACAGAATTTGGCAACAGATTCGATATGGGTGAGAAAGAGTAAGGAGTTAAGAATGACACTAGGTTGTAAATCTGGGTGACTGGAAGGATAATAGTGCCCTCAACAACAACAAACAGGAAAGTTTGGAAAGGGGGAATTGTGGCTTGGTGGGAAAGATAATCAGTTTGGTTTTAGACATGTTGATTTTAAGATGTTTACAGAACATCTAATTTGAGATGTTTAATAGGCAGTTGGAGATGTGAGTCTAGAGGTTAGGAGAGAGGTTGGGCTGGATAAATTGATGTAAGAATCACCGGCATAGTAGTGATAATTGAAACCATGGCAGCTGATAAGCTCACCAAATAAAATATTCAGAGGTTCCCAAACTTATTTGGCCTACTATCCCCTTTTTAAAAAATTACTCAGCACACCCGTAGAAATCTACTTTCTTTAACTCTTTAAGGGTTTGTTTTTTTTTTAATTCGCATCATTTCAAACAACTGCCCTCCTGGATTGTTTCAGTGCCCAGAGGGTGGTATCACCCACTTGGGAACCTATTCAAGAGAGAAGTGAAGAGAACCTAGTTCAAAGAGGGTCGAGTCAGCTCAGTACTGGTCAGATATGCCTAGACAGAAGTTCATAGTTTAAAAAGATTTGGTATCCTGGAAATAACGACAAATATAAAGAACTGAAATATGAGAAGACTGAAATGTACAAAGTAATACAAAGAGAAAACAGGAAAACTATAAGAAATTGTATGAACATAACAATAAGTGACAGCTCAAATCAGATGAAATATAATGACCAATACTAATCCAGAAAAAAAAAATCATGAAATATAAGAGCACAGATGGTGAAATATTGCTTCTCCTTCTCAAAAGAGAGGTGAAGAATTAAGGGTCTATCAGGTGTGACCTCTATGTTTTTCTCTGTCATTTATTTTTCTTTATTAAAAGGAAAGTTTTGGGAAAGAGAGGTACAAATCAGCAAATGACTATGGTATTAAAAGCAAAAGCAGCAGTAAACTTTAAAAAAAGATGTAGGAGTTTTAAAGCATAATTCAACCTTAAAAAGAGTTTATATTTCTAGAAATACAGTTATGCCTTCCGCATTGCAAGGCTTAGGGGCACCGCACCCTCAAAATGTGGAAAAGCTATGCAAAACATTTTGGCTCTCCCTTCATATCAGAGAACAAGTCTGAATTATTATGGTATTAAAAGATAAAATATATTGATGTTATTCAGTACTATGCATATATTTTATGCATTTCTGAGCTTTTAAACTTTTCCTGTGTCTTCTGCTTACCTTTACGTGTTGTTTGCTGCTTCTGAAAAACTCCCCCCAAATTCCCATTTAACTTTTTATGCTGACCCATGCATGATATATTGAAAACATGATGGGAAAGTCATGATGTGGAAAGGATAACTCAAATAAGAGATCATATCAAGGAATATGATAATATCATATGATCTAACATATCAGATGCTATGATCATATATTGTATCATATCCATATGATCAGATCAAGTGATAAATAAAATATTATATCAAAGAATATGCTCAAATAAAATAATTAGGAGGGATTCAGTCATTCAATAAACATTTATTGAGCACCTCTTAATACAAAGGGTTATGCAAGGAGCTAGGAAGTACCTAAGAGGTCATCTCATAATGTAGTACTTAGGATATTAGACTTTAGATCCAAAGATGCTAAACTAATCTAATCTCATTTACAAATGAGGAAAACAAGGCTTTCAGAAGCAAAGGAACACTGGGTTTATTTAAAAATGAAAAAGTAATCTAGTTTGTCTAACTAGAGGGGAGTAGCATGAAACAAGGCTAAAAAAATCAGGAGGTACCAAGCAGTGAGGAAGGAGCCTTGAAGTTAAGCAAAGGAAGGAATTTGTACTTTACTAGGTAGACTGACTGTTGTTATCCACAGAATCAAGTATGGATCCAAGGAGGAATAGAAATGAGAAAATGTGATAAGAAGCTACCCCAACAATAAAGCTGGTAGTGATGAGAAATAGACTCTTTCTACATGAGAGGAGAATTAGAAGAGAAAGAAGGGGTGAGATGATGCAATTCACAATGAATTCATATAACTCAGTGAGTAACTAGATATAAAAGATGAAGGAAGCAAAGAATCTGGTATAGAAAGAGCCATGAATACTGGTACCACAGACTGAAATAGTGAAGAGAGCTAGAAAAGCATGTCAATTAAATTCAGTTAAAATGAGAAGAGAAGCAGGAATCTGCAGAAAAAAATGATTGCAGCAAGATTCTCCAATAATGGTCTTACAAATCAGGGGTGGGGAACCTGCAGCCTGGAGGCCACATGTGGCCTTCTAGGTCCTTGGGTGTAGGTACTAAGTTCAAATTTTACAGACCAACTCCTTTTTTAAAGGGGATTTGTTCACTGAAGTTTGCCAAAGGCTTGCATTTGAGGACCTAGAGAGCCACATGTGGCCTCGAGGCCACAGGTTCTCCATCCTTGGCTCTTGTTTCCAAGAAATCATGAATGGTTTCAAATTTATCAGAATAAGTAATATTCTCCAATGGATAAATGATCAAAGGACATGAAAAGGCAGTTTTAAAGAAGAAATCTAAGATATCAATAATCATTTGAAAAAATGCTCTGTCATTAATGATTAGAGAAACGCAAGTTAAAATAATTCTGAGATACTACCTCACATCCGTCAGAGTAGCAAAGTTGACCAAAAAAAGGTAAATGACAAATGTGGACATAGCTATGGAAAAACATGTGGGTATTTTAATGCACCACTGGTAGAACTATAAGCTGGTCCTGCCATTCCAGAAAACAATTTGGAACTATGTCCAAAAAACTATTAAATTGTGTGCACTCTTTGACCCAGTGATACTATTACTAGGTCTATAACCCAAAAAGATCAAAGAAAAAGGAAAAGGACTCATGCAAAAATATTTACAGTAGCTTGTTTTGTTGTGACAAAGAACTGGAAACTGAAGGTGTGCCCACATCAAACTATGGAACATCTGAAAAAACTATAGTATATGAGTGTGATGAATACTGTTGTACTGTAAGAAATTATGAAGAAGACAGTTTCATAAAAACCTGGGAAAGATCTGTAGAAACTGGTACAGAATGAAGTAAGCAAAATCAGGAGAAAAATGTATATGATGACAACAATATCGTAAAGACGAGCAACTCTGAAAGATTCAGAAACTGAGAGCAATATAATGAACACCTATCATGAACAGAGGGATCATGATAGAACATGCTGTCTACCTTCAGATGGAGAGATAATGGACACAGAGTGAAGACTGAGGCATAAATACACATTTTCACACACACACACAGATATACAGGTAAACGTAAACATATACATATATACACAGGAATGGCCGATGTGGGAATCAGTTTTTCTTGACTATCCATGGTTATAATGGACTTTGTTTTTCTTGCTTTCTCAGTTGAAGAGGGATCAGGAAGGGACAGGAGAGAGAGAATACAGATCTCAAAATAGATTTTTTTTAAAAAAGCATTTAAAAGGGTGGAGCCAAGATGGCGGAGTAGAAGCAAGACCTTCCCGCAGCTCCGGCTTCCACCTTCCCCAATTCATGTAAAAAGGGGACTCTAAACAAACTTTGGAGCTGCAGAACCTACAAAATGACACAGAGAAGCTACCCTCCTGCTGAGGACAGCCTGGCAGGCTGGCAGGAATCCAGCTCAGCACTATGGGAACCTAGTGCAGCCCCACACCAAGGCTTTAGCCCCAGGGCGGGCCTGACCACCCACCACAGAGGGACTCCAGATCAGCAGTACCTATGGCCATTTCCAGATTTATCAACACATAGACATGAAGGACAAAGTGAGAGGTCAGTGCAGTCTGGACTTTGGGACCAGTAAGTGGGAGTGCGTGGCTTTTGCCCCCCGGGGAGAGAAGCTGCTGAGACGCTGGCAGAGCCAGCCAGTACCACGTGACAGCTTCAGCTACTGGCCTGCAGAGTGTAGGGGGACCAAGCACTAGTCTGAGGGGTAATCCCTCTTGCTTTAACCTGCTTGGATCTGGATTGCAGTCTAGGGTGGAGGTCCTGGGGTGTGTGTCCAGCTTGCCAGAGCATGTGAAGAGCTCAGAGAGGGCACCCATCTAATACCTCCAGCAGCTAAGAAAACCCCAGCATTTGGGACAAAGGCTCCCCTGTCTAATGGCAGAGTCCTACTGTGGCAAAAAGCCCAAAAATCAAGTAATTGAGTGGCAAAATGAGCAGGCAAAGGAAACAAAGCAGACAGAAGATTCCAACATTACACTCCTATTTTGGGGACAAAAAGAAGCAAAGCATGGAACAGGAGGAAAACAGTGAAGTCAGAACTCCTGCACCAAATGCTTCAAAGGAAAATACAAGCTGGTTACAGGCCATAGAGGACCTTAAGAAGCAGATAAGAGAAGTGGAGGAAAAATTGGGAAGAGAAATGAGAACAATGCAAGAAAATTATGAAATGAGAGTCAACAGCCTGATTGAGGAAAATAATGCCTTAAAAAACAGACTGACTCAAATGGCAAAAGAGGCTCAAAAAGGCAATGAGGAGAAGAATGCCTTAAAAAGACGAATTTGCCAGATGGAAAAAGAATCTCAAAAGCTCAGTGAGGAGAATTATTGCTTCAGAATTAGATTGGAGCAAATGGAAGCTAATGGCTTTATGAGAAATGAAGATGCTGTTAAATAGATTCAAACAAATGAAAGAATAGAAGGCAATGAGAAATATCTCATGGGAAAAAACACTGACCTGGAAAATTAGATCCAGGAGAGATAATTTAAAATTGTTGGACTACCTGAAAGCCATGACCAAAGTAAGAACCTAGAAATCATCCTCCAGGAAGTTCTCAAAGAAAACTGCCCTCATGTTTTAGTACCAGAGGGCAAAACAGAGGTTGAAAGAATCCACCGATCACCTCCTGAAAAAGATCCCCAAAACAAAACTCCTAGGAATATTATAGACAGGTTCCAGTATTCCCAGATGAAGGAGAGAATATTACAAGCAGCCAGGAAGAAACAATTTGAATATTGTGGAAACACAATCAGGATAACCCAGGATCTGGCAGCTTCTACACTGAGGGATCGAAGGGCTTGGAATATGATATTCCAGAGGGCAAAGGAGCTGGAATTAAAACCAAGAGCCATCTACCCAGCAAAACTGAGTATTATGTTTCAGGGGAAAATATGGTCATTCAGTGGAATAGAGGACTTTCAAGCATTCTTGCTGAAAAAAAAAAACCAGAGTTGAATAGAAAATTTAACATTCAGATACAAGAAGCAAGAGAAGCATGAGAAGGTAAACAGGGAAAAGAAATCATAAGGAACTTAGGAAAGTTGAATTATTAACATTGCTACATGGAAAAACAATAATTGTAACTTATGAAACTTTTCTCAGTGGTTGAAGGGATTAGAAATATATATATATATATATGTGTGTGTGTGTGTGTGTGTGTGTGTGTGTGTCTATATATGAGGGTATATGGCAATATGAATACATATGTGAATATGTGTATATATGTTTACAGGTATACATAGATAGAGGACACAGGACCAATTTAACAGGAAGGGATGATACTTAAAAGGTGAAATTAAGAGGTGAGAGAGGAATATAATGAGAGGAGATGGGGAGAGACAGATTGGGGTAAACTATCTCATACAGAAGAGGCAAGAGAAAATGGCTACAATGGAGGGGAAGAATAGGAAGGCAAAAGGGAATGGGTCAACCTTATTCCCATTGAATTTGGCTTGAGGAGGGAATGAAATACACACTAAATAGAGTATCTCACCCTCCAGGAGAGTAGGGGGGGAAGGGGATGAAAGGGGGGATGATGGAAGGGAGGGCAGGCTGTGGGGGAGGGAAGTTGGAAGCACCCACTTTTGAAAAGGGAAGGGATCAAAGTAGAGAATAGAACAAGTGGGAGGTGGGATAGGAGGGAGGGAAATATAGTCAGTCTTTCACAATATATCTACTATGTTATTGTTTTGCATTAGCCACACATGTACAACCTATACTGAACTGCTTATCTTCCCAGTAAGGATGGGCGACAAGGAAGGAAGGGAATGAAAAAAAACAAAAACAAAAAACATAAAAAAAAAAAAAAGCATTTAAATTGGGACAGGTGGTGCAGTGAATGGAGCACCAGCCCTGGAGTCAGGAGGACCGGAGTTCAAATCCATCCTCAGACACTTAATACTTACTAGCTGTGTGACCTTGGGCAAGTCATTTAACCCCAATTGCCCTGCCTTCCCCCCCCCCGAACAAAAGCCCCCCCAAAAGCATATAAATGGAGAAAAGTAATTACTCTATATGGAACTTGTAGAGTCATCTATGAGATAAGGGTAAATGTACACCAAATGTCCCTGGGGTCTGAACAGGTAATGGTACTCTTTGAGGACAATTTCTGATTTGTTTTAAAATTTGTATTCTCAGAACACAATAGTGGCTGGCATAGAATAAGCACTTTAAAAAAAACGTTTTGTTAGATGTTGAATTAATGAACCAATGATTAAACAAATGAACAAATGAAGGAAGGAAGAAATGAGGTAAACAGAGATGTTAGAAGACAGGATAGTAAAACGGAAACTCCAGGGTAGAGATTTTCTGTTTGTGCTTACTGCTGTGCTTTGGTCACTAGAGGTGTTTAATAAGTGTTTATTGACTTGACAGCTAAGTGCTGTTTCTAATTTTATCTGATGGTAATTTGTGTACTAACTAGAATGCTAGATAATGTTGGGGGTTTTGAGTTTAAAAAACAAGCATGAATAAATTCCTAGGATGTACAATCCAGTCCTGCTCCTTTTTATCATTACTTAGCCTTAGAAGAAACTTGTATTCTATCAGAACTGCAATATCTGTCTAGTTAAAGGACAAAACTCTACAAAAGGAGGAAATAAAGGTTGGGAACCAAATCTGAGATTACCACCTCTGTGCAGGAAAAAATCCAGGTTGGAAGAAACACTGTGAGTAAGTTCCTAGTGAAAGAACTACTGAAAATCAGGTCTCAGTTCAAAATGAGACTGCTTTTTTTTAAGTAAATCAAACATATTGCCATTCATGGGTCACTCCCTCCTAGATTAAAGTATAATCTTAAAGTGGAAGAAAAAGAGTAAATAGGATTAAGAGCAAATAAAGATTTCCTAAGGGAATTTTACATTTGCTCTTTTAAGGAATGTATAGTCTGGTCCCCTGCCCCAATTAGGCAAATTCTCCCCAAAAGTCCAACTGTTATGAAATAGTTTTCCAATAAATTAGAATTTTTTTTAATTATCAATTACATTACTGTCATTTAGCTCAAAATACCAATTCCAAGGAATTACTTTTGTTCTTTATTTAATTTTCTCTTTTTATTTTTAAACATTCCCTTTAAAATTTTGAGGTCCAAATATTTGAGGTCCAGTCCTTCCTCCCCCACACATTGAGAAGGCAAGCAATACAAAACCCATTATACATGTGAAGTCATGAAAAACATTTCCATATTAATCACGTTGCCAAAAACAAAAATTAAGCAAGAAAAATAAGGCTTAAAAAAAAAACAAACAAACCAAAAAAGCTTCAATCTGCACCCAAAAGTCCTTCAGTTCTCTCTTTGGAGGTAGATAGCATTTTTCATTAGGAGTTCTTTAGAATTGTTGTGAATCATCGTATTGATCAGAGAAGCTGAGTCTTTCACAGTTGATCATCATTACAATATTTCTGTTACTATGTACAATTTTCTCCTAGTTCTGCTCATGTCACTTTGTATTAGTTCATCTAAGTCTTCCAAGGTTTTTCTGAACCCATCTTTCTCTTCATTTCTTATAACACAATAGTCAAGAATTACTTCTTAAGACTGAGGTATTCTGAGTTCTTGGCACTAGCAAGAATCAGGGGAAATAAAACGTATTATAAAAAAAATAAAAGTTGACTGGAAAAATATAATTTTCAAAGTAAACATGAGGTCATTTTAGAGTACTCACAACCCTTGAATGTTGTATTTAGAAGAAAAAGCCAAAGTAAGAAACAATACAATCATTGGGTACTGTATACATTTTTATTCTGCAGTAGTTTTTCTTCAGTCGTTATGAATTAAACTGTATGTTTTTTCAGTGAATTAATTTCATCATACTTCAACTGGATGATTCCTATTTTTGCCAGAAACTTTTCACTTCTATTCCTGATCCAAAAAAGTTCAGTCACAAAATAAATCTTTACTTTGCATTGACACATAATAGGTAGCACATTTCATTTGAATGACATAATCAAAGTTGAGGAAGTACCTACCTCTTAGTGTTCTACTGATATTTTGATTGGTTATTTTTTAAGTCACTGAGTTTTCATCCCATGTTTCAGACTTATCCATCCCACTTCTCAAATAGCTCTTTTGTCTTACTGAAATCCAAGTCTTTCTAGTCCACAAAAAGTAATAGCCAAGGAAACACACTCAGTCAATTCTAGACTATGTCCAGAAACCAAGTACTTCATTTATTTCCGGCAGTTGCTGTTTAGACAAAGATGTTGTGTGGATTCTCCTGGCCTATAATAGGTTCTACTTTGGGTGAACCAAATTCTGCATCCTTTTCATTCACTTTGTATTTCCCTTAGTACTTTTTTATTGACACAGTGTTGCTGTCACACCCATATATACACAATATGGGAAAGGAAATCACTTTGTGCCAAAAAATCTACACCAAACCAAATAACAAAACCACAAATTTTCTAAAGATAGACTATGTGACTAAAGTTTTACATCAAACAGTAAAGTTCTAGCCCTTTATTTCTCTCATTCATCACAGTTGACCTTGAGGTGAGAAGTACAACTGACAGATTTTATCCAATTGACCTTTGGGTGTCTTTGACACATTAGAAAATAAAAGCTTTCACTGGCTTTCCAAACTGTAAACAGTACTATATAACAGTATTCTCAATAACCCCTTTCAAAAATCTTCTGATTCTAATTTCCCAGTCAGCTTCTGTTTTGCAAAAACCCACTTTTATTGTGTAGAAACTTCTTGTTGAATGTACTTCTATAATCATCTGACAATGAATGTAACTTAGAGAAGCTGGGTGTCCCCAGAGTCATTAAAGATATGAAGGAAAAGGGGAAAAAAGAGAGGAGAAGAAAGAAGGGAGATAGAGAAAGTCATACAGGAAGAAGATATGAGTGTGCCTTAAAAAAATAAATCCTTTGATTGAGACTATGGAGAACTAAACCACTTGCCTACCCCTGTTGTGTATGTGTGTGCTCAGATATGAAAAACAAGCATTTTGCACAAAATGTCAAATAGAAACACCTTTCAAAAGAACAGTCTGTTACCTTAAAAAATTCTTATAACTTCAAGAAATGTTCTACAAAGGATGTAAGAATTCTTTCCCAAATCCAATTTATGCCTGAATAAAATATACCTATATATGTATATATTTATACATTTAACATACAAATATACATTAAATTATTTAGCTCCTAATTTGGGGTAAAGCAACAAACAATAAGATATGAAAAACTAGGAGCCAGCTTTACTATATGAATTATGAGTCACACTCTCCACTTATAATTCTATGTTTTTCCTTTGTGTTTTTCCTTTATAAGAAAGATTATCATCCTATTCTCTCCCACCTCTTAACATCCTACTGGGGAAATGGCTGGGTCTTTTTGTTTGGTTTTTTTTTTTTACAACTTGCATAATCTAACTCTGAAAACCTTATTTTGGTCAAAGGGATTAGTATGATTTATGCCACAGAAGGTCTTTCTTACTCCTTTCCCTCCTAGAGAACCAAACTATCTGACCTTACTCCTACTTACACAAACCTTCTTGAAGACAATGAAATAAGCCACTCCATGGCAAGATTTTGGCAAATGATTCACATCCTTGAGAATGCTGGGTTCCTATCGGGCAGTTAAACATAAAAAGGATATTTCTAAAAGGAAAGCCAGAATGTTTAGTCGAATGAATCTAATGGCCAAAGTAATTTTAAGAAGGCTTAGGGATGGATATATGATCTCTACCTTAGTATTCCTTTTTCTAATCACAATGCAGGAAATATCTAACCCAAGGCATTTGAGAAAGAAAATGTACTTTGCAGAAGTATCACCTCTCTACCTTTTTATTTTTTAGAAATGCTGTGTAACTGAGAAGGTGCTGTTTGCAAGGCACTGGAAGGGCTTGAAAGAAAAATATTCCATGTCTAAGGTAAGGGACCAGATTTTTTTGTAAATTATTTTTAGATTATTTATAATCTGTTCTTCCCATTGCCTCCCCTCCCCTAATTAAACAACAATTAAAAGAAAAAAAGTTCAACATTCACATCCCAGCAAAGTGAATTCCCACAATTTGGCAGGTACAAAAAATATGTCTCCTGCATTTTAATGAACCAGGTTTTTTGTTTAGTTTTGTTTTTTAACAAACACACCAGAATTTATATGACTGGTGTAGAAGAAAGAACACTATTTTTGGAGATCAGGATTAGAATTCTGTCTCTCCCACTTACTGAAAAACCCTGGATAAGTCACTAAACCTCCCTGGGCCTCAGTTTTCTTATCTTCAAAATGAAGTTAAAATAGCCTTTTTTAAGATTCCTTCCAGCTTGCCATCTATGTTCTTATTGCCCCCTTTCAAAGTAGCCATCCTGAAAAATTCAATCATACCACAATATGGTATTGTTTCAAAACATATTTGGAATTCATATTTGAAAGTATCATCAGAACATGTGGGATATTCTTTTGAGTCTGTTTTAATGTTACTAATCTTAATACATTTGGAGCAACTGATCTCTCGAAAGTTACTTGAAGGCAAGGGATAAGTAAAACATAAAACGCAGAACAAATAGATTAAATACAGAATAGATAGCTGGTTGTTGTCTTTCATTCTCAAAGAGGACCAAAATAACATTACTGTGTTGGTGTCAAGGTACAGTGTGTCCAGCTATTACTTATCAGACCAATACAAGCTCAGAAGTCTCTACCACAGGTCAAGCACAAATAGTCCATATGAACATTTAGACTGGAAATGTGTGCTTCTCATATTTCTTTTGAGCTACTACAATTCTGCTTTGCTCATAGAGTATAGCACCTTCTTGGATGTGGGCATGCCATACTTTATGGTGCTATGGCAGTGTCTCCCATGTCTCATATATGATTCCAAAGGCAGGTTGTAGAAGAAGTTAAAAATGGGGCGGCTAGGTGGCACAGTGAATAGAGCACCGGCCCTAGAGTCAGAAGGACCTGAGTTCAAATCTGGCCTCAGACACTTAACACTTACCAGACTGTCACTTAACCCCAATTGCACTGCCTTACCCCCTCCAAAAAAAAAAAAAAAGCTTAAAATTAAAACTAAGCACTTTGTACTTTATTCATTAAACAATAGCAAAACACTGAAGATTTTTGAGTATACAAGTGACATTTGTACTTTTTAAGAACTCTGTATTCAGATTACTCTACACCATGACCATGAAGAAGGATTGGAGCCTAGAGGCCAGAAGACTACAGTATAGGAGTAGAGTATAGGAGGGAGTTGAGAGCGGCCATAGAAGCAAAGGTAAAACTGAGGAGATGAATACAAGAAGTACTGCAAAGGTATAATGTGGGAAAGTTGAAGGAATAAAAAAAGTCAAGGAGGACTCTGGAGACAGAGTCTTGAAATATATCTATACTTAGGGTATATAGGCAAAAAGCTGAATTAAATTACAGGTAGACAGAGTTTGTAGAAGAAGCAGGAAAGAACTTTGTTATGGAAACCAAGGGAGAAGAGAGTATCCCAAAAAAAAAAAAAAAGGATGGTCAAAAATGTTGAATGCTACACAGAAAACTGACCTCAGGAAGCTGGAATCTGGCTTACACAACCTGTCCTCAACTAACTCTTTCCTTCCGTAATTCCACATGGGACTTAAAGGAAATATGAAAAGCAAAATGTGGGAGCAGACTGCTAGACTAGATAGATTCTTCTGGATTGATGCACTTCTTTTCTTGTTTGGAGGGCTGGGGGGAGGGGGTGTTGATAAGAGAATGGATTCTATGCTTCTATTATACTCACAATTTCTTCTAAACTTCAGCCTCCAAAATTCTATTAACTCCAGGTTTGCCAGAGGAGAAAAACATAAACAGAATTATAAAAAGTAATATGTACTTATATTTGAACCAGAAGTTCTGGAGAAATTTTAAGTCCAATCAATCTAGAAGTGCCTTTTATTTGCAAATCTCAGGCAAGTCCAAAAGTTACTTTATACCTTAGACTATTCAGATGAGTTGGCTACTAATCATGGATCTTTAGACCTGGAAGAATTCTCACAGATTATCCAATCCAAACCTTTATTTTACCAAGGGGAAACCTTGGCCCTCTAAATAGAGTCAGTTGACTTGCCCAAAGCAAAGCAAATCCTGGGACTTGTCTAGTCCTGCCTCCCAATTCAGTGCTCCATCCATGACATAAAACTAAATACCAATATCACTAATAGCTAACATTCATATGTTGAGGTTAAAAAAAAACTTTTAAGGTTTGCAAAGTGCTTTACATGCATTATTTCATGAAAAGGGGCAAAATTTGAAGGGGCAAAATACTCAGCCCTTCTGAATGTATCAGAGCCTGTGAAAAACAGCCTACATCTGAATTCACCTACAATGCCTCTAGGTTTGAAATGTTGGCCCTTTCTGAACTTTTTATCTAAATTTATACCTTGATCTGAGATGTACAGTAAACCTATATTCCAAAGAAATCTCTGATATTCAACTGGAATTAATATACATATTAGTATAGTGATGGTTCATGATTTTTTTAAAATAGGTCATCTGAACCTGAACTGAAAATAGAAAATACCTTTCCTACAGGTCAACTAAGGAATCATTTCTCAATCCAGCTTTTTCTATCTATAAAAGTTCTCTTCTGAGTAACGAAATTTAATTCCTCAATTCAACAAATAATTATACTTTCACACAAAGGATGGATATCTTCCTGAAATCCAGTGGATACAACCCAGGCAAAGACAAAATCTTTGAATTTATCACACTTGCCTGTAAATAATCTATTGTGGAAATTCATATGAAAATAAAAATTCACTACTGACTTTTCAATCAAATTAGCTCCTGTTGCATTCCTCCCCCCAACCCCCAGCAATTTAGTCTATACCATATCAAGAAATAAATAACCTATTTAAACTAAAATATTATTACAATGTTTTTTAAAGAGAATAGTGATGTAAGCAAAGAGTTGTTAAAATAAAATTGGTACATAACTTTTTCTAATTGACTAATAATATGGTATTATCAACGAATCCTCTAAACTAGGGACTCCTTTGAAAACTGGAACTATGTACCCCATGAAAATGTTAGCTATCCATAACACCAAGATTATTTTTGATGATAAGCAAATTGTATAGCCACATTATAATTAAAATACATTAAAATAATAGCCACATTCTCTACTTAATGTGAACCAAAATATTTCAATAAACACTGGGTACAACATGGGGAGAACTGAATAGTTTCAAGTAGTTTGGAATATTTAAAACATGCAAAACTGTGTGCTGAACAAGGAATGATGTTGTTCTTCAGTCATCTCAGTCATGTACCACTCTTCATGACCCCATTTGGTGTGTTCTTGGTGAAAACAGTAGAGTGGTCTGCCATTTTCTTCTTAAGTGATTTGCTAGTATCTGCCAGCTAATAATATCTGAAGTCAGATTTGAACTCAGGAAGATGAGTCTTCCTGATTTCATGCCCAGTGCTCTATCCAGTATGCCATCTAGCTGCCTTGGACAAGGAATATAAAAAGGATAATTAGGGAAGATATCACTCTTCACATGAAATATTGAGGTTGGGGGGCAAAAACAGAGAATGATGACTGGGAGTCCTCATTCTTTTAAGAGCAAAGGATGAGGCCATGGAATGTTACAATTCTAACACTACTCTCCAATATAGACTCCAGAAAGCTCAATTAATGGAATGACATCTGGAGTGAAAGTGTTGCTCAGCAACAATGGTCCCTTCTTAGCAATAGAAACAAGAGCCTGTTTTGCAGCCAGCACATCTTTATAATATTCCTAGAATAGAATAAGCTTAAATCACTCAATAGGAAGAATATTATTTTCCTGAAGGCAGACTAAATAAGCCAGCTTTGTGCCTTTCAGTAAACCAGAGTGTCAGTCAAAGAACAGTAGCATTTCTTCCTTTGTATAGCACATACTCCATTACTTTAAGGATCCGTGGTTTCATCCCTCCCTTACTACAGACCTCTACCTTTACATGTCCTGGTAGACTATTTCATTAACTGCTGTGGTCAAAAAGAGGTGTTATCTGGCAGATAATCTTGCAGTAAGTAATAATCTTTGAGTCTCTTCAAAATTAGCCAGACTGGCCCTCAGAAGATCAATCAACTTTCTGTCAGCAGTCATTAATGGTCTACTGTGCCAAACACTGCGATAAGTGGTGGGGATACAAATGCCAAGAATGAAACTATCTCTGTTCTCAAGGCACGGACATCTTAATGGGACAGACATACAGTACATTACCAGCTTGGTAAGTTGAGCAGTACCTGCCAGACCTCGAAGTTTGCTGCCCTGACCTTTGGCCATATAAAAAAAAAATCTTAAAAAAAGAATGAGATAATATTTGTAAAGCACTTTGCAAAGACTAAAGCATTTTACAAATGCTAGCTAGTTATTATGCAAAGCCACCTTCAGACAACAAATTAGAGAGTGGAATAGGACTTTAGTAGTTGAGCTCCATAAAACATAACGTGAATCTAATGCAATCAGAATGAAGGTTTATCACCAAGTGATATTGCAAATAGGACCCAGAAACATGGAAAACTGGTCACTCAAAGTGTTGGAAATCGAGAGTTTGGTATTTACCCTTCCACTTCACAGTGCCTAGCCTAGTACTTCCCTTAGTACTTGTCCACAATGTTATTCACATAGTAGCCACTTAATAAATGTTTGTAGAACTGAAGTTTTCAATCATTTTAATGAATTCAGGGATCCCCATGTTAAATAATGCAAAATACCACAGGCATTATACTGGATCATAGTAGCTCTTTCATTGTTCCTGGAGGATTGTGCTAATCTATTCCTCTATAAATCCACATACCTGCTCTGTAATCCTTTAGACCAAAGTGCCCCTCCTTGGCCACCACTTTATGTCAGTACTGCCTCCCCTTTGGCCTGTAAGTAATCTCTCTGACAGAAGAAATTCTTTGTTTTGGGATTTGTATACCCAGCACTAAGTACAATGATTGCTACAAAGTATAAGAAATACTTTTTTCACTCATTGATTTCACTAGAAACCAAGAAATCAGTCTGGCATGAAGTCAAATTTAGAAAGATGAACAACTGTTTGACTGGCATCATGTTTCCATGACATTTTTGTACTTTTCATCTGCATAACTGTCACTCTGGTTCCAAATAGGCATAAGAGCTTGAACAGGGCATCCATGAGAGCCCATTCTAGTCATAGAAAAAAATGGGTCCATTTGGGAGCTGTTCAGAGGTTTTTAATGAGCAATTCTTCAGGTTCAAGTTATACTCAGACCTCCCTAGCTTCCTGAAAGTAAAGCAATGACTATAGTGAGCCCTAAACATAAACAGAGCAGGCAACCATAAATGGGCCATGATTTAAGCAAAATGCTTTTCTGCCCCCATTTCACAGTCCATTTTCCTCCCCTGCCCCCAAATAATTCCTCTACCAAGATTTATATTAATGCCTGAAATTTCCACCCTTAGAGTCATTTCTTTGTGATAGTAGTTGGTTCTATTGCAATGCAAATATTTTATATGGGAAGAGTAACATACTAACAGAGATGAAAGCTCAACTAAGAACAGAGCCAGAGCATAATGGAAACAAGCTGTATAAGCAGAGGGGAGACTGGAGAAATGTCGGTCAAGAAGTATAAAGAGGTAATAGTGTCATAGACCCTTGGGTAACCAGCAAGCATACATTCTCCTGGGTACAGGAGTTATCCAGTCAAGAGAATATTCTCTGGGACCAACGCAATCAAGATCTATCATCTTAGGCAAGCATAGAATCAGATGAATGGCAGACTTAGGGGTATGGTTCCAGGGCAAAATAAATTCTATTCATTGTGAGTCCATTGACCAAGAAGAATATGCAACTTTCAATTATATCTATTGTAGTAAAGTTCAAGGGGAAAACATTTTAAGATGACAGATGTTAAGAACTGGGGAAAAGAGGCTTTTGCACAAAATAAAAAATGGAAGCTTACCACCTTTCCAGCACCAAAAAGACCAAAAAGTTTAAATTAAAATTAAGAACTATTTAAAATAGGGAAGAAAACCATGAGGAAGGAATCATATAGTTTTTGGAAGGTTCAGTAATCCACCACCCCTCCCTATTTAAACTTGTAAATGTTCGTTTCATGAAGAAAATGCAAATAAAATAAAAGATATTCTATTCTTCAGAGCTAGCTCCTGCCACTCCTATTCTGAGTTCCCAATGTACAGATGGCTTTAAGAAAAAAAGAAAAAAAATCTGGGGAAACTGTTTTAGTCCTATGTGCTATTTTTCATGGTATTTTTTTTTAATCCTTTTGCTATCTACAACAAACTAGTTTCACAAAGTAAAGGGCATCAGCCATTTTGCATTATTCTTTTCTTAACATTTACTTGTCTTTCTGATATAGTAAATAAATTATAGTTTGTTCCTTCATCAAAGCAGTCACCTATATTCTAGGAAGGAGGCCCCAATAGATAAAATCAACAGACATCCATCTCCCCTCACTGTGTGGGGTCTCCTGTTTGAGGGACTCAGGCTCTGGGCTACACTGCCACTACCCTTGCAGAGCACTGGCATCCTGCCTTCCAATTTGAGAACTTATGTAAAGCAAGAAGTATATTATAAGATCCATACACAATTCTGGCTTTCCTTAAATCGTGTTATATAAATTGGGTTGCAGGCGTCAAAGGAGGAGGGGGCAGGCCAAGCAGACCTCTGGAGGAAAGGGGGAAGGTTCACAACAGCCCACTCACTTAATGTAAGGGAAAGCTGTCTATAGTTATGTTACAGGTCAAATTACATTCTCTTGTGTACAAAATGGTGGCTTATATAGCTTCCTAACTATGCCATGAGAAGCCTAGAAAGTGAATTGTCGTTCTTATTCCCAAATATTAGCATTATAACAAGATTCTAATTAAAGTTTTAAAAAATGAAATGTATAATCATAAAGGTAGAAGGGTTCATCTCAACTGAGGCTGAGATTGGCAAAATGATTTAATCAAAATCACACAGAATATTTGTTGGCAAGTCCCCATACTTTTAAAATAGACAAAATTTTTATGTAAGACTTTAGTACTTAGAAAATAAGAAAAAGTATGTATATTGTCAGATTTGTTTGATATATTGATCTGTTTTGCTTATTTTTTTCTTTCTCTTTTCTCTTAAAAATTTTTTTTTGTTGTAAAGGATGGCTCTCTGAGATGGATGAGGGGGAACTTATACTGGAGAAACTAAGATGATGTAAAAATAAATGTTTATATAGTTTAAAGATATAAGGCACACAAAGTATATGTACAAATATATGTGCAAGCAAACAGAAACATGTACACATACATAAATCCTGCTAACCTCTGATCTACTGACAAATATATACAAACCACCCTGGAAATTTACAAAGAAATATGTACAAATTAGCCGGGATAACAAAATATTAGAACCAAAGGGACCTTTGAGATGCTATAATCCAACATCCTCATTTCACAAGTAACTGTCCTTTTCATTACAGCATACTGTCTCTCAGATATGTAGTATTATTTACAGCCTTTACACAAATGTTATACCAATATACTTGGTTAAAAACAAAAGAGACTTGAGGGCAATTCTAATTGAGCATCATAAACAAAAGAATAAATAAAACCAGTATTTCTCCTTGAGACTTATGAAAATTTTCTGCTCTTAAAAAAATTCTGAACTATGTGAAGAATTAAGCCCAGTATATTCCACTTGTGTATGTAGATTTTTCTTTATCAATTGAGTACTATTACAGAGGAAAAATCTTCTCCCCCTTTGACTCTTTGAATTAATAAGAGGCAAAGTCAATAAGACAAATTTTCATTTTGCATAGATAGATATTATTTACTTATGAGGAGAGAGCACATTCCAGGCATGGAGAACAGAATGAGCAAAGAAGCAAGAGAACACAGGAAATATTCAGGGGATGCAGTCTAGTTTGACCAAAGCATAAAGTATGTAAAAGGAATTTAATGTGTGATAAGATAAAAAAAAAAAAAAGACTGCCTTAGAAAGGCAACCTTTGAGTCATAAAGCCAGGGTTCAAGTACTGCCCCAACACATAGTTTCTAGGTGACCATAGACATGCAAGTTCCTTTTCCTAACTTTGCTCTATTTTTGTTAAGGGTATGACCACTAATCCAGTCACTCAGATTCAAAACCTAGTCCTTTATGACTCTCTCTCAATCACCATGGCCAATTAGTTGTCAGGTCTTGTGATTCTACTTCCTCATTGTTCATTGTTAAATGAAATCCATCCCCTTCTCTCTACACACTGTACAACACTTGTCACCTCTTGTCTACTTCATAATTGCTCAACCTGCATCCAGTCCCTTTCCTCTCCAATCCATTCTTCACACAGCCACCAAAATGACACTCCTCATGCAAAGATCTCATCATGTCACTCAAGAAGCTTCAGTGTGTCACCAGGTACTATGGCATAAAAGAAACCTCAGATTGACATGTAAAGTCCTTCACAATCTAGATTCAAGCTGATTACCCATTACTCTTCCCTCATGAGCTCTATGTTCCCGTAAAAATGACCTATTCAATATTCCCTGTACACATCATTTAATCTCCTGTCCCCCTTGCCTGGAATGCTCACCCTCCTTACCTTGTCATCTTAAAACCTTCAATGCTCCCCAGACTTAGCTCTGCCACAACTTCCTTCAAGAGGTCTTTCTGGATTCCACTGATTGTTAGTGCCCTCCCTCCAAATGTCTGCATACTTATTTGGAAAGAATGAGGTATCATTTATCTGTGAATATTACTGTACTCCCCCCATAGAGTTTAAGCTTACAAAGAGCAAGTACTGCATTATTTTTGCAATTTCATTTCTTTTTCTTTTATTTTTAATTTATGGAATAAAACAAAGCATTTCCATAACACAGTATAACAAAAAAGGTGAGTGTACATAAAACTGCAAACCTATTAGGTACAACTTGTTATTCCTTTTAAATATAATAAAGTTATATAAATTTCCCCCCTTTTTTTCTTCCTTTCCCCCTCTGCCCTAGAGATGGCTAGAGAAAAATGCATTTTTTTTTATTTCAAGTGACTTAATACATGCTTATTGACTAATTGACAACCTCTCAGTATACTCTAGGTAATTCTCTAAGATTCTAAGTGAAAGAAGGTTGTTGATCTGTGTCACTGGAGAGTTTCCACACAGAGTTCCCTACACAGATAAAATTGCCAGTCTAGACAAGCCCGCTCACTCAAATAGTAATGTATATGACTGTGCCCGAATATATTGTACTCATGGGTTTCTACACTAGTAAGGTCACATAAATTTTTATGTTTTGAAATAAAAGTACACTATTTAAAATTTAGTCAGATGTCCATATTTGTAGAAGCCAGCTCTCTATCCTCTATGATAGGGGTCTCCAAAGTGAGGGGATGTGTGGTGTCACCCCAAGGACTATTTGATCACCCACTTAAGGGGTGGGAAGACTGGTCTCCAATCCTGGGACTGATGCTCAGTACAAACCTACTTACTTTATTCCCCAACACTCTCCCCACTGAGAGTCCTCCCTCTGAAGTCTTCCCCTTCTGAGACCATTTTGGTCTTTCTTGCAGTTACAACCTACCTAAACCTCTACTATAATAGCAACTACAAAGGTGCTACCTGAAAATGTTAGGTTATCCCCAACATCCTGCCCTATATCACCTCTTAGGTTCAATAGGCAGCCTATATAGAGTGAGTTCTATATAAAGTATTTGGCATACTTTAAAAAATTAACAGGTATACATAATCAAAAAGTTTTAAGACCACTGCCCTGTGCCATAGAGTATACATAGTCAGTCCTCAAATGTAGTAAATGACATATGAAGTCTTTAAAAACATGTAGAGATAAACTCACAAATAGTTTTATTCCACCAGTAGCCCATTTTGAAAAGAGTAGTCCAACCCCAGAATTTCAATAGGCTTTCTATTGCTGAGGAAGAAGAGGCTAACTCTCAATCTCTCTCTCTCTCTGTCTCTCTCTGTCTCTGTCTCTCTCTCTCTGTCTGTCTGTCTCTGTCTCTCTCTCTCCCCTCTCTTTCAAACCCTTTCTCTCACTCAACTCTTAGACCTGCCCACAGTAGCAAAGTTTGGATTCTTCACTACTACTACCAGGATACCCTGCCCAATTCCTCTTTCCTTTTTCCCTTTGCTTACTTATCAATTTTGACACTAAGCCCTAGCTACATAAATGAATGAACTGGCATTTATTAAGCATCTACCGTTGTAATGGCATGCAAAGTAGTACTTTGCTTGTTTTAGCTATTCAAGTGCCTTTGATCCTTGCCTTTGATTGTATCAAGAGTCTTGGTTGGCAACAGTATACATTGTGTTGCCCTTAACAGGCCTAAGAGATTTTGAAGACCTTCCCTTCCCTTAATACCGTTTTTCCCCAATAATAAGCCCTCCCCTTACTGTGTAAGATTCCTCTAAAGTAAGCCCTCCCCCGAAAATAAGCCCTATTGAGATTGCTACTGTAGTGAAGGTGATCCCCTGCACTACACGCTACATTACGGTACCCTCTATATGCACCGTCCCCCCCACCCCCGGGTGAAACGCATGCCGCGTCATCCTATTCTTTATTGAATTCATTATTGAATAAAGGTACATTTTTTTGTTCACATTTACCTGTTTATTAAAATTGCTGTCAATGTTCATTAAAATAAGCCCTCCCCTGAAAATAAGCCCTCTGGTGTTTTTCTGTCCAAAAAATTTAATAAGACAGTGTCTTATTATCAGGGAAACACGGTAGGCCTAACACAAGTCATCACAGGGGAGGAGCTTGCCAGAAGAGCAGAATGGGAAGGGTGGAATAAGAAGGTCCAGAGCTGAGAAAACCCTGAGCAGAGCTGCTAGCCAGCAGAACTGAGAATGTTTGTGATTTTGGTGTTCTGTTGATCTGTTACTTTCTGAGAGAGAGAATGTTTGCGATGTTGGCCACCTTAGTAATAAGTTATTATGTTGCATTGTTGTGAATGTTGTACTTTAGTTTCTCAAATGTTTTGCTTTAGTTTATTGCTGAATAAATAGAGTTCACTATACTAAGCAATTAGATCCTTAAAGTTATTCACAGCGTCAGTCCTTAGAGTTGCTCACAATTGACTTTACAACTATGTGCCAGTCACTGGGGAGACAAGTAAGACAAATGTCATCAAGAAGCTTCTATTTATTTCATAGAGATAAGGGAAAAAAAGGAGTAGAAGCAAGGGAAGGGAGACCCAGGGAGGTCAAGGGGGGTCACAGGGGAGTTGTCACTCTTTTTCCAAAAGCATTTGTGTAGGACTGATTTGATTAACTGTCAAGACCAAGAGGAAGAAGGGTATTTCCTTGTACAAGGGTAGGGTAAATATAAAGAAGCCATGGATGATCAGGGATATGAAGACATAGTTTGGAACTAGCTAGATATAATGAATTAGGTGAGTTTTCTCTGATTCACCAATCAAAGCAGCTCGGCCCCAGAGCAACTTTCTAACAACCAGTGGATTAACATCAGAGAAAAGGGGTAGTATATCCACCCAGAGGTCCAGAGGGAAGACAAGGCAGATAGATGGCCTGGGAATAGATGAATGGGTGGGATGGTCTGATCTTGCAAACAGGAGGAATCTGCTTTCCTTACCTAAGCAGCTAAGTAGTAAGGTAGATAAAAACATGGTTCTAGAGGAAGACCTGAATTCAAATCCTGTCTCAGACCTGGCTGTGAGACTTAATTTCTTTTAGCCTCAGTTTCCTCATCTGTAAAATGGGTTATGAATAGTATGTACATTCAAATCCTGTCTCAGATATTTACCTGGCTGTGGGACTTAATTTCTTTTAGCCTCAGTTTCCTCATCTGTAAAATGGGTTATTAATAGTATGTACCTTCACAGGGTTGTTGTGAGGCTCAAATGGGATAACATATGTAAAGTGTTTTACAAACCTTAAAGCACTATTTCTACAACACACTCATTCATTGCAATTACTCCTGCTACTACCACTGCCACCCTTACCACTGGGGAAGCTATATGCATGTTACTAAAACTCACCCTCAGACTTTATACAAGTCAGCTTTGGAAAGAGGTACTTACCTCTCCATTCTAGAACAAACTGGTAATATTATATACATTTTAAATGAATGTAAGGTTGAGAAGTTACTCAGATTAAAATAAAGTTACTATCATACTTCAACATGGCCTAGATTGTGAAACACCTTGTCCATAGTGATCATGCAGTGTGATAAGGGGCTTTCCTCTAGATCTCTTGATGTTATGTGAGAACCAATGAGCACAAAGATGCTCATCTGTTATCCCTTGCTTTCATTAGATGAAGGGTTTCAAAAATCTCATGATCTGACAGACAACCACTTCTTAAAGAGCCTAATCAAATGTGCACAAAAGCACCAAACTTTAAGTACTGATGAGTCATTCAGGAATATAATAGTCACAAGTGTTACTTGTATATTTTCAGTTTAGAATGCTTCCTATTACAACCAAAAAGAAAACACATGTGCTACACAATAAATAAAGTGCCAAGTACCCTGGCTCTTGGGGGTAGATTCTTCTGACACATAAAAACACTAAGAAGCTAGGAATCTTAAATGAACCAGAATACACACACACACACACACACACACACACACACACACAGAGACACACACACATACACACACACACAGAGCTTGGCTTTACATCACCTAAAGAATGTTGAATTATCAGCTGAATGTGTGCCTGAAAGTTTTGGCAAATTATAGAGAACGTGTATTTATGAGTATGTGTATGTGCACTTAGAGGCTTATAACTAGGCTTTACATGTACCAAAAAAAAAAAAAAAGGGCAAGCTCTCTATATAACCTGTACTTTAAGTGAGGAAACTTGAAATAGTAACATTAAAAAGTCTCATGTATTTAGCCTGTGGTACATATAAAAATTAATGCCTGTAACTCACTTAACAGCTCAAAAGGAAATGATTTTTCCTCCTCCTAAGCAAGTTGATAAATCTTCATTCTGGAGAAAGTCTACTAAGTTAGATAGCACAAAATTACTAGGCCTCTGTTCTTTTACCCTAACTGTATGTTTCTGTAATTATAGAATAATAGTGTAATTATAGGATGAGTAGTAAAAGTAGCACACTGATCAGCGATTTCAGGACAGTCTACTAAGAAGCAAATTTAGCTCATCAGCATTAGTTGTTTGGAGTGGCTGATCACCAACCACAACCAAATGAACTTAGAAATATACTTTGTATGGGTTTCAACAGTTTTAGCGTGTACATCACATCAGTAGCATTTCCGACCTACAGCTTCAACCCCCTTTTATAATAATGCTCCAATAGAGTGCTACCACCAAGACAAATAGAAACATTAGTATTTCCTGGGAATAAAGCCCTTATTTTTAAGACACAGTAATCTTTTCAGGTCACTATACTAGGATTTTTAAATTTTTCTATTTTTAAAATTATGAATATTACCATCAATAAACACAAATATTCCAACATACAAAGAACAAAAAGAGGATAGTATGTGATTCATGAATTTCTGTCATGTAGCATTTACTACTTCCCTCACTGAATTCTATGTTAACCACATTAAATTTTATACACATTTTTGTATATATAAGCACTTTTATGTTGGAGTTCTTAAATCAATAATTTTTATATCAACTTTAATGATATCCTCTATGGGACTGGAGAATGATACAATTCAAATCAGTTCCTAACACCAAATTAGGAACTCCTCCCACAACACCTGAGTTGGACTAGAATTAGGACCCAGTGAACCAGATCCAAATCCAATTAACAAAATCAGTACATGAGAAAGTGATTTTTTTTTCTTTCTCCCTTCCTTTTTTGGGAGAGAAGGACAGAGAAGAATGGTTTAGAAGCACCTCCACTCTGGCATGGAGATAAGGAGGAACCATTTTTGTGTGTGTTTTTTAGTTTGTAAAGCAGAAAATTCTTGAGTATCTTAGTTGCTTGGGTTTCTCAGTCTCAATTTCTGCCAAGATAACAAAGGTTCTCTTGCAAATTCACATAAATGATAACATTTATTAAGTTATAGTCCACTACTAAAGTAATATAAAAGTGTTCCTAGGGGCGGCCAGGTAACACAGCAAGTAAGAGCACCGGCCCCAGTGTCGGGATGACCTGGGGATCGAATCTGGGCTCAGATACTTAGCCCCACACCCAGAAATAACTGGCCGTGTAACCTTGATCAAGTTACTTAACCCCAACTGCTTAAAAAAAAAAGTGTCCCTGGGTTCTGGAAGGCTATGGCTGCAGAAAGAAAGCATGGACAGGTCGTGCCAAGAGGGAAAAGCCTCACATGAGCCTGACATTGGACTGTAAAACTGTTACATGAAGTGAAGCCGAATTAAGTCTTCACCAGAAAACTGGCCACAAATGGTGTTTTTCAGCTATGGCAGTTCAATAACAACAATAACAAAAATAGCATTTTAAGGTTTGAAAGGCACTTTATAAATATTACCTCATTTGAGCCTCACAATAAATCTATGGGATGGTTACTATTATTATCCTAATTTTATGTATGAGGAAACTGAGGCAGACAGCAGTTAAGTAATCTGCCTAAGGTCATATAGCCAATGAGTGTGTGAGGTTGGATTTGAATTCATGTCTTCCTGACTTCAGGTCCAGCACTCAATCCACTTCACCACCTCACTACCTTATGACTTATAAAAATATTGCCTCTGCTTCAATGATGTGAGATTATTGGGAGTATCAAGCAAGTTGCCATAAAAAAATATAAATAGTTTCAGTGACTCCTTCATAAGTATTATATGAAATCACTTCCTCTTGTTTTAAATATATCTTTTAGAAGTTTAATTTTATTATATATTACTTATGTTGCACAACATGCCCAGTTATCACCTCTACTTCAAGTCCAAGAGATTTTTAATTATAAGAAAAACTTTTTTTTACATTTTCCTCTAATGTATACCTTTTTAAATCATTGTTTTTTTACACTTTTAATATGCCCACTTCCTCCCATGTGGTCTGTATTTCCTCCATTCTGCAATGACTTCTTTTAAAATGTTTGAAAAAATAAAAAGAATTTGCTATAGAACTAATCATAAACAGTGAAATTTCTACATAAGCTGCTAATATGTGATTAACAACTTCTCAAAGAAATGAATTCACCTTCCAACATCCCATAGTCAAGAACCCCTAAAAAAGGAAATAATAAATGCATTTAAGCATTAATGATATTTCTTGGATTGCTAGCCTATGCTAACAGTAAACAAAGAACTATCATAATATTGCACTTTGAGAAATGTGTTAATGGCCCAAAATGAGCAGAATCCATAACAAACATCGTATTCACAATAAATTTTATTACAGTCTCTATTAAATCATGACAAGCAATATACAAATTTATTAATTTACCTTCTAATAACCAGCATTATTTAGAATTCATAGTGCAGACACCAAATTCCATACAAGGAGGAGGTGACAGAGCTAAGACCAACAAAAAACCTGGCACACTCCCTACCTCCACTGACCAAGTAAGTAAGTCACAGCAGTCCCTCAGGGCAAGTTCAGTTTGGCTCACCTAAACTCAGTGAACTTTCAGGTAACTGGACCAGACAGTTTGCTAGACCTGAAGATTGCACTTTTGGGCTCCCCTTCCATGACCAATACCTCCATTGACTTTTCCCAAGTTTTCCCTTCCAATCTTTGAAGCTTTGGCATATCTATTTTACACCTCTGTCAATGACCTACTTTCTTCTTTTAACATTGCTTCTAGATTATACTCAGTGAACTTTAGCTACTAAATACCTAAGGGGGTGACATTTTGCCTCATTCCTAAATACTTCTTCCCTACTACACTTTGTAGGGGACCATTTGACCTAGCATTACTATGCTGTAATAAAGCAGAGTTTTTTGTTTTTTGCTTTGATTTCTTTTGTTGTGTTTTACAAATATCTGGAGTAGATACAGCTGACAAATGCTAGACTAGGTGGCTGAGTGAAGTTACTGATAGAGGGAAATCAGTGGTTATGGCACCAGCCCTCTGGAGTCCCATTAAATTGTGCTCCCTGACCCCCACTAGCCATTCACAGACAATACCAAGGAGATGGATTGGCTTAATGGCATAAGTACAGCTGTGTTTAAAACTATGGCCACTGAGCTTTCTCTGGTCAGGTCAAGATAGCTTCTCAATAGGAATTGGATCATTTCCTTCCTTCATGTGGTAAGCTCCCTGAAAATTATCTGTGAACAATTCATTGAGAAGATTGCAAAGAACTTTTGAAGACCCCTTAAAATGAGACCATTTATCCTCTGGGGCCTCCAGTCAAGGATTGAGGAACTCCTTTAGATGCTAGACCTGAGTTATAACTTCACATAATATGAAGCTGTTCTTATCCATTCATTCATAAAAGCACACAGGATCCAGTCATAAAACTTGTCCAGATTAAGTTGTTTACTACTCCCCTCTTCAAAGGTTGGTCCACCAAAAAACTTAAAAAAAAATCCTTCTAATGTAGTAAATCCTAATTACAATCATGAATGAGGAAAAATGAATGAGAATCAAATAGGATCCTGCTGAAGGCTTAAGAGGAAGTGAGTAAAAAAGGTTATACCTTATTGTTTAATTAAAATGTAAATGAAATAGTTATAAAACAACTTCAATTGGTTACATTGGTGTTCAGTGTTAAATAGATCATTTCTTCTTTTAGAACTGACAATCCCAGAAGTTCTCTGTCCAAGCATGCATTAGTTTGGAGGCACTAGGTAACTTGAAAGACGCTAGTTTTAGCAAATATGAAGTGATCCTGTCTTAACCCTAGCCTACCCTGCTAAATGTGCAGGTAATATACAGATTCTGTGTTTGATGTAACTCTTTAAGACCACAAATGCACACTGGAAAATGTAAAAAAAAAAAAAATCCACTGATGCTACAGTTCAAATTCCTGCATGTTTCCAATGATAGAGTCTGGTAGTTGGGACCGAAAAAAATCACATATTGTCTGAGGTAATGGGAGGTTTGTCTCGGAGCCTGAGCACTTTCATCAGCTTGTTCTCACTTCTGAGCCCAAAGCAAGGCTTTCTAGATTACCTATACAAAAGTTTGCCCAAGTATTCTGCCCATTAAAAGCTGAGACCTTAGCTCCACCTCTAAGGCACAATTATGCCAAACATGATCCATGGAGGCACCAATATATTCTTTGATCAATTCTGAAATCCAAACCCTGTCATAAAGGACTGCAGATTTTTGTTAAAGAGAAGAATAAGAAACCAAATCTCAGTTTCCTCAGATGTAAAATGAGGGCATTGGCCTCTAAGATCCCTCTTACCTCTAGACTACAAGGTCACAGACTTAGAGCCTGAAAGGCCCTTTGAGGCCACTGAGTCCAACTTCTTCACTGAGGCACAGAAATCCATTCAAACTCAAAGCTTTCCTGACTCCCAAGTTCAAAGCTCTAGATCACTAATCCAATGCCCTTCTAGATGACTAGTTGCCCTTAAATGTAATTAGACTTAAATTTCCCTCCCTTTTAATCCTGGACCAACTGTTACTATATACATTAAAGTGGATTTTTAGGAGACCTGTAACTGAAATCCACAACTGCAAAGAGGATGAGCGAAGACAGCCTTTCAGATAAGGTTACACAAGTTTGAATACTCTTTAGACTTTGCGGTTCACTTTACAAAGACTTCTGCCGGACATCAGCTCACACAGATGCTCAGCCACAGTATCCCTCCTTATCTGGCTAACACCTTAATCTATTTAGATGATTCAGGAAGGCATGGACAATTAGTCAGAGAAGCATTAGCTAATCTCTGGGAATACCGCCTATAAACCAAACAGGAGTGATGCCTATCTAAAAGCAACAGTTAAAATTCCTTGGGTTCACAGCAGGAAAACAACAGGTCTTCATGAAACCCTAGAAGGTGGACGTGGTCCTCTTGTTTGAGGAGTGGTGGGGATTACTACCAGAGGTTTACTATGGGCTTTTCCTCTCTGAATACAGACTCCTAATGTTCATTGCTGGGGCTTTTCAGGATCTGAACTGGTACTCTGAGACCTATCCAGTCCCATTCACTCCTTTATAAAAGAAGCAGACACATCCAATATGGCTATCAAGATAGTCCTATCCCCAAAAGGGCCACAATCCAATATGCTTTTTACTCCATGTCCTTTCCTTCCAGTTAGTTCTTGTCAAGAGAATACCACTACAATATCTTACATAGGGTTTTTTGGGTCATGAACCCTTTCAGCAGTCTGGTGAAGCCTATATACACCTTATCAGAATGATATTTTAACACATGTGATTACACAGTAAAACAATTCTTCATTTTGAAAGTATATATAAGTATACTTAATATTAATAAAATATATAAAAATATACTTAAAAATGAATACAAGGATATATTTTTTCTATATAAGTTTACAAACACCCTGAAATTTTCTATGAATCCATTGAGCAGGGTCTGTGGACCCCATGTTAGTAACCCCTGATCCAGAGAAAAGAACTCCAAAAATAAGGATAACCTTGGAAGCCTGTCATCTTCAACTTGAAAGATGATGACAATAATGATTCTGGTGATATTGATAGCTTCATATTCTAGGGTCCTACTACCCAAAACTGAAGCATTTAGGTATAGCTCAAAGGCTAAGTGACAGGCATGTCCACTGTATCATGGCCTTTTTACCTGGTCTGACTTTCAGGCCCACCAGCTAAAAAAACTTTTACTGGGTGTATTTCTGCAAAAGTCCAAATTTGGAACCTTGTGAGGGAGCTAACCCTCCAGTCAAATTTTAAGCTTGAAAACTTTTCTATCACCTTTCTGCAGTTGGAAAAAGGCCCAGCATCCAAAAGCAGCAGCACCACCAAGTTGTTATCTTTGCCCAAAATTATTTCATCACCACTTGAAAAATCTCTGACTGCAACCAAACCCCAATAAACCAAACCAAGCACAGAACATACAAGATCAGGTATACATTATCTCCACGGAAAAGCAAATTAGATGAGCTGAATCTCTGCCAAAATGAACCAAAAGGAGAAAATTAGGGAGTATAGAAGGCTACTGAGGAGCTAAAGTAAGATTTCTAGTGACTGTGTATCTGGTGCAGAATGACAGGTAACCTGCTATATTCTATAATGAGGCTAAGGAAAACTTCAAGAAACCATCAAGTTTCCTCTAACTATTCCCTATACTCAAAGAGTACTGGATGACTTTTTTGACTGACCTGTCCCTGTTCAAATCAAAACTGAATTATGATCAAGCAGACTCTCTCAAAAAATGGTTCTTCCAAGACAAGAAGGCCACCTATTTGCGTGTTTATTTGGGAAATTTTGTACCTTTAGAGGTTACCTCACCGCATTTCAAATTGCTAGCCCCAGTTTTCTATCCTTTTTTGGGGTATACTTTGACATACTAATTTCAAACAATCCCAATCTGATGAATGACTAGAAATGGATGAAAGAATTTTAGGTTTTGTTACATCTCCCACAAGCAAAAAAATTGGCTGCTGCTGCTGCCCACTGTACAGTTTTATCTCATTTAAACATCAGTCTGATATAGTCATTACTGTCTTCAAGCAAAGGCTAAATGATCATTTGTGGAATATATCATAGAAGAAATTAGTTTTTTTAAAATGGGTAAATAGTCCCCTAGGCCCCTTTCTCACTGTAATTCTGTGGTTCAAAATATACTCCCCCAAAAGAAAAGTTATGTGTTCCACCTTCATCACTTAATTCTTCATGTTCATTCCCTAACCCCACTACCCATACACAATAGGAACTAGAAGCTACACAAGCCATCCTACAGCCCACATTAGATACATCCAAAGCTATCTCTAAAAAGGCAGCCCAGCACCTGGGAAACCCTCATGAATGAGAGACTGGGTGTTGCATAGGCAGCTTCCTCTGTATTTGTCCTTCTGCAAACTAGAGGACTGGGACATCAAGACTTTTCCCCAATAGTCTTAGGTCTGGTAGCTTTGGACTGGAACTTCAAGATTAATTCAGAACCACAACCATCAGGATCATCATCCCTTTTGTTGCCTCTTGGGGAAAAGGAAAGGGAAAATCATTAATCAAGCACATACCTAGGTACTAGGCTCTATGCTAAGCACTTTACAAATGTTATATTGTCTGAAACTCACAATAATACTGGAAGTAGGTGCTATTACTATACCCATTTTACAACTGTAATACAGTGAAAATTGAGACATATGCTAAGTGAATAGAGGTCATGTTGAACTCAGGTCTTCCTAATCTAGGCAGAGCACACAATCCACAGCACTACCTAGCTACCTAATAGACAGTCAATAAATAAATGTGCTCTAGGGCATCTTAGATACCCAGGTAAAGACTCAGGATTAAGCACTATCTTGCTAATTGGGACAGATATGGGCCAAATTAAAACTTAGAAAGATTGCCTAGAACATCAACACCTAAACCAAGCTAGGAGAGGTTGACTTTGGATAAGAGATCATTTTCAGAGAGCCAAGAGGAAACATAAAGACAAAGATGAAACCCAATAAACCCAATGCCCCCAAACAAATTGCAGTAAGTCCAAGGTCTAACTCCTTGTGTATGAGCTACGTGATGCCAGTTGGCACTGGAGTAGCCCAATTATGACCCTAACCCAGTCTTACTCTGTGCTTCCCCATCTAGGACTAATTGTTCCAGTGATTTTAATCCCCAGTTACCGGCCCCCTACGTTTCCCCCCCTCTTCCTCCACCTCACATAGTCAGCTCTAAGAGTATCTTTCTCACAAATATTTTTTGAATGATCTTTTTACTGTAGTTTTTAAAAACTGATTCTGGGTTAGCCTCTGTGAAAGTTGCTAAATAACTGGCTATGACAGAAACAACCCAGTCAAGCACTTCCTCCTCCCCCATGCCACTAGGGGACCCTAAAAGATGATAAAAGACATGCTGATGAAAATAAGAAAAGCCATTTCAACCCCCTATGAATCATATTGTGATAAAAAAAAAATCTTGTTTTAGTATTTCAGTCTGCATTTAATTCAATTCAATAAGGACTTGAGTGGCATAAGTGCTTGAAAGAGTCATTGTTTTCCAAACTAAGAAGTAAAACTAAAAAAAAAAAAAAAAAAAGGACCTAGATCATTAATTGAAGATTTCCCCACTGAATACCATGCTCTTAAGTTGTCAGATTCCTAGAAAAATTAATAAAGTGTAAGTTATGTGAACCATTCACTGCTACCTTTCTTCGCTGGGCAGTTGACTTTCTAAAAGGGATTCTGTACAGCAAGAGAAACCCTTTAAAATCTGTGACTTGCTTTGGTATCAAGAGTTTTATCCAATGGGTTCTGTATGTTTTATGGAAATTGTAACTAAGTTAATTTACTACTCTACTTATTTCTGAACACAAGTTGCTATAGTTTTCCTCCTATATATAATTTTTATATCTGTCTTTTAGTACTAATGGTTCCCCCCCCCCTTTTTTGTTTATATTAACATTTGAAAGTATTTAATATTTAATTAGAATTTGTAACTACTGCAACTATATTTTCTAAATTCTGGATTGGATGATATAGTCTAGCTTTTGCAAAGTTCTACTGAAAGTACTATTTTCTTTCTTGAAATTAGAAATGTCCTTCCTCCAAAATGAAGGACAGATGATTGTCATACTTAAAGCACTTATTTCCAAAAATGATTTGAGGTGGCAAATTTGTGAATATATTCATATTAATAAAGTCATTCTCTTCCCCATCCCCCCATTCTCTTTACATCTCTTCCACTTTCTCATCTTAACAACTCATTTCAAGGCTTCTTATTTTTGACATTTTCTTCACTTTGCTCTCCCCTTAAGAGATCCATATTATTTTTATTCAATATTCAAAAATATTCATTTAAATAGATTAATATATTTATTAGATACATACTGATATAATATTGATATACTGAAATAATATATTGATTAGAGATATAAATGAATTCATATTTTAAGAAGATAAAGAACATATTAATTGGCATTCAATTACAAGATCAAAGCATCATACTTTTAGAGTTCAATTCAAATATTTTAATTTGGCAATATTTAGCAGAAAAAGGAGTAGCATGCCTTGAAAAACTTTTAAAAGCAAAAGATGCTACTTTTCTAATAAAGTTAATAATATTTTACTATGAATTCCATAATCAAGATTTTGATATGGGTATATAAAGTAAATGTAGCTATATAGAGAAATTTCTGGACACAAAAGGGGGTTATACTTGACGGCCTCCAAGGTCTCTTCCAACTCTAAAAACTAGTATCCTATAAAACACAGAGTTAATTTTATATATACATATGTATACTTGTGTATATATATATATTTGTCATATATGTGGGAAAGGAGAGAAAAAGTGAAGTAATTTAAGGAAACAAGACAGATGTTAGCAGTATGGCTCAGTGATATAAACTATATATTCATGACCCAAGACATGAAATAAGACATGAAATGAATTCATTATATTTGCCAGTAAGAAGTATATTAGACATTTGTTATATTTTCTCCCATTTGCATTCCCTTTCTAAATAAGACTTTTTCTGAATCTCTTGTTGAAATATATAACTACGTGCATATACCTGCAATTCCATAATCACTGTAAAAATATTTTGTAGAGTACAAAGCTTTAAATACATGTAAGCTATTACTACAAAGCATTTAAAAATAATTTCATTAATTTCAGAATGGGAAATAACTGAATTACATTTTTTTTCCTAATGGAAGCATTTTTAAATCAAAAACGTAAATTTCATTGTATGCATATCAATAAACACTAGTAATAATTTCTAAAACCCAATAAATTACATGAAGATAAATCTTGTATTTCGTCATTATAATCTGCTTAGCCTGACTGGCACAGTGCTTTACATATAGTAAGGATTTAATAAATGTTTCTGAATGAAATTAGTTAAAGTGAAGGAAAATAATGTTTCAGTTACATCTGGCCAATTTGAATGAGCATTTTTAAAAAATTATTTAGTTTTGTGATATAGGCATACTTATTTGACTTATCACCCAGGAATACCCTCTACCATCAATCTAAAAAAAATTCAAAACTTCCAAAGTAAACTATAGGTAAAGAATAGGTCCATGTATATTTTCCTTAATTGCCTCAGGTATAACCACACTTCCTTTTCCAAAGCAAATTATACCCTCTGAAGTAAGCATAATCACTTAACATTCATCAGAGACAGAAACAATTACTAGGGAAAAGTTTAGAATTAACTATAGCTTGAAAGACTGTCTAAATTCAGACTGTGTGTGTGATTTTATTTAATACGCTTAAGCAATACTTCATCTTAAATATAAAATAAGATGAACAATTAACCTAACCATTGGCCTAACATTTAGCTTACTTAAAAAAAAAATCTGGTCTCCACCTCCATGTTCCCACAATTATTTCAGAATCTCATTTATCATACAAAATATTACATAATTTTTTTATTTCTGCTGTCATCTTGTGTGCTTCTAAGAAATTGTGGGAAGCATTTTTCTTCTACTCTGTCAGTTACTAACTATATGACCCTTGACTATTAGCTTTTCTCAGTCTAATATTCATCAAGTGCAAAACAAAGTGGTTGGATTTTGGTGACCTCTCAATTCCCTTTCAATTCTGAATCTATGATCCTCTGACCTTATAATTGAATGCCAATTAATATGTTCCCCATCATCTTAAAATAGGAATTCATTTATATCCTAATACTTGAGTTACTGGTTTCCAATACTATCCCTCTTGAACAAAAATTAAAATATTTCCCCAATTTCTGCACAATATTGTAAGACTTTTTTGATGTACCTTTTCCTACTGTGCAAACATGCAAAAATATTTTTTTTCTTTTAAAGCATCTCTAGGCTATGACTTTATGCTGTAATTTTTCTGTAGCAAATAAAAATTCATTGACAAGTTTTATATATGCAATAGGTAAAGAGCAAGTGCTACATATTATCCATAAAAGAAAACAACCATAAGTACATATAAACTGTCCTCAAATTAAACTTTTGGCTAAAAAGCCAAAATTTCCTTAGTTTACGGATTTTTGCCTAGATTACAAAGTATTTGTAGTCATTAATAAATGAAAATATAGCTGAGATTCCCAAGTATGTTTGAATTTCAAGAAGGTTTACATTTCACAACTGAGAACCAATGTCAATTCTTAGAAATGGCATTTCTAGTAATAAAAAGATTTAACATTAGCAGAAACAAACTAACATTTAATTTTTAAGAATTGTCTACAAAGAAAAGAACAAGGTATTACTTTGCTATTTATTTCTTTTCTGCTAAAGTGAATATTTGATAGAACAGGTTAATTTCCTGTTATGGGTTATGCCAAAATGTTCTGCTTCTTAAACAAATTAACTAAGGAACTATTAATCTTCTTTAAGGCATGCTAGGACCTAATTTGTTTGGTCTTTCTTTTTCAGCTCTCCTTGAGCTTAAGAATCCTTTCATTTTTTTTTGTATTTTTATCCCCAGGGCCTACCACACTGCATACAGATGTTGTAGTTGTTTTTGTGTCTTTTCACTTTTCTGACTCTTTATGATCCCATTTCAGGTTATCTTGGCAAAAATACTAGAGAGGTTAGCCATTTCCTATTCCAGGTCATTTTACATATGAGGAAACTGAGGTAATCAGAGTTAAATGACTTATCCTAATTTACATAAATACCTCCAAAAGGAATTCTTGAAACAATAAAGGACTAAGCTATTTTCTAATTATCTTAGTGATTACAAAATACAAAGATGCAGCTAAATATAAAAATAAACAATTTATAATCAAAGTTTAATTATAGGTAAAGTTTAAAAATCAAACCTAAAGCTGATGTATAATTTGATACAAAATTAGTTTACCAGGCACTCACCATTTCAAAGATTCTATAAAATATATAAAGGTAATTATGCCTACTCTCAGAAAAGGGAGCCCTTTAAAAGAAATAAAACACACCTGCACATGAAAAACACCTTTTCTCTAACAAAAATAAAGAAAATTGAATATGAATCTAAGAGGAAGGAAAAAAAAGTGGGGGCAATTCCAAAAGTATAAGACAGCTACACCTTTCAATAGATCTTATTTTTCCAATGTATTACTGTCAAGACATTGTGGGGAAAGCTAACGAGCTGAGTAGGCAGGGATTATGATCTAAAATAGGGTCAGAATAGGAAAGAGAAAACATTCCCAGGTGCAGAAAGGCACTTAAGTATCCCCAGGCAATCTATGCTGGTGATCTGTCTCTCTAGTCCTACCCTGTTTTCCACCTAGAGAGCCAGGCTACAAAACAGAGCCTCCTATAATCTTGATTTTGGATTGGCAGACCAACTCGGACTTCCTGTATTCCTTACCAAATGTTTTTTTTTTTTTTTTTGTATTTTTGGAGGGGAGAAGGCAGGGCAATTGGGATTAAGTTACTAGCCCAAGGTTACATGGCTAGTAAGTGTTAAATGTCTGAGGACAGATTTCTACTCAGGTCCTCCTGTCTCCAGGGCTGGTGCTCAGTTCACTGCACCACCTAGCTACCCCTTGACCACATTTTTTTATGTTAAATTTCTTCTCCCCAGATTTTGATGACTGTAATTCTGACCACAACCTGCTCATCTCACCATAACTCTAATGCCACCATAGTGACAAAAAAAAAAAGAACCAAGACTTCATTTACCCTAAATCTAGAAACTTCTGATTAGATACAATTTTAGTAGAATTTTTCCTATTTTTATGACACAAATTATGAATTTCATTGGTCTGAATTTAGCCTGTAATTTTGATTATAGTAATCAGAAGATAGAGAAAATCAAGTGTATGTGAAAAGATGCAATGGACATTTGGAGACAGCAAAAAAAAATTCCAACAACAACCTAGAAACAAAGGTAGTTGCCCATCAATTGAAGGACAGCTGAACAAACATCACTATAATGAAGTATCACTGAACACTATCTTATAAGGAATTCAGAAAATATTTGGAGACTCATATGAACTAGTGCTGAGTGAAGAAAGCAGAGCCTGAGTATTATACATCATCCCTAAAATAATATAAAAGCAAACAACATTTAAAAGGCAGCAACACTAAGGCTAAATGCAAGAACTAATCTTAAGCCTCAAAGAACAAATAGGTGGTAAACATATTTCCCTTCTTTTAGAAGTGAGGGTTAGTGGTGAAGGAGAGCCAGCTATGAGTGAGTACCAAGTCACTTAACCCAGTTGGCTTCAGTTTCCTCATCTATAAAATGAGTTGGAGAAAGAAATGGCAAACCACTCCAACATCTTTGCTAAGAAAGCCTCAAATGGGGTCAGGAAGAAGAATCAGCCCTGACTGAACAACTACAAAAAAAGTATTGTTATGTAAATAAATTAAATTGCCAACCCCACCATAAAAGTGTTGAAGAGATTAAAACATGTGGTTAATGCAATGTTGTTAAATCAATTTATGCACATCCTTGATGATTAGTTAGTATTTACTCTTTAGAAGAACTATTAATATGGTAGTCATAATTAATACAGTGATCACAATAACAAAACATATAACTTTTAAAAGGTTAACAAAGATCAACTGGGCCAAGATAACTTCTTATGCAAATCAAATCGATATTATTATATCTTTGCCTTCATCCATCATTTCATACACATAGTACCCAAACACATTAGTTTGATTGAAGTACAGTTAAATATAATGTAGACAGTCAAGATTCCAAAGAATTCCACCGAGGTAATAAAGAAACCTTATTTGACAGGTGAAAGTAACAAAAGCTGCTCTACTCTTCCTAACTCCAAGGAATGAAAGATAAGAGAAAGTGGAAAGGTTAGATCATGGAACAAGCAAAGTATACATATGTATAAATCTCAGGAGAAGAGTGCTTGGTACACAGCACAAGGAAAGAACTACAAAGATTTATTTCGTGATGTAAACCCTGAAGTTTTTTGTGTGAATACAAACTGATTAAGTTACTACAGAAACTGCACTATGTTATCTGGTAAGGGGGACACAGGTTTCAAATGAAAAAGCTTACAAGTAAACTTGGCCTGAGGGAATTCCCAGCAAAAAAGTAGACCTGTCAGTCATTCATCCCCTTTGGGGGAGGAGTAGAATAAAAAGAAACTTTTTTTAAAAAAAGATAAGGGTATTGGGCCCCAGCAGAAGGATCACAGGTTACTCAAACCACTGCCCCAGGCATCTGAATCAATCTTCAAATGAATGAACAAGAGGTTGGCAGAGAGAGTGGAGCAAGGATATATTTATACTGATGTTACATTTGCCAGAACCATTTAACAAGCAGGTATTGAATTAGTATAGTACCTCGACAGATAAAAGAGAATGTCTATCTGAGGGAGAGACCATGAACATAAAGACTTGACACATTGCCAATCCATTTCTTACCTCTGACTTGATTCACTTTTTCCACGGGAATGCTTAGCTAGATTTGCCATTTAGTCACATAATATAAATGACTCTTTTGAAGATAGTATTTCTAATCCACTCAGATGACTATGTACTAGCAGCTCTTGCCTGTTCTCCTTGTTAACAGTGGTAGTTATTTGCCATGACTAGCCAAGATTAGGGGTGCAGTCTGATCGACAAACATGTTTCCCCTCTATTAATAGCTAATTAGGAAAGTGAAGATCAAGAGCATAAACTTGTCGGACTAGCACCCCACCCCAATAAACCATTAAGACTTGATTAAAAAACAAACTCATAAATGAAAAAATTACTCAATCAGATTTGATCCAATAATCTAAAGATGTTGAAGGCATCTGTCATAGGGCCCTCTCTACTACCACCTGAGACATTAAGGTTTTAAACCAAGACTAGGTCTAAATACATGAAATCCATCCATAAAGAGCATGAAGATACATGACAGTTATATCAAATTTATCCACTACAGCTTAATTATCCTATACAATTTTCTACTTTGCCCAATCTAATGCTATAATAAGGAGAAGGCAGCTTCAGTGGTGAAAAGAATCTTTACAATATCACACCAGTTATGAGTTTATATTGTTCCAATTTAAATAGGGCCATAAATTTAGCTTTGGGGGCAGCTCATCTGCATATGCTAAAGGAGACAGACAGACCACAAGATCCATGCATAATAATGAAAAGAAAAACAATTTCAAATGGCTTTATAATGTGTAGAATTCTTATTTTTGGTTTTGTATTATTTTATGCAGTTGTATTTTTCCTAAATACCATTATTTTAAAAGGTAGGATAGATAGGAATGTATGGAATCCAGAAGTAATATAAATACATAACTCAAGCTAATGAAAACTCCTACACCCTTTGAAGAAAAACTACAGTTCAATATACCATTTGTAATAAAAACTCAAAGCTAGGGGCGTCCAGGTGGCTCAGCGAGTAAGAGCACTGGCTCAGTGTCAGGATGACCTGGGGATCAAATCCAGGCTCAGATACTTAGCACCACACCCAGAAATAACTGGCCATGTAACCTTGAGCAAGTTACTTAACCCCGATTGCTTAAAATAAAAACAACTCAAAGCCAACATTTAAGTGCCATCCCTGGAAAAAATATTAATTTTTGTTTTATGTATAACCAGTGCTTATATAACACAGTACCTGGGACATAGTAGGCACATCATAGATGTGTGTGTACATATACACATACACACACATTCAGAGATAGACAGATAGATAGATAGACAGACAGATAGATAGATAGACAGACAGATACACACACATACAGATGTCAATCTTCAGTGGTAAGAGTTCCCTCAATGGAAGTTCCCTATATTAATGAAGTCACAGGCCCAGTACTTTATGCATGCATATACATACAAACACACAAATATATAATACGTAATATACAATAATATTCAAAATAATGTTATTTATAAGACACATCCTTCATTCATATCATTATGACCAACTATTCTTCTAAGAGCCAGGCCATATATACAGTGAATCTGTGAATAAAATGGACATGAACAAAATGGAGGGAAGGATAATACCAATTCTCCTCCCCATATTTCTGCTCTCCTTCCCCTCCATAAATGACTACTTCCATTTTTATTTCTGCATGCAAAATTTATTTTCCATGTTAACCGTTTTTGTTGTATGAAGTTTGCACTATCCCCTTTAGCAATATGTTTATTTGTCTTTTAAAGATTGGGGAAAAAAATCCCCATACACAATTTATAGTACTTTTGAATTGATCAACTCACTGCACTCACCACTGAAATTAGAAATGCAAGAATGCCAGAAAAAGGGACTTTTTTTTAGTACAACACCGTAACATTAAGTTCCCTTTCATCACTCTAGACGGCTCTTGCCAAAGTAAACTTTTCTTCTTACCACTTTCCCATACTGACACACCTAAATACTACAAAGTACTAATGTTGAAAACTGGTCTGATCTGTCCAAATATTGCTTCACATTAATATATGAACTTTAAATAAACATGGGTGTAAACACAATGAACATTTAGTACAATCACTCTGCACACTGTCATATGAGAAATATTTCAATCAGTGAAAACTGGCTATTGACCTACTGAGCCAATAGGATGCTATATTTTTAGAAATGAATGAAAGCTAGGCTCCAGTGTCTGTGTCTGGCCTATTCTGAGTTGGCAATCAGCACTCACTCCTATCCAATACGCATGAAGGGATGAAGCAGCCTGTTCAGTCGTGGCCTGAGTGACGGACCCTGTGCTTCAATTTTAAACAGATCCTAATTTAGGTGAGGAGGCTGGAAAAAGTGACAAACTATTGTCAAGAATATTTTTGCTTTTCTCAAGCATCTCCTGGATGATTCATAGCTACAAAACAGGGACCAGGTCCTTCCAATTTCTAAAAAAGGAGAATGTCCAAGTGTTAGCTGGGTCAAGCAAAAACTCTAAACCTTACTGACCCAGCAAGGAAAGCTAGAGAGAATGTGGCAGTTCTCCAACTCAGTAAAGTGGTTTTTAGAGTCAAATAGCTAGTTTAGAATGTCATACAACTAAAGATTGCAATTTATTTTCCCAGAATAGAACCACGAATCTACTGAACATTTAAACAGTACTCAGCAGTGCTAATTGGGTCAACACCTTAAATGTTTGTTTAACATGCCATTCAAACATGCTGATACCAGTCTGCTTAAAAAATATTATGGAAATATTTGCTAGGGTTCAGCTAGGGATCCATCTTTTCCAAGAGTTAATCACTGAGTACAGCACTTCAGAAAATAAAACAACAAAAAAATCAAAAGCAGTCCTTTCTGATCAGAGGAAGAACAGAGCCAAGGCAACAAGTAAGGTTAAGTCAGTTAACAAGAATTTATTAAGTGCCTACTATGTGCCAGACATTGTGCAAAGTGAAACAACAGAATGCCATCCCAAAAAAGTCCTTTTTTCTTATAATTATAATTTTTCTTATAATTATAAATTTCTTATAATTTTTATGATATCACTAAAAAATACTCCTGCATCCACTTAAGAATTATCTATTTACACAGCAAAATTATAGCTACAATACATACTTATATTTCATTTTGAAGAAGTACTTTTCCTTTTTTGGGGGGGTTTAGCTTTCCCCCCAAAGTATTTGAAATGCAATGTCAAACATAAGTGTGTCGCCAAATCTACCTCTACTGAGTAGAATAAAGAATGAAATAAGGTTACTAAGGCCAACTAATGCTCACCAAAATTTATTGAGACAATGTCTAAAAAGCATGTTACCCTTTTTTAAATTATTGCTATTGTCATATTTATTATACAATTACAGATCTATTTTATCCAGGCAAAGTTTTTTTTTTTTTTTAAGAGAAAAGACAATCTGGAGACAAAAAAAGGAAGAGGTAAAAGTACTGAAAATATCTTGATTCAGTTTATCCCCAAAACCACCTTACAGAACATTACAACTGTAAAGGAGCTTTTCACAAAGTATTAGAGGTGGAAGGAACCTTAGAGATGAACTAATTCAGCCTCTGCATTTTATAACTGAAGAAGCCAAGGCTCACTGAAGTGGGTTGCCTAAGGTCAAACAAGTCTTACTTAGATCCTGGAACTGGAATGCTTCAGAAATAGGTCATCTGACTCCAAAGTGAAGTCTAGTCCTTTCCCTGATTGGACAATCCTCATTCAAGCTTTTGAAAATTGCTTTGTTGTCACTTTAAATCAGTTTTGACAATACTTTCCAACTTGTCTCCCTACTCTCCCTAAACACATACCTGTACCTTTGCCTACAAAATTTCCCTCTCTTCGGCCCTCTCAACATTCCCTAGTCTCTATTCTGGGCAATCCTCTTCCTCCTACCCAAAAGCTGGGTAGAAGAAGCCAACATCCAAAATTCTTTCCTGCTCCTCAGTCAGAAGGAAGCCTCCATGCTAGAGCATGAGGCCGGATTGTATGTTCCTGGAGGATGGAAGGAGGGAGAGGATGAGGAGAGCAGAGAAGAAAGGAAGCAGTATAATAGTGCCTATAGATGTCTAGTCTAAACTAAAACATATTTCAAGGCCAAAACATATCTTTGAAAATAAGCAATCAGTGCTTACTGCTATGTCTGAAAGGTCCATGCTGCCTGAACCTCTCCTTCTCAAGTATTTCCCTAATGTTAGCTGACATTTTGTCTGCTATGGATCATTTGGAAACCATTTTGGTTGAATACGATTTTGTTTTCAAAGTGTTTCTCTTTTCTGTCTTTCTGTCTTCCTTCCTTCCTTTCTTTTCTCTCTCTCTGTCTCTCTCTGTGTCTCTGTCTGTCTCTCTCTCTGTCTCTCTCTGTCTCTGTGTCTCTGTCTCTCTCTCATAAAAATTGTATCAGTCCTCTTCTATAACAGACCCCAGTTCCTTTGAAATCCAAGAGCATAGGAAATACTTAAGGGGGAAGAGGTCACTGAAGACTTAGTTTTGGGATGTTTTTTAAAGGCCTTAATCAACTAGGCCTAAATTTTAGACATTAGCTTTGGGGAAGACAAATATAATAAAGTCCTGGTGTTATGTACTTGGTTAGAAAACGAAGAAGTAAACCACAGATCTAAGTAAAGAACAAGCTCTAAACAAACTAGAAAGATTTTCTGCTTAGACTTTAGGAGACTACTCTAATGCCCATTACTTATCTAGGCATTTATGCACTTACCTAAAGATTAACTTTTAAGACTGGATAAAAAAAATGAAAACCAAAACTCTTAATGGTTGATTCTTCTTGGTATTACATAATAAAAAAATCTCAAGATTTTCCTCTATACCTTTGCAGCAAAGCATTTTTCCAAGTCTTAATAACACTCAAAAAGGCATTGGTAAACATTTATAAAACGGATGGCTGCAGATAACACCAGTGACAAGCTGCACCTCTCTGCCAAATTCTACAGGCTGAGAAACAAATTTAAGGCAAATGGTAACATAATGGCTTTATGACTTTTAACAGTAGCCCATTATATTGTGGAAGATTTACAATAAGATTTGGTTGCAAATTACATAGTTTTTGAGAAGTTTTTCCCCACTATGAAAAATTACTCTTGGGAATTTCATTTCATTTCAGCCCTCCCTCACTCAAATCAAAGTCAACTACAAGTCATGTCATCATTTCCCTGATGTCATCATCCTCTTTGGAAACAAAGGACAAACAAAACAATCATTAACATTTATATATAGAAAAAAAACAACAGGATTTTTTTTTCTTATGCACATACATGAAGATAAAAATTAGCTCTCATCAATATATGGAAAATAAATAGTTTATGATACAAAGACTGTGCATATTTGATACTAAGTACTTATATTAATATATTAAAATAAGTATGTTATAGTACAAAGGATTTATTTGAATAGGGTAAATTAACCTTAATAGATTATAATGGAGCACTTTATTCCATTCAGAAACATGCTAAGTTAGGATCTCAAAGTGAAAAACAAAGAAAATTGAAATAACACTCCATATCATGATGGCAAATATATACAACATACTTAAAATTCTTATTTTTTATATTCTCCTTAAAATTCACTAGCCCATTCTGAAACACGTTTTTCCTTCTGAAAGGAAAAGAAACTCACTACTAGAATCAGAACTTACCGCAGGCTTCAGATGACAGATATAAACCATGCTCTGTATGGAAAGAAAACGGTAAATGTTTTAAGATGGAATCTTTATTACAACCAAAAAATTTAACAGACTAGTTAAGATATATTTCCTCTGAAAGTACAGGTGATCTAATTATGTAGGGGGATAAGACAACTCCATACCAATATAGTCCTAAGTTATGACAAATGGCTAATCTGAAACAAATGGGAAATTTTTCCAGAACAAGTCATGCAATTTTCTTGATGTGATAAAAATCCTATGTTCAAAGTCTCAACAACACGGCCAAGTGAAGTAAATACAATGCATTGGATTATGAGATAATGAAGGCTTCCTTGTATTCATCAGGGATTCATGATCTGATTATTATGAAGAGGCCATCAATCAGTGGCATCAGATCCTAGCCCTCCAGCTTAGCTTCTGGAAAACAACAAACATTTTAATATATGTGTGTTGGCATTATGTGTAAATATCTACAGAGTTAAGGTACTCTATGTTCTCACAAAGCCCACTCTCAAAACATCATAAGTTTTTTTAAAAGTGTGTATTACGGCTATTTAACTATTTTAAAAAATGCTAAAAACCCCTGACAAGTCAATTCTGCCAGATAGTCAAGTAGTAACATAACAGATTTTCATTACAGGATGAAAGTCAATCTTAAATTCAATTAAATTTAACAAACATTTGTTAGGCACCAACTATATCCACATATACAAAGTCTAACACTCTATTTCATGGGACAGTCGCTCATTTGTATCATTCTCTCCAACAAGGCAGAGGCTATGTCTCACCTAAACTTTGTGTTCCTCCCCAGGGTCTTAATACAATTCTCTACACAGTAGGCATTCATAAATATTTGCTGATTTGAAAGGAAAGGGGGATGGAGAGGAAGAATGGTTTTCAACTAGTCAGCTCTCCTAAATGCATGTGCATTACACAATTTTTTATAGTTACTACTAAAGGTCCATTACAAGGTTTGTTAAAAGTCTTGGACATTCTCAAATTTTCTTTTTAATAAATTAAAATGATCCCGTGGAGCAAATTCAAAGTGAATCTGTCACCTTTTATTTACATGTATAGTTTGCTGTGTTCTACAGGACAGCTTAGTCCCATCCAATATATTATCTTTAGAGGTCCTGAAAAAAAAGGTGCAGTTGAGTCACACTGTTTAAATTCTGTCTATACCACAATAGAGAATGCAGTGCCAGGAGCTTGGAAAACAGACAATCCTGAATATTTAGCATGTGATTTTACAGCATAAAAGTTTGAAAAACATACTAATAAATAAAACATATAAGGTAGTAGATTTCTTTCCCTCCATTCTTTCTTTTGTTTCCCTAATCAAAGGATTATATAAGCATTAACCCAAAAATCCTTACAGTAGCTCCTTAAATTAGCAAGCTCATTGGGCAACATGATTATAAACACAAAGAATTCAAAGTCCTAAGAGGCCATATTTAAAAATCACTCAGAATTATTCTATTTGTCTTATGCCCAGATTCCTACTCCATGCTGCTTCTCAATAATCTAGTCATTTCCATCAGGTCATTTTCCCTCCTTTTTCTGCATTAATACATGTTCAAACAAAATAGTCTCCTTAATCATTGTGTTTTCATAGCTTACATTACACCATTAGCAATTTGGGCTTTTATATGAGTAGGGCAGTGTTATTATATAGATCAAAGGCCAACATTATAAGAGAAAAAAATGTCATCCTGGTGATTTGAGGCTTGTAGGCTAATTTTCCATACTTGAGGCATATACAACTAATTCTGGATGCATAATTTTGAACACATTCTCACTTTTCACTATCATAAAGAAAACAAAGTCTATAAAAATCCAACAGAAAGGAAGCTCAGAAGCACTTTTAGTTTTAAGTAGGATGAAAAAGGGGCACTGACCTAAATGGAAAACATGAATAAACTGGTCCCTGGGCATAAATTAGTAATTCTCAGGGGGTTTGTTAACTCTTCCACAAGGGTACTATTTAATAAATTAAGGCTCTAGTTCACTAAAGTTAGTGGAAGTTCCTTAAAACACAGATCTCCAGGGTCATGAAACTGCACTTTAACAGAAGCCCCATGCCTATCAGCTAAATGGAGATGAACAAAGGGCTAACCACTTACAATACAACTCATTCTCCACCCTAACTGACTGTAGAGTTAAAACTAGAGAAAAGAAGGGCTGTTTACCACCAAACATCACCAAATTCACAGGGAATCTAATTAGTTCTGTAGTCACAGAGGAAGCAGCTACAGTCACTAAAAAATACCAAGTCTGAGAAGCTAAAGTGGCCTATATTCTGAGCTCTTGCTCTCCTCTCATTCAAAATCTAAAGAAGCCTAACTTCTTTAAACTTGAAACAAACTAAGCACCCAGCACATGGGCCAGAGGTGAGGTGGGGAGAGAAAGAATGTGATTATTCCTTCTCCAAGTAACATGTTCTAGTAGGACCTTGGATTGCCATCATCCTGAATATCCAGGTCACTACTGAACTGGGATAGCTCACCATGGTCAATGGAAGATCTGGGTTATTCAACAAGCATTTATTAAGAAGTAATGCACCCAGAAATAACTGGCCATGTAACCTTGAGCAAGTTACTTAACCCCAATTGCTTAGGGGTGGCCAGGTGGCTCAGTGAGTAAGATCACCAGCTCCAGTGTCCGGATGACCTGGGGATCAAATCCGGGCTTAGATACTTAGCACCACACCCAGAAATAACTGGCCGTGTAACCTTGAGCAAGTTACTTAACCCCGATTGCTTAAAAAAAAAAGTAATGGACCATTACTGTGCCACAGTGATTCTATTATTGTATAATTTTATTAATGTGTAATATTACCTAATAATAATATTCAGTTCCACAGAAATAATTACTATGATGAACATATAGAAGCATAGAAATACATGAACTGATGCAAAACAAAGTAAGCAAAGCCAAGAAAGCAATATGTAGCACAGTCTACAACTATGTAGTACAGCCTACAACCACAAAACAATGGAAAATGAATCTTGTAAAATTATAAAGAACAAGCTTGGTCCCATAGAAGAGATATGAGAAAACATCTCCCCCAACTCTTTTGCAAAGGTGGGAGAAAGAAGTTTGTAAATATTGTCACGTTTTTTCAATATTGGTCAGTTTTGCTGATTTGATTTTTTTTTCCTTTTAGGTAACATAAAAATAAAAAAATAGCAATAATTTTTTGAAAAAGCATTTATTCAACATTTTCCTATGTCCTAGATACTATGATAGCCACTGTGGACAGAGACTTGAGGGGACATCCAAAGTTAATGAGTATGTTATGGATGAAGATCTATCAAGGAAGGCTGAGATAGTAGGAGAACCAGCAGAATGCAGTGAGTGTCATGAAAATGCAAACAGGACAGAATATCCAGAAGAAGTAAGTGGTCAACAATGTCAAATGACATTGAGCAGCTGAAAAGGATGAAGACTGAGGAAAAGTCATTGATTTGGCAATTAAGCGATCATTAGTAGCTTTGGAGAGAGCCATTTCAGTGGAATGATGTGGTAGAAAGGCAAGTTGCTGAGTTTGGAGGGCAGTGAGAAGAGAGAAAAAAAAAGAATAAATTTCTCTATACTCTCATTTGGTGATCTCATCTGTTTTTCCAGACTTGTTCTAAGAAAAATCCATAGTCATTCTCCAGAACTCCATTATCACAGAACTAACTTATATTGGCTACTTCAAATTGGATGTTCTATAGGCATCTCTAACTCAATGTGTTCAAAACAGAAATCATCATTTTCTTCCTTCTTATGAATACTTATTGTTGAGAGGCAGTAATCTTTACCACTATCCTTGCACTCACCCAAGTTCAAAACTTTGGCACCATTCTGTAATTCTTGACTCCTTATTCTCACTCATGCCACATACTCAGTCATCTGCCTTATAATGCTGTTTCTATATTCATGACAACTCCTGGCTATATCTACATTTTTCTACTCATAACTACTACCCTAGTTCAGGTCCAGAATTATTGTCATAGCATCCTTATTGGATTCCTCACCCTAAGTCTCTCCCCAGTCCAACCCATCCTCCACACAGTTACCAAAGTTAATTTTTTTTTAGTCTTTTTTTTTTGGAGGGGGGAAGGAAGGGCAATTGGGGTTAAGTGACTTGACCAAGGTCACAGGGCTAGTAAGTGTTAAGTGTCTGAGACTGGATTAAACTCAGAGCCTCCTGACTCCAGGACCAGTGCTCAATTCACTGAGCCACCTCGCCAAAGTTATTTCTTAAAGAGCACAACTGGCCATGTCACCCCCCTACTCAGTAAATGTTATTGTTCTCTGTTACTTTCAGAATGTAATAAGCACCTTGAGTACAAGGACTATTTTTGCTTTTGTCTTTGCTCACATCCACCCCTTCCCTTTTAGTATAGTACCTGGTACATACTAATCATAGCCAAACTCAGAATATAGTAGGCACTTTAAACAAATACTTGTTAGATTGGAATAGATTGAAAGCTACCAAATGATATTCAGGAAGTAAAATCCTTTACCCAACCCCCCACCCTCTGAGATGGGATTCCAGGGTCTTTGTCTTCCCTCCCCTCAAGCTGAGAGTGCCTTTCCATCCCTGTACATCTCATCTCAGTTGTCCAGCTAGGGAAGTCAGATACTGTTAAGGAGGGGAAAAAATGATATATCCCCTCCCAGAACTGACAGGACTAGGGGGGAAATTAATAAGATGCTTCAGGGGCTGCCTCTATAAGACTTGAAGGTACATACACAAGATGTTGCTAATCCTATGTCAAAACTCCAGAAGCATCACGAGCTCCATGGCACATTGCTGTAGCACTCCAGGATCACAAGGTTAATGTAACTCTGAGAAGTACTCAGTTGATACCCACAGGATCCAGGGACCACATGACTGTCAGAAGCTAGTCAATTAGGTTGTAATGATTTTCAAATGCGAATTTTCAAAAAACGTGATTTTTAAAGGCAAGAAATAGCACAACTCAAAAGCTCTAAAGATGTTTTAATATTAGAGGAATAGCACACAAAATTATGACATCTTCCTATTTAATTATTAGTCAAGAAAGGGCCAGCCTTGGAGTCAGAAAGTTCTCAATTCAAACTGTCTCAGACATACACTGATTGTGTGTGACTCTGAGCAAGTCATTTAACCTCTCAGTGCTCCCAAGCAACTCTCGGAGACTATAAATGACACACATGCTTATCTGTATTGGTGGAAGGAGTTTCTGCCCTTGAGAGTATTCCACATGAATCAACTCAGAAGTCTGGATTTTAAAAAAAGGAATCCACAAAACCTATACAGGTAAAGAAATACTCCTTTTCCTGCTGATTTTTTCTGTATCATTCCTTAAGGAAACTATCAAAAATATTTAGGGCCTCAATTGATCATGTTTTTCAAAATTATAATAAGGCTACTCTTTTCAAGAAGACAGAAACACGATTTCTTCCCAAAAACTATTTGCAAGTCAGAAGAAATTGCATGTCAGCACTAGAAAACCCAATGTTTATTTAATGCACTCCATGACAGACAGTTCCTCCTCTTGCAAAGGTTGGCTACTGCCCTCAAGTTCCTGCAACAGTCAACATCACAGATGATATAAGTACAGCCCAAGGCTCAAGTATTTCTGTCAAGCAATCAAAAGAAATGACATTGTAGATGGAGTCCAAGGCCCAGACTGTTTATTCTATAAGAAATCATGACCAACAGAAGCAAAAGGAGGCCATTTGGTAAAATAACTGTTCACTCACTGAGAGTGATGGAAAGGGGCAAAGGTTACAGTAAAGCACAAGAGGCCTTAGAAATGTTTTAAAGATAAGGTTCTGTTCTTGGTCCTGTCTTTTCAACATTTTCATCATCAAACAGAATAAAGAAATGCTTATCAAATTTGCATTTAACACAAAGATTGGAGAGATAACTAACATGTTAGACTCAAAAGAAATTTAATAAGTTAGAACCACAGATTCAAAGCAAGGAAGTGAAATTTTAAAGGGATAAGCCCCATATTTAGGTTAAAAATAAGTAAATTATAGCAATACAAGAAGTGGCACCACATGAATGGATAGCATATGAAAAAAAAGATGTCGGAATTTCATGTGGCCCAAGCTTTTACCTGAGCCAAAAGTGAGGCCAAGGTGCTAGAATAGCTAATTAGATTTTAGATCATATTAACAGAAATATAGCTCCCGGATCAAAGGAGAAAATAGTACTGCTGTACTCTGTGCTGGTCAAACTATTCCTAGAGACCTGAATTCAGTTGTAGGTGTCACATTTTCATATGATCATCAAAAAACAAACAAAGAAAAAACTGTGTGAATCCAGAGGCATGTAAACAGAAAGGGGTAAGGAAGGACTGACTGAAGCTTAAGTACTTTTGGTCAAGGGAACAAAGGACCAGAAAGTTTTTGCAGCAATTTCTCAAATACAGAAATCATTCTAATCATCAGGTTTTTCTGTTCACAATTTTTCATCAAACAGACTTTGCACTGTCCCATACTAGTGAATAGACCTTTTTAGGTTTAAATTTCTTCATGGAAACTAAAGTCCAAAATGTCAAATCCTTCAACTCTATAATTTCCATGACCTCTAAAGTTCTAAAGGATATGTAAAGAGAGAGGAAACCGCACCATTTCTTGAAAATAAAGCCACAAGTGGATAACTTCCCCAAACGGCTATAATCATGAAAATATGCACACACCCCATGGCCCACAGACCATAATAAACTTTTTGAGAACTAAGACATCAGTGTGCCAAAGAATGACAAGAAGTAGTTTCACAGTAAACTATCAACTTAAATTTTCTTGTAAAATATTGTCTTGAAGATAGCAAGACCATATTTATTCTAATAACTTCTCCCATTTTAATCAGATCCTCAAGGAGTAAAAATGTGCAAGAAGTGACCACAGCTATTGCTTTTAAGGGCATCACCAACTGAGGTTTATAACCTAAGAGTCATCTTTGATATTTTCCCCCCGTCCATCACCTCTCATATTCAATCATATGCTAAGCCCTGTCATTCTGCCTCTATAATAACTCCTGCATCTATCCATGTAGTTCCACTGACATTGATATTACCTTAGTTCATGCCCCTGTGATCTTTTGCCTGGATTATTATTATTATTAATGATTATTAGAGTCATTATAGTAGTCTCATAATTGGTTAAGGCCAGCTAGATGGAACAGTGTATAGAGTACTGGACTTGGAATCGGGAAGAATCATCTTCATGAGTTTAAACCTGGCCTTAGACACTTACTAACAGTGGGCAAGTCACTTAACCCTGTTTGCCTCAGTTTCCTCACCTGTAAAATGAGCTGGAGAGGGAAATGGCAAGCTACTCCAATATCTTTGCCAAGAAAACCTCAAATGGGATCACAAAGAATCAGATACAACTGAAACAATTGAACAACATTAACTGATTGCCTACTCCAAGTCTCTGCACATCTCAAATCACCCTCCACATGGCTGCCAAAATAATCTTCCTATGAAATTGGTCCAATTACATAACTGCCCTGGTTAATAAATCTTCAACGGCTAAAACAATTAAGGCATCTTTCACCTATCACACGACAAGCAGTGTGCTAGGCTCTAGGTGGTGATACAAATGAATATGTAAGATTGTCTAGAAGTTTGGGTTTTAATCATGGAAGACAATATATTCACAGATATAGGATATTTATAAAAAAAATATAGAGATGGGGGACACTAACAGCTCTTGGAGAAAGTAGCTCTTGAGATGAGCCTTGAAAGGCATTCTCTAGAACTTTTAGGATCTGATACAAATAAGGTATTTAAAACCTTATACAATCTACCCCCAACCTACCTTTCCAGTCTTTGTCCATATTGTACTGCTTCACTTACACATACTCTATGGTCTGACCAAACTGTCCTTCTAGCCAGATCTTGAATTAATCCTTCCCTCACAACTCACACTTGGAATACAATACTTCCTTATCTCCAACTCTTAGAATCCTTTGCCTTTCTTTAAGCATCTATTTCAGTGACAACTGTTGTAGGAAGCCTTTCCTGATTTCCCTAGATTTTAGTGATTCCTCCTCCGTGAAATATCTTATTTTTTTTTTTTTTTGCAAATCAGTGTACATGTTGTTTCACCTAATGAAATATAATTTGTTTTTGAGCTAGGAATGTTTTGGTTTTATCTATGTATCCTTATTACCTGGCACAGAGTCTCACTCACTAACAGGCATATAATAAATATTTGTTGATTGGAATTGCATGTAAATTCCAGTCATTCCATCTGCCAATTCATCTCACTTCTGGCTTATCCTGTCCTAATGGCTGCTGCCCCAAACAAATAATGGCAATAGAGTTGACTTCAAAGTCATTGAGTTCAACCTCTTACCCAAGGAAGAATCTGTTCTACCAGAACAGCCTGTAAGAGATGGCCTATCCATTACTAATTTATAAATGCTAGGCATTAAGTTGAGTATCTTTGTAGTATCCCCCAAAATTGGAGATAATCTCAAAAATTACTTTTGTCTTTCCATCAAAACTTTGTTGAACAAACAGATAATCAAAATATATGAAAACACAATTTTCAAAAGAATTGCAAATTATCATTAACCATGAAAGACTCCAAAACACTAATAACACAAGAAATGTGAATCAAAACAACCTCTAAGTTTTCATCTCATACCAGCAAATTTGCAAAGATGATAAAAGATAGAAATAGTGCTGAAGATAGGCACACTAGTAGACTGTTGATCCAAGCTGTAAATAGTACAATCACTCTGGAAACAATTTGGAATTATGCAAAGAAAGTGACTAAAATGTCTGTTTTCTTTACCCAAAGATTCTACTGCTAGGCATATAGCCCAATGAGACCAACAACAAATAGAGAGACCTTAGACATGCCAAAACATTTATAGCAGCACAGTTTGTGGTAGCAAAGAACTGGAAACAAAGTAGAGGCCCATTTATAGTGGTGAATGGCTAAACAAAATGTGATCTATAAATGTAATGGAATGCTATTGTGATGTAGGAAATGATGAACATGATGAATATGGAGGAACAGAGAAAGACTTCTATGAACTGATGCAAAGTGAAGTAAGCAGAAGCAGGAAAATAAATTCACCACAGCGATATAAATGGAAAGAATAAGAAAAACAAAACAATCAAAAATTAATCTTACAAAATCAAGAAGACTAGAAGAAGAAATATGGTACGACACTAATTCCTCAGTCTCCCTGCTTTTCTATAAAGAGGAGAAACCATGAGTGTGAGATAATGACTATAACATCAAACTTTTTTTGATATATGTTTTAGGAATTTTTTTCTTCATCCCTTTTTAAGATAAGGGGATGACTCAGAGGCAGTTGGGGGAGGATTACAATAGGAGACAGATGATATAAAAACAAAAGATATAAATGAAAACTCTAAATCAATTGGTAAACAGAACTTTGACACAAAAATAACTCAGATCATATCAATGCTGGAGATATTTTTAAACTATACTACCTTTATTGTGGTCTGTTCATTTTCTATACTTCCTTAGAACTCATCTAAAACAAACAAAAAAAGCATACTATATAGCTACAAAATGAATTTTGATAAATAGCTTTTCTTTAATTATTTAAGCACTGGCTCATGTTTGTTATCCGTCCTCTAATCCAAAGCCTTTTTGGATCCCTCCAAGAAATTACTTTGTAAAATGTTAATACCTCTTTTTGTACATACTGTATTCCCTTCACAGAACCCAAGTTTCTTGTGTGCAACAGGTGTTTCCTTTTCCTGTAACTTGTACCTAGCACAGTGCCTTGCACATAATAGGAATTTAATAAATGTTTTAATTACATTGAATTACATTATATGAAAAGGCAACAGGATAAAAGGAGATGGGGATGGTGGTGGTGGTGGTGGTGGTGGTGGTGAGAAAAAAACTGGAGCTAACTAGAAACATCAAAATGAAAACTCTCCCATTTATCATGAAAAAAGTATGTTTAATATGTTCTTCTACTGCTTATACTGACCTCAGGGATATTTTCCAAAGAAAAGTTACCAAATGAAGGTCTCCATATCTTATAGAAGATTTGCTTTATATTTCCTCAAAGGAAAAAATAATTCTTTACTGGTGAGATGGGTGCATGGAAAGTATAGATGTGCAGTAACCCAAGGCAAATAGGAAGAGGTCTGTTCAGTGGCTACTCACAATTAACTCCATGAGCCTTGAAGTAGCTCAATGGGTAAACGTAAATAATTATTTATGTCCTCTCAAATCATTCCCTTAAAATGCCTGAACCAGACTGATTATTTAGGACATCTTTTTTAAAATTATGATTGTTTATTAGTTGTTATTATTTCAATATTGGGTCTATCTATCTTGGCCAGGCTGGAAATGTAGAAGTAACTCAAGTGTTTGATACCACTCTTGACTGCCAGCAGAATATCCTGTTCTATTTCCAACTGGAACAAGTTTACCCGTCCATTGGCAACTGGGTATCTCCCTCAACTCCTGGGGTCTCATGCCAGATTTAGTGTCAACACCCTATCACTTTAGTACATTGCTAGGTGATGCATCAGATACAATGCTGGGCCTGGAGTCAGGAAGACCTGGGTTCAAATTTGGCCTCAGACACTCACTAGCTGTGTGACCCTAGGCAAGTCACTTAACTGCTTGCCTCAGTTTTCTCTTCTGTAAAATGAATCAGAGAAGGAAATGGCAAACCATTCCAAGTATTTTTGCCAAAAAATTTCCAATAGGGTCACAAAGAGTCAGACATGAATGAAATGACTGAACAACCAAGCTCATAACTCCCAAACTCAGGATATCTTATCAGCTTCAGCCTCCCAAATAGCGCCAAATTGTGCCAGTACATCTGACCTTAGTATCTATAATAATTTTACTTCTTTACTTATAGATTTAGTTCATCAAAAATTAAATACTTCGGGGTGGCCAGGTGGCTCAGCGAGTAAGAGCACCAGCTCCAGTGTCGGGATGACCTGGATCAAATCCGGGCTCAGATACTTAGTGCCACACCCAGGAATAACTGGCCATGTAACCTTGAACAAGTTACTTAACCCCAATTGCTTTAAAAAAAAAAAATTAAGTACTTCTACATATCTAAGAAAACAAGACAACTGTCAACATATTTGCCAAAAGAAAATTAATTCAACCTACTTCAACTTTCACACTAAAAACATCAGATCCTAAACAGGTATCCTATTTTGTGATCTTTTCTCTTCTAAATGAAAATGAGATTTTTACAATATCTCAGTTAAGTTTAAGAAAGAGGGAACAAATTCATTGATTTGTATCAAAATACTGACATCTATTTATTCAGTCTACTATCACCAATGAACAATTCTAACAGTTAAATCCAAAGAGTGATGTGTTGCTTCTACAGTTGTCCTCTTTTAACTTAGAAAACAATCCATTTTTTAACCAATCAGAACAGGAAGCTGCAGGCAATAGGCAATGATCAGGTCAGAAATTCAGGCCACACAGAAGGAAACTGGAGAGACAAAATCAGACTGTAATCAGCTTTTGTCTAGGTTATTTCAAGGGTTTGGAGAAGATCCTGCATAGGTGCTTCTACTCCATGAATAGATGAATAATTTAACATTACAATTAGTCTTTGAATTTAAAAATATCTTGGTGATCTTTAATATCTATCTATTTACCTATCCATACACAATCTAGATTTAAGAAAAAATTATTTGTTCCTCTCTCACAAAACTAGTTATTCTATCTATCCAGGAAAAGTCTCATACTACTAAGGGATTGTATTGAGAAAAGAAGGGAAAACATTTTGTTTAAATTTATGATTGGATCAGGATTGGTTTTTAAATATCAAAGCAGTAAAGAATTACTGGCAACTTTGCCAATATCTGATAATGGTCAGAAATGATGTTCTATTGTCGCTCAAAAATGAATACATTCATGAAACCATTCTTTTCTACATAGTCCATTTCAAAAAATTCATTAAAAAGGATAAAAAGACAGGAACATTGATAGGCTCCCTTAAAATAAAAGGAACAACCATGACTACAGGAGAGAAGGGACAGCAGAAGAGAGAAAAGGCAAAAGGCAGCAAAAAGCAAAGGCAAATAAACAAGTGCTGAATCAGACAACTTTGAAAAAAAAATCTTCATTCAAATCAGCAAGAAATTTGAAAGACTTTTCACTCCCCCTCTTTTCTGTGTGGGGTGGGGAGGAGGTGGTACAAAGACCCTCTCTTGAGATCTTGTAGGGAAAGTCAGAATACAAGCCAGATACTGAGTGCTGACAAATACTGATTCACTGCTCAAGTCACACTTAACTCATGTATGAAATGAGCAATTCAGCCATTTAAGGAGCTGTGGGGAGGGGAGGCTTTAAAAAAAAAAGTGTTTTGAAACAGAACTCTATTTAGAGTATCCTTCTGATTCACCACCATCACTTATGACCACTCTTCTTGGCCAATCCTCAATGCCTTTATTTGTCTAGTAGTAAATCAAATGTCATTTTTTTCCCGTTAGGAATGTTTAAAAAAAAATTAAAGTCATTGAATAGCAATAATGTATTAATATGACTCCTCACTTTTGAGATTTCAAAACTACAGAATCTTGACAAAAAAAATAATTTGGGACAACTGAGTATTTAATGAAAGGAAGACCTCTCACTTTTCAAACAACCAAAATTGTACAGTAGGCTTCTGACCATACAAATGAAGGCAATTAACAAACACGTGGCTAAGAGTGTGGGGTAACAATAATGATTTCTAAGTTGACCCATCAAAATAACCCTTTCTATTCTTGTGCTTTTTGAGTTCATCTAGTATCAGAAAATTTAAGGATGGTTCATTTTCTTTTCCTTTTTAAGAGACATACATTCTTATCTTACAATCATCACCTAGTTATTGATCTGTGACAGGTACCAAAACAAACAGAATTCGAGTATCTTCCTCCCTCTCCTCCTCCCATCCATATAACATTAGAGTGAAAAAAAAAAAAAGCAATGAAGTCCATTACCAAAGTCTGCTCTGCCCATAACAGTATTGAGATTGAGAAATTTCAAGTAAAGAACAGAGTTGTGAACCTTACAAGGATAAGAAAGTGAGTGAAGAAAGTAAAAAGTTTAAACCCAGACATCTGTAATCCTAAAGGATTTATGAAAATCAAATCAAAAATAGTCTCTCAGTTACAAACAAAAAATGAAAGTGAAGAATACAGGTTTTTGTTTTGCTTTACTATGCTCACATGATACAGAGGTCCTCTCTCTCTCTCTCTCTCTCTCTCTCTCTCTCTCTCTCTCTCTGTTTTTCTCTCTCTTTCCCCCCTCCCGTGTGTGTGTGTGTGTGTGTGTGTGCGCATGTGTGTGTGTGTGTATAAGAGGAGGAAGTAGAGGGGAAAAAGGAATGCTCGATAACTGAAAAAATAAAAACTTTAAAAGCAAATTTTAAAAAACTGAAAAATAGAGGTTAAAAGGGGAAAGGGGTGGCTACCAGTCACAGAGGGAAAATATACCCTGATATACAATGGTTATTTTTTATGCACTTTTTCTTTTTTGCTTAATCTGTACAATATGCTCCAGAGGAGAAAAATATCTTTTTGGTATTGACAATAAGTCCAAGAGTAATGGAGCTAAAATCAGGTGACAGCCTCCAGAGAAGGAGCCCAATTCTGACATTTTAGTGAAGGAAACTGGGACTTAACTGAAAAAGCTTTAATCCTTGGAAAAATACAGAGAAGATCTTTTGGTTATGTTGCTTAGAAGGTGCCTTGAGAGCTAGCTGTGGAAAAATATCCAGTGGCCTGGAGAAGGCAAGTCATTGACTAAAGGGGGTCAACCTGCAGGAGAGAACAATGAGCAGACAATGGGGAGAGCTGCCTTACCAAGACAGAGAACTGACATACAGTAGGACTCTGTAAAACAAAAGCAATGCTTTCAAAGTCTATAATCACTTTGGGATTAGGGAGGACAGGGATAGGATTAGGTAGCATTGTGTAGTCAATAGAAAGCTGGCCTTGAAGTCAGGAAGACCTGAGGTTCAAGTCCCATCTCTAATATATGTTGGTTGTATGACTCTTGGCAAGTCAATTAACCTCTCAGTGCTCTAAGTAACTCTTTCAGACTAAGTAGCAGAGAAAGTGATAACTACGTAGGTAAAATGAACTTTCTCTCATCTAAGAGTTTCCTACTAATGAAATCACAGATCTAGTTCCTCTTCCTTTGGTGATGTGGCCTCTCTAACTCAAAGGGTGACAGTAAGGGAGAGAAATTGTTATAGAGATAGATTTATATGCATACACAAATGCTGACTTGGGGGAAAATTTAATACTAGAAATTTGAGGGATAGCTACCACTACCACCACTACTGCTATTACTGCAAAAATTTTATAAAGCACTTTAATCTTTGCAAATGCTTTCCATAAATGATAACATCTGATCTTCACAATAATCTGTGAGAGGTACTATTATCACCCCCAAATGGATAAGGAAAATGAGGCCCAAAGAGGTTAATTGACTTGCCCAGATGTTAGTTTAAGGCAAGATTCAAAATCAGGTCAGCCTCACAGTAAGTTTGGGACTTTATTCATTATGCCACACTGTCCCCAATAATATGGAAAGTTTATAGTCATGCCATGAATGTTATCTACATACAAATCCAGCCCTTACTATATTATAAGCTTTATGAGAGCCTGGACTATTTTCATTTGTCTTTGGGACATCTAGGTGGCAGAGTATATAGAATGCAGGGCCTGGAATAAGCCAGACCTGGGTTCAAATCTGTTCTCAGACACTTACAGGCTATGTGATGCTGGAAAAATCACTTATCTTCTATTATGCTCAGTTTCCTCATCTGTAAAATGGGGATAATAACAGTATCTACTTCATAGAGTGTAATGGGAATGCAAATTTGGAAGATCTTCCCTGCCCCTAGGCTGAAGTGCACCTGAAGCCTGGGGTGGGAGGCTTGTTTTTCATTAGATACTTTTTGATTGGCCAGTGAGTCAATAAGGTTGTTACATTCTCTGAGCCAGGAGAAGGCTATATAAGCCCTGATGTGTAGCTTTGTTTTGGGGGCTCACTTTGAGAAGTGTTCTGTGATTTGATCTGTATTCTGGGAAGCCGTTGTCCAGGGCCCCCCTAGCTTTGAAAAACCCAGATGTTGATTGGGTATGGATCTAATGGTTGGACAGTTTGGAAATCTGTCTACTTGATCTGTTTCTCTGACTTGATAATTCTGTCTGTGTATTCTGAAGTTCGGGGTGCTGACCCTTTTCCCCTGAACAAGGTAAACGATATATGTCTGACTGATTAAAGTAAGCTTGTTAACCCATTTTGAGTTGCTTTCCTTTAACAAAGCAGATCCAGGAACCTGTGTTGGCGGCCACCCTGGGGACGCTGGGGTGCTTGCCGCTACATAGAGTTGTTGTGCCAATCAAATAAGATATTAATTGGAATTAATTGGCGCAAAGTAAGTGATATATAAATATTAGCTATGTAGCTATCTTGTCCAGTACTTAAAACAATGCCTTAAATGTAGCTGGTGCTTACTAAAATGGTTCCTGAATGAGTGAATAAGCTCCATTAAGCTCCAGTCCTAAACACAAGGACAGAACTACTCAATTTTAATTCTCCTGAGATGGTACCTCAGATGGTAGAAATTCATTTCTACTAAGGTCAAAGGATCATAGATTTAAAATTCAAAATTTAGAGCTCTAGAATTTCAGAGATCAAATCCAAACCTCTCCTTTTACTGATGAAGACTCTCTAGCCCAAAGAGACTTAATTCATTGAACAAAAACTCTGAGTTGATCCAAAAAAGTGAATTCTGAACTTTGTTCTTGTGAAGACAACAAAATTTAAAACACAAATCAAAATCTTAACAGTGGTAACCTTCCTAGAAAGTAGAATATTTTCAAAAACATAATAAATGTTATTTACTTTCACTGCAATGAATTCTTCACCAAGATTTCATCACTGAAATCACAGGTGCAGAAACCCCTGTCAGTTCACTCAGTTTCTCAAAAAAGTAACTAGTCTATGAAATAAAAGTATTGGATATGGAAATCACTGCTCATCAACCAAATATTTTAATGAGATAATTTGAAAGACCCCAAAGCACCAGTAAAACACAAACTAAAGAGAACAATTGAGAAATATATTTCTAAACTTCATTTTGTGATACTTATAAAGTATACTAAGTAAGGCACACATTGTAAATGTTTGCAAATGAAGTACCATAAAATATTTCTTTCAAAAGTCTAAATTCAAAAACAAACCTGCAGATAACAAAAGATTAGAGCTGACTAATTATGTGTGTTTTAAGTAGTTTCATTTATCTGATCCTAAAGGAAAATTATTATTTATGTAGAAAGTCAAAGTAAAATTTTAAATTATCTTTATAAAACACAACGGAATACAATTCAGACAGAAGACAGTATACAGCAGCAAAAAGGACAGATTTAGTTCAAAACTGTTACAAAAATCTATTATGCTTTAAAAAAAACTTTCTAAAGAGTTTCCATGTTAAAAAAAATACATGAGTTATCACATTGTAATTAACTACATTTGAGGACTTGAAGTCAGGGCTGCCTCGTACTTTGTAGGTCCCATAGTATTAGCACAGTATCAACAAAATAGCACATGTCAAATAAGTTGTCAAGATACAGAGGAGGATATTGTCACACGAGGGAATCATTGAGTTTTTTAAGTAATTTCTGGCTAGTACATATATATATATATATATATATATATATATTTTTTTTTTTAAAGGATCTCTTTAAAGTAACACAGACAAACAAATAGATGCATGGGTGAATGCATATATACATATATACATGCATACATACATTGACAGAAAAATGATAAATAAAAATATATTTATCATTTCTATTGTTTAGGCATTTTGAACAGAAAAAGGTCGTTTGGAAAATTCACGTGAATAATAGAAAGAACATTGTTGGGAGTCAGCATGATATACTAGAGTTAGCATCTTTAGAAGGAAGAATACCTAGGTGTAGGTCCTTCTGATTTTTGTGTTAGTATGAGCAAGTTACTTAATTTCCCCGAGCCTTAGTTTCTCATTTCTCAGTTTACTCATATAAAATAAATATAACAACACCTGAAGAACCTACCTTACAGGTTAATGGGATGATTTTTTTTTTTTGGTCAACAATAAATATTTTTTACTATGGAAGGATTCAAGTTGGGAGAGGGTGGTTATCAGGTAATGATAGATGTTTATAATGAGCATCAATAAAACATTTTTGAAAATGTGACAGTAGAATAAAAATAAAGTACAGAAGGGGATACAAATTTTTTAAAAATCGTTCTATTTTAGGGGCGGCCAGGTAGCACAGCGAGTAAGAGCACTGGCTCCAGTGTTGGGATGACCTGGGGATCGAATCCGGGCTCAGACACTTAGCACCCACCCAGAAACACCTGGCCCTGTATCCTTGAGCAAGTTACTTAACCCCGATTGCTTATTAAAAAAAAAAAGATATGCAGTTTAATAAAGTAGAATTTTTTTTTAAAGCAATTGGGGTTAAGTAACTTGCTCAAGGATACAGGGCCAGGTGTTTCTGGGTGGGTGCTAAGTGTCTGAGCCCGGATTCGATCCCCAGATCATCCCTTCACTGGAGCCGGTGCTATTACTCGCTGTGCTACCTGGCCGCCCCTAAACTGTATATATTTTGCCTAAAAAAAAAATGATGTGACAGAAGTTCACAGTTCTGTGCACAATTCTCTTTACTGTTATTTGCATCTTGAAATTTTTGTGTTTATGGTTAAGTTTACAATAAAAATGAAAAAAAAATTTAAAGGAGCAAATCTAGAGAGGGATTCTAGTCAAAGCTCTGCCAATAATTACTTGGGTAATATGGGGCAAATCCTTCCTTTCTCTCAGCTGACTCAGTTTCCTCACCTATAAGACAATATAACTGCAATTACATAAGCTTCAAGGTTTCCCCCCCCTCATTCTAAAGTACTATGATTTTATTTTTATTAATCAGAAAAGAGAAGGATTTGGGTTAAGTTTCAAATTATGATTAATTTTCAAGTTAAGACAAAAATCCATGAGCATTTATCTCTCTCTCATGAAGAGATACAATGTCTGACAAATGAAACCAGTGTCTATTCTATACAGTGCAAAAAGTACAAGCCTATATACCTAGAAACCTGTGGTTTAGTCCAAGTTTGATCTGTAACTTGCTGTGTAACTTTGGGCAAGTCTTTTGTCCTCTCTGGAAGTTGTTCTTCATAAAATTTAGAGCTATAAGGCCTTAAAGATCATCAACCCTACTCATGAAGAAACTGAGGCTTAGGGAGGTGAGGTAACTAACTCCAGGTCATTAAATGGCAAGATCAGGATTCAAATTCAGAACCTCTGACTCCATTGGTCTTTCTTCATGTGTAAAATGAGGGGGTTGAGCCTGAAGTTCCCTAATATTTCACACAGTTCTAATGCTCTATTGCAGCCTCTTTAACAGGAGAGAAGTTTTGGTTGCTGAAAGGGGCAGAAAAAGTACATTTTCATCCTCTTTTCTTAAGTTAATAGGTTACTGGCTAAAAAAACAACAACAACCTGTTACAAATGTCAAATATGGCATGAGCAGTTTGATTTCAAAAGGAGAAAATGAACTTCTGAATAAATAAAAAAGCTTAAATCATTCTGCAATGGATATAAGGTAATGGCCCTTTCATATGTGAATATTTTGGTGAATAAAGGCAGGCACAGAAAGTACTTTTATATACTAAAAACTTATAAAACACAAGTGTGAAGAAACAGTTTTAAGAGGCACAAAATGTTAAGAGGTTAACTTTAAGAACTGAGAACTGGCTGTGGGCCACTGTGGTCCCTCAGCTAATTTGCATGTAACTGCTTTTTTAAGGCTTAAAATGCTAAAACTTAGAAAATTATAACTCAAATAAGAGTTTGGAAACTATAAAATGATTGAATAAAGTCTGTTGATTTTATAAATAACAGAAAAGGATAGTTTGTGAATTTTTACCTAACCAGGGGAAGGGTACCAGAAGGCTATAGGATTTGAGCCATTTGATAGCAGTAATGAAGGGGAGGAAAGAAAAATTCAGCAGGGGGTGGAAAAGTGAGCTTTGCCAGAGCTGTGAGAAGAAACTAGCAGCTGGGTGTCAGCTGACTAGAAGACTTCAGCTGCTCTTTCTTGATTGGTGGGATAAAAAGCTGAAGCTCAATGGATAGTATATTAGTATAAAATATTAGTAGCATCTAATATTTAAGAGGGGGCAGCTAAGTGGTGAAGAAAATAGAGCTTCCTCCACATCATTTTACAAATTAGTAAACTGAGGCAAATAGGTTTAAGTGACTTGCCTAGGGTCACAGAGCTAGTAAGTGCTTGAGGCTGGATACTCAGGTCCTCCTGCACTAGCCACTACACCATCTAGCTAACTGGATAGTGTTGTCTAGATGTCAGTTAGCATTATAATTAACACTACCACTACTGATCAAAATGCCATCATCAGTGAGCCAGTCTGTAACAGCTTTCTCTTTGTTCCTGCTTTCTGACATAGACTCATGCTAGCCTGTGTCTGCAGATGGCAAAAGTGGCAACCACACCACCTTGGCAGCTGACGGCCAGAATTTCAGAAAAGCATCAATTCAGTTAATAAATCACTTTTTGGCCTTTTAAGTTATTTGTTTGGCCTCGTTGTCTATACAACCAAAAGGAATTATTCATTAGCATTTGTGGGGAATGTCAATATAACACCAACATAGCATGTTACATGAATGCCATCTGCAGCAGAGGCCAGATGACCACTAGTATAAATGCTTCATGTTTTCTAAAGTTCCTTCTAATCTGAATAGTTACAAGTATATGATTCAATGAGCATTTAGGGGAATTATTATTAAGGGAACTATTAGATTTGTCACTACATGGATAAATGGTATCATGTTAAACAGATCCTTTTTACAAATCTTGAAAGGCTGTATAGCTTGTGGACGCTGGGAACCTATCAAGCAGTTTCTTTCTTCTACTACAGAACACAAAGCCTCCTAGCAGGTCTCTTTTTGTATTAGTTGCTGTCTATTTCCATAACATTGTAGTGTATTTTAAGAAGAGAGCCAAGACTTATAGACAGCATGGGGATCTATATTTATACTGACCTTTGCCTTCAGGGTAAGAGTAGCCTAGACAGACACTTTTAATTTAGATATGAAAAGAAACTGGCCTTTGTTGCCAGTGTTTTGGCTTTTAATTAATGACAAGCAAACATACAGGGACAATATTAGTTTAAATGGGTCAAGTTTGCCAGGAATCATAGCTTGTCTTGGAAACTTAAGTCATTCTGAAAATTATCACCTTTCAGAGCTCTATAGTCTCAGGGCTAATGAAATCATATAAATAGCACACATTCGCATTATGCTTTATGGTTTACAAAGAACTTTCCTTATAGAACACTGAACTCGAACCCTAGCATCCCCTTCGGCTCCTACCACGCCTCCAACGCTTACTAGTTGTGTGACCCTGGCCAAGTTAACGAATATCTCTGTCTTAGCTTCCCCATCTGAAAATGAAAATAATACCTGTAGTACCTATCACACCTAGCTGTTTCAAGGCAAAGGCCAAATAATTTACACAAGTTTTTACAAATCTTAAGACTATATAAATATCACAGGATGATAGATCAGTAACTAGAAGAGACTTCTCAAGTTATCCAGGCCAACTGCCTCATTTTCCAAATAAGTAACTCAATATTCACTTTTTACAGATAAGGAAATGGAGGCAGAAAGAAGTAAAATGATTTGTCTTAGTTTCAACAGCTGGTATATGTTAGAGGCAGTGTTCAAAACTCAAGTTTCCTTACTCCAAGCTAGTGCTAGTGGCTCTACCATTAGGCCAAATCTCCTGAGTTCCCACCACAAATATGGACCTCTTGACCATCTTTCCTGAAGTTCTTCCTAACTTCAAATTGATAAACTGATGGGGTTTAAAATTTTTAAATGAGAGAAATTTTCATTAGTTAACCATAGATCTAGCTAAAGGCAAAAACAGAGGCAGAGCAGGGGTTTCCAGACTCCTTTCTAGTACACAGTGCCTGGACAGGCCACTGACTCTCAATTCAAAAAGCTTCACTGTCTCCCCATTGCTTCTTGGATAAAATATAAATTCTGGTGTAGCATGTAAAGCCCTTGACAATCTGGCCTTAGTTTACCTTTCCAGACTTATTAAATATTACTCCCTTTAACACAACCTACAGTGAAGCCAAATTGACCTTGTTCCTTATACATAGTATTTCACCTCCAATCTCCAGGCCTTTTCATGGGCTGTTCCTCCTCCCTAAAGCACATTTCCTTCCTATCTACCTGCTACTATTTGTGGTGGTGGTGGTGGTGGTGGTTCAGTTGTTTCAGTTGTGTCTGACTCTTCAGATCCTTGCAGCTCAAACAAGCACTTGCCAAATAAAAGTTGGGGGTAAGGGCGGGGGAGATGAGGGCTTTATTTTGGATGTCAAGTCAAGGTCATGACTTTTGGCTGAGGACTGACTCTGAACTTTGTGGAATAGGGAACAACAATTTGTGAGATGTGAGGATCTAGCAGTCCAAAATGAAGTACTTGGTATGACACAATTTATTTACTTTGGAACTTTATTCAACCTAGACCAGGAAACCAGGCTTGTCATTTTGCTTCTGTTTCTAGGCTTATTTCATTTTCCACTAGTCATGGGCAGGCACTGTTGCCCTAAATAAAGCTCGGTTTAAAACTATGTAGAGGAATGTTTAGTAGAAAAGCAATTTCACAAAATTTAAAATAAGAATGTACATTTTTAATAAAAAGATCTTAATTTTCATACCAAAATTTCAACAGTTTTATACAAATATAACCTTTTTAATTTTCACATGCTTTAATGAAACTTGGGTCTTAGCCCTGCAAATGCTGTATAGGATCTCAACAAATCAAAGTGCAGATGCAGACAACCAGTTGAATCACTCCATTTAATTATAACCAACAATCTCAACTTGGCCTTATTTTGGATGAACCAATAAAGAAAGGCATTAGGTTGAAAAAAACAGATGGGATCTAAAACCACATAATCCTTAAACCTAAAATTAGAGTTTCATGTCACTATGCTAGTTAATGGCTTAAGCTTTTGACCAAAAAAAAAAAAAAAAGATCGTTGGCTATCAATTATTCAGAAGTTTTGTGACTACATAGTTGTGAATTAACCACTAGGCATTGTTTACTCTTCTCTCTCCCCACCTTTCTCTCCCAATTTACAGAAAAAAAGAAAGAATTCAAGTCGATCCACTGGGGGCTTTTTCATTATATATCTAATAAAAGACACAGAGGAAGAAGTGGCAAAGACTAATGGCCAGACTTAGATTTTATTTTGGATACAAAAACGTTTTGGGATCATGGAAGATATAGGATCATAGTCCAAACCCCTCATTTTACAGATAAGAAAACTAAGACCCAGAGAGATTTATTGACTTGCTTAGGGTCACACAGGCACCAAGAGTCAGGGCAGTCAGCAAAGACTACAAATCCAATACTTTTCCCATTGCATCACACCTGGGGTTGCTTGAATTTGATGTCCTAGGATGGCTCTCTTTCTTGTTAAAATAACTAGTTTAATAATAACTAGCATTTGTGTAGCACTTTAGGCTTGCAAAGCACTTTACCACATTATCTCATTTGATATTCACAACAACCCTCATGAGTAGGTGCTATTATTGCCCCCATTTCACAGATAAGGATAATGATTCTGAGAGAAGGCAAGTGAATTGTTCAGGGTCACCCAGCCAGGAAATTTCAGAGACCCAATTTGAACTCAAGGACTTCTGATTCCAAATCAAGCACTGAATCCACTACAGCACCTATCTGCCTCATCATCACATTCTTAAGGCCCACTCAGATTGGGGCCTCTTACATCCAACTGCATTCCTTTCACTGTTCAGTACATATTAGGAGGCTCCTACGTGGTACATTTTTTATTTTGTCCATAAAGAGAGGAAAGATCTAAATTTGTTGGAGCGGCTAGGTGGTGCAGTGAATAGAGCACCAGCCCTGGAGTCAGGAAGACCTGAGTTCAAATCTGGCCTTAGACACAACACAAAAACTAGATGTGTGACTTTGGGCAAGTCACTTAACCCCAATTGCCCTCCAAAAAAAAAGCAAAACAAAAAAAGATAGTTCAATTTCATTTAGAGGGCAGCTAAGTGGCTCAGTGAATAGAGCACTGGCACTGGAGTCAGGACGACCTGAGTTCAAATCTGACCTCAGACACTTAACACTTACTAGCCATGTGACCTTGGGCAAGTCACATAACCACCACCGCCCTCTCCCCCCACCCAAAAAGATCTAAATTTGATGTCTTCTTTCGGTCAATAAGTACTCATTACAAAAATGACTAAGGAATTAACTGGCTGCTATAACCTCTTAATTATTTCATTTCTGGACTGCACAGATACCACTGGATTTTGGGGAAAGTATTACAGAATAGTTTTTGTTTTGTTTTGTAGCATTACAATAAGTATCTGGGAGTACATTTTGGAGCTGGACACCAAAATAAGTAACTGTCTTATGGTCATGAAAGATGGATCAGTAACAAAACAGATTCTGTTTTTTATTTTTTTGGGTGAATCACTGTTAAGTATTCTGGCTTTATTTTCCTTTTACATCTTTAATATTTTGAGATTCTAGGAATGTTGTAGTGTTCCCCCCCCCGCCTTTTCATTCTCCCTCCCTCCCCCCTTTCTCTAGAAATCCTCACTGCTATGTAATTTCTCATTATCATACTATAAAAATAGTTAAATGAAAGTAACACACATTATACCTGTGATAGTTGTGCCATCTATTTTCTTGAATGCCAAAATTGTATACCAAATGAATTATTCCCTCCTGAAATTTTCAGAGCTATCAAGGAAATAAATGCCAGCAATTAGGATATTTTTCCAAGACTGAATTTCAAGCCCTCCAAAAATTTAGAAATAAGTCTTGATTTAGAGAATCTCAGAATTTATCTTACAAAGGAATGACAAAATAATTTCCTTAGGCACATGTGTGATCAGGTCACTTCCCTTCTCAAAAGCCATCAGTATTGGGCGCAGTGAGTAAAGCACTGGCCCCAGAGTCAGGAGGACCCGAGTTTGGTTCCAGCCTCAGACAATTACACACACATACACACACACACACACAAACTAGCCGTGTAACCTTGGGCAAGTTAATTAACCCCAATGCCCTTCAAAAGGCAAAAAAAAAACAAAAACCCATCAGTATTTCCTTTTGCCCACAGGATGAAAAATACAAACCCCTTAACTTAACATTCAAGGTACTCCATAATTTGACTTCAAACTACCTTTCCTGCTTTATTTCACATTATCCCTTCTTCATGCTTTCTTACATTTCATCTCTAACCTCTACGTATTTGACCAAGCTATCGCTCATGCCTAGAATGTTTTCCCATCTTCCTATATGATCTCTGACCAATTAAATACTACTACTACTACCACCACCACCACCACCACCACCACCACCACCACCACCACTACTACTTGTTCAGTCATGTCCAACTCTTTATGACCCCATTTGTGGTTTTCTTGGAAAAGAAATGGGGAGTTTGCCATTTCCTTCTCCAGCTCATTTTACAGATGAAGAACTGAGGCAAATAGGGTTAAGTGACTTGTTCAGGGTCACACAGCTAGTAAGTGTCTGAGGTCAGATTTGAACTCAGGAAGATGAGTCTTCCTGACTCTAAGTCCAGGGCCCTGGACTCTATCCACTGTGCCACCCAGCTGCTGTTGCTGCTGCTAGCATTTACAAGCACTTTAACTATCTAGGCAGCTTTAAGGCTTTAAAAGTACTATACATCTATATTTCATTTGATCTTCATGACAACCCTGGGATGTATTATTATTATCCCCATTTTACAGAAAAGGCAACTGAGGCTGAAAGAAGTCAGATGACTTGACCAGTTAGTGTCTGAGGCTGGATTTGAACTTTAATCTACCTCTCATCCAGGGCTCTTACTTATTGTCCCACCTTGCTGTCTTCAAGTTTTAGTTCAGAATTTACCTCCTTTGTAAAACTTTTCTTGATCTCCTTGAATTAAGAGTCTTTCCTCTCTCCAAATAACCTTATATCTACTTATCTTTGTGGCTGTTATATTTTCTCCATGTAAACTCCTAGAGGACACAGACTCAGCTTTTGTCTTGACAATCAATTCAACCACCATTTATCAGTCTGCTGCTTGCTGGTCACCAGCCATGCCCAGGCATGGAGACAAAATAGAAAGAGTATCTGACTCAGGAAGCCTAAATTCTAAGGAAAGGATACAACCCATCTATAAGAAATAGATACAAAGTATATACAAATTATACACAAAGTCTTCCTGAATGGTAAGTGATGAAAATAACAAGTGGGTTGAGGATAGGAATTAGGAACAGCCCCGTGTAGGACTCGGTGGCTCCTGGAACTGGGCATTAATATGAGTTAAGAATCATAAAAGTTTTACCAGCATTTAGCACAAGAGCATATTACCAGTGCCCACTAAATTGCTGTTGAATTGCTGAAACACTAGTTTGGGAGAATAGTCAGCTGCAGTCTAGTATTCTAAGTTTTCTCTCACACAATGTTTTAAAATTTCTTTCTCTTACCCCTCTTCTCTTGCTGTTTTCACAAAATCATCTGGATATACACACACACACACACCATACTTCATTTTTTTTTTAAATCTGGCTATTCTGTATCAATCAGTTATCAGTCAATCATTCCTAGAACTGGTGACCCATTCAATTTTGAGATCCAAGCAGGAAAAGCTTATGAATGTCTTTAAATGAACTCTCAAGATACCATTATGACTAAATAGTACACACCTTCATTAATTTCCTAGATTTCAATCCATTGATGACAGGTATTTTAAATCACTAGAAATCTATTATCTGTGATAGCTTAATCTTGAGTTACAGAAAACTATTCTCTGCTACCACTTCCATAAGTACCAAGCAAAAACTACAAATTGTTCTGTAGGAACTTTTATATTAGTGAGCCAGGCATCCTGATTGAATAACTCAAATACTATTTCTACTTATTCTATGAACAACCTCCCACACAAAATTGTGCTCCATATTGCACATACAGACCATAAAACTAATGTACATAAAAGTACATTAATGTGTGCAAATTACTCACAGTGAATCAATCTATAGGAGAGTCAGAAAGAGAAGTCAGACTTTTGAACTTGGATATTTTAGTACTATCTATTAAACAAAAATGTTAACACAGAGAGAGCTGTAAGATATTCAACCATATTAGACATTAGTACATTAAATCAAGTATACTTAATCACTATAAGAACTTCAGAAGTCATAGTTTTAAAGAAACAAAAGTAAGTATATTTATGCAAGACAATGCTCACTAGAATGGCAAAGAAATGAAAGAACGATGGCATTTGTTTCCGAAGTAGTCAAAGTAAGAGATAGGCTTGTTGAGGCCCCTAATAACCAAAAACTAATGATTGAATCTCGATAAGCTAATAATGGAGGTGATAAGGACAAAATAAAGTCAATAAAAAGGTATTATTTTTCTTTAACTACTGTGTAAATCAAAAGGAAATAGTTCATACATCTGCTTTATATTATCTGGCCTTTCCCCCATAAAAATAAAAATAGATAGCTCAAGTCAAAATAGACTTCCTTAAATATGCTAACAAATTTATACACACACACACACACACACACACACACATATATGGCTCACAAAGCAATTTCTTCACAATAACTCTCTAGAGTAATCCAAGTATTATCACCCACATTTTACATATGAAATAGACTTTCAGAGTCAGGGTGAGAGGTTTAAAAAAAAAACCCAAACCTGACACAGAATCACAACAGAGCAGTGTCAGGAACATATAGAGGATACAGTATCCTGGAAGAAGTGGTCAACAGTGTCAAACATGAACTAGGGAAAAGTCAAGAAGGATGAAAACTGATTTTTAAAAAAAGGTTATTGAATTTAGCAATAGAGATCATCGGTGACTCTGGAGAGAACAGTTGTGGTAGAGAAATCTGGCCAGAGTCAGACTGAAAGGGTTTTGGAAGTGAGGGAGAGATGAAATATTGTAGACAAGGAGTAGAGACAGTTTTTCTAGAAGTCCAGCTATGAAAAAGAGGAGAGATACAGGACAGATAATTCCAGGGGATGGAGATCTGAGCATGTTTATAGGCCAATGGGGATAAGAAGAGGTTGAATATAAGAGAAAAAGGGGAAGGATCAAAGGGGAAACCTCTGGAAGAGGCAGGAAAGAATTGGGAACAAGGACATGAGAGGAGGAGTTGGTGCTGGCAATGAAGAAGGCATCTCATCATCTGAACCTGGAGCAGAGGAACATAGACTAGGAGATGATGTCGAGTACATTTGAAGTGTGGAACTGGGGAGAAGAGGAAGTTCACAATGGATGTCCTAATTTTTTCCGTTCATAAGTCTGCTTTTCAGCCTGTTTGGGTAGGTGTCTCCTTCCTTAGTCACCACTCCACATGTGTTCCTCCTGTAGTTTCAAAATCAGTTAAAGAAACTGACTTTCTCCAGCAGAGAAATGTTCCCAGGTCAACCCTTTAAATGCTATATATAGTTTTGATAACAGTTTGATTTTTTTGTGTGTGACCATGTCCACAATTTTAACTCATTTGAGATAGAAAATTTATGATTTTTAAAAGCAGGTAGAAAAAGATTAGTAAAATAAAAACGTTATACAGAACTGTTATTAATGTTTCTTGATGTTTCCATGACTAATAATAACTTCAATTGTACTGTGTCCTGAATTCATTTGGACAAACCAACACCCTAAGTAAAGCCAAAATACAAACCAAAAGTTGACACTAGAGAAACATTCCAAATTAGGAGAAACAGGAAGAAGGAAGCACACATAAAACCAATTCCAGCATTGGAAAACAGTCCCAAATAAGGGTGCATTAGCAAGTTATTTTGCCGTGGTGAAATAACAAATCAGATATTGTGCTTTCTGAAAATCAACTAAATGAAAAAAATGAACAAAGATGTTGTGCTTCAAATGTTGTGCTCATTTCCAAAGCAATGACTAGAAAGAAAAAAAAATCATTTATTAATTAGAATGTTATTGAAAAGATGTAAAGCTCATTTCTTTATTAAAAATCTTTTATTTGGCTAGCAATGGGGGAGACAAAGGAAAAATTATTTGATCCTCTGTAATATCCCTAATTCTTCACATAAAAATCTCCATTAAGTTAGTGCTAGGGTTAAGTCAATAAAATAAAGCAGAATTACACATAAAACAAAACCGTGGCTGTCTTGGGAGCCTTGTTCTAACCAGTAGTTTCCATGGATGTCTGTCTCCTTTTAAATACCAAAATTTTTAATGAATTCACAAATTTTTCTAAAATGTATTGGAAATGCTTTTTTTAAGAATTAATGTACTGACCATAATTAAACTTTTTTTTTAGTTAGGATCATCATTACAATACAATGTTAAAGTAGAAAGACAATGTAGTGATCACCTACTCTTTTACAAGTAAAGAAATATTATGGTACTAAGTTGACACATAAAAACAATCTTCTCAGAGCCTACTGGAATATGTAGAGCTATGTGTCCCTGCACTTGTTTCTTGTTCTGTTCTCCTGTTTCTGTTTCTCCTTATTTCTAGTCTCTGCTATCTATTCCCTGTTTTCTTTAGTTTCTCTCTCTTCTCATACCTCCAGACTGTTAGTGGTAAGACTTTTTAGCAGCTTTTAATTTGCTTCTCTTAATCTTCAATAGCCTAATGTGTAAAATTAAAGTAGCTTGAAGTGATGGCATAAGGCCTCTTCTATAAATAACATGTGTGGACACTTAGTCATCTATTTTGGCTGTTTAGTTCCTTTTTGCTTAATTTTTGGTGATGTGATGGAGAGAGAATGGAATGCTGGTACAATGATGTCTGTAAAAATCTGTATAGATAATATATAAGTATACATAGACACATGTATACACCCATAAATACATACACATGCACACATACATATTGTTGTTCAGTCATTTGAGCCATGTCCCACTTTTTGTAACCCCATTTAGGGTTTTCTTGGCAGAGATACTGGAGTGGCTTGCCATTTCCTTCTCCAGGTCATTTTAAGATGAAGAACTAAGGCAAACAGGGCTAACTTGCCCAGGTTCACACAGCTAGTAAGTATCCAAGGCCAGATTTGAATTCATGAGGATGAGTCTTCCTGACTCCAGGTCCAGCACTCTATGCACTGCTCCACTTAGCTGCCCAGGATTTGATTTATACTCAGCTTTTTAGGAACACACCTGTTTTGTCAAGTAAAGCACACCTGTCCTTAAATATGGAATAGTAATAAACTGAACAAGCAGCAATATGCCCTGAATATTATTTCTACTACAAAGGGAAATTTAGGCACCTAACTCATATAGAGCTAAATTTCATTAAGCCTGTTTAATGTTTGATGCTACTGAAAAGTTGCCCTTTCATTAATTTCATTACAACATACCTGGGTGTGAGCCTTAGAATGAATGTTCACACCTGTGAGCAGAGTCTGTTCTCATAGCTGCAAGGGATTCCTTTTAACTTCATAATTGTGAGACAGCATCTTGGAAACCTTGAGAAGAAGCATGCCAAAAAGCATCCTTAAGGATCATCTATTCCCCAATCACTCTTATGAACGATCTTGGCGAAGCTCATTGTTGATTTCTTTACTTTCCACTTCTGCAGCAATACATTCACACCCCTAATTCCGTGCTGTCTTTATGAATTGGTTACTACACACAAAAAATACATCTATTGATGAAGCAAGTTACAAGAGACATTTAAGTCTCTTCCCTCTGTTAAGGTAAAGGTAAATATACTGTAGTTGGGTGTAATAAGAGTACTCATCTTGTAGAGCAAGCAGATGTAATAAGAGGACGGATCTGGTACAAAATCTTTATCCAGTTTTAGAAGACTGCCATGTCCAATCTACTTGGATAAATAAACAAGAGAAAAATGTCTGTCCTGGATAGCATGCTTCTATATGAGAGCTACTCATAACACCAAATTTGAATCTTAACTCCTCTATAAATAAGCTGTCAAGTGCATTCTACAATTCAACACATTTAAGCATATATGAATTGTCATTTTGGCAGGTGCTTATTTGTAGTCTAAGATTTGGTCATAGGATCATAGCTCTAAAGCTGGGAAGGATCTTAGAAGTCATCCAATAAGCTCAGGCCACGAGAGGTTAAATTTTATGCCCAAGGTCACCCAGGTAGTAGGTGAGATAGCTTGGATTTGATCCAGTCTTCTATTTTCAAATCCTATCACACTTTCTACTGCACCATGCTTAAAATAGTATTTTTTTTTATCCTGAACAAGTGTGAGTTTGTCCTTTGTGGAAATAATGTGCCCTATTTATATAAGAAAAATGGACTGGCCTAATGTTAACTTCCATAATTTTTAAAGTTAAAAAATATCTCCAAGGACTTAACTACTATAAAATGTAATCATATTAGATCACAGACAACTTAAAAGGAATTTTCCATTATATATTTAAGAAAGCTAAAGAGTAGAAAAAGGAAGATTGGGAAAAAATTAAATATATTATTAAATACTCTTGCGTCATTTTTTTTTTTTGCTTTTTGGAGGGCAATCAGGGTTAAGTAACATGCCCAAAGTCACATGGCTAGTAAGTGTGTCAAGTTTCAGAGGCTGGATTTGAACCCAGGTACTCCTGACTCCAGGACCTGTACTCTATTCACTGTACCACCTAGCCGCCCCTATTGCTTCATTTCTTGTGGGAGTTTTTAGAACTTCTCTCATCCTAAAAAAATTACACCAGCCACTATCAAAAAACACTTTTCAAAAGAGGAAATATTAATGATACTTATTCAAAAGTGTTCAACCTTATTAATGAATAGAGAAATAAAAATAAAAACTGTTAGGTACCATACCTTGAGCCCATTAAGTGGGAAAAAAAATCATTAAAAGCAATGATAGAATGTTGGGGAGGTCATGTACAAAGAGACAACAAATTCAGTGCCAATTTACACAATCTTTTTGGAGAAAAATTGGTAATATACAAGAGGTATTTTAAAAATCACATCCTTTGACCCAATAATTTTTTTATTCAGACTATTATCATGCAAGTGTTAATAAAATACACACAAGCAATAAATCAAAAGAAACATTAAGAACCTACTATGTGGCAGCACTATGCTGGGGCTATAAAGACAAAAATTAAAATCCTTGACCTGTTGTTCATGCATACAATCATTCAAAGATGCTGATAGCAGCATTATTTGCTATTTTAAAAGAAACTAGAAGTAACCTAAATGTCCAACAGTAGAGGAACAATTAAATAAATTAATGTACATATTAATGTACAATAAATTAGATTACTAATGTTGTTCAGTAGTGTCTGACCCTTTGTGACCCCATTTGGCACAGACACTGGAGTGGTTTGCCATTTCCTTCTCCTACTCATTTTACAGATGAGGAAATTGAAGCAAACTGTGTTAAGTGACTTGCCCAGGATCACCCAACTCGTAAGTGTCTAAGGCCAGATTGGAAGTCAGGAGGATGAGTCTTCCTAACTCTGTGCCAGGAGCTCTATCCACTATACCACCTAGCTGCCCATATCTAATGGAATGTCATGTTGCAATTAAGACTGATAGTATAAGGAAAACAAAGAAGTCTAAAAAGACATTTAAGACATCATGCAAAGTAATGAGAATGAAGGGACAGAGAATCTTGATAGGGAAAGGGAATGACTGAAAAGTTAAGACATTTTGTAGGTGTTTAACTTAAGTATAAATGAGTTCTTTTGATTTTTAATGATAAGCTTATACTTTTTTTTTTACTTTTAATCTCATCCACTCCTTCCCCCCCACTCCCACCCCCCTTTTTACAGTGGATCAGGAAAATACCTTTAGGCAGACTACTCATTAGGAAATTGACTCATTAAAATGAATTGATTCTAAGAATGGCCTTTAAATCTCTAGGGAATCTAGAGTAAATTTTTCTTATTTCCTCCTCTTCTTATCTCCATTTTTTCAATCAGATAAATTGGTGAGCAAATATTTGTTTAGTATCTACTATGTGCTCGACAAAACTGGGATAATAATAAAAACACACACATACAGAAAAGACAAAACGTTTCCAATCTCCCAGAATCCTCTGCCTTTGGAGAGAAAACAAGCAGACAATTAATTCTTAAGAATAAATTAAGGAAAAAGCAGTAAAATATCTAAAAAGCCCTGAGTATCCATAACCAGGAAGACAGAGCCCAGTATAATTCTATGCTGAATTCTGTAGGCAGTAGCTGAGACTTCATGGGGGAAAGAATGTGATTTGGGAACAAAGTGTCAATGCAATATGTTGAACTAAAAAGCACATGCTGCCAGCTAGGGAAAAGTGAGACACTGAAACCTGAGACATAGAACACTAAGTAAGTACAATATGGTGATGGAGACAGGAAGAAGTAAGTAAGTTGGACTTTGAGTCTCACCTTTATATTGCATTGTCATATTCCAGTTGTGTTTATACAATAAGGAGATATCTAAGCTTTAACAGAGTCACAAGGAGTCAGGGCTACCATAGAACTCTGTGTATACAGAAAACAGGCACTGAATAAATGTGGTTTTACTTGAATGATTCTTAGGTGAAGAGTTATTAAGATACACACTATCTGTCTAATGTGCCACCTCAAGGTTAAACAGAGAACCCCAGGATATAAAATTATGAGATAAAATAACAGAGTAAACCATTGCTTTAGGGGATACTCAGGGACACCAACCCAATCTTGATTGTAAGTGGGACAGACAGCCTACTCCTTTCCTCAGAGCAAGGCCAAGCAGCTCTTCTCATGTCTCAAGTCACCTTTTCATGTGTTTAATAAGGAGATGCCAGCAGTCTGGATAAAGGCATCCTATGGGATCAAGGAGGTAGTGTAATTTACCTTATTCCTCAAAAGACAATGGAATGTTCTACAGTAAAATGTGTAGTACAGCTATCAGGCTCCAGTCTGTGATCTTATTTTCAGCAAGATGAATTTTCACCACTGGGTAGGACAAGTCTCAGTTGCAAATTTGGATGCAACAAGAATACTAGCAACTAGTATTTAAACAACACTTTAATTTTTAGAGAGCGCTTTACATATCAACTCTGGGACATAGGTACTACTATAATCCCCATTTTACAGATGAGGACTTAGTTGCACACAGAGGTTAAGTGACTTTCCCTAAGCTCATACAGATAGTATGTATGAGTCTAAGGTAGGATCTGTTCCAGTCTAGTATAGGATAGTAGGATAACTCCCAATCTAGCACTCTAGTCAATGGGATAAGGTTCTTTCAGCTTGTTTTCTAGACCCCAAATCCAAGGAATAATTTCCACACTCAGATATACTGGTTCCTAGGACTTGCTCTTGCTTGTGGATAAGCCAATAAATCTACATCTCATCTCCTAGCTCTCTGACCTTCAAGCCCAGATTGGCCATCTGGCTTATTCTCTCCAATCCACCTTGATCAGCATGATATTTTTGCTGCCCCTAGTCCACTGGAACAAGGGTGAGAAGTATAAGTATTAATTTCTATCCTTAGGGACAGCAAACAGGGAAAGAGGGCCAGGAACAAAAGGAAATACACTCAACCTGGGTCAGTGGACCATATTGCTTGCTTGAAAGTAGTCACAAGGTCTAAATAAATAATATTCTTCTTACTACTTTTTACTGCAAATAACATAATTAGTTGGGCATATTGAATTAAATAGGCTCTGGGGTCTTTTGCCTAGGAATTCCAAAAAATAACTTACATTTGTTGTTACTATGGAGAAATGAGTGATTTCAAACAATCGAATTTTGCAAAGGATCTTTTGGAAAACAACTCTATAAGCTGAGGACAACAAATGCTTCTAAATTCCCACCAGAGGAAATCTCCAGCCTAACCAAAACAGGCTGAAAAGTCACATCCTTCTGAAAACAACATTTCCTAATCATCTGTAATAGACAACATAGCAAAAGTCAATTTCATCAATAACACATGGGAAATTTTAAAATGTGACCCATCAAAATAAAAGCTTTGTCAGTCAACAACAAATGGCTGCTTTCCCAAATAAATCAACAGTAGCTTGGCATAATTTGCTCTTCTGGAAAATAAAGTTTTGCTCTTTCCTCATCTTGCTCTCCCCACTAATGCTATGCTCAAGACATTGTAATCCAACCCCCAGACAAGCCTAGAAATCTGTTCCTCTTTAATAGGAAATTTGCTGTGTACTAGGAAATGTGTTCATTTCTTCTTTCAAAAATTTCTTTGACATCAATTTTTTTTAAAGAAGCAAGCATTATTGTTAATTCAGTCTGAAGCAACTATGACATAATAGCAAGACCTGTGCTGTCCTGTTAATGTCCCTAAATTAGTTTCCCCATCAGTAAAATGAGAACTATAGCATTTGCATTATTATCTACTACACTGATTTGTTAGGAAGCTCAAATGATGCAAAGGAATGATTATTCCAGGGTTTCAAATAATCTTAGTGCAGTTTAAAGCTTTACAGAGATTTGTGGGACACCCTGTAGAAATAATAGGTATTTTATCATTATGATTATCCTAGAACATCTGAATTGAAGCATTTGCCCAATACAAGATAATGTCTAGTAGATTAAAGCAGCTAAACATTTGATTATCTTGAAGGTCAATGCAAAGAAAAAAATTTGGATAACATTTTTTTAAAAGAAGCTACTAGCAAGAAATTTCCTAAGAAATGTGAAACTTTACCATCTTTTTCTTAAAACCACCAAGCCTTGTGTCCCACTACTTTTAGTCTTTTTAGGAAATATAAATATATTTTTTCAGCCTTAAAGTGACAGCAACACTTCACAGTAACAAGTTATTTATCCAAAAGGAGTGGAAGATAAAGTGTTCGAAATAGGAGCATTTTCTAGATAATTGATTTACTCTTTTTTTTGGAGACCATTTTCAACAAAAAATTTCTAAAATGTACTGCACAATCTTTATCTTCTTAAACAGGATGCTGAACATGTTTTTCTTGAAGACTGTCATTATTATGAACATCTGTTGCTGTGTTGTATAATAATGTGATTGTTGACTTTTTAATTTTTCTGTCTCCTCATTCTATATCAGAGAATCAGTTACTGCTTCTACCATCACTGTACTTCCAAGTCTTCTGGTGTTTCTGACCTTTTAAGCTACTATAGATTTTTAAAAATGAAATAAATATTAGATATCATACACTAGTAATTAAGTAATATTAAAATATCATATTACATAGCTAGCATTTATGTAGTGCTTTAAGCTTTTCTAAGTGCTTTACATATGTTAATTCATTACATCCTCACAACCACCCTTTGAGTTAGCCACAATTGTTGCTCAGCCATATCCCATTCTTTGTGACACCATTTGGGGTTTTCTTAGCAAAGATACTGGAGTGGTTTGCCATTTCCTTTTCCAGATCATCTTACAGATGAGGAAACTGAGGCAACTAGGGTTAAGTGACTTGCCCAGGGTCAGACAGCTAGTAAGTGCTGAGGCTGGATTTGAATTCATGAAGATGACTCTTCCTGATTCCAAGCCCAGTACTCTATCCACACCTAGCTGTCCCAGGTATGATTATCCTTATTTTATAGTCAGGGAAACTTAAGGCATAGAGAGGTGAAGCTTCTCACATAGTTAGAAAGTGTCTGAGGCTAGTCCTATTGGAGTGAGGACTTACTTTTAGAATGGAGCTGTATTTAGGAAGATCCAAGTCGCCAATATATACTACTATACTACAGAAAAGCAAATCTGAAAAAGACATACAAAGATACAGATCATTTCAGGAATAAATGTAGGCTGACACCTGTGAATAAGATGGTCAAATGCAGACAGAACTGCCTTATAAAAATATTTTTAAAAGATGGGGGGAGGAGAGGAAGTGGAATTAGATGAAACTGTGTCTAGAAGAAATGTAATACACTGATTCCTTACAAACAGGAATCTATCCTTTATTTTTTAAATGTATAAAGTCATAACTAAATGAGAGGATTGGACTAAAGGATCTTTATACTCTCAGTTCCTAAAAAATATTATTAATCTACACAACTATTGACCATCTTAGATCTTTAAAAAAAGAAAAAAAAGAAAGGCAGGTGCATTTTTTCCTCCTAGTTTGAGACTTTAAGGAGCAGTGATAGCATATAACCCAATAAAACACACATGAATGTTGAAGCTTATTCTCTATGACTGTTTACTTGATAGCCTAGAGCAAGAGGCCAGATAAATCTAAAAGTGTTTGTGCATGGTATAGTAAAACAAGCACTGGATTTATAATCAATAGACATGGGTTTTAATCCTGATAAATCACTCCAAACCTCTGGTTTTCAGTTTCCCTATCTCTCAAATGAAAGGGTTGGACTAGAGACTTTTAAAATCCACTCCTGCTTTAAATCTATGACTCTAAAATCCTAAGTAGAAATATTTTACCTACTCTTTTTATTAAAAAAGCCTTGGTTTAATGTTGTCCTTAGAGTTCATGCTCAGGGAACTTCCCCATAGATGAAACCACTTTATAATGAGTTCATTTGGTTATCTGAGTAAATAATCCAAGGAAGACTTGTCTTTGACTAAACTGCTCTCTATCATACATAGCAAAGCTCACAAGCAAGGTTTATAGCCCAAAACTGAGTTTTCAGAGAAACTAGCTGGCCAGGGCCCTTTAAAGGTGTTTTGGAAGAACACTTTGGTTTTGTGACTTTTAGGAACTAATTTCATGACTATTTAAAATGTTGCAATGGCTCTCTGAAACTACAGATCTGGATGTTATATGGGCTATGGAAAAATGCAAAGAACTCTCTAAATGAGATATGACATGGTCAATTCAGTACATAATGTCCAAAAGACCTAACAAGCAGCTGACCTGAGTGAAAATGTGAATTTGAATGAACCCATAGTCCTGCAGCAGCTCCAAAGAGGAAATCCTTCCTGTGGAGGTAATTGCTAAGCAAAGGGATAATTCTAAAGGATTATTAAGTAGGAGGGGACTAATCACATCAGCATAAATGGCTTAGCTTGAAGAGACAAAATGTGATTCATTCCAGTTCTGGCTGATTGTAGGAGATTGGTCTTCCTAGGCTAATGAGAAAGAAGATCTGGTAAAGCCAGCCCTTCACTCTTTTAATCAGGTAGATGGAAAGGCCTTTTGTTCAGCATTTCCTGAAGTAAAATCAGAAAAACTGGATCTGGGCTGAGGAGCACCTTTCTACCCTCTAAGCTTTCAATCTGACATTCTGGAGGATTCCAAATCAGCTCCTTCTTACTTGCCATGGGTATGTGGATTAATAGAACAAAACATTCTCCTCCTGAGGACAGTCATTTAAACCAGCATACTGGTTAGAAAAGCTTTAATAAACTACAGCAAATTTTGGGACAGATGTGTGATGCAGTGGATAGTGTGGGGACTGAAGTCAGGAAGACTATGAGTTCAAATCTGGCCTTGGACACTTATAGTTGTGTGACTCTGGGCAAGTCAATTAACCATGTTCACCTCAGTTCCTGATCTGATAAATAAGTTAGAGAAGGAAATGGCAAACCACTCTAGTATTTTTCTTAAGAAAACTCCAAATGAAGTCACTAAGAGTTGGACATGACTGAACAGGCTGGCTCCTTGACTTCAGAGAACTACCACTTTTAGCAGCCCCATTGACTTGTACAGTGATGTATCTCTAAGAGAAGCAATTTCTTTCCCCCCAGTAAAAATTGCCCTCACTTAAAAAAAAAAACTATTTTCTTAGATACCATTTAATAAATTATTAACAATAATTTTTTATTGTTTCCCAACAACTTCCACTGATATGAAGGTAGCAAGCAGCTCTGCATACCCCTTCTGTAGTAAGAATAATATTCAGATGACTCAGGTTCAAAGTTGGGTCTAAGATCTCAGTATGATAATGTTATGAAAGTGTGTTTCTTTAGAGTAAAAATACTGACCCAGATATTTCCTTTATCATCAGCAATTCCTTTGCCACTGAGTTGACAAAAGCAAGGCTTCAGAAAGATGCCTATCAACCACCATCACTACTAGCACAATGTTTCAGTAAAAGTAATCTATGAGAAGAAATACTTTGTACTAGTAATGTCTAGACTTAGTTAAAAACAACAGCAACAATTTGAGAATGTTCTATGGGAGCTAGCAAACTCACTTGTTAATTTCCTTTAAAAGTATCTACTGTAACAGGACAAGAAATTCAAGAAAACATATACAGATATACCACATTATAATTATTGTTTAAGTATTTCTGAATAAAACAAATATCACTACAATATATTGTTAAACACAAATTCATATAAATACAAAGACAAACTTTTCTGGTTTTTAAAAAAAATTATACTAGTTGAACTGTATCATCTATAATTGTACTCATTCTGGGGAGAGAATGGTGGGATTTTTTTTCAGTATTTGCAAATTGTACAAGTGTCCTTTGGTCACCTATGCAATGTAAACTGTGAAGAGCAGTTTAAAAAATTCAACACACACAGGTAGAACTCAATTAAATCATGGCTCCTTGAGAAAAAAAGAATCCTGTTCTCAATGATGTGATATAACACACTAGTTGCATGTAGGTCAGCAGCCTAAGACAAGAAAAAGGATTTTTTTAAATTTAAAGTCGCAGAAATATTGTATATTGTTAAAGTATAACCGGTTGATCACAGCTTCAAGAGGGAAAATATATTGTCATGTATCCTACTAAATAATTTAGCAATTCTTTAGCCCACATACAAAGCCCTCATTACATAAGTTTTGACATATAAAACGTCTGGGAAGTAAACATGAGCGCCAACTAGAAATGAGTTGATATATTCTGTACCTGTTAAGTTTCAAGATGACTTTCAGGAAAAATTTCAAGAGAAAAATGGAACAGTCCAAATAAGTGGTGAAAAGTCAGTCATTGCTTATCAACCAGGGAATGGCTAAACAAACTGTGGTACATGAGTAGAAAAGAATATTCTTGTGCTCTCAGAAATAACAAATATGAAAAATTTAGGGATGAATACCAAGACTCATGAACTGATGCAAAATGATGTAAGCAGAACCAGGAAAAACAATGCAATAATTACAATAATGTAAGTGGCAAGACCAAAAAAAGAAAAGGAAGAAAATGAAACATTATAAAGTATTAATGACTGATGTTTGGCCCCAGGAGAGAGTAGAAAAATCCCTGGCAGACAGGAAGGAACTGACTATGGGTGTGGAATGCTGAATATCACACATGTGTGATATTCTCTCTTTCTCTTTTAAAAGTCTTTGTTTCAAGGGAGAGGAGAAACCAATATATTTGGAAATATAGGTGATATAAAACCAAATATATCAACAAAATAAAATTTCTAAATTGAAAGAAAAAAGGTCATCCATGACTTAAGTCCCTTCCAACTATATGGTATAACGGGGCTATGTTTCCCTGTGCCAGCAGAAAGAGGAAAAAGTTTCAAATTCATATGTCAAATATAACTGCAAATAAAAAGTAACAACAGAAACCACATCTGGGCTATAAAGGGAAAGTTCAAAAGGCTATTCTAAAATTCTTTGGATATTTCCCTTTCTCTATCAGCAATACAAGTGGGACATGTAATATTTTAAAGCATACTATGTGTGGACTCCTTTATTTACTGGCAAGGGTAACTATATGCACTTATCATACTAGATAAGAACAGAGAGTTTATAATACTTAAAGAAGAATGCAAACTACAGTGGCTAGGAGAGTGTTAAATTACAAGCCATCTGTTCTGATAATTTACAATGTGGCTTCTCCAATCTCCGCCAACACTACATAATATCTCTATGGCAACATACTAACATCAAATTAGGTTAGATCTTCAGTCTATTCACATACCAGGGAGCCAGATTGGTCAGCAAGTTCCTGATTGAACTAGGATCCTTTCTGCTTCAAAGATCTTCAAGCTATAAATGGGTTGTCCTTTTCTTTTTTTTTTAAATCCAACTGCCTTTTATCATACCTTAGATGTGTTTTGGACTCACTAAAACCAACCTATCACTAAATAATTTACAGATTTGAAGGTCACTGGAAGCATAAACATGGATCTAGCACTAGCATATGGCATCTTTCAATACAAAATCAAATAAGAAAAAAAATGGGAGGTACTAGATATAAATGAGGGTAACTACTCTAGTTTCCACCTCTATTGTTGACTTGACTTTTTCAGATTTTCACTTCTCCTTTGCCTGAAATGCTTTCCCCCCTTAGAATTAACATTGTATTTAGAATTAAGTTTTTTAGACTAAGTATCTGGTATTTTAAGTAGATTTAATATTAAGTATAATAAATGTTTAATATTTAGAATATTAGTACAGTGTTATACATATTTAGACTTAAGTCAAAATCTCAGCCTTTTCACTATCTTTGTGAACTCAGGCAAGTTATTTGATCCCTTTGGATCTGTCTCCTCTTCTGTAGAATGAGTGAGTTTGGCTAAATTATTTCTAAGGTCTCTTCACCTCTCAAAGTATGATCCTCTGATCTTAAGTCCCAGTTTCTAAATAAGCCCAAATTCTATCCTTTCAAACATTTATTAAGAACTTACTATGTGCATATATGTATGTATACGTGTGCACACATATACACACACATATATATTATATGTGTGTACACATATAATATATATGCATATTTTAATCTCTATCCTATGTTACTGCATCTGTCATATTGATGGTGCCTAAAAGGATAAACAACCTACTCACTGCATACTGTTATGTAGATTAAATAATGCCCACAAAGTGCTTTGAAGATGAAAACTACTTCAAGTGCTAAGCCATTTTGGGTTGAGCATTTGAAACCGAGAAACAAAGAAGACAGACCAAACATAATGAAAAAGGGCCACTGCCCAGCAGGAGATGCATGCTATTTCACAGATCTCTTTGGTCCCTTTTGAGGAATTCTACACATTAGTCAAAAAGTGAATCTACTTTAAATTACTTTTTTGATAATCACAGGAAAGGGTTCAGAACATTGAAAAGAACATCTTTTTAGCAGTTCATTTAATTCAGAGGGTACTGCTTGAATCAACTCCCAGAGTTAATCAAATATTCTTTTTTTCTGAGATGTTTCTTTTTAAGTTTAGTTAACATAATTTTATATGATGTGTCAATTATAAAGCAAACACAATAAAAATTTCAGCAATGAAGCACCTGCTATTTTATGCAAATTGAACAAAATTCTCATTTGGATTCTGTGATTCATGTGTTCCATTTCCATGTTCAAATCTTTCATGATAGTCTATGGAGTTTGCTCACAAACAGAAAGAAGCTACTAGTATGAAAAACTTGACTAAAATAAAAGAAAAAAGTAAGATTTTAAGTTAATAGCTAAGCATAGGAAGTTGGGGCTTCCCTTTAAAATCCCTCTAAACTGTTATGAACTAAAGAATCCTCAGCCTCAGCTGGGTTCACTCACTACAAAATACATTACAAACTATAGCGAAAGAATGTCTATCCTTTTCTCATCTAATATCAAAACTTTCTTTATGAATTTCTAGAAGAGTGTGCAGTAACCTTTTGTACACAATTAACAAATATCAAGGCACAGCCACCTTTTTTTTTCAAAGTCAGACATGTTATTTTTCTCTGACACCAAAAAAAGAAAAATCTGGTTTGAGTCTAAACCTAACAAAAATTTGTCAGAACCTTTTGTTGATTAGTGGGGAAGGAGAAATTACTTCACCAGCAAGTCACTGGTTATCTACAATCACAATATTCTTCCAGAATCAATTGATTCAGTTTTGCAGGGGCTGAGATGTGTTACTTATTCAGTTTAGCTCCCCTCTGCTTTCTATACCATGAAAAATTCTAAGCCAAGAAAACTTGACATTTAGCAAGCTAATTGTAAATCTTTTTCCTCACCAAAATGCCCAGTTTTAGAAAGGAATAGTACATAGAAAAGATGAAAAAGTAAATGACCTTTTGGCCTAAATTATCAAAACTGCATCCTATTCTTACAAAGGAAAAATGCATTATCTTAATTCATTCCTGGTGAGTCTATAGTCTGGGGAATTATACACCCACAGAGACACTTCCCAGAAATCCAAAAGAGCACTGTAGCAAAAAAGAAGCAACATTAAATCTACCTGAGGGGGTTCCAGGTGAAACAATAACTATTAATGCAAAAACTGTTTTTAGAGGCATTGGTAAGTGAAGTATTCCAACACAAAGATACAATTTGTTTCCTACACTAAACTCAGACTTTAATGGACTCCTGAAGAAAGATAAACTATAAATGACCCCTTCATAACCATTCTACATTAATTATGTGTATGTGTATTCATGTATTTATATACACACAAACTTTAAATTATTATTCATTGAACCTTTCCTAGGTTTCTTTGAACTGAATAATTTGGAAGATGATTTTCTTTTCATAATAATTGTTACCTTTACAAAAGTCATGATTAGGCTGTCATTTGTCACATATGATTTTGAGAAGACTATAAATTCCTTGAGAGCAGTAACTATATCTTTTTTTTCCTCCATTTCCCCATCCCCAGTGCCTAACACATAGTAGGCACTTAAATGCTTTATAAATTGACTGGCATTTTTCTAGGTTAATTTCTTCTGAATATATCAATAGAAAGTAAGGCACCAATGTGGCCTAGCAGTTCTTGTGTTAAATATACCTTTGGGAAGTCTCACAGCATTATTTCATCTATTCTGTTTTGGTAACTGATGGGCAATATAATGATTCAAATAGTAGTTGAGAACACTGGCTGCAGATCTGAATCTCAATTTAACATTAAATTAAATAGTAACCAACAATAATGATAATTAGCTATAGTATTAGGATATTTTTGAATAGTAACCAACTAACCAAACAAAACCCAAAACCCTAACAGACAAATTACAACTAAATTAGCAGTATGTATTTTAGTCATGTCACCTAGATAACTAATTGTAGTTTAAGATCAAAGATGTTTTAAAAAATTATTAAAAACATCTGGGTATTTCTCACAACAAAGAGGACAATTATATTCTCTTAATTCTATCAAACTTTAACACCGTAAGTCAAAAAAGAAAAAGGCAACATTTAAGAGTATTTTTTTTTACTTTAGAAAAAAATTTTGTACAAGCCAAGTAAAATCTGTATGTGCATGTTCTTAAATGAAAATAATACTTTCTACTTATGTAATGACCACTTCTCAAAATATTACCAACATTATGGTGGCACGATAATAGCTAGCCTTCTTCTTCCTCTCAAAATGGCAAAAACCTCAATGTAAAAATCAGCCTTGTACAGAGAAACTGATATTAAAGAGAAAATAGCAAAGAAAGTATGAGATTGCATCCTTGCCAATACTGGTCACAAGAGAGATTGGATGAGAAAGTGAAATCAATGAAAATCCATCACCACCACTAGAAAAACTGTTTAAAAGACAACTCATACTGACCGTATATAAGAGTTTGTATCATAGCTGGCATATTTATATAGTGCTCTGAAAGATGTTTTACATAAATCAAATTGTTTATCTTTCTGAAAGACAGCAACAGAATTCCTTTTTTTTCCAGTGTAAAAGAAATACCAAATGGGAAATAACCTTTCTCACAACCACAGCATTACATCTGATACAGAAGCATTGCAATGAATAACAGTTAGGATATGAGCAGATGCAATGACATAGCGATACAGTACCTGGGAGGCACTCCACCCACTGTGTTAAACTATCCTAAAAACAAGGCTTGGCAGCTTCTCTCCACTTGATTTCTTTCTCTCTTTCCTATGTAATCCCTTTTTTAAAATATCTCATTCACTTCAATTTTTTTTAAGCCTTTTAAAGATTTGGGGGTGGGAACTCATGATCTCTCTATCTTTCTAAAATGGGAACCAAGACTATCTGTCATCATCAAAGGCCCACCCTTTCCCCCCTTTTCTTTTGTAAATTTTAAAAAAGAAAAGTTCAAGATATTTTACAATGTGTGATAGGCTCCCTGTCTGACCTTCCAACCCCCAATTACAACAAAGGAAATTGTCTTTACAATGCTAAAATCCAAGTAAAGACAGACCAAAAAAAAAAAAAAAAGACAGCTGACATTTCAACCCGCAAATTTTTACCAAGAATTTGAGGCAGGTGGGAGCAAGTCGGTGAAAATTCAACATGCCTCAATTTGAAAGCTAAGTCTATGGTTAAGTTAAAAGTAGCATAATTTTTAATGAGGTAAGAAGAGAGAAGACATAAAACAACAAATTATAGGGCTCTTAATATAAGTAGAAATGTTTGCTATACCTTGGAATCTTAGGTGGTGATGAAGAAATAAGGCTTCATTTCATCTAGCATACTTTTCCTTGGAATAGCATGAGATTCATAAGCAAGGTGATAGAGTATGAATTAACTTTTCAACCACTGTATAAGATCACTCTATAACCTTAATGTAATATATTTTTTGTACACCAAGGTATAGATAGATACACACAAAGTTCAGATACTGCTGTCAGAATTATAAAACAATCATATAGTATCTTATTTAATTGGATACAGAGGCATCAACCCCTAGAAAGTTTGCTTATACTTACTGTCTCCACTTTCTTTTCTTTCACTTAATTTTAAACCCATTACAATCAAATTTTCCACCTTATCATTCAACTAAATCTGTTCTCTCCAAGTCAACAATGGTCTAAGGAGGCATTGCAGAACATTGGAAAGAGCCCCAGATTGGAGTCTTGAGAACCCTGATTCTAATCTTGCCTTGGATGAGTTGCTTAATCTCTTACAGCCTCAGTTTCCTCATCTGTAAAAGGAGAGAGCTAGATTAGATATCCTTAAAAGTTCCTTGAAACTTTCTATCTACTTTCCAATAATCTTACCCATATCTGTATCTTTGCCTAGGCAATCTCCCAAGACTGAATGTTCATTCCTTAACCTGTACTTCTTGGGATGCCAAGCTTTCTTCAGAGTGCAGCCCATGCCTCCTACAAAATGCCTTTCTTGATCCCACCAGTCACCAAAGCTTCCCCTTCTCAAAAAAAAAATTACTTCGGGGCTGCTAGGTGGCACAGTGAATAGAGCACCAGCCCTGGGGTCAGGAGGACCTGGGTTCAGATCCGACCTCAGACACTTAGCACAAAAATTAGCCATGTGACCTTGGGCAAGTCACTTAACCCCAATTGCCCTCCAAAAAGCAAAAAAAAAAAAATTACTTCATTGATAGTCTACCTATACTTATAAGCACAGTGTCTAGCACATAGTAGGTGCTTAAGAAATATTTATGGACTGATCAGTCTGTGCATGTTCTTAAATCTAATATAAGTGAATATATTGCTTCCTAGATAGATTATAGGGTCCCTGAGAGCAGGTACTCTTTTATTTTTGACTTTGTAATACTGAGAAGAGTGCCTGGTGTATAGATAATGCTTAATGCTTAATAAACGTTTCTTGGTTGACTGGTTAGATTGTATGTGCCTGGAGGTGGGAAAGAAATGTCTTCAGACAATACAATGTTTATGTTCCTTTCCTGTAAAACTTTCCCCTCCATTAGTAAGGGAAAGACTTTCTTAGTTTAGCCAAAAAGGGAAATATAAATTAAGGAATTTAAGGGAAAGAGAGTAAATAAGTATGTAACATTAGGAGCAAGGTGTAGTAGAAAATGTACTAGATTTGGAGTCAAAGTACTTGGATTCAAAACCCAATATTACATCTGATCAAGTGACTTGAACAAGTCACTTTACCCATTTAGACCTCAGTTTCTTCATCTGTAAAATTTGGAGGTCAAACTATATTATTTCTAAGGTCCCTTCCAACTGTACATCATTGGTAAATCAGTCATCCCATAGCTTCAGTAATATTGATTTTTTTTCCTATTGTATTTATATTACTCTTCATTTTGAACAGCCCATTTGACAAATAAGATCTGGTTCCTACTAAATCCTATCTTAACCGTGCCTTACCAACCCAGAAGCAGACCTTAGGGAAAAAGTTCTTTGGCTATTCACAAAAAAATTTAGATTATATCAAAAAGGTAAAGGCTAAGAATGAGGAATATGAAGATGTTTCCAGACACAAAACACTATGACTTCTACCAAATTAAATAATATTTGTAAAGAGTTTAATATAGCACTTGGAACATAACAGGTATTTAGCAAATGCTTATTCCCTTCTCTACATTTTTCCCTACCCTCTTGGTTCCCCTGGAAATAAAACAACTACCATATTTCAATGTGCCATATGAAATGTATGATAATTTGATTTTATTTCTCCAGAAATATTAATAAGGATTAGCCAATATCTGCTTGGCCAATTCTCTTTCTCTCTTCTCTCTCTTCTCTCTCTCTCTCTCTCTCTCTCTCTCTCTCTCTCTCTCTCTCTCTCTCTCTCTCTCTCTCTCACACACACACACACACACACACACACACACACACACACACACTTTTCTAGGGCACTGTTTTTGATTTATAAAATAGTGTGGCATTCTAATGTCAACTCAACAATTAACAACAATATTTAGCTATTACACAACTAATACCAATAAACAATTGTTTGTATTTGTGTAGTGATTTGCAATTAAGAAGTGTCTTCACATATAATCATCTCATTTGATTCTCATAACAATCCTGTGAGATAGCTAGTGTAAGCATTTACCCCATTTTACAGATGAGGTAGGTAACTGATGCTTTGAAAGATTAAGTGATTAGCCCTAGGTCACATAGCTAGTGGTGATAGACATGGATGCCTCATGCAACATCCAATTTTTCTTCCACTACACCTGAATGTCTTACAATAATCATCATTATTGAGAGATTAGAAAGTAATGTATACTTGGGGAAAAAGAAAACTAAACAAAACACAGAGGCCGGTCTTGTACATAGAAAGCAAAGGATAACTAGGTTCCATGAAATGTCAAGGGGCCTAGAGGTAGATTAAAGATTTTTTTCTGTTTGTCTGATTAGATGGTTTTTATAGGATGACATCGTCAAAAGTCATACGAAGTGAAAAGCCAAGGATGGACTGTAATCTGCCTATTGGGAAGAATACTTACCATCTTGTCCACAACATCTTGTATGTGTCCCCTTCCCTCCACCCACACAAGCTCTGGTATTCCTCACTATCCCCACCTGAGCAACTAGGAGGTGAAGAGGATAGAGTACCAGAGTACAAATGTGACCTCAGATGTGTATCAGCTATGTGACCCTAGGCAAGTCATTTTACTACTGCTTGCCTCTAGTTCTTCATCTATAAAATGAGAATAATAATAGCACCACATACCTCCCAGGGTTGTTGTGAGGGCCAAATGAGATAATAATTGTAAAGCACTTAACATTGTTCCTGACACATAGTAAGTGCTATATAAATGTTAGCTGTTATTCTTATTCTTGTTTTAATTAATTTGTTTGTTTACTTTTAGTTTACAAGATTCAATCCCACAATTCCTTGAGTTTTAAATTCTGTCCCCCTCCCTCCCCTTCCCCCCCATGGCAGCATACAATCAAGTATAGGATCTGCAAATACGTTCACATTAGACATTAGTCAGGTTATAAAGACGGATTGTATCAGATGGAATGAAAAATGGTAAAGAGGACATAAAACCAAACAAGAAAAAGAAAAAGATGAGGTAGTTTGCTTCAATCTGGATTCAAACTCAGTTCTTTCTAGTTCTTTCTCTGGATGTAGACATCTCTCTCCATCATGAGTCTTTGGGGATTGACTTATATCACTGCATTGCTGAGAAGAGTCTAGTCTATCAAAGCTGGTCATCACACATACGTTGTGTCTGTAATCGTGTACAAATTTCTCCTGGTTCTACTCTTCTCACTTAGCATCAGTTTATATAAGCCTCTCCACGTAAATATGAAGTCCATCTGCTCCTCGTTTCTTATAGCACAATAGTATTCCATTACATGCATATACCACAACTTATTCAGCCATTCCCCAATTGATGGGTACCCCCTTAATTTCCAATTCTTTGCCACCACAAAAAGAGATGCTATAAATATTTTGGTACATATGGGTCTTCCTCCCACTTGTATGATCTCTTTGGGATATAATCCTAGGAGTGGTATTGCTGGGTCAAAGGGTATGAAATTATTTATAGCCCTTTGGTCATAATTCCAGATTGCTCTCCAGAAAGGTTGGATCAGCTCACAACTCCACCAGCAATGCATTAGTGTTCCAATTTGCCCACATCCTCTCCAGCATTTGTCATTTTCCTATTCTGTCATCTTAGCCAATCTGACTGGTAAGATGTGGTACCTCAGAGTTGTTTTTATTTGCATTTCTCTAATCCACAGTGATTTAGAGCATTTCTTCATGTGCTTATAGATATCTTTCATTTCTTTCTCTGAAAACTGCCTGTTCATATCCTTTTACCATTGTTATTTTTATTCTTAATTGTTAGCAGCATCACCACTTCTCACCTAGACTACTGAAATAGTCTTTTTTTTAAAGCCAATTATGACCAGCTCTCCTGAAGACTGCTTCTGTGAATAACTTTAAGGATCTAATCAAATAGTATAGTGAATTCTCTGTTTATTCAGCAATAAACTAAAGCAAAACATTCAAGAAATGAAAGCACAACATTCACAAGGGCATAACATAACTTATTACTAAGGAGGCCACATAGTCTTTTTTTTTTTTTGCTTTTTTTTTGGAGGGGGGAAGGCAGGGCAATTGCGGTTAAGTGACTTGCCCAAGGTGACACAGCAAGTAAATATTAAGTATCTGGGTCCAGATTTGAACTCAGGTTCTCCTGATGCCAGGGCTGGTGCTCTATTCACTGCACCACCTAGCCGCCCTGCCATGTAGTCTTAAAGAAAACATATTAAGTCACAATCTCCTCAATCAATATAAAGCACACATCTAAAGTCTTCTTTCATCTTGACTTGAGGCTGGTTTCCAATCATCCTAAAGGGGTAGTAGAAAGTACAAAGACCATCTACCCCTTTGTCACAGTAAGTTAGAATATCATCAGTCGATACTGAGTACCCCAATAAAGTTCTCTTTCATCTTGACTTGAGGTTGGCTTCCAAACCCCATGGCTCCTCTTCCATGCTCCCACCTTTTGCCTGAATTCATCCAACTGTTGGATTCACAGGTATTCAGCAATCCCAGCTCTTGCTTGGATTCACCCAACTGTTGCCCAGATTCACAGGTAGGCAGCTCTTCCAGCTCTTGCCTGGATTCATCAGACTGTTGCCTGGATTCACAGGTAGGCAGCTCTCTGCACCTGTTCTATATTGCAACTCATGGGGACTGCTCCACTCTCAGCTCTTCACAGTTTCTGTTTCTAGGAAAACAAAGCTCAACAGGGCTACAACAGTATTTACACACATTGTTGGCACTATCATCTCAATTCACTTTCTGTCTGAGAAATCAACAGAGTGCTTCTGTCTGACAAAGTAACACAATTCAACAGACAAAATGCTTCTGTCTGACAAAGTAACACAATTCTACAGCGTGGTTCTGTCTAACAAGTAACACCAACACAGAACAACAGAGTGTCAAGATCACAAACATTCTCTCAGCTCTGCTTGGTCCCAGCTCATGCTCTACTCTGCTCTTTCCTGTTCCATCCTTCTTATTTCACCCTTCCTATTCCCCTCTTTCAGCAAGTTCCTCCCACCATGGGCTCCATGTGATGATGTCAGGCCTATTAAGAGCGGGGGAGGTCTCCAAACTCCCTTAGGCCTATTAAGGGCAACACAATGTAGACTGTTTCCAACAAAGACTTGACACAATCAAAGGTGAGGCTCCAAGGCACTTGAATAGCTGAAACAAGGAGCAAAGTACTACTTTGCTTGCCGTTACAGTCTTCTAACTGACTTCACTGCTTCAAATCTTTCCCTACTCTAATACACCCTCTAAACAACTGTCAGGATGATTTTCCAAAAGTGAAAGTCTAACCATGTCATTCTCCTCAATAAATTACTGACTCTAAAATCAAATATAAACTCCTCTCCTTGGCATTTAAAACCTTTCACAACTTGGCCCTAACCATCTTGCCAATTTAATTATATATTACTTTCCTTCACATACTCTACATCCAGTAAAACTTCATCTTTCTGTTGCTCAAATATGGCAGTCCATTTGCCATCCCTCTTTGCTTTTGTATTGATTTTCCTCTATGTCTAGAATGCACTCCTTAGATTCTCCAGGAGCCTTCAAGATTCAGCTCAAGTGATATATTGTATATGAGGACTTTCCCGGTTCTGGGAATTTATAGTGCTGCTCTGCATCAATCATTTTGTATCTCTTTCATATATACCTATGTATATAGTATGTCATAAGTCTTAGGGTAGTTTTAAGCTATTAAACCTCAAAACTACCCTAAGACTTTTGGAACTACCTACACACACACGTATGTATATATGTATATGCACACATATGTACATACACATATATGGATATATATTATGTGTATATATGTGTGTGTCTGTCAATAGAACGTAAACTTTGAAACCAAGGTTAGGTTAACTTTTGTCTCTTCTCTGTATCCCCAGGGTCTAGAACAGCAATTGGTACTTAGTGGCACTTAATAAATGTTGACTAATTGATACCACTAGATCACAGATCCAGATATAAAAATATTACCTCAACAAATTCAACTCAATTACTTAGAAAACAGATAATTGCTGTAAGTATTCTGGAGAAAATCAACTAAGTTAATGCTAGTGTTTTAGAAATCCACAATGAAATCCTTCATTTGAACCACTCACCATAAGGAAATTGTCCTTGCTAAGGATAATATAACAGTGCAATTTAGTTAACTGAACTGGTAATTGGGAAAAAAAAAAAGCCATCACATTAACATAGTCTTAATCTCTAGGACCCACAAGAAACTAGGGCAAGCTGAAATGAGATTGAATGTAAGGAAACAATTCTAAAATAAAAATCATTCATTCCTTCTGTCACTATGATGCTCTATTTATTTAAAGTAGTCATAGTCCTTTTTATAATATACATGAACAATAGTGAGGGTTGGTCAAAATTTTTCAGGACATTTGTTAGTGATGTGGCCATTTTTATCGGTGAAAATTTTTTTTTAATTCTATTAGAAAAGTTGTTATAAAATATGTCTCAATTATTAGTTGCTAAAATGTCAAATGCAACTTTAACCTTAAAGCCTCTTATTAAGAATGTCTGTTGAAATGTACATGCTTATGCCACTATTCCAGTCAAGCAAAACCTTTTTTCTAAACAGTTGCATACAATTTCAAAATAACTACCAGAGCTACTATACATTTTACCTTAAACATCTGAAAAGTTAAATAAACTAACCTAAAGGAAAATAAACTTTGAAAAAATGTATATCTTCAAAGTTTTACACATCCAGCAATTAAAGTACAAACTAAGTGTATATATAAGACAGCAGGCAAATCAGAACTTAAACTCCCCAAAGTAAACATCACTTCTTTACTAAATACATCTCTCTCCATAGTTTGTGAATGTCACTGTGACTATTAAACTGAGGACTAACTATAAACAACTGGTATTAATTTTGTACATACACTGCAAATTTCATGATCAATCTCTACTCCATCCTCCTTCACAAAAATGCACATAACTGTGCAATGAAATTCAATATTTTAAGCACAGTAAGTACACATAGCACTCATATGAATTTAATAACATAAAAACAGATTTTAAATGAGACTAAGACATCATCCCTTTTTTCATTTAGACTCAAATCACCTCTTCTATAGAATCTCACAATTTTTTGATTCTTAACAACTTTTCCAAGATACAAACACTATTCCTCTATGAAAAATGTATATTGAGAAAAGGCCAAACCCCACAGAGTCCCCACCCCCCAAAAAAATTTCCTCAGTGCTACACTTTCAAATATGAATTTTTCCCCAAGTTCATATGATTACATTTGTGTTTAGGGTTGGTCACATTGTTTTAAGTCAAGCTTGAAACAGTACATTTTAAGGCTTATGTATTAATCCTCAAAATAGGAGATAAACTAGGCACCCAGGAAATCAATTTTGTTCCCTTGGAGGATGAATAAACCAAAAAAATAAAAGATCTAGTGAGTATCTGATCTCTGCCTACCAGTATCTAAAGGGCCATCACCTGAGAAAAGGAAAGAAATTGTTTTGCATAGGTACAAAGGGCAAAAATTAAGACTAAAGGTTGAAAGGTTTAGTGTTAAAAGGAGAAAAGTTTCAGCTCTACATAAGGAAGAACTTTCCAGCCATCAATTCAATGATTTAGCTTTAAAAAAATTGATTAAGCTACCCCAATATGCTGCTATATCCTACTGTGCTAGGCATTAGGGGATCAATGAATGTAACAGTCAAATAGACCCCAGTCTCTAAAGGAACTTAAGTTCTTCTGGGGAGGAAGGGATGGGACAGGTAACAAGTACAATTAAATACAAAGAACATACAAAGTAATTTCTTAGAGGAGAGGAAAATTTCGAGCACTAATAATTAGAGAGAACAACAAAGGCTTCCTGGAGGAGGTGTCACCTGATCTTAGACTAGAAGGGAGCTGTCCAACAATGAAATAGGCTGCTTTTTAAAGCACTAAATTCCCTTTAAAGGACTAAATTGCCATGAGTGTTCAGACTCAGGACAGATTAATTGTCAGAATTTCTGTAGAAAGAATTTTTGCATGGCATAAGTGACTGGATTAGATGTCTTCTGAAGGCCCGTGCAACTCTAAATTATATATATATGACCTTATTTCACCACTAGTTCAAATCCTATCCTCTGAATTCATCTATCACTTTTAGCTACACTTGAGGCTATCAGATTCAGTATTTTGTGCTGCTATCCATTTAGAATACTGTAGCAGCAAGCACCCCAGCGTTCCCAGGGTGGATGCCAGCACAGGTTCTTGGATCTGCTTTAATAAAGGAAAGCAACTCAAAATGGGTTAACAAGCTTACTTTAATCAGTCAGATATGTATCATTTACCTAGTTCAGGGGAAAAAGGTCAGCACCCCAAACTTCAAAGTATACAGGCAGAATTATCAAGACAGAAAGAGATCAAGTAGATAGCTTTCCAAACTGTCCAGCCATTACATCCATACCAAATCAACATCTGGGTTTTTCAAAGCCCGGGGGCTCTGGACAACGGCTTCCCAGAATCCATATCAAATCACAGAACACTTCTTAAAGTGAGCCCCAAAACAAAGCTACACATCAGGGCTTATATAGCCTTCTCCTGGCTCAGAGAATGTAACAACCTTATTGACTCACTGGCCAATCAAGAACTATCTACTGAAAAACAAGCCTCCCACCCCAGGCTCCTGGTGCACTTTAGCCTAGGGGCAGGGAATCTTTAAAATTTACATTCCCATTACAAATACATAGAAAAACAACCAAAGAAAATACTTTGTATGAATTTTTCTTAATCTAAAAAAATGTTAAAATGTTTACAAACAACACAAAAGAGCATCAAAGGTATGCTACCCTTGCCAAGCTCCATAACCAAAATGCCTCTATTTCAACCCTGAAGCAAGAATACAACAGGGTTCCTTAGGGCAGATCTATAAGGACCATAAGAAGGCATGCTCCACATGGACAGCTGCTCCTCCCAAGAAAATTCTTACTGGGAAAAATTACATGAATTTCATAACTGCACTTGATGGAAATATATGCTGCCAGAAAAATAAAGCATGGTTCATTCACCTAGTCACAGCCAATACAAAGCAATCTGAATCTAGAAACCAATCTTGCAGACCAATCTTCATGGTTAAGGTTGTTTATGGCAACGTAGGTTTAAGAAATTTACTAATCTACAACCAAACAAGGTGGAACTTTGTTCAACACAAATCTTTCTTCTAACATACATTCTCTACTCCCCTTATTAATTGGAGGGGAGTACAGGCATGAATAATCAAAACAACCAGTTGGCCAAAACTAATTTATGCTATATTAAGAGTCACAGAATCATTTAGCCAGCAGGGTAGGCTTTGAAATGTGTATTTATACTTAGATTTCAATGTTTATCTCATTTGAAATATCACTTCTATTCAAACAATGATTTTGTGAAGACCACACTTGAGAAACTGCTAATTTCCCCCGTCTTGTCCATTCCATTTAACTCTTCTCCAAAACTATTCTATGAATGCTTTTAAAAATTTTCAGATTAATATACTGTTTACATTCTCTCAAACCTTTTTAAAGGGAAAGTGGTTATGAGTTTATGTTTCAAAGAACTCAGCATGTACATTTGGGATGCAGTAATGCTCTGAGATTAGAAATAAATGCAAAAATGTATTTTAACAAATATTAACTTCAGAATAAATTTAAGAATAAGATTATCCATAATTAAGAATGAATGGTACTTAAGACTACTGATCACCTTCAAAAACTGGAAAACTCTATTGGAAAACTTTATTCTGTTACCTTAGTTTCTACTTAACTAATATCATGAATCAAATAAAATCTGTAGCTGTCAGATGCTGTGTTGAGTAGGAAGTCAGTGCTGGGAAGAAGTGTTACTCAAAGGGCAGAGTAAATTGTTGGGCCTAAATAGCTAGCATTTATATAGTACTTGTAAGTTTGTAAAGCACTTTACAAATATTATCTAATTTAATTCCCAAAACAATCCTGAGAGGTGAGTGCTAAGCTTTATCCACTGTGTCCTGTAGCTGCCTAGCTAGTGAGTCAAAGTCAAAGAAGTTAAGAATCAGAATAGTTTACTACCTTATTGAAAATTCTAAAAAAGGAGGAAAAAGAAAATAGAATGTTGTAGAAAGGAATTGTCCTTTCTCCACTTCTCAAATGCTTCCTTCTCTATGAGGCCTTCTTATTAACAATATTTCTTTCCTTGATCTCACACTATACTTGGTTTCTACCTCTCATATATATCATAGGTATTTTGTGTCATATATCCCTTTTAGATTGCGTGCCCCTTATCTTCCCCAGGGTCTAACATAGCATTCCGCTCATAATAAATATTTCATAAATGTTAGTAGAATCTGACTTTTTTTCCTCCCTCAGTTTTTTGTTTTTCCTTCCCCTTCAGAGAAACAGCCTATAGTGCTACTCTGGTCCCCCCCCCACCCCAAATTGTTTAGGACAATATATGCTAGCCACTATTCTTTCTCCTGCCCTAACTATGTAAGCCACTATTGGCAAAACTCTTTATTCAGAGTCAGTCCCCTTTATTTCTCCATAAAACAATTTTAATTTAATAGGTAATGGGACAGAAGCAAGGCAAACAGTAGGAAATTAAGTCCTAGAATCAGGCAACAAGCACTCATTGAAAACTAAAATACTGGGACGTTCTTTGACAAAGATGGCACTACTGACCTATCTATCACTGCTAGGATATGAGCCCTGTGTCAGTTGTACAAACATGACTAGGCTCTACCACCTTCAAAAACTGGGAAATGCCCTGGATTTGGATTCAGAGGGATTGAGTTGAAATGCTGACTCTGAGCCTACTACCTGTGTGACCATTAGCAACTAACCAGATTTATATCTCTGAGCCTCAGTTTTCACATGCATAAGATAAAGGAGTTGGAGTAGAGATGGTCTCTTGTCCCTTCATGCAATTTTCTAACTTGGCAATGTTGTAATCAAAGAATTTATCCACCCCAGTTTGCTTAGTTTATTAAGGTTCAAGCTGATAGAAGATAGAGTGAACCCTCAAAGAATGCTTTTTCTGATCAAACTTAGAAATGGTGGAGTATCTTTCAAATTGATTTGTGTTTTCTATTATATAGAAAATCATTTCTCATTCTTAATGTCTGTGATTCTAAAGAGTGTCTCACAAAAGCAATTAACTTATAATACGTAAAAAAAACCTAATTCATTATATGAAGGATGTTTATTTTAGTACTTTCATTTTGAAAAAATAAGGTTTATTCCCATTAACAGAAGGAACTTTACTAGGCAATAAACTGTGGCTACTGATTAGGAATTTGATTATTTTCTGGAGTTCTGCCAACAAAAACAAATAAAATCCCAATTTCTGAGTGTAAAACTTGTGAATATAACACTATAAGAAAAATGACCAGTTCAGATATAAAATTAAAATCTATCTTTCACTCTCAGAAAGTGAAAATAATTCACTAAAAAGCTTGAAAGTATCTTCTGATTTAGAATGAATTTTAATGCATGATACAGAATATATTGTTTTCTACCACATACACTTTGTTACCACTGCCATATCAAATCATGTGCTTTATTTTGTACCTAATTATTGGCATCAAAAGGTTTAATTTTAATATCTGTTGGTAGTTAAATTGAACAATGGGGGCAGGGAGGGAATAAGCATTTATATAGGTCCCACTACATGCCTGGCACTTTGCTAAGTGTTTTACAAATATTATCTCATCTGAAAGAGGAAGAATAATGTTCCATGTCAATAGAACAGTTTAAAAGGTCTCAAGTTCCTTTCAATGAGCACTGTCACTCTAGTTTGATTTTCTTAAAAGTCACTTACAGAATTATTTTTAGATGATATTTTCCTTTTCTTTAAATTGAGAGCTACCTCAATAAAAGAAGACAGTTTACCCTATCAAAATACATTTCCTTTAACCTCCTCATACCTTTCTTAAAATATTGAGGTTAACAAAGAATGCTTACTATTTTTTCCCCATAAAATACATATATCTATTTAGGTCATTCACAATGACAGTTTGGAGAAAGAAAAAAAATCATCCCCCCCCAAAAGATGGCATATTAAACATATCCATAAGCTTGGCAAGATTAAGATTGACTATATAAATAGCATTAAAAGCATAAATATGGATAAAATATCATTTTCACAATAAGTTATAAGAAGAAGCATAGAATTAATAATTTTTTTAATTCAATGTGACTTCTCACTAAGAATTCTGTGAGACTTTGCCATGTTTTATCCTTGTTTGGAAAGTGAGGGTCATAACCAAGTGACTAGACCATGGTGAAGGAGAGAAATGTACTGCAATGACCCAGTGACATTTCAGGACTGACACAAAACCTTTCTCTGTTCTCTCTTTTGATGCCAACCTAAAAACATATTAGCAGGTTAAAAATAATGCATTTACGTAAGCACATCACCCTTTTTAAGTCCTGAATGCTTAAATAGTAGGTCATGAAAAACTGATTTATTACCACAAGAATAAATCACAAAAATAGATTGGCGATAAAAGTTATGAGTCCCTATGGAGTTCAGAACTAATGGAAGCAAATTATTGGACAGAAGGGGCAGTGTGGTATAGTGGGAAAAGCACTAGCCTATAGGAGTATTTCGATTTGGGTTCTAATATTGGTTCTACCACCAGCCGGCAACATAACTTTGGGCAAATCATTTAACCTTTCTGGGACATCAATTACTTCATCTGAGAAAAATGAGATTAGACTCAAAGTATTTTTCAGCTGTAACTGTCTATGGTCTATTCTGTCACCCATGTTGATCTGTTTGTTTGCCTTGTTCTTTGTGAGCTTATTTTTTCTTAACATTCTGTTAACATTCAATGCCTCAAAGCATGCCTGCATGCACGCGCGCGCACTCACACACACTCTCTATGTATATGTATGTGTATGTATATATACACACATACACATTAGATGCTCAAAAATAATTCTTAAGTGAATTGTTTGGTTGCTGGTAAATTTCAATTGTTCCTTGATCCTCAATCATAAAATATTTCTCTATACATTTGGCATATTAAAAAGAAAACTTGGGCAAAAGGGTAAAAAAAACACAAAAGTACTCGAATGGTGGCATAAATTCTAACTTAACAGAAGCAAATTCATTTCTCTGAATTTTTATCTATTAAAAAAGAAAAAGTCTAGATCATTGCCAGACTTGGTTCAGGAATCAAGAGGAGGGAATGGTGGAGAAAAAATAATACAATGAGAAAGAGGGGGTATAAAAAGTACAGATGAGCAAGAAGCAGAGATCACTAGGCAGGTAAAAAGCTCCTGTGCTAGAAGGTGTAACACAGCCTTGAAATTACTGTTTAAGCCTATGTGTTTTCATAGCTAGCAATTTGAAATGTTGGGCCTTGAAAATACTAGAAAACACATACACATACATACACACCATCCAACTACCCCCCCTACCCCCAACAAGAATCTATTCTCCCCAATCAAATGTCTGTTTGTTATCTTAGAAAGACATTTCAGGAACCATATACCATATAAACCATTCACTGCTCAATAAACCTGGATTGAGAGAACATTTGCTTAGACAACCTTGAATCTCCTGTTTACATGCCTCTATCACATTTGATCTTTAAACACCTTCCAGTTCTAAATATTATGATCCTATGATCTCCATGGCAGACTTAGATTCACCTCATTTGTCCTCCCTCTCCACCCCAAAAGCCCACTTCCCTCTAATTTTCCCCTAGTTATCCTAACACTAACTGACTGGACCCTCCAGACTCTGCCTGATATCACTCCTGTAGAAGATAGATCAAGAGATCTAGGTCACTGGTTCAGAGTTAAGAGTTATCTTTACTAAGAAAGAAGTGCAAAGAAAAGCATTCTACATTCAATGATGTAGAATCAGACTGGAACAGCGCAACAGCTTCCTACTTGTAACCCAAACCTACTTTGGCTCCGGGACCCAAGTCAGACACCTAGTCCCCAGAGGAATGTAGGAAGCATGCAAATGTGTTGAGTATCTGGTTCAGCTCAAGGATTGGACTCAACAACAACAAAAAGGCATAACTGCAAAGGAAGAGGCAGAACAAGAAGCCCTAATATGAATCAGATTGTCTTTGGGTAAAAGCCTAGACACTGCTTTTATGGGTTACTCTGACCAAATCAATCAGTCTCCTTACTATCTACAGTAGAGTTATTATGAAGCCTTTTCTTGGTAGCACCAAAATTTCACCTTTAGGTCATAAGAGAATTTCTAATGGAGAACAATTAAATACTGCACATGGAGTCTGTTCTGTGACAGGTGGCAGTGGTAGGGTAAGAGTGGCAGGACAGAATTTAGCTTATTTAGAGGAGAGGAGGGGAGTGAAACATTTTCTCATCTAAAGGAAATGTTATATTAGTTGGATAAAAATTATATTGATCCTTCTGTACATTTCCCCAAATCTTCCAGCAAGATCCTGCTTTCAACTTAACCTGTAAGGTCAGAAGGGATAATCAGGGAAGAAATCAAAACCAATTTGGCACTGAAAAGTCAGCATATACTCTAAAAACTGCCCTATTGGAGTGAGTCAAACAATTCTGCCTTTGAAAGAGAGAAAAAGAAGGCACATTTGCCATATATCTTCTGTATCTGTAGCTTCTACAGTAGATAAAACTTCTGTCTCTGATTATCTTTCTGGAACTACTGAAGAAACCAATAAATTGCTCCCAGTGACCCAGATTACTAAACTGATTTCACCAAATCTCTTGGGATTTGCTTTTAAAAGGCAACGGAGAAATATCTGTCAATTCCTTCCCCTTTGCCCCCCCCAAGCCATCTGCCTCTTGAGACCAGGAGTCCCTTTACGGTTCAAAGCAAAGCCCCCAGTTCTTGCCTCCTGCCATTTGGCTGCTGACATCCAAGGGGTTCCCCTCTTTCAGTCTGGTGACCTCAGTCCCACACAAGCATCAACCCACCATCCCTTCCATCAAACCTGACCTCTTTAACAACCTTTCCTTGAAAAGGCACCCCCTTGTATAATTGCCCTTCCCTTTTTCCTATGGTCCGTTGGGACCAATTCAATCATCACCTCTAGCCACTGGCGGCGATTTCTTCCTTAAACCCAAGTCGTCATCCGAATCCCACCCCCACACCCTCAAAACACACACACACCACACATATACACACGCGCCGATTGAGGAGAGGGAGGCAAGAGCCTGGTGATATGGCCGTAGCGATACCGACCTAGCCCGCCCGGTTCCCCTTCTTCGGGTTTCCAGCGGTGAGTCTGCATTTTCCCGGCCTCCTCTCCGCTTTGGAACAACGCATCCAGAGCAAAAGCAGACGAACAGAGCTTCTGTTGCTTCTGCTGCCGCTACCCTCGCGGTCCCCTCCTCCTCCTCTTCTTCCTCCTCCTCCTCCTCTTCCTCTTTGGGAGAGTGCGTGAGCGGCTGGGGATTCAGAGGGAGCGGAGCTGCTGGGAGCAACGGGAGGAGAAGGAGGGGCTGCCAGGGCCAGGCTCGCGCGGGATCTGGGGAGGAGTGGGAAGGAGGAGGAGCGGGGTGCAGAGGGAGGGGGGGCGGTAGTCACATTGAGCGCCTCAGCCCCTGTTGCTTGCTGCTGCTGCGGTGGCAAAGAGGGACCCCACCAGTCAGCCAGCCACCCACCCCCGGCGGCTCTGTGCTGCGCAGAGCGTTCCAGGGTGTTGGGAGCACTGGAGAATCCACTCACGCTGCTTCTTAGTGTCTCTCCAAGCAACAAGCAATATTCCCGGTCTTCCACTGCTCCCCGCCCCCCACATCAAGCAAGGGGAGGATCTAATCTCAGGCAGTCTGTCCCACTCTCGGTTCAGCCTGCCTCCCCACAGCAAGCGGTCCAATGCCTAGGGGATCCAGGCGGCTCTCGCCTGCTCGAGGTGAGCAGCTGTTCCCTCTCTCCCTCCTGTCACCAGGACAAGGAGAGTCCCAAGAGAAGGGCCTGCTGTAAGAGGGAGGATTCCATTTTCATGCCGGCAGGATCCTGTCAAATGTTCCTCTTTTAAAAATCTACCACGATTTTACGTGACTCAGTAGCAACATCGGCCTCTCCATCCATTCCCAGGAAAAACCACAGAAGAAATTTCCCACCGTAATGCTGACATTTTAAATGCTATTATTTTTTCAGTCTCACCTTTTCCCCTCTACCCTTAAGATGTTCAATAGGCCTGCGAGAGTATTAGTAACTCCTTGCCTCTAGTCCCAGGTTTTATCCTTGACTGGTCCATACTTCTCTTTCCTCTCTCTAACCCATATAGTCATTTAAAAAATAACAAGAACAACAAAAACTACGAGCACTGGAGAGTTTTAGTCCAGATTGACCCTCACAGTTTTATTCCTCCATTTTGACTGCTAAAAGTCATATAAAGGGACTGAAGAAAGCACACTTCCCAGAAAGCTATTTAAATGTTGACAGTAAAATGTAATGCCACCACCACATAGGTTCCTTACATGATTTATATCAAATATAATCATAATCATATGTGCAAAGTAATATGATGCATATTGAATAAGCAAATATTTTAAAGGAATTTTTAAATGCACTCAACTTGGAGTTACAAAAAGGACTTCAGTTTGAATCTAGCTTAGCTACTTTCTACCTCTGATTTTAGGTAAATCACTTATCCTCTCTGGGCCTCAATTTCCTTTTTGGTAAAATCAGGACAGAAGATGACTTCTAAAGTCCATTCCAGTTCTCATGTTTTGATCCTCAAATTCCTGTTTAACTGTTAGGATAAGATGTGCCCTTTTCTACCCCCTCCCCCAAAAGTGTGAAAGAACAACCATGATAAGGTAGAAAAGGACTTAACTGGAACCAGGAAATCTGAATTTTAATCCTAGTTCTGTCAGTAACTTTCCTTCAGGCTTTATGTAGGACATTTAAAGTCTGAGTCTTTACTGCCTCATTGATAACAATAGGGTTTGGACCAAATGATCTCTAAGGTCTTTTTTAGTTCAATTGGCTGTTAATTCATCATATTTAATCTTAGAGGGTCTTCTCTGGAGTCTTCAGATTCAAAATGGGGCTTGGGTGTGCTTTAGAGTGGACCTCAGGACTAACTCTGATCTTTACTGTTGTCTGGACTATGTTGTTTGGACTGCATACCAGATTATCACTTCTCTTAAATCTCCTCCCCTTCCTATCATCTTTGCCCCAGTCCAGACCTACTCAGTGTGGAGGCCTCTGGGAGGATGTGGGGTTAAGGAAAAATTCTCTCACATATTGGCCTGTTCCAGCTTCCAGTGACATGTGTGTCCATAGCCTGCCAAGTGAGCCATCAGTGTTCAACTAGATAATCAGCGGAGTCACTACTTCCTCTAGATGACACATGCTAAATTTCTAAAATCACTCCCTTTTCTTTAGTAAGAAAAAGGCAACATGAAAATATTCCAAACGTCAGTTTTGTGCGATGTCTTTAAAAATGTATTATTATCCTACTTTGATGAAAGGACTTCCCATTTGGAAAGGTGACAAAATGAAAGTTGGAAACCTCCTAAAGCCAATAAAAAGCATCACTGATAACATTACTAACTCACTAGCCACCCCACCTTTAGTTTATTAGGGACTGTGAAAGAAAAGAAAATTTTTTTAAATTTTTGTTAGTAATGATCAAAGAGATTTACAAACAGTAATGACGGCTTTGCCTTCTACTTGCTCCATAGCAAGCATACTTGATAGACGTTATCATCCTCAAAATACCCCCTTAAATTTTATTGCAACAGACAGGCAAAATGGACAGATAGTCCCCTTTACCTGACAGAGAAAGAAGAGAAACCTAGGAGGGGGAGAGAGGAGAGAAAAAGAGAAAAGAGGAGGGAGGGAAGGGGGTAGGGGGAGTAGGGAGAGAGAGGGAGAGAGAGGAAGGGAGGGAGAAAGGGAGGAGGAGAGAGAGGGAGAGAGAGGGAGAGAGAGGGAGGGAGAGAGAGAGAGAATGAGAGAGAATGAGAGAATCTTGTTGAGAGCTAGTGGGAAGCCGGCATGTTTCCCAACCCTAGCTACCAGAAAAAGGGAGGGGGGTGGAGCTCGCTTAAGGAAAGATCACATCATCGCCTTGGGGGAGGAGGGGGTGGCTCCTAGAGTGGCAACGTGTGTGCAGCACATCAATGCATTCTACTAGAGGAGAGCCACTCGGAGGACACCTACACCCATCCAAAGAGAGAGTGGGAGGGGAGAAGAGAAAGGGGGCCGCCTCTTAGGCACCGGCAAGATAAGAAATCTTCAATTCAGATGTCTCACTCCAGCCAGTCCCAAAGCTGCCAATCACGACCTTAGCTTCTTCCAAGATTTTGGTCCGGCTCCCCCACCCCACACACATACACATCTGACTACTTCGTACCCTTTACTCGGCTCCTCTAAGTAATCTCTTCTCCACATAACAACCCCCGCCCCCCCCCCCCCCCCCAGTAGCAGCAGCAGCACTCCAGTGTTCTGGTTCCCTTAGTGGCCTCTGACTCCCCAGATCCTTAATCCCAGGGTGCTCACTCACCGGATCTGAAAAACGCGGTGATGTCGGCCAAGTCCTTGGCTGCCTCTTCGGCCCCTTCGCCTGCATTGCCTCCGCCGCCGGCGCTCGTGCTCGTGCTGGTGGTGGCAGCGGCCGAGGAAGAGGAGGAGGTGGCGGAGGCGGCGGCTGCAGGGTTAGTGCTGCTGCCGCTGCCGCTGCCGCTCATGGCTGCGGTGGCGGCTCCTCCGGGCAAGACCCCTCCTTCCCTACCGCCCCTCTCCACCTCCTCCTCCTCCTCCTCCTCCTCCACCTCCACCTCCTCCTCCTTCTCCTCCTCCTCCCCCCAGCGAGCTCGTCTCGGGGTCCGGGGAGGAAGGTCTGCCCGCGCGAGGTCTGCTCTTCCAGTCCCTGCTTTGGCTCCCGGCTTCCCCTGGCCGAAGCTGCTGCGCCAGGGACAGCAGCGATCCGCGGCAACTCAGCGCTGCTCTCCCAGGGCTGGAGGAGGAGAAGAGCCCGAAGAAGCGGTGGCCGGCTGGCCAGCCGGCGGCAAGGAGAAGAAACAGGAACCGGGACTGGTGCTGGTGGCGGCGGCGGCTGCTGCTCTCCACAATGAACACAGGGACATAGAAGTGTATTCCGATGGAGGGCACGTAGCTCGCTGGAAGGCGAGGCCAGCAAGCGCTGCCTGCCCGCCCGCCCGCCCGCCTGCCTCCCTCCAAAGGGCCGGCTGGGGACCGGCAGGGGCTCAGCGGCGCCCGTGGGGAGGAGGCGGCAGATCCAGACACACAATTGCTGAGGGGGAGGGGAAAAGGGGGTGGGGAAAGGTGCACTGGGAGAGGGGAGGGGAGGGGTGGGAAAGGGAAGGGGTGCAATCTGTGTAGCAGGAGGGGGGAAAGGGGAGGAAGGAGGAATTTGCCGCTTCTTCAGGAATCAGGAACCCCAGTGGTGGCTGCTATCCTCCATCTTGATTTCAAATAGGGGAAGAAGGAGGGGGAGGGGGAATCACTGTCGAGAGAACAAGGGTAAAAGGAAAAGGGAGAGAAGGGAAAGGAAAAGGAAAAAAAAAAAGGTGGAGAGGGAGGGCTTCGGGAATTTCCGGCGAAGATCGTCCAGGAACGCGAGGTTGGACTCGGCTGGTAGGAGGGGCCGAGCCGACTCGAGGGGGAGAAGGTGGAGCCTGATTCCAGAGAGGTGGGGCACTGTTCTAGCTGCAGTCTTTAGTGGGGGTCAGAGGCAGGCAGCTGGGGAAGCCGGGGAGACACGCGCACGACCAGCGTGTCGAAATTTGGTTCTGGGATCAACTTCCTCCGGTGGGAGGTGGAGTATTGGGGTGTCAAGTTCAGGGGGGTAAGGGCCACAGATTGCAAAGAGAGTAAGTACTTGTTCGGAATCTGGTGGGGGGGGGGTGGGAGTCCTCTAGTCCTAGGGCAGACCACGCCTGCCCCCGTGAGGACTGAAGAAAAGTGACTTTTTCCCCCAGCTGATAGAACCCTGCAGACTAGTTACCCTTTCCCTCGAACCTCCCTGCCTTCCTTAATAACTTCTCATCTATTTAGCAGATGGGGGTGTGTGTGAAGAGGGAAAGGGGGAGGTGGGCAGTTTGACATCCTGTAAAAAGAGGTCTTTCTCTTATGGCGTCAGTGTCAATCAACAAATGTTACTATACTGGGTGACAGCCAGAGGAGGAAGAATGAAGTAAGGGGAGGAGGGGCAGGGAAAGTTGCAAGTTGAAGAAAAGAATGATGAAGAGTATCTGCTTAGGTGAGCAGTAGTTTAGAAAAAGACAAAAAAGGCATAGATGAGTATGGAAAACAACCTTGGAAGTAAAAAAATTGGGGAAGTGGTGGTGGAGTTAGCTTGACTGGGACCAAGGTTTAGTAATGGAAATAGAGACGTGGTGACCAACGTCTGAGGGTGTTGGTACGTGCACATATGCCTGCCTGAGTAAAATCAGTTCTCACTACACATACTTAAGATACATACTCTTAGATTATTAGGGCTGGAAGGAAACCAAAGCATCATCTAATTCAGCCCTTCGTTTTATAGGTGTGGTGAATTTGAGTGACAATGCAAGATGCAAGCAGAAAAGTCCTCTAAGTGGCAAGAGACAACTAGAGAGCTAGGTGCACTAACAAAGGTCAGGAATGGAAATATAAATTTGAGATTCAATAGTATATGGAAGAAGTGTGAAGCTGCAAGACAAAATCGACTTATGAAGGGAATGTAGAGAAAGAACATAAGAACAAGGGCTGAAGTTTGTATACCCAAGATGGTATTTTTAATTCAAAATGCCAGAAATATTTTTTGAATTGAAAAAAAAAAAACGGGATTGAATTGAATTTAGCAGGTGGATCCTAGAATACTGGAACTGGCCCTGAGTCAACTGAAGAGGAAAGGAGAAGGGGAGAAAGGCCAAAACCACAGTGGTCCACAGCAGTGGTATCAAGCTCAGATAGAAATGGAGCCACTAATCTATAAGTAAGGTTCCCTTAGACAGCATATTGACATAATTTTGAATTTTAATGCCATTGATGTTTTATCATTTTTATTTTGTTAAATATTTCCCAATTACATTTTTTATCTGCTTTGGAAGGCACTTGGGAGTGTTGTGGGATATGTGCCACCTGTGGGCTGTGACATATCCAGAGAACCTGACTCCGTGCACTCAAGGGGACAAAGGGACATTCAACCTCTGCTAAAAAAACCTTTTGTGAAAGTTCCTGCCCAGAACTGGTCCAGGGATGTGTCTAGTGTCATGTGGCTTCCATTGTCCAGGTGACCTAACACTGAATTGAGCCATGCTCTCAGCAGGATCTCCTGAGAACCCAAGCCACAGGGTACCTGTTCAGGGTTAGATTTATGAGGATTCAGAGTAGTTGTAAAGGCATGCATGAGCAGCTTTCCAGAGGACTTCTGCTGTGAACAGCTTTCAAGGTTCTGATTACATAGTATAGTAAACTCTATTCAATAACAAATCAGAGCAAAACATTTACAGAAAATCAAGGTACAGCATTCACAATATTACAACTTACCACAGAAAACCAAAATACAGCATTCACCGTGTCACAACTCAACAACTTATCACTAAAATGGCCACATAGTTTTCACCAAAGTGGTCACATAGTTTTCAACAAAGTACAATCATTTAGTAACTCAATCATTCAATAATCCTTGAGGAGGCTTGCCTCCTTAAGGGTCACAAAGTATAAAAGTCAAAGTTCTCTACCCATGGGGTTCAATTAAGTTACAACTTCAACAGTCACTACTCAGTACCCTCTTAAAGGGTAGTAGAAAGTACAAAAGCCATCCACCCCTAGGTCACAAGTAAATTATAATTTCATCAGTCACTACTCAGTACCCACAGAGAGGTCTTTTCACCTTGACTCAGGGCAGTCTTCCAGCTTTCATGGTTCTTCTTCCATGGTCCCAGCTCCCATTGGAATCTAACCAACTGCCACCTGAGTTCAAAGGCAGACAGCTCCCAGCTCCTTGTCCAGCTCTCTGTGCAGTTCCTGTTCCACATTGGAGCTCACAGTGTCCAGTCCATCTCAAATCCTTCACAGTCTCTATTCCTGGGAAGACAAGGTTTAACAAAGCCAAAAGAACATTCATGCACTTTAACAAAGCCACAACAACATCTGTACAAAATACCAGCACCGCAGTCATGCTTCCTCAGTCTTAGGCAGCTCCAGCTGGCCCTTGAAAGTCTTGCTACCACAAGGCTGAGTTCTGTGTCAGTTCTCAGTTCTCAATTCTCAGTTCAGTCTTCAGTAGTAGCAGCCCAGCCTCCAGATGCTTGCTGAGAGAAATTCTCTCTCTGTCTCTGTCTCTCCCTCTCTCTCTCTCTCTCTCTCTCTCTCTCCC
>NW_027186349.1:12499019-12602137 GCF_028583685.1 Petaurus breviceps papuanus
CTCTCTCTCTCTCTCTCTCTCTCTCTCTCTCTCTCTCTCTCTCTTCTCCCCCACCCCAGCAGCTGCCCTGCCTCCACGATGCTCACCCTGAGAAATTCCATCCATCCAGCTTGTGTTCTTCCTTATATATGGTATAGCTCCTTGATGTTCTGCCCCTTCCTGTTACATCAGCAACTTCCTCCCAAAGTTAACTACTTCTGTGTTAATTAAATAGCTTAAACAAGGTGTTGACTTGAAACAAGGTGTTAAGTACTTGCTTACTTGTCAATACAAAGGGGTATGGAAGATCTTCAGATTCCATTAACATTATGGTAGTGTGTCATAATATCTAAAATTTCCCTCATTTCTATCTTTGGCAATTGTTGTTGTTGTTTTAACAATCTCCAACTGAAATGTAAATAATATAATATGTTCGGTACCACATTATTATTGTTATCATTATTTTTTATTCATTAGTATTAATAGAACTTAAAATTTTACAAATTATTTTCCTCCCAACAATCGTATGAAGCAAGTAAAACAAGTAGTTTGATCTTTTTACTAATGAGCAGATTAAGGTTCAAAGAGTTTAATTGACCTGCCCAGGATCATTCATCTAGTTAATGTTTGGAGTGGAATTTCACAGAATCTGAGTCAGGAGAACTTTCAGAGGCCACCCAGTCCAATCCATTCCAATCCAAGAATCCCTTCTACAATATCTGCCTGAAACGGTCAGCAGCCTATGCTTGAATACCTCCAGAAATGGAGATCCACTACATCCCAAGGCAGCCCATGTCTCCTGAAATCTCCTAAACTTTAATTATTTTTTCTTACATAAATGCTAATTCTAATGTCTTTGAAACTTCAACAATTTATTTCTGATTTTATTTATTTATTGTTAGTTTGCAACATTCATTTCCATAAGATGTTTAGTTCCAAATTTTCTTTCCATCTTGCCCCTATCCCCACCCCAAGATAGCAAGCATTCTGATTACCCATTCCTCCAGTCTGCCCTTTCTATACCTCCTATCCCCTGCATTACCACCTTCCCTAATACAAACTTGTAGGGTGAGAAGAATTTCTATACTCTGTTGCCTGTATACCCTATTTCCTGGTTGCATGTAAAAACAATTTTTTAACATTTGTTTTTAAAACTTTGAGTTCCAGATTCTCTCCCTTCTTTCCTCCTTACCCATCCCCACTGAGAAGACAAGCAATTCAATATAGGTTATACATGTGTAGTTATGCAAAACATTTCTGTAATAGTCACATTGTGAAAGACTAACTATATTTCCCTCCATCCTACCCTGTCCCCATTTATTCTATTTTCTCCTTTGACCCTGTCCCTTTTCAAAAGTGTTTGCTTCTGATTACTCCATCCTCCTCCCTTCTATCATCTCCCCCTCTTATCCTCTTCCCCCCCTACTTTCCTATAGGGTAAAATACCCAATTGAGTGTATATGTCATTCCCTCCTTAAGCCAAATCCAATGAGAGTAAGACTGACTCATTTCCTTTCACCTCCCTACTCTTCTCCTCCATTGTAATAGCTTTCTCTTGCCTCTTTTATGTGAGATAATTTACCCTATTCTACCTTTCCCTGTCTCCTCCTAATATATTCCTCTTTCACCACTTAATTTTATTTTTTAGATATCATCCCTTCATATTCATCTCACCTTGTGCACTCTATGTATATGTATACACACATACACATATACATATATGTATTATGTATATATACATATATATGTATGTATGTATATACATATATATGTATGTGTATATATATACATATATATGTATGTATATTCCCTTCAACTATCCTAATACTGAAAAAAGTCTCATAAGTTACAAATATAGTCTTTCCATTTAGGAATGTACAATTCAACTTTAATAAGTTCCTTATGATTTCTCTTTCCTGTTTACTTTTTCATGCTTCTCTTGCTTCTTCTATTTGAAAGTCAGATTTTCTGTTCAGGTCTGGTCTTTTCATCAAGAATGCTTGAAAGTCCTCTATTTCATTTAATATTCATATTTTCCCCTCAAGTATTATGCTCAGTTTTGCTGGGTAGGTGATTTTTGGTTTAATGCTAGTTCTTTTGACCTCCAGAATGTCTTATTATAAGCCCTTCTATTCCTTAATGTAGAAGCTGCTAGATTTTGTGTTATCTTAATTGTGTTTCCACAATACTCAAATTTTTTTTTCCTAACTACTTATAATATTTTCTCCTTGATCTGGGAACTCTGGAATGTGTCTATAATATTCCCAAGAGTTTACTTTTGGGGATCTTTTTCAAGAAGCAATTGGTTGATTCTTTCCATTTCTATTTTACCCTCTGGTTTTAGAATACCAGGTCAGTTTTCCTTGATAATGTCTTAAAAGATGAAGTGTAAGCTCTTTTTTTGTTCATGGTTTTCAGGTAGACCAATAATTTCTAAATTTTCTCTCTTGGACCTATTTTCCAGGTCAGTGGTTTTTCCAATGAGATAGTTTACATTGTCTCCTATTTTTTCGTTCTTTTGGATCTGTTTTATAATATCTTGATTTCTCATAAAGTTATTAGCTTCCATTTGCTCCAATCTAATTTTGAAGGAATTATTTTCTTCAGTGAGCTTTTGGACTTCTTTTTCCATTTGGCCAATTCTGCTTTTTTAAGGCATTCTTCTTCTCCTTGGCTTTTTGGACCTCTTTTGCCATTTGAGTTAGTCTATTTTTAATGTGTTATTTTCATTGTTGTGGGGGGGTCTCCTTTTGGCAACTGTTGACTTCTTTTTCATGATTTTCTTGCATCACTCTCATTTCTCTTCCCAATTTTTCCTCTATGTCTCTTACTTAATTTTCAAAATCCTTTTTGAGCTCCTCCATGACCTGCAATCTATTCACATTTTTCTTGGAGGCTTTTGATTCAGGAGTCTTGACTTTGTTGTCTTCTTCTGGTTATATGTTTTGATTTTCTTTGTCACAAAAGAAAGATTCTTTAGTCTGATTTATTTTCCTCTGTTTGCTCATTTTCCCAGCCAACTACTTTACTTTTCAGCTCTTTGCCATAGTAGAACTCTGCCTCCAGAATGGAGAGTGCTGTCTACCAAATTGCTCATGTGTTTTGCAGCTGTTGTCAGAGTTACTTCTAGGAACCTGCCTCAGAACTATGAGGAGGACTCCCTCTCCACAGCCATCACAAACTCTGCCATGCCAGTGCTCCTCCTCACCCAGGACTGCCACCCAAGACTGCTACCCAGATCCAAGCAAGGCAAAGCAAGAGAATCCTGCCTCAGCACCAGCAAAGAGATTCCTGCAGTTGCCCTCTGATCAGTCTCTTTGTCTCCCCACCATCTGTGGGTCTGGAGTTTTGGAAGCAGCTGCTGCTGCTGTTGCTGCTGCTGCTGCTCCCAATGCAGCCTTGCCACCTCCACCATCCAAGGGGCTGGGACCAGACCTCACTCTTCTCTCACTTACATCCAACAGGGTTTCCCCACTGACCTTTTACTTTCTCTTTGGTGTTTTCAGGTTGAGAAGTCTGGAAACTTCCACAGATGCCCACAGTGATTCAGTCTCCTGAGGTCTGCTTTGGCCCGATCTGTTCTGGCCAGTCTGTGCTGGTGCGACCCACTCTAGACTGTGCTCTGCTCCCAGCCAGGTGTGTTAGAACCTTCCTTTCTGCTTGCCAGGCTGTCTTCGAGTGAAGTTGTATTTCACTCTCTAGTTTTGTGGGTTCTGTTGCTCTAAAATTTGTTTAGATTTATTTTTACAGGTATTGGAGGTGATGATTGGAGGTATTGGGGATGAGCTCAATTTGTTCCTGCTTTTACTCTGCCATCTTGTCTCTGCCCCCTCAACAATTTTTTTTAATGTACCTACTTTGTGTGAAGCAAAGTGTTAGGTGAAAAACTATTACCTTTCTTGTCCTGGATACCATAGCTCTCTATTGTAGTTGAAAGAACCATAGATTTGAAGTCACAGAATCACAGAATTTAAGAGTTGGAAGGGATATCTTAGTGGCCCTTTAGTCCAACTCAGACACATGAAAGGAATCCTTGATATGGCACACCCAATAAGTGGTTGGCAAACCTGTCTAAAGACCTTCAAGGAGAAGGAACCCACTACCTCTCTGGGAAGCATAGTCTACTTTTAAACAGTTCTGATTATTAGGAATACTTCCCCAACCCCCCCTCCCTAGTGGAATTTGTGTGCCATTTGCAACTGGTTCTATCTTTTGGGGTCAAATGAAACAAATCTAGTCCCTCTAAACTTTTGAAGCATCTGAATTGCAATATCTTGGAGTATTTTAGGTTTAAATCTAGAAGAGACTTTAGTTTTATATAATTTAATATAAAACACTCATTTTATGGATAAGGAAATTTGAATGTGAGTTGGCCAAGGCCAGTAAAGTCATAAGTAGTAAAACTAAAATTCAAACCTGGGTTCTGTAACTCCTAATCCATTGTTCTTTTGGAGGTAAGGATTTAGTATTAAATTAATGTTTGCTCATGAGATTTTAAAGAATTACAGAGTGAATTGGTAATCATTAAATCAATTTAATTTAAGGACTCTGTAAAGTCCAACTCTGATGTCTGAACATGTAGCAGATGTGATGCTATGTCCTGGAAGGCAATAATACTTAGATACAAGTTCTAATAGGTTCATGCCAAGTCTTTAAATTCTGGTTCTGCTACTTTGTGTTTCTTTGGGTACTTGCTCTCTCTGGGATTTAGTTTCTCCATTTATTAAATAAAAGTTTTGGATTAGATGACATCTATATCCCCCTTCAGCTATAAATTCTATTATTTTATTCTATTAATACATTGGGTAACATTGGTTTTTTGAGTTGCCACATCACCATGTTGTCTCATATTGAGCTTGAAATCTCCTAAAACCTAAAAAATCTCCTTAAAATCTCTAAAAGTAAGAGATATTTTGTGCAGGAACTGTTTTCTAGTTTCAACTCCTCTGTTATATACTTAGATAGTACACACCAGCTGCCTTTTCACAATCTATTGGTGATTCTACCATGAGGAACTGGTAAATCTTGCTTGGAACTGGCATATCCTCAGAAGACACAACTGCTACTCACTTCCCTCCCAACTCACTCTCTAGTCTGGTTTATCTCTACACCTGTATCCCACTCCCATTTTCTACTTCCCCTTTTATGTGTTGTCCTCTCCCTTTAGAATATAAGCTCCTTAAGAGTAAGGACTGTCTTGTTTTCTAGATTTTGTATCACTAGTGCCTTGCACAGTGACTAGCACAATAATACATGTTTTATTTATCTGTTATTATTAATCCAATCCAAAGTTTTGACATCAAGTGTAGAACTTTACATTAATTCATATTAAATTTCATCATATTGGATTCAGTCCATAATTGTAGTCTGAGATCTTTTTGGCTCTTGACTCTTGTCACCCATCCTTTTAGCTATATTTCATAGCTTCATTTCATCAATAAATTTGACGTGTGTTCTTCCTATAGATTTGTCCAAGTTGCTGTTAAAAATGCAAAAAACAACAAATAACAAGACTAAAGACACATTCCTGAGAGTATTCCACCAGATAACCCCCCAAGTTGACATTGATCTATTAATGACTACTTCTTGCATCTGGATCTTTTACTTACAAGGCAAACTGGTAGAGAAGATAGGAAGAAATAAGATTACTCGTGGATGTAGAGGTATTTGCCTTGACAAAAGTAAGAGTAGGAATATCAAGAAATAGTCATTTGGGGGGGCAAAATATCGAGTTTGGTTTTAGAATTCTTGAATTTGTAATGATAGTTGGCGTGCCTAAAATCATATCATAGAGGATGCTGAAAACTGTAGTCACAGTCACCTTTGATAAGGTAATATAGGAATTTCTAATATTCAAAATGATTCATCTTAAATATAAGAATATCATCTACTTTATTGGAGACACAACACAGTATTTACACGTTGCTGTTGTTCAGTCATTTCAGTTGTGTCTGGCTCTTCATGACTTTATTAGGGGTTTTCTTGGCAAATATACTGGAGTGGTTTGCTATTTCCTTCTCCAGCTCATTTTGCAGATGAAGAAACTGAGGCAAAAATCACTTGCCCAGAGTCACAGAGCTAGTCAGTGTCTGAGGCCAGATTTTAAATCAGATGAGTCTTCCTGATTTCCTGACTCCAGCCCATTCTATCCACTTTACAACCTATCTGCTCCAGGACATATATTTACATATTTATTAGGTAATCCTTTTTCAACCTTAGATGACTGAATGTTTTCTGTCCCATAGTAAAATACTTTATAACACAACATTCCCAAATAGAATGTAAACTCTTTGAAGATAGAGATGATTTTGTTTTTATCTTTGTACCCCAGCAACCAATGCTTGTCGCAATATGTTTGAATATGTCCTCTTTTCTCCACTCACCCAGCCACCGTCCTCATTCAGGGCCTTTTCAACCACCTCACACCTGACTATTGCAATAGCCTCCTGTTTGTTTTCTCTGCCTTTAGTTTCTTCCTACTCCAGTCCATCTTGCACTCAGCTGCTAAAGCATTCTTCCTAATGCTTAGGTCTGACCATGTCACATACTCTTAATCCCCTACTCAACAAACTCCAGTGGCTCCTATTACCTCCAAGATTAAATATAAAATCCTATTTGGCATTTAAAGTCCTTCACAACTTGGTCCCTTCCTAACTTTTCAATTTTCTTGTATTTTACTCCCTTCTGTGTACCTTACAATTCAGCAACTGCTATCCATTTCCATTTTATTGGTGTGTTTATCCCATTCACATTCAAGATTATAACTAGTTGTGTATTTCCCTCCATCCTATTTTTTCTTACTGTTTATTCTTCTGTCCCTCTACTTTTACCCTATCCCTCCTTAGTTGTCAAATATCAAACTGCTTCACTAATCCACACCCATTATTAGAATCCCTCCCTTATCCTATCCTCTTGCCCTCCTGTTTCTCTGTAAGTTAAAAAGATATTTATACCTTTCTAGATGTATATGTTATTCCCTCTTTAACCCAGGTCTGATTAGAATAATGTTCTAGCCTTACTAGCCTTCCATCCCTGCCTGCCCTCCATTGTAACAGTTCTTCCATTCATTCTTCATTTGTATGAAATAATCTCTCCATTTTACCTCTCCCTACCCAATTTCATTTTTTAGGATAATCTCAACATACTCAACTCAATCCCAATCTCTCTATTTATGTATGGTCTGTCAAACTACCCTGGTAATAACATTCTTAAGAGTTACAGATGTTTTCCCATATAAGAAGAAAGCAGTTTGACCTTATTAAATTACCAATAATTGCTCTTTTATATTTGCCTTCTTATGTTTTCCCTCATTCTTGTGGGTCAAATTTTCTGTTCAGGTCTGGTATTTTCCTTGAGAATACCTGAAAGTCTCTTAGTTCATCAAATATCCATCCATTTTTTCTCTTGTAGGTTTACACTCAGCTTCACTGGGTAAGTGATTCTTGGTTACAAGGTCAGTTCTTTTGCTCTTTAGAATATCATGATCCATGCCCTTCAGTCATTTAATGTAGAAGCTGCTGAATATTATTTTATCTTGACTGTAACTCCACAGTATTTCTAGTTGCTTGTAGTATTCTCTTCTTGACCTGGGAGCTTTGAAACTTATCTATAATGCTCTTGTGAGTTTTCTTCTTGGGATCCTGTGGTGATTGGTAGATTTTTTTTTAATTTCTATTTTACCCTCTAGTTCTAAAATTTCAGAGTGATTTTTCCTAATAATTTCTTGAAGTATAGTATCTAGACTCTTTTTTATCATAACTTTTAGATAGTCCAACAATCTTTGTATTGTCTCTCCTCGATATGTTTTCCATGTGAGTTGCTTTTGTAAGGAAATATTTCACATGTTCTTCTATTTTTTTATTGTTTTATGTTTTGTTGATCATTTCTTGACATCTTATGAAGTTATTAGATTCCCCTTGCCCAATTCTAATGTTTAAGGAGTTATTTGGATCTCTTTTTCCAATTGGTTGACTTTCTTTTCATAATTTTCTTGATTTTCTTTCATTACTTTTATTTTTTTCCCTAATTTTTCTTCAACCTCTCAACTGATTTTTAAAGTCATTTTTAAGCTCTTCCAAGAACTAGTTTTGGACTTGTGAACCTTTCACATTTTTCTCCGAAGTTTCAGAAGTAGCTGTTTTGATTTCACTGTCTTCTTCAGAGTTTGAAGCCTGATCATCACAGTAGCTATCTATGGTTGGGTTCTTTTAATTTTGCTTATTCATTTTTTAGCAGCTTATTTCTTGGTTGTTAAATTTATGTTAGAGTTAGGCTGTAATGCCAAGGTGTGGGGAATCTCAGGCCTCAGGTTTTTTGTGATGTGGTTTTCTGAGCTCTGTCTGGGGACCTGACCTCAGGTATTCCCCTGAGCCACAAATGTTCTTATTCCCTGTGGTCCCTCCCAGGGCTACAAGCTTCAGCTCACCCCTCTGCCCTGGAACCAAAACCAGGGAGCAGGGACTCTGTTCTCCTACAAGTGACCACAGCCTTCAGGGCCCCTAGCCCTGTGTGACCACACTCATCAATGAGTCTTCACTCATCCTCACCCACAGCAACAGCTTGGGAACACATCTGGTCAGCAAACTCCAGCCCTGTATCCAGTGCCAGCAGAGGGCCCTGTAATCTTCCCCTGACCCCCAACATGGTCTGTGGGATGAAAGTTCCTGAAGCCTAGGCTATTGCCAACACAAGTGCCCCCAGGGCTTGTTGTTTCTTGATTTGGTGGTATCTGCATTTCAGTCAGACCAGACCACTACCCCAGAAGGTATGGTCTTTCCTAATATCCTTCTAAGTTGTCTTACCCCAACTTTTAATTATTTTTTTCCAATCTAAAGTTCACTTTGAAGAATTATTTTCAATTGTTTGTGGGAGAATTTGAAAAAAGCCAGGTAATTTCTTTCCTTACTCTGCTGTCTTCCTAGGACTCTCTATTTTAGATTTTCTTTTATTTTTTATTCAGTCTCTTGACTTTGTTTTAATATTTTTTTGCTGCCTCATGGAGTTATTGGTTTCTGTTTGATCTATTACAATTTTCATGGAGTTTTTTGTTTAGGCAAGGTTTTGTACCTCATGCTAAGCTGTTAATTCCATTGCCACATATTTCTTCCATACCTCTCATTTCTTTTCAAATTTATTCCTTTAACACTCTTGTGTCACTTATAAATCCTTTAAAATTCTTGCTTCATCTTTTCCATTAATTCCAGTTTAATTTTTACCCAAGCTGTGTTTTCCTTTGAGGCATAGCTTGTAGATGTTTTGTAGTCATTCTTTAGGGCATTTATCTTGAATATCTTTTTCATCATAATAGCTTCTTGGTTTAGGATTCTTCTTCTTTTTTTAAATTTACTTATATTTCCAGTTTACTTCCTGGCTTCAGATTTGATGTTAGCTGGGTTCTGTGCATTTCTAGAGGGAAGTTCTAGGCTAGTACTGTTGGGGTTTTCTTGGGCATATTGACTGTTTTATTATTCCAGGGTCTCAGGAATAGGTGTGGGACCTGCAACCTGTCTGCTCCCAGAATGGTCCAATCCAAGACAAATTATTTTTTTTTTTTGTCCCTGCCCAATGCCCATTTCTCCTAAGATCTGTGAGTTTCTTACTTTGGTTTGGGTCTGAGTAACAGTAGACTACTGTTGGATTCAACTCCTATCAGCCAACTGGAAAGCTTTGCTGATTCAGAGTGACAGAATTGTAGACTTCCCTTTGGTCTGAAATTCCTCCTCTGGTGATTTTTCTGCAGCCTTCAGGTACATTTTCTCTCCTCTTCTTCAAGACCAAATTTGATCATTATGATTATACAGCATTAGTACTATTTTTTTGTTCTTTCTTCTGATTTATACTGTTATAGTGATTTTATATATTATTTTCATTGTTCCATCATGAAAAATCTTGAAGAGGAAATATATTGTGCATGCTACTTTTCTTGCCATCTCATCTACTACATGTAGATATAATATATTCTTATATAAAATATCCACTATCTTTATGTAGTCACTTAATTAAAAATACCATTCTCTATGGGATTTTTAGGGGGGGTAAATCATTTTTATAGATAATGAAAGAGTTAAAGATGTGTTACCTGCTGCTTGGATATTTGTAACTCTCTTGGGTACCACTTAAATTAGGTGAATTTAAGTTGGCATTTGGCAATATCCCTCTAAGGTCATTTAGAAAAATGTTATGCCCATCTTGCAAGAAACCAGTGTTAGAGCTGAGGTCCAAATAGTGTCTATGAAGATCTTCATGATATATGTTAGGTATATACATGACTGAGAAAAGGATGGCATTTGTTCATTTCTGAAAATTTATTTTAATTGAGTGCCAAAGTTTCTGTTGATTAATTTTTCCTTTAGAGACAAGCAGGTAAGCATTTTTCATGAAAACATTATATTTTATGCATTTTCACTTTATTTTTGAATAATATTTAGATAAAATCACAGAATATTTAGATAAAATAAATTATTAAAATCAATAATAAATTGTCAAGGAGAGGAGGCATAGAATCAGAAAGAAATGGTTCTGATGGGTGCTTGAAAATAGAATGTTATAAACACTGGAGAATAAAAGTAATTACATTGGGTAGCCCTCTGTAGAGTTCTATTATGGAAGGTGTGTTCTGAGCAATTTCCCCTCTTCTGAGTAAATAAGTATCTATCAAGAGGAAGAAACAACACTAGTGATACGGAATGTAAAAGTAGAAATAATTAAAATTTGAAGGTAGGTGGTCAATCCAGTGGCCCAATTTTATCAGTACTGCTGTGTCTTATTGCTACTTATTTTCATTTTAGCTTTATTCATTATTCCCTTGTAGCTCCTAGTGGTGTATAAACCCAGTAGGAGATACAGAGACTGTCATTTTCACTTCCAATATAGAGCATACTCATGGGCTCTTCTTTGACTTGCAGTATAGAATGATGGTATGAAATTAAAGGACTCGCCATATAAAATTAAACCATTGCTCAGATTGAAACAAGTTGTCTCTGCCAATAGTCAATATCTTATGCTCACCTTTTTTTTTTTTGCCTTTTGGAGGGCAGTTGGGGTTAAGTAACTTGCCCAAGGTTACACGGCTAGTTTTTGTTTGTGGGTGTTAAGTGTCTGAGGCTGGAACCAAACTTGGATCCTCCTGACTCCAGGACTGGTGCTTTGCTCACTGTGCCACCTAACCTCCCATGTGCTCACCTTTTTTAGGAAAGATCCCTTGATTATAAGTTTTTCACAGGGCAAGTATCATATACTTGAGTTGTCTGAGTCCCTCAGGGGGCCTGCCATACTACTATTCAAGTGTGTATTTTTTTTTAAAATAAGTGAATGAGCGATGCTGGATATTCAGAGGAAAGAATTTCACCATGATATTATGTAGTAATAAAGTTAATCTTCAAAATGTGACATTTGATTACTCATATCAAAATATGCTACTTTTGACATCATATTAAAAAATAAAAATATCTCCCTTTAAATTATAGATACAAAAAGTGAGGAAATGTCCTTTTGGTACAGCAAATGGCACTGTCTAATTACTATGGTTAGAAATGCCTGACTAGGGGCGGCTAGGTGGTGCAGTGAGTAAGAGCGCTGGCCCCGGAGTCAGGAGGACCGAGTTTGGTTCTGGCCTCAGACACTTAACACCCACACACATAAAAAAAACTAGCTGTGCAAGCTTGGGCAAGTTACTTAACCCCAATTGCCCTCCAAAAGGCAAAAAAAAAAAAATGCCTGACTGGCACCTTGCACAGTGCTTGGCACATAGTAGGCCCTTAATAGATTTTTTTGTTAAATTGTTGAAACAATTTTTTTTTCTCTTCCCCTCCAATACATGCTTCAAGTATACAATTCATTAGTCTCATGTTCCAAAATACAGCAGAAGGAAATTATGAACATTTTCATTAAGCTCTTCATGGAAGTTATGAGTCTTTATAGTAGATAGGTTCAGGCTCAGGAGACTTTTGTTTCATCCTTGTCTTATTCCATGTTTTCTAGTTAGTTGATTCAACTTTCTCTACATGAGGTTTTTCTTCCTACAATATGAATGATATTGTAATGTTTTCTTTTGGCAGCTTTAAGTTTCTTGGAAGTCTTAAAATATATATAAAGTGTTACTCCAAAAAGTACTTCTATCTGACCTCTCCTCATCTCTTTTCAATGCTAAGTATCTTCTAATACTACAGTTGACTATCTTATGGAGAACTAGGAATCAATTTCATATAAAGTTGCAGAGAAAGTCTCAGAACCATTCACACTGCCAAATAATACACAATAATGTTTCAGGGAAAGCCTACATCAATGGTCTATTTAAAATATGCTGAATAAAACATAGTAGGGTCAGTTAGGTGGCACAGTGAATAGAGCACTGGACCTGGAGTCAGGAGGACCTGAGTTCAAATGTGGCCTCACTTAACACAAGAACCTTAACTTAAAACACTTAACACAAAACTAGCTGTGTGACCTTGGGCAAGTCACTTAACCCCAATTGCCCTACCTTCTCCCCTCCAAAAAGGAAAAAAAAAAAGAAAACCGTAAAGTAGGAGGAAACAGTATAGTGCAGTTTTCTCCTGCTACTACCCCCCCCCCCCCAACAACAACAAAAAAAAGTTAGTGCCAGAGTGATTGGGAAATACAGGGTGAACTCTAATGGGTCATTTTTCCAGCCCAGGTTAGCACTGGGAGATAGTTTAAGGCCTGCAAACATTTGAAATAGGGTTCATTGAGACCTGCACAAAGCCTTGCAACACAGGAACTGGCCTGCAGTCTGCTAAGCAATCAGGATAAGAAGTGGTCATGGTTTCAGTGCAGGTGAAACCTAGGCCAGTATTTCATTCAGGGAGCAGGAACAGGAGCCAGTCAAAATTGTGACTTTCTGACCCTAGAATGAAATTATGGATTCAGTCCACAAAATCCAGCTGGTGCCTACAGTTGATTAACAGGAACAAGCAACTCAGACCATGGGAGAGCCTATGGTTCTGACATTCTGAATCTATAGATTGCCAACTAGTTTATAGGAGCTGAGGCTAGCAGAAGTTTCCTGGAGCTCCAACCAGAGGCAACCTTGCTGTTGTGTCACCCAGTGCAAAATGGAGATAGGGAACTTGAAAAGCTCAGACCCAGAGATTAGCAATCAGATTTTGCTATAGATCAAACCATGTAAGATGTGCTGATTGTTTGCACATTCTTGACCTGAAAAAACCCTAGTATCTTTGAGGAATATAACACTCAGTTCCTGGAAAAAGCAGCAACAGGAACTTAGAGAATGTAGATCAGGACTAAACAAGGACCTGGTCATTCCCCCCAGAAGAGTAAAAAACTGGATTGTAAGATGAAATTCCAATTCAGTAACTAAGGGTGGGAAAATGAATAAAACAAAAAAAAATCCCAAAGCCACACATCATAAACAGTTGCTATGATACGACAGATACTCAAGACATAAATAAAGAAGAAAATAACACCAAAACATAAAAAAAACCCCAAAGCCTCAAAGAAAAAATAAATTTTGATCACAAGGTCAAACAGAATTCCTGAAAGAAATAAAGAAAAAATCAAAATTAATATTGTAGATGAGATGATATCCCTAAATGAAAGACTTGAAGAAGGAAAGAGAAATCTGGAGGGCAGCCCTGGAAGGAGAGAACAGATTGACAATGTTGGGTATAACAAAACATTAACTAAGTAACATACCCCTTGAAAATTTGAATGAACCAAAAACAAGTTAATGAATCCATAAGACAATAATAAAGATTAAAACAAAGTCAAAAATAGAAAAAAAAAACAGAAAATAATGACAAGATATTTGAGCAACTGAGATAGACTATATAAAGATGAACTATTTAAAGTGCTACAGGGAAGAAAAAGTAAGTGTCCCCTCAGAACTCTAATGTAATCAAGGATCATAAAGGGATTTCAATAAGGCAAAGATCCTTGGAGTGTTTTTTTTTTTTAAATATTTTCATTATTTTAAAAGAATAAATAAAAGGAGGATTGTTGGTGGTAGGAATATCCTAGAGAATTAAGAGGTGGTCAGGGATGTGGGGGGATTGCTTCCTCACATAATTTGAGTGTTCAAGTCAAAGAATATAAATCAAAAGGGAAAAGGTGAGTGGGCATTCACTTTCATCTGAATTGGTCAAGAGGGTAAAACACACACACACACACACGCATGCACGGACGCACACTATACCATGCAAAAAAAATTGATAACAGAAATCCATTTAACTCAACAATGAAACAGGAGGGAGCTGGGCAGAAGGGAAATGGGGAAATGAGAAAAAAAGTAGACTCAAGAGGGATTAGTCATAAACAAAACAAAGTTCACAATCAGGTGATTGTTTAACAAAATCCAGCAAGAGGAAATGGAAAGAGAAATTCTATGAAAAATAATGACAAAATGGATAAAATGCTTCAAGCTACCTATCAAAAATAGAGGAGTTGTATGAATATAAGTACAAAACACTGCTTATGGAAATAAAGATATAACTAATTGGAGAAATATTGATTATTTGTGGGTAGTTTGAACCAATGTAATAAAAATTGTAATACTACTTAAATTAATTTGCTTGCCCAGTGCCATGCCAACCAAACTCTCAAAGCACTGATCTATAGACCTAGGAAAAGCAATAACCAAATTTATTAGGAAAAACAGGAAGTCAAGAAATTCAAGGAAAATAATTAAAAATGGAGGGGTGGAAGGAAGACTAGTAATATCAGACCTCTATTTTACCACAAAGTAGTAATCATCAAAATGTTTTGGTACTGATTAGAAATAAAGAAATTGGGAGACAGCCTCTATGGCAGAACACTAAGAGCAGTGCAATAGTATCCCTTCTACAAACTCCTCTAAACAGATCTAGAAAAATTGGAAAAGAATGAGAGCTATGGAAGAAAGAATTGGAAAGGAAATTATTATCTTGGTACAAGAGGCACAAAACTATTAGAACAACAAACACCATGAAAACTAGAGTGGATCAAATAGAAGCCAATGACTCCATGAAGTAATACAAAATATTAAGAAGTGAAGAAACTGAAAAAAAAATAGGAGAAAATGTAAGATATCATAGAGCAAAAACAAATAATCTGGAGGACAGATCAAGAAGAAAATTTAAGAATCATTGCACTATCTGAATGCCATGACCAAAAAAAAAACTGAATCTAGACATCCTAGGAAATCTTAAAACAGATCTCTTAGAACCAGAGAGCAATCGCTGATCATTCCCCAAAAGAAGCCTCAAAATAATAATTACCAGTATCTCTACAGACAAAATTCAGAGCTCCCCAGTCAAAGAAGAAATACTGCAAGCAGATGAAATACTGCAAGCAGCAAGCACCTTGCAAGCAAGGTGCCTTAGTCAGGATCACACAAGATTTAGCAACTGCCACTATAAGGATGTGGAAGATATGACATTCTAGGAGATGACAGATATGTATGTGGCAGCTAGGTGGCTCAGCGGATAGAATACCTGGTCTGGAGCCTGGAAGACCCATCTTCCTGAGTTCAAATCTAGCCTCAAATATTTACTAGCTGTGAGACCCTGGGCAAGTCCTGACCCTGTTTGCCTGTTTCCTCACCTACAAAATGAGCTGGAGAAGTAAATGGAGAACCGTTCCAGCATCTTTGCCAAGAAAACCCCAAAAGGGTTTACAAAGAGACAAAACTGAAAGAACAACAACAAAAGGATATATATGGTCTTGCCGCCAAGAATAATATATCCAGAAAAACTTAGTAGAATGGGACAAGGGGAAAATGAATTTTTAATGAAACAGAGGACCTCCAAGCATTTCTGATGAAAAGACCAGAGCTACATAGAAACTGATTTTCAAACACAGGAGTACAGAGAAACATAAAAAGGTAAATACAAATGAACAATGATAAAGGACTAAAGAAGGATAAGCTACTTACATTAAAATATGAAAAGATGATATATGTGTCATCTCAAAACACTGTCATCATCGCAAGCCATAGAAGGAGACCAATTAGATGAGACCTTAGAATGGTTCTATTATGTCTTGATGACCTTAAGAGAAGAATGGAAGGAGAGGGGAAATGTAAAATACTAGGTGGAATGAAGGGAAGGGAAAAGAAAATTAGGGAAAATCATCTCACATAATTGTGGTGCACAAGTATACATCTAGTATACAAAGGAGAAAGTGGGTCAAGAAGCTGACACTTGAATGTCACTCTCATCTGAAGTGGTCAAAAGAAAGAAGAATATATAAATACATAGAGCTGGAAACAGTTATACCTTTCATTTAACAAGGAAGTAGGAAGAAAAAGGGACGAGGAGGAGGAGGAGGAAGAATTTGAGAAAGGATAGATTAGGGGAGGAATTAGTCCTCCAAATACAAACTCTAAGGATTTACAAAAATATTTATAGCTCTTTTTGAGAAGGCAAAGAATGGGAATCAGAAGGAGTGTCCATAAATTGGGATGAACAAGTTATGGTATATAAATATGATGGAATGCTATTGTGCTGAATTCTTATTGGCATAATGATAAACCATGATTCCAGAGGACTAATAATGAAACATGGTTTCATGTTGGAGAGATGAGTGACTCATAATATAGAATGAGATAATTTCTTTTTTGAAGTGACCATTGTGGAAATTCATTTTGATTGACTCTACATATTTTGATGAGTTTTTTTTTTTCTTGTATTTTCAATGGGAGAGAGACTGGGGTAGGAAGGTGAAAAAGTAGATCTTGGCTAATTGAAGCAAATAAAATATTTTAAAAGACAAAATGAAAATTTGAACAGATCAAGTATACAACATTAAAAGTAAACAAACCTATTAGCCTAGTGTCTAATAAGCCCTAAGACCCCAACTACTGGGTTAAAGACTCACTATTGAAGAAAATCGCTCAGACAATTAAAAAAACAGTCTGGCAGAAATCAGACTTAGACTGATACCTTATACCATATGCCAAAATGAGCTCCTAATGGATACATGAATGAGACATAGAAGATCACATAATGAACTAATTAGAGAACCAAGGAAGAAATTACCTTTCAAACTTATAGATAGGGGAAAAGTTCATGAGCAAATCATCAATAGAGAGGTTTACAGACAATAAAATGGATAATTTTATTCACATAAAATTTTAAAAAAATTTGCACAAACAAAACCAATCCAATTAAAATTAAATGGGAAATAGTTAACTGGGGGAAAATCTTTTTGGTTAATTTCTCTAATAAAGGTCTAATTTTCAAGATATGTCCCTGATTTGATTCAAATTTATAAAAATAAGAGCCATTCCCCAATTGATAAATGATTAAAGAATAGGAACATGAAGTTTTCATAGGAAGAAACCTAATCTAGCACAAACATATGGGAAAATCCCCAAATCACTAAAAATTAGCAAAATGCAAACTAAAATAACCCAGGTTCTATCCTATCCCCACGTCATTGAGAAATTTGTGAACAAAGGGAAATTACAAATCATGGAGGGACTATGGTAAAACAGTCATATTTAATGCTATGAATTGGGTCTGTCATTATGGAAAGCAATTTGGAACTATGCCTCCAAAGTTACTAAATTTTGTAAGATACCCTTTAATCCAGTGATAATATTAGGGGAATGGAAAGAAGGGTGAGAAAATATTTATAGTGTACCTACTATGTGCTAGGTACTGTGCTAAGTGCTTTTTACAACTATTATCTCATTTGATTAATACTAGTAGGCCATACTCCAAAGAGATCAAAGAAAGAGGAAGAGAACACAGACACACACACACCAATTCTTTTCATAGTGGTAAAGTATTGGAATCTATGGGAGTGCCCATCAATTGAGAAATTACTGAAGAAATTATGCATATAAATGTAATAGAATGTTATTGCATTATAATAACAGAAAGGACATACATATTTGAATATTTGATTTTAAAACTCTGAATTCCAGATTCATTCCCTTCCTCCCTTGTCACCCACCCTTACTGGGAAGATAAGCAGTTCAGTATAGGATGTACATGTGTGGCTAATGCAACACATTAACATAGTAGATATATTGTAAAAGACTGACTTTATTTCCCTCCCTCCTATCCCACTTCCCACTTGTTCTGTTCTCTACTTTGATCCCATCCCTTTTCAAAAGTGGGTGCTTCCAACTTCCCTCCCCCCAGCTTGCCCTCCCTTCCATCATCCCCCATCTCATCCCCTTCCCCCCTACTCTCCTGTAGGGTGAGATACCCTATTTAGTGTGTATTTCATTCCCTCCTCAAGCCAAATTCAAAGGGAATAAAGTTGACCCATTACCTTTTGCCGTCCTATTCTTCCCTTCCAGTGTAACCATTTCCCCTTGCCTCTTCTGTATGAGATAGTTTACCCCATTCTGTCTCTCCCCATCTCCTCTCATTATACTCCTCTCTCACCTCTTAATTTCACCTTTTAAGTATCATCCCTTCCTGTTAAATTGGTCCTGTGCCCTCTATCTATGTATACCTGTAAACATACATACACACATTCACAAATGTATTCATATGCCCGTATACCCTCATATATAGACATATATATTTCTATTCCCTTCAACTACTGAGAAAAGATTAAAAAGTTACAATTATTGTTTTTCCTTGTAGGAATGTTAATAGTTCAACTTTGATAAGTTCCTTATGGTTTCTTTTTCCTGTTTACCTTCTCATGCTTCTCTGGCTTCTTGTATTTGAATGTCAAATTTTCTGTTCAACTCTGTTTTTTTTTTTCAGCAAGAATGCTTGAAAGTCCTCTATTCCACTGACTGACCATATTTTCCCCTGAAACATGATACTCAGTTTTGCTGGGTAGGTGACCCTTGATTTTAATTCCAGCTCCTTTGCCCTCCGGAATATCATATTCCAAAGCCCTTCAATTCCTCAATGTAGAAGCTGCCAGATCCTGGGTTATCCTGATTGTGTTTCCACAATATTCAAATTGTTTCTTCCTGGCTGCTTGTAATATTCTCTCCTTAATCTGGGAATTCTGGAACCTGGCTATAATATTCCTAGGAGTTTTCTTTTTGGGATCTTTTTCAGGAGGTGATCAGTGGATTCTTTCATCCTCGATTTTGCCCTCTGATTCTAAAACATCAGGGCAGTTTTCTTTGAGAACTTCCTGGAGGATGCTTTCTAGGTTCTTACTTTGGTCATGGCTTTCAGGTAGTCCAATAATTTTTAAATTATCTCTCCTGGATCTATTTTCCAGGTCAGTGGTTTTTCCCATGAGATATTTCACATTGCCTTCTATTCTTTCATTTGTTTGGATCTATTTAACAGCATCTTGATTTCTCATAAAGGCATTAGCTTCCATTTGCTCCATTCTAATTCTGAAGCAATGATTCTCCTCAGTGAGCTTTTGAGATTCTTTTTCCATCTGGCAAATTTGGCTTTTTAAGGCGTTCTCCTCATTGCCTTTTTGAGCCTCTTTTGCCATTTGAGTCAGTCTGTTTTTTAAAGTGTTATTTTCCTCAGTCAGGCTGTTGACTCTCATTTCATAATTTTCTTGCATTGTTCTCATTTCTCTTCCCAATTTTTCCTCCACTTCTCTTATCTGCTTCTTAAGGTCCTCTATGACCTGTAACCAGCTCATATTTTCCTTTGAAGCTTTTGGTGCAGGAGTTCTGACTTCACTGTTTTCCTCCTGTTCCATGCTTTGCTCCTTTTTGTCCCCCAAATAAGAGTGTAATGTTGGAATCTTCTGTCTGCTTTGTTTCCTTTGCCTGGTCATGTCGCCCCTCAGTCACTTGACCCCTGGGCTTTTTGCCACAGTAGGACTCTGCCACCAGACAGGGGAGCTTTCATCCCAAATGCTGGGGTTTTCTCAGCTGCTGGAGGTATTAGATGGGTACCCTCTCTGAGGTCTCCACATGCTCTGGCAAGCTGGACACACACCCCAGGACCTCCACCCTAGACTGCAATCCAGATCCAAGCAGGTTAAAGCAAGAGGGATTACCCCTCTAGACTGGTGCTTGGTCCCCCTACACTCTGCAGGCTGGGAGCTGAAGCTGCCACATGGCACTGGCTGGCTGTGGGGCACCTCAGTGGCTTCTCGCCCAGGGGGCAAAAGCCACACACTCCCACTTATTGGTCCCAAGTCCAGACTGCACTGACCTCTCACTTTGTCCTTCTCATCTGTGTGTTGATAAATCTGGAAATGGCCACAGCTGCCGCTGATCTGGAGTCCTTCTGGCCAGCGGCTGTGCAGGCCCACCCTGGGGCTAAAGCCTCGGTGTGGCGCTGGGCTCAGCTCCCAGAGCCTGAGCTGGATTCCTGCCAGCCTGCCAGGCTGTCCTCAGTGGGAGGTTAGCTTCTCTGTGTCATTTTGTGGGTTCTGCAGCTCCAAAGTTTGTTTAGAGTCCCCTTTTTACATGGATTGGGAAAGTTCCTGACATTCCTGATTTGGAAAATATGTGAAGATGTCTATGAGTTGATGCAGTGAGCAGATCAGGAAAGCTATTTGTGCAATAACTACAATAGTATAAAGACAAACAACTTTGAAAGACTTAAGAACTCTAATCTAGACCATGACCATTTACAAATCCTGAATACCTATGATGAAGCATGCTTCATATCTCCTGACAAAGGCAAAATGAAGCATACATTTTCCTGACATTAATAGTTCAAGAATTTGTTTTGCTTAATTACACATATTTTAAAATAATTTTATTTTTCTTTTCCCTCTTTTTGTAAATTGTGAAAGAAATATTATTAGGCTCTCATCTCTCCCCCATCTCAGCAAGATGATAGATTTTTGAGGTCATTATTAGTATAGAATTTCTTCTGGCTTGCTTCCTCTATTTCAGTCTTGAGTATGTGGAATCAGTCTTTGGGGAGCAGCTGCTGCTTCTGGGATTGAGGGGCATCACGTGGGAACCCATTCCTACTACCATAATTTACCAACTTCCACCACTGTGCTTCCCCCTGTAGTTAAAATTAGTTCACTGCAAAGGCATTTACTAAGCTGGCAAACTAAGGGCTATGTATTTCCCACAAATACATATCTTTGAGAAGAGCAGGCAAAAATTTAGAGAAGCTCAGCAGTGAAGCACAGCTATAGGAATGCTTATGGTCAAGGCAACTCTTGCATGTAATACTAAAGAGTTTAATGTCCTTTCTCTCCTATTAAGCCCCTTTCCCTTTAAGAAAAAGTGTCACTCTTGGGTGAATGGCTCAGCTGGCCTTCCGGGTTTTTTCTTCTCTTCTTGCCTCTTGGTTGACAGGGGTACCTGCCTCTTGAATCCATAGCTGATTATTTTTTCTTCTGTCAGAGGAACCACTACTTAAAACTGTTTTCAGCCTCAAGTGACCACATATGTGTATCTGTTAAAACTGTGTGCCAAGTTCCCTCAACTGTGCCTTGAATTCTTTCAAACTTTCTAATTTCTGGTTGGGTGTCTCCCTCTAGGTGAATAGTTTCACTGTAGGACTTTATGTCTGATGCTTGGAAGGGGTGGAAGAGAAGGAAGAGAAAATTCCCTTCTCTCCTCCCCAAAAGGTAAAAACTGGATTCTTCTCTGATTGCTGGCTCCTGCATCAAGAGACTTGAACTAAAGACACTGTGTCTTTTTAGGATCACTACCTAGAATCATCACCATGACCAATCATTAATCATCCAATATATATTACTCCTGAGACAGAAAGAAAGGGAGAGGGGACAGGGAGAGAAAGAGGGACACACACACACACACACACACACACACACACACACACACACACAGAAACAGACACAGAAAGATAGAGACAGAGAATTTGAAAAATACATAACATTCCTATGGTAAGTGATTTATTATAATTTAAAAGAAGCACAAGGCCTCATAAGAATGGGGCATACAATACAATGCCAATCTTGGGTGGCAAAGTGATCCACAGACAGCTAATGACCACATTGTTTATTCTCTTTACATAGTCTGTCTACGTTTAGGGCAAAGCACTGACAAGAACAGAGCCTTGGCTATTGGCAGCCTGCTCCCTCAGCTGTTTCATCAAGCCTCTGACAGTCTTTTGCAACAGGAACTTCTGTGTCCCTTCATTGCCTAAGCCCAGCAGTGAGCCAAGTGACTGACCCTGGAATCAGCAGCAACTTTCAACTTAAGCCTTTTGTAACTAAATAGTCAACTGTGGCTTTAAAAGGAAAACAGAAAAAGCTTCTCACTCAGTGGGATTTCCTTCCTTGTGGGTTTTCCCGAGTTGTCTTTGTCCCAGGTCATGTCTAGCAGATGTCTGTAACTTTGGGTATCCTTCTGAGAAACCAACAATAACTAGATCACATTGGACCTTCTGGGGGCAGTGAAAGCTGCAGGGCCTTTTCAAGGGTCATCTTTAGTCTTTACAGAAGAAACATTAGTAAATTATAGGACAGAGATTCTGCTTACTCCTTTTCTTGATACAGCTTTAAGGGTGAATTTAGAAGATAATTTCAATATGTTTTGCATGATTTCATATGTACAATGGCTATTTTCTTTCTTGCCTTCTCATTGGTTATGGGAAGGGGGGGAGGGAGGGAGAAAACTTGATCTGGAAATTAAAACAAAATTAACATTTTTAAAAAGATTATTTCAACTATTTTGGGATACTGAGATAATCATCAAATCCTCAGAATTATGTGTATTAGATTTAGAGATAGAAGGTGTCCTCAAGAGTATCTAGTCCAACTTCCTCATTTTCTAGATGAGTAAACAGAGTCCCAGAGAGGTGAAAAAATTTGCCCAAGTTCACACAGAGGAAAAGTAGCAGAACCAGGACTTGAAGTGATATGCTTTGAGTCCAAATCCAAATCCAGAGTCTTTTCCATTATATTATATTGTATCCCCAAGATACTTAACTTAGAGAAAAGATGAGGTATGGCTTCATGGAAGTACCCTAGGAATGGTGTTTGGTATCCATTTTAAGACTTATAATACATCTTTAGGGAGTCCACTTAGCAAATCCCTAAGTGCTCTTGAAATATTTGAGTTATAACTTAGATGGAACAATGAATTCTTAAAAGGAATACTCTGGCAATACATACTAATTAGTGTTGCTCTTCAAAGTTATAATATTGGGACTACCCACTTTCACTTAGTTCTTTAATGCTTCCATTTCTCAATGCATTGTCGGAATAGTTCTGTTGAAATTGGTTACAAAAATGACAAAATAAGGAAAGAAGGAAATAGCGTTGGAGATACTGTGGAAAAACAGACACTGACACACAGTGGGAGGAGCTATAAATTATTCCAACCATCTTGGAAAGCTATTTGGATTATTTTAAGTGACTAAACTAACTTTGAGAAAAATGGTGCTCACCCTCAGGCCAAGACTTAAATAACTTTGTCATCATTTTGGATCCATTTAGACTTCCAGCCCCTCACTGTGATTTCATAGAAAAGCTCTATTCATTTATATGCCCGGGCATTTTGATAATTATGACCATTATGATAATTCTAAGCTCTGAGCAATTTGAAACTTCAGAAAAATGGTGAATATCATTGCCTAGGCCCCAGTACTATCTTTTTCATATACTTTGCTTTTTGGATGGGCTGTACCAAAGGTAGAGTAATAGACTCTTAAAGCTGGAAGGCACCTCAGAGATTGTCTAGTCCAACCCCCTGAATCCTCTCTCTAACATCCTTGAAAAATAGCCATGTAGCCTTTAATTGAAAACCTTAAGTGCCAGGAACTAAAGTAGTCCCTGAGCTAACCTGTTATTTTGAAGAATAACTTTACTAGTTCACAAGTTTTGCCCACCTTTGAAAGAAAATCTGCTTTGCTCTAACATGGTAGACATGAGATTTCTATGGACTGAATTCATCTAAGTGAGTTATAAGATTGTGGAAGTTAGAGAAGAAAAGAATGATAGAGAGTCTGTAGTCTAATTCTATTATTTCACAAAGTACTGTGAAAAGAGTACTAGCTCTGGAGTTAGAAGATCTGGGTACAAATCCCTTCTTTTATGCTTATTGCATGATCTTGGGCAAGTTACCCTTCCTGGGTCTTAGTTTTCTTATTTGTAAAATGAGGGTGGGGTAGGTTGGACTGGTTTACCTTCAAGTTCTTTTCCAGGTCTAGATCCTATGATCCTATAGTCTTTAGGATGAGGCAATTGCAGCTCAGAGAAATTAAATGATTTACCAAAGGTCACACAGGTAATTGAGCTTGGACCTGAGTGTAAGTCTTCCAAAATCTAGTGTTTTTTCGACTATAACTGACAGTTGTTGAGAAAGTCCTTGGACATTCTCTATTAGAGGAATCTTTGGAGACACATTTTGTTTGTTTTTTGAGACTGGGTCTTCTTGACTTACTTGGGCAGGAAATGAAGAGGCCACTCACAGTACTGATTTCATTATTGATCGTCATGACCTGAGCTTGTTTGCCTCTTCTTAGGCAGCCTGCTGGCTCCCTACTCTCAACGACTTACCATATTGGTGCAGGACTCAGTGCAGACACCAGATTGGCTTAGTACAGTGTAGCTCAGAACTCCTGAGTTCAAGAAATCCACCAGCAATGGCCTCCCCAGTAGCAAGAATTAAAGACATGCACTGCCTTGCCTGGTTTGGAGACACATTTTAAAATAATTAAAATACCCATGGTAGGAGAAGGGGAGAAAACAACCTTTTCATGATTTATATTTTTTAAAAAAAGATAGTTTAAATATTAAATGAGTAATCCTTATCCTCCCCCCACTTCCTGCCTCTCATTCTTCCATTCCACCCCACCCTCCCAAGCTATTGTAATGATTCTTAAAAGCTGAAAGAAGATCATCTGAATTTCTGAATTCCCAGCATTTTTTAGTTCTGTTACATTCTTAAGTGGATTATGTCACTTTTAATTTGGGGTCCACCCATTGAATTTCAGATGACATTTTAGAGAACTCAGTGTGTTATCTTTAAGTACCACGTAAGCCAAAAGTATACTGTTTCCTAGTTGTGAGCTCAGGAACTTGGCGTTCTAGTCCTGAATATTTAGGATGAACACTCTACCTACTCCCAAAAGGATATGAGATGATTTCCAGAATTAAACATAATGTAAAATAGGACAATTAGTGATAAAAACAGAACAGATGTTGGCAACATGTTGAGTAGTTTTTGCAAAGTCAGTTGGGAAGATTTGAATGAACTGTTGCAAAAGAACTATTCAAATAATCACTACCATGGCATAAAGGAAAAATTTTGCTAAAAGGAAACCAAATAATGAGTGGTCAAAAAGTTAGTAATGGTCCCAAAGAAACATGTAGATAGTGAGACATAGTTACTTCCTCATCCCCTTATGGTGGGTAGAGGAAACAATACAAGAAGAGATAGTTCGTACCTTATTGTGTGTGGGTAAAGCTATCAGTTGTTTTTTGTTTAACTGTTTTTTTGTTGTTGTTTTTGGTAACAAGGGAGAGTTTGGTTCTGTTGGTGGTAGGGAATGGTGAATGGGACATATCCAGAAATTTACTGTTGATATAAAAATAAAATTATCAATGAAACTTTTTAGAAAGTCAGTTAATCTATCTGTAGTTTATAAAGTTGGAATAATAATGGCATATTTTCAGGTAGCTATTGTGAAACACAATGAATATTTATAAAGTACTTTGAGATCTACCATGAAAGGTATTTACAAGCAAGTAGCCAAGTATGTTTCTTAGGTAATATTATTTTAACATAGCTCTTAGCATTTAAATTCTACCTCTGATGTAATCTGAAATGTGAGCATAATCTTTAGATCCATGGGGACAAATAGCTTCCTAATATAATAACACACTCTAGCAGCTTACTCCACCCAAAGAATAATTACAGGAGAAATGACTAGGATGTGTGCTGACGCATGCAGTAGTTTCTGTTGATAGATTTCTTTTTCTTCCTTGATGATTTTTCTTTCTGGTACTGTCTGCAAAAGGTGCCAAAGTGACTGTTCTGAAGAAGCCTTGATGTCATTCATAAAAGAAGCCCTACAAAACTCACTTCACCTTCTCTAGAGATCTTCAAAGGGCCAATCAATCACCAGGGACTAGCTCAGACTGTACCACATTCTGTTGAGACTGAAAGTCAATAAGCTGGACTTGTGGCCAACTTCTCAGAGACTATGACCTACTTCTTTAAAGCAGCAAACAGTCCCAAGGCTTTAACGGGGCAATATGGCATCGTGGGAAGAGCAATGACTGTGGAATCAGAGAACTTGAAATCATGTTCTGCCTTGGATACCTCTGTGACTTTGGGTATGTCACTATCCCTCTTTAAACAATGGGTTTGGACTAGATGGCCTCTGAATTCTCTTCTGTCTCTAAATTAATAATCTTATGGCCCTATCCTTATTCACAAAAGATTTTTCATCCAATATGATCAGGAAGAAGTGGGAAGAGTAATGGGTGTGGACTCAGTGACATCTTTGCTCAAATCCTTGCCTGGCTACTTACCAACATTGGTCACTTTACCTATCTAGAGCTTGGTTTCCTCACCTCTAAAATGAAAAGACTGGACTAAATGATCTTTAAGATACCTTCCAGCTCTAAATCTGTGATTTTATTACCTCTTATTTCAAGTAGGCTCTCAGAGCTGGTATCTTTTAAAGTTTCCTTCTCTGATCTGAGAACAAAGGAATAGACTCCCAAATGTATTAATGGGAAAATAGAGAAAGTAGCACCATAAAGTGCATACTTTTAAAATCAATCTCTGCTAAAAATGAAATCTTCCTAAAGCTGATCCACTTTCTCTTTCGTGATGAGTTCTTCTTCTCCACATTAGGAAAGTGCTTCCCACCTCCATCCCCATGCTATAACGGTACCATTGATCTCCTTTTTTTCATTTTTCTTAAAGAATGGAGTAAAAATGGGTAAAGGGGGGGGGGAGCGGGGAGCTCATGATGTAAAAAGGTATTAACTCACCCCATTCTAGACACAATGAATTAGATAATTCCTAAGTGATCAGTCTGGTTTTATACTTTGGGCTTGTGTTGATGCTACCATATTTTGTTGGTGAACTTTGCCTGTAATTCATAGAAAGTAACAGCTAAATTGTTGCTTCTTTCTTTTTAATCCACAAGAGGTTGTTAATCCTTTTTGTAATAACAAAGCATGAGGCCTTTCTGAAATCACTTGGAGCAGGATGGAAAAAAAATCCCATTGGGTTGAAGTGGGAGTGTATGGGCACACTTCCCTCTGCTGGGTACAAACAGAACTACTCAATTAGTAAGTTCTGCCATGTAGAAGAGCTGAATGATTTATTTTGTCCCAAGTGGTGTAGATATAAACACCTTGAGAATACTTATTACATGTATCTGTGAGTGAATGAATTTACTTATATGTTATCCACATAACTGGAATTACATATAATTGAAAATTGTATGTTCACAGACTTACTTTCATCTTAAATCTTTTTTTCAACACTCTTTTTCCTTCTGGCTCTCATTGAGACCCGAATAATTCTTCACACCACAGCCTCCCTGGCCACTCTTTTCTGGTACTGGTTGCATTTTTACTCATTCTTCTCAACTCACTGGTCAAGGTGGGGGAGCAAGAGCACTCTTTGCTTCCCATTGCCACTTCCAGACTTTCCTTCTACTTCCATCACTCAGAAACCTCTCATCCTTTGAGGATTTCACTCAATTCATATCAACTACCCTATATGTCTATTGATCTCTAAGACACACCCTTTCTTTTCTCAGTGAGTTCAGGGCATGGTTCACAGTCTTTTTCTCTTCCTCAATTCCTGCCCTCATACTAGGAGATTTTGACATATGTACTGATACTCCTTCAAACACTTTCCCCTCCCAGTTTCTGAACTTGCCCACAAATATTCCACTTCCATATGTATTAACTCTGGACTTCCCTTACCTAGTCACAATTCTTTGTCATTATGCCTTTCCCTCTGCGTTGCAACTCTAAATGCTATTCTTCATCCTCTCCATGATCTCCAAATCCCTCAAACCCTTACTTCTTTCCCAGGTTGTTATCCATGCACTGGTTATACTATGCTTCCTTGCCTGTTTTGACCCCTTTGTGAACCAGTCCAACTTCACACTGTCCTTTTCTCTTTAATCACTTGCCCTCTTAACCTTTTACTGATACTGCATTTCAAATCTTTGACCCTGGATTACTCCCATCCTCCTCTTCCTTCTCTACTACTTACATGCTGAAAACCAAACTGGTAAAAGTCATGAAACTATGTTGACTGAATCTCCTACAAATTTATGTTACATAATCTCAGCTGGGCCTTTAATTACTATCCCCCTTCACAATAGCACCTTTTGCAAACTCTGTCAGCCATCTTCAAACCTCCCATAGCTCCCTACTCCCCACCTTCTTAGTAGAGATTCTTGCTTCATATTTCATTGAAAATATTGAAGTCATTTCACAAAAGCTTCCTATTCTCTCCTCCTCCTCAACTCATCCCTCCCAGATACCTTTTGCTTCTATCTCTGCTTTCATATAATGAGATGCCCCTTCCTGTCAAGGCTAACACCTTTGCATGCACAAGTGATCTCAATTCATCTTATTTTCTCCAGTACATTCTCCCATCCATCATCCCCACTCTTTCACCTGTCTTTAACTTCTTGTTTATTAGCTGCTTCTCTACTGCCTACAAACATGTCCCTATGTCTTCTATCCTCAAAAAACTCTTACTTGGTTCATCCATCATCCCTACCTATTGTCTCATATCTTTTGTTTTTGTGGCTAACCTCCTTGGGAAGGCTGTCTCTTATGGACGCCTTCACTACCTTTCCCCTCACTCTCTTATTAATTTTCTATAATTTGGCTCCTGACTTCATTATTCAACTGAAACCACTCTCTCCAAAGTTACTGATGATCTCTCACTTGTCAAATATAATGTTGACCTCTCTGCAGCCCTTGACGACCCCATTGATCACTCTCTCCTCCTTGATACTCCCTTCTTTCTACTTTTTGTGATATGACTTCCTCCTAGTTCTCTTCCTGTTTGACCTCTCCTTCTGAGTCTCCTTTGCTGGATCTTTATTCAAGGTGTATCTACTTGGTGTCCCCCAAATTCCCTCTCCTGCTCCCTCTTTTCTTTGATCTCTATACTATTTCACTTGGTAATCTCATTAACTCCTATGGATTCAATTATCTCTATTCTGATGATTCTCATATCTTCTTATTCTGCCCTACCCTCTATGTTGACCTCCAGTCTCACATCTCCACTTCCCAAGAGAATATCTCAAACTGGGTATTGCATAGATATCTTAAATTCAACAAGTCCAAAACTGAACCAATTTTACCTCCTAAACCCTCCCCTCTTCCCAACTTTCCTATTACTGTCAAGGACACCACCATACTCCTAGTCACCCAGGTTCACAACCCAAGTGCCTTCCTAAACTCACTCTCTCTCACCCTTCATATACAATCTTTTGCCAAGTTCAGTCAATTCTGCCTTTATGATAGTTTTCCTATATTCCCCCTTCTCTCTTCTGATACTGCCACCACACTGTACAGGTCTTCAATGCATCAATATCTAATCTAATCTAATAACTTGCTGTTTGATTTCTGTGTCTTGAATCTTTCCCCACTCTAGTCCATCTTCCACTCAATTACCAAAGTGATCTTCTTAAAGCATAGGTTTGACCATGTCACACACACCCCCCCCCCCGCCCAATCAATAAATTCCAGTGGTTCCTTATAGGAACAGGATAAAATAGAAAATCTGCCATTTGTCATAAAAGCTATTCATAACTTGAGTACCCCCTCTTCCTTCCTTCCTTCCTTCCTTCCTTCCTTCCTTCTTTCCTTCCTTCCTTCCTTCCTTCCTTCCTTCCTTCCTTCCTTCCTCCCTCCCTCCCTCCCTCCTTTTCTTCCTTCTTTCCTTTCCTTTTTCTTTTAGAATTGCTGACTTTAATTTCTTACACACACACACACACACACACACACACTTTTTTTTAAAGAGTAAACCATAAAATTTACATGGCAAGTATTTTGCATAAATGTAAACATGCATATTTCTACCGTACTGCAAAGTAGCTACAAAAATAAACTCTAGGCACAGGATTTAAAAAATTGTAATCACAGAGCAAGAAAATGTTAACGAGTTAAAATGAACTCGGAACAAAAGTGATGCTGGGGAAATGGCAATGGCCAATGATGATCTATTATTCTACTGGTCTTTTACTTCAATCTACTCTCATTATATACATTATATATACAGTATTCTTATACCTTCCACTCCTCAAACTCTGTAATCCAGCGACACTGGTATCCTTAGTACACTTTACACAAGATTCTCTATTATTTCCTGACTTCTTGCACTTTCACTGGTTTTCCACCATGCCTAAAATTCTCTGCCTTCTCATCCCTATCTTCTGGTTTCCCCTTTCTTTGAGTCTCAGTTAAAATTCCATCTCCTGCAGAGAGCTTTTCCAGATGCCCTCTAGTGCCTTCCCTCTGTTGATTATCTCAACCTTCTTCTGTATTGTTTGTATGTAGCTGTTTGAATACTGTCTCCAGCATTAGACGTGGAGCTCCTTGGGACCAGGTTTTCTTGCTTTTCATTGTGTCTGTAGTGTTCAGTGCAGTGTCTGGCACATAGCAGGTGCTTAAGGAGCGTTTACTGACTCATAGAGTGACTTTGATGGTTGAACTATTTTATTCTTCAAATGGTAATTCATTGATTCATTTATGCATTCATACAAGAAAAAATTATTATTTACCATAATAAACATAATAGTGTGTTTTGTATTCTCTATGCAGAATACAAAAAACTTCAACAAAAAGTTCCTGCCTTCAAAAAGCTTATATTCTATTTGGGAAAATAGGATATACATGCAAAATAATTAAATTGTAACAATGATAACTGGTACATAAATAGTTCTTTAAAGTTTGCAAAGTGTTTTATGCATTATTTCATTTGAGCCTCACAATTCTGTGGACCTAGGTATTATAGGTATTATTAAACCCATTTTATGGGCACCTAGGAGCATAGTAGATAGAATGCCAGGCCTGAAGTCAGGAAGATTCATCTTCCTAGTTCAAATCTGACCTCAGAAACTTACCAGCTGTGTGACCCTGGGCAAGTCACCTAGGGCAAGTCCTGTTTACCTCAGTTCCTCATCTGTAAGATGACCTAAAAAAGGAAGTGGCAAATCACTCTGGTATCTTTGCCAAAAAAACTCCAAATAGTATCATGAGGAGTTGGACATGACTGAAAAACAAACCCATTCTACAAATGAGTAAGCTGAAGTTGAGAAAAACAATGCTAAACAATAACTGTTATATTCTTAAGTAAAAACACCCACCCCCACAAAATATAACAAGTGGCTTGTGAATATTGCAGATTGTAAATTCTATGAGTTTCAGAATAGGAAGCTATCCTTCCAAGTGGTCAAAGAATGCACTGTGGAGGAGTTTGGACTTTAGGTGGGCTATTAAGGATAGGATAGGAGAGGGAGGAAAGGAGGAAAGGAGAGAGACAGACAGACAGACAAAGAGAGACAGACAGAGACAGAGAGAGACAAAAAGACAGAGACATATAAAGAGACACACACATAGACCGAGAGAGAGAAAGACAGGGAGTAGTATATTGCAGATAGGGAAATTTAATGAGGAAAGGATTGGTATGGGGAATATATTCAGGGGGACAATGAATAGACCAAGCTTATTGTAGCAGAGTGTTCTTATGGAGGAGGTATGAGAGATAATCCTGGAATGGCAGGTTAGGACTAGAATTTGGAGGGGTTTTATTGGGGAAGGAATTAGGATTTTGGACTTTGTAATTTAGAAGAAAGCAATTTGTAGTATAGGAGAATATCATGATTATAGTGTTGTTTCTTGGCAAGATTATTATGGTAGCTATGTGCAGAATAATTAGAAGAAAAAACTAGAATTTAAGAAATCAGTAAGAAGTTTATAACCACATGCATTTTAGAGTTTACAAAATATTATATAGCATTACATTTTATACATACATATATATATATAATACGTAATTCCAGTGTGAAGGGGTGATGGGGAAATAAAGAAAACCATGTTGAAAATTAAGACTTGGAATCATGAAATTAAAGAGGTCAAAGGTTTGCAAAGAATTCAAATACTTCAAGCCTATGTATCATAAATACTTTGGTTTTTTTTTAAATTTTTTTTTTTTAAGCAATTGGGGTTAAGCAACTTGCTCAAGTTTACATAGCCAGCCACCTCTGGGTGTGGTGCTGAGTATCTGAGCCTGGACCTGATCCAGGTCATCCCAACACTGGAGCCGGTGCTCTCACCTGCTGAGCCACTTGGCCGCCCCTCAGCAACTGGGGTTAAGTAACTTGCTCAAGGTTACACGGCCAGGTGTTTCTGGGTGGGTGCTAAGTGTCTGAGCCCAGGATTCAATCTCCAGGCCATCCCAACACTGAAGCCGGTGCTCTTACTCTATGTGCTACCTGGTCGCCCCAATACTTTCTTCAGGAAAAGAAGTTAGAAGGTACTAGTTGAGGGAACATCAAATACCCCTCCCCGAATGAAATTGATTATATTTTAATAGAAAAGAAATGACATCAAACCACCTGTCTTTGTATAGTCAAATCATTAATTAAATGGGGAGAGCAAAAATCAAAGAATATCCCAAAATAGAAAAAAAAATAAAGATGAAGACATTGTTTACAATTTTAGCAACTCTAACGTGATCCACTAAAAGAATTTGTCTTCTGGCCCTGGAGTCAGGAGGACCTGAGTTCAAATTTGAACTCCAACACCAACTAGCTATATGACCCCAGGCAAGTCACTTAACCCTGATTGACTCAAAAAAAAACAAAAACCCAAAACCAAACCACAAACAAACAAAAAAGAATATGTCATCTTCAAAATGTGAGAGATTAACCAAAGTAGCCAAACATTTTGTCCATCATTATTTCTTAATGTTTAACTAATGATAAGCAGTTACCGCAAGGAAGAGGATGAAAGAGACAGAGAGACCTGACAACACAAGCTCATTTACAAAACCTCATAGTCATTTGATAGAGAATAGTAAGTAGAATGAAAATATAACAGACATTCTAACATTTGTATGGTGAAGTTCTTTCATTTGTGCATTTGTACTGGAATCTATCATTTCTGAATGATATCTCAGACCACATAATTTTAATATCTGAATGACCTCAGTGGTTATTTAGTCCAATTCATATCTGAATAAAAAAAATCTGTTTTGCAACATATTCAACTATTTAGCCTTTCCTAAATGCCATTTATTGAAGGAAAAACTACTGTTTCCCCAGTAAAACTCTTTTACTTTGTGATGTCTCTAATTATTAGGAAGATTTTCCTGACATCAAATTGAAATTTTCCTTTTTGAAACTTTTACACATTGTCTCTACTTCTGACATGTGGGTTCAAGCAAGCAAGCAAACAAACAAACAAACAAAAAGAAATTAATCCTACTTCCACATTATATAGTCCTTTAAATATGTGAAGACAGTTATTATGTCCCTTCTCAGTTTTATTTCTCTTCTTTCAGGCTAAACATCCCTAGTTTCTTCAACTGAACCTCTTCTAGCATGATCTCTAGGCTTTTCCCCACTCTAGTTGTCTATCTCTAGACACTCTATAGCTTATCAATATCCTTCCTTAAATGTGATGCCCAAAACTTAACACAATGACTCAGGTGTGATTTGACTAGAGCAGAGTATAGTAGGCTGTCACACCCTTATTTATAAATATGATGCCTTCTCTTTCTTTTTGTTATTAGAATAATCTTAATAGTGCTAAAAATGTCATATGGACATGAGGTCTAAGGTCTGTCTATGTGTAAAAGTTGTAAACTCATATGATCAAGAGAGAGAAATATACAGCACCTTTTACTCATCTATCAGGCTGCTTTTCCAGGAAAAGAATAAGAAATGATCTGGTTCCCTACCAGGAGACTATATCAACAGCCATGTCACAATGTCTCAGCTAAATTTAAGTTCTTTCATTTTAAATCATCATGAAGACATTGGCCATTTGTTTTTCTTTACATCAAAATGGCAAGTTTGGTCTGCAATCATGAGGGAATCTGATAGAAAACAGCTCACTTCTACCTAGAAATATATTTCTTCTACCTCTGAACATCAAGCTTGATCATGTTATTTCTAGGTTTCCAGCTGAGTACATTTCACCATGCTTCTCTATAAAATCAAACACCTGCACTCACCATAGTGCCTTATTCACAGAGTGGTCAACAGGAAGGTTGTTCATATAACCAATGAAGAACTTTGAAGAATAAAAATAAGATATTTGGTGAGGGATGACAGTTTGGAGATCTAGAGTACATTACTAGTATCCTCATGATCTCAATAGAAAATGAGTAAAGCCACCAGTATATTGGTTTTGTTGACCTTATGGAGATATGGATGAAAATTACTCAAGATAGATGGGCCTGGATAGGTTGTGATTTGCGTCACTGGAAGGAACAACCAATATGATCACAGATCCATTTGAGTATTTTAGTATGTCATGCTATTCCTTGCTTTTGTGCCTTCTCTCAAATTCTAAGAGAGTATACTCACTTCCTTTCAAGGTTTCTATAATTCCCATTCAGAACTAGAATAGAAGTTATCTTTGTTGATTTCTTCACTTCCCAAAAGATTAAATCATCACATTTAGCTATGAGTGACCAGAAAAGAAGGTAGGGAAGACTAAGAAATAGATGGAAAACAATGAAGAAAAAGGATCTTCAGAGAAAATGGGGAATCCTGACCCTACAGCAGGTTGAAGGTTCAAAGAATGTGACAAAGAGGAGAAAGAGAAGAGCAATTTCCCTGAATTTTATAGCAAAGTAATAGATGTGAGATTCTCCCCAAAAAAGAGACAATGTGGACCTCTGAAAAAGAAACACCTTGCCCCCCAAAGAATGATGCTTTAGATTCTCAGGTGCTATCAGATCAGATGAATAGAAGACAAATAGTGGGCTGAAGAATGTCTGGTGTTGGAGGTGCTAATGCATCTATTTGTCAATCTGGCAATAAAAATAGAGGTCTCTTGTCATTCTGGTGAATATATTTAGGATAGGATAGAATCCTCCAAGACTTGTTAAGTCAGATTAATCAGCTGTCAGTCAGTTAGTCAATATCAATTAATATTTAAGTGCCTATCATGTGCCAGGTACTACGCTAAGATCTAGGATACAAATACAGAAAAAGAGAAGCAGTCCCTGCCCTCAAGCTTACAATTTTTTTTAAAGCAATTGGGGCTAAGTAACTTGCTCAAGGTTACATGGCCAGTTATTTCTGGGTGTGGTGCTAAGTATCTGAGCCTGGATTCAATCCCCCAGGTCATCCTGACACTGGAGCCGGTGTTTTTACTCGCTGAGCCACCTGGCTGCCCCTAAGCAATTGGGATTAAGTAACTTGCTCAACTTGCTAAAGGTTACATGGCCAGGTGTTTCTGGGTGGATGCTAAGTGTCTGAGCCTGGATTTGATCCCCCAGGTCATCCGGATGCTGGGGCCGGTGCTCTTACTTGCTGTGCTACCTGGCAGCCCCTCAAGCTTACAATTTAATGGAGAAAGGCAATCTACAAAAGGAACCTAAAAAGATTTTTGGCCTCGGGCACTTTCCTTAAATGGAAGTTTTGGGAGGAGTTCTTTACTCCACTCTCCAATCACAGGGGCAGAGGGTGCTAATGAAGTGTGATTAGCAGTACTAGTACCCACTTTAATGATTCATATGAATAACATTAAAACTGTAAGAAGGAATCCAGACAACATACTGAAGACCTTATGAACACAGATGGTGATTTTAAAAAAAGTCATTATTGCTGATTGAAGGCAAGGTCCTCAGAAGTAAAAGGAAGATTTTGAAAATGAACAGCTGTTTAAAAAGATATTCCTTGGGAAAAAAAAATTCCTATTTCTGGACTAGCAAGGTGCAACTAGAGACATTTGTAAAAAGACATATTTAACTTAATAGGCATCCTGAGAATTAATGGGATGAAAACAGTAACTGGAATATGTCTATGGATTGGTAGATTTTATTCTAAAGAATAGATAGAAAAGTCAGGAACTAGAGAGGGAAAGCATTGATCAAGTCATTTGGATAAATATAAAGGAGTGAGAAACATAAGCTATATTGATATCAGAGTCAGGAAACACAGGTGAAATAGGCAAAGAATTCAATGAATGAATAAAGAAATAGCATTTTCTAAGTGCATACTATGTAAAAAAAATTAGGTATGAAAAGAAAAGTAATTTAAGAAACTGAACACAAGCCTAGCACAGATGCATGATGGTGGTGATGAAGGCTTTGAGTATATGTACATCTGTAGTAGCTCTCTGTTTGTCAAAAACAAAAGAAGCTAGTATTTTCTTCCCTTGACAAATAGATAATTTCATAGTTCAAAAGGTGGAGGAATCAACCAGGATAACTTCATTCTAGACCCAATTTTCAGCACTAAGGAGGCACTATTTGTTTTTTTCTGGGAAGGAAATAATGGGAGCTTCTAGGAGAAGTGATTACTCTGTTATAGAGTTTGTATACAGGAGACAAAAACTGGATATAGATTTTAGGAAGAATAGAAGAAGCCCATAGCCTTAGGGTAAGTCAATCCAGAAAGAATGGGAAGTTCTCAAGGATAAAACTCTGAAGACACAAAGAGAAATAATTCTGATAGAGAAGAAAAGGGAGAGTGGTGTAAAAAACTTGATGTGGATGCATAAGGAATTCATCAATCAACCTAAATTTTTCTTTTTTTCCATTTATTTTTTTTATTCAGTGCCTAACAAGCATTATTAAGTTTGAACCGTATATGCATGGAACAGAAAGGATTACACATGAAACCACAAATCTCTATATTATAGAACTTGCATAACAAAGTCAGTTATCTGTCTCCTCAATTTTCTTCTATTCTCTTTTGTGAGTTTTTAAGAATCCTACAATGACCACCTTTTTTTTCAGCATCTCCATGGCTAATTCCCCAAAATAAAAAAAAAAATCTTTTCATAATAAATAAGCACAATAAAGGAAAAATAATCTCTATATCAATCATATACAAAAGTTATTTTTTTCCATCTGCCTCTTGAGAACCCCACCTCTCTGTTAGCAGAAAAATTGTTATCATTAGTCCTCTGGAGTAGTGATTAGTTATTTCATTGATCAGAAATCTTAAGCTTTTCTTTTAAAAAACAATTATTTATTTTAATCGACCAAAATCTACCTTCTAACCCTTTTGTCCCAACCCATTACTAATTGAGAACACAAACACACATGTGTGTGCAAATATATATGCAGATACATACAAATAAAACCCATTACAAATATGTATAGTCCATCAAAACAAATTTCCACTTTGGTCATGTCCTAAAAAATATTTGTCTCATTCTACATTCTGAGTCTTTCACCTGTCTATCATAAGGTAGATACCAAGCTTCATTATTAGTCCTCTGGAATCATGATTGTTCACTACACTGATAAAAGATCAGAACAATAATATTCTATCATATTTGTATACCTTAACTTATTTATCCATTCCCCAATTTATGAGCATCCTTTCAGAATCCCATCTTTTTTTTTTTTTTTGCCATTTCAAAGACAGGTACAAATATTTTTATAAATCTTTTGTTTTCCTTAGCATTAATTTCTCCCTTATTCTTTTCTCCCTCAAATTCTGTCTCCCCATTTTCTTCCCCCCTACTGTTCCCTTTTCCTTCTACTTCCCTGTGGAATGAAAAATGCATTTCTGTACCCAAGCTCTATTTGTATGTGTTTTCTCCTTTCTTTTGACTGGTTCAGATGAGAGTGAGATTCAAGTGTCAACTACCTGTTGTATCGCCTCCTCCTTCTTTTTATAGATTTACTTATGCCCCACATTTATGTGATACAATTTGTCCTAACTTTTCTTTCCCTTCCCCATTCCTAGTGTATTCATCTTTTCCTCTATTTTATTATGATCATCAAGACATAACAGAATCAACTCTCAGGCTTTGTCTAGCTGGACTCCCTCTATGACCCCTGATGATGATAGGGTTTTGAAATGACACATGATTTGAATTAGGCAGTTTATCCTTCTTTAGTTCTTTATTATTTTTCATTCATGTTCATCTTTTTATGTTCTTCTGCATTCTTGTGTTTAAAAGTCAAAATTTCTGTGCAGCTTTGGCCTTTTCATCAGGAATGTTGGGAAGTTCTGTTTTCATTAAAGATCCAAATCCTCTAACCCTGCCCTGTACTTATTTTTATTGAGTAAATTATTCTTGGCCATAAACCCATATTCTTTGACTTCTGAAATATCATATTCCAAGTTCCCTGCTTCTTTAAAGTTGTTGTTCCGTTTTTTTCCATAGTTTTCAACTCTTGGTGACCCCATTTGGGATCTACTTGGCAAAGACACTAGAGTGGTTTGCCATTTCCTTCTCCAATCTGAGGCCAGATTTGAACTCACGTTTTCCTAACTCCAGGCCCAGTGTTTTATCCATTGAGCCACCTAGCTGCCTCCATTGCCTTGCAAGTAATTGCTGGTCAACATCTTTTAAAAAAGGAGTTAAAAAGGCAAGACAGTTACATGATGGACTGGGCCCTCAATGTAGCAAGGCAATCGTATTACTCCTTCCTAAGTGATTCTCTATTGCACCCCTCACAATGTTCTTTTAGGACATTCCACAGGGAATCAAACCCTTTCCTCTCTACTCAAGTTTTTCACAACACACTACCTTCTCATCAGAATTACTCATAATTTAATAAGAAAATAGATGCTATTTACCATGAGCTCTTCTTTTTTTTTCTTTTTGGAGGGCAATTGGGGTTAAGTGACTTGCCCAAGGTCATATGGCTAGTTTTTGTCTTAAGTATCTGAGGCTGGATTTGAACTCAGGTCCTCCCAACTCCAGGGCCAGTGCTCTATTCACTACTCCACCTAGCGCCCGAGCTCTTCCTTTTTCCCTATTCTATATCTCAAAACTGTCTGACATTATCTTCCATTGCAACTTCCTTTACTCCAACTTGTGAAAAAGAGATAGACCTTCTATCTTCAAAGACAAGCCTCTCTACTTATACTCTTGATTCCATCCTATCCTCTCTCTTCTGGCAGACTGCCTGCTTCCTTATTCCTTCTTTCTAATTTTCAAGTTTCCCCCAACTACTGGCTCTGTTCCTACTACCAAAAAATATGACCAGGCTTCACTCCTACAAAAAAAACCCTCATTTGATTTTACCATTCCCCAGAGTTATTGTTCCAAATATCTCCTTTTTAGAGCCAAACTCCTAAACAAAACTGTCTATCCTCATTGCTTCATTTCACTTACTCTTCTCTCACTCAATTCTTGAATTTGGCTTTCAGTCTTCTTGTGTACCTGAAATTGCTCTCTCCAAAGTAGAGATAGCACTTAGAATGCCTTCTAAATGTTGGCTGATATTGTTATTCCTAATGTTTCCTTAATTGCCGATTTTAATGGCCTTTTCTTAGTTCTCATCCTTCTCAATCTTTTTGTTATCAGTTGACCTAGTAGACTACCATATCTTCCTTCTCTGGATTTTTATAGCACTATTCCCTTTTCTTTCTTCATTCTTTTGTCTGATTGCTTCTTCTCAGTCTTCTTTGCTGGATCATCATATATAATGTGTTTACTAATGGTTGACATTCCTTAAGATCTTCTCCTAGACCCCTTTCTCTTCTCTCTCTAAAACACTCCCTCTTGGTGACTCATTAGCTTTCATGGGTTAGATTGGTAAAGATATAGAAAGACTCCTAGATGTCTTTCTCCTAAGCTCTCACAAGTAAGCTGCCTGTTGCACATTCCGAATTGGATGTCCTACATGTCAGATTCAACAAAAAAAAAAATCCCTCCCATTATTTCTCCCCCAAAACTTAACCATCCTACCAACTTCCTTAGATCTGTCAAGGGCATCACTATCCTTCTAGTCATTCTCAGTTCTTTACTCTCTTTAATGTAACACACTAAAACAGTTACCAGATCTTATTGATTTTACCTCCATAGCATGTCTTGCATCTATCTCCTTCTCTTCACTCACACTCCCACTACCCTAATTCAGGCAAATATCACCCCTGCCTACAATAGTCTCATAATTGATTTCCTAGCCTCAAGTCTCTCTGCTCTTCAATCTAACATCTGCCTAGCTGCCAATGTGATATTCCTAAATGGCAGCTTTAACTTTGCCTTTCTACTGCCTAATAAGTTCCAATGACTTTCTATTACCTCTAAGATTGAATACAAGCTCCTTTTTTTGTATCAAAGTCAGGTAAAAACTGTCTCTAACCTACTTTTTCAGCCTTATTATATATTACTCTCCTTGACACACTATGGTTCTATCAAATTTTCCTGCTTGGTTTTCCTTCCACTTGCTATTGCATCTTCCATCTCAATGCCTGGTCATAGGCTGTCTCCCATGCCTGAAATACATTACTCCTTTCTCATCCTTATTTCTTCAAAGGGGAATGAAATAAGCATTTATATAGTACCTACTATATGTCAGGCCCTATGCTAAGTGCTATATAAATATTGTCTTATTTGTTCTCATTTGATTTTTAGAATATATAGTTTACTTCAGAGTTCTGCTCAGATGCCATTCTCTATAGGAGGCCTCTCTTGAACTCTCCCTCAAATAACTTTGTATTTATTACATGCACACATATATCATATAGGCTTATTTGGTATATATTTATTTGTGTACATGATGTCTTCTATAGAATTTAAGTTCTTTGCATCTCTAGCATAGTGCCTGGTGTTTAATAAATTTATATTGATTGACTGGGTGAAGAAAAGGTCATGCTGGGCTTGGTGATGAATGCCTGTAATCCCTGTTCCTGGAGAGGCTCAGAAATTAGAAGATTGTTTGAGCTCAGGAGTTCTAAGCTGCAGTAAGGCTAAAGTTTATTGAATGTTACCACTAAATCCAGAACCAAGATGTGAGCCAGCTGTAGCAATAGGCCACCAGGCTACCTAAGAAGGGGCGAAATGTCCCAGGTTGGAAACAGAGCAAGTCAAGCTTCTGTGCTTATCAGCAGTGGGACAAGGCTGGGAGTGGCCACTATCCTGCCAGTTAGGGTGATGTAGGAAAGCCCCATCTCAAAAAAAGTCATGTTTATCAATCCATAAACATTTATTAAGTGCCTACCATGTTCTAGGAACAGTACTTAAGTGCTGGGGGTTGTTGTCCTTTGTTCTTGAGGAGGACCAAAGTGACATCACTGTGTTGGAGTCAAGGCACAGTGTGTCTGACTATGACTGATTAGACCAATACGAGATTGGAAGGCTCTATCACAGGTCAGGCTCAAGTAGTCCATAGGAACATTTGGAGTGGAGATGTCTCTAAATTTGTATATCTCATGTTTCTTTTGAGGTACTGAAATTCTTCTTTCCTTGTAGAACACAATACCTTCTTTGATGTGGGCATGCCCTGCTGGGTGGTTCTTTGTCAGTGTCTCTCATGCCTCACCATTTATTACAAAGTTCTTAAGAGAGATCTTGAGAATATCCTTGTGTTGCTGCTTCTGGACACCATGTGAATGCCTGTCTTCCATGAATTCTCTGTAAAAGTCTTTTAGGCAAATGTACATTTTCCATTTGAACAACATGGTCAGTCCATCAGAGTTGTGCTCTCTGTAGTACAGTTTGAATGCTTGGTAGTTTAGTTCGAGAAAGGCCCTCAGTGTCAGATACCTTATTTTGTCAGGTGATCTTCAGAATATTCCTCAGACAATTCAAATGGAATTGATTGAGTTTTCTGGCATGGCACTGCTAGGCTGTCCAGGTTTCACAGGCATGTAACAATGAGGTCAGCACAATGACTCTGTAAATCTTCAGTTTGGTAGGCAGCCTAATATCTCTTCTCTCTCTCACTTTCCTTTGGAGTCTCCCAAACAATGAGGTAGTTCTGGCAATGCATGCACCAACCTCATCATCTATGTGTATATTCCTGGAAAGTATACTGCCAAGGTAAATGAACTTAGCTACAATGTTCAAAATTTTCCATTTGCTGTAACTGATGCTTCCATGTATGGATGTTGTGGTATTGGCTGGTGGAAAATATGTGTTTTCTTGGTATTAATTGTTAGGCCAAAATTAGCACAAATATTAGAGAATCAACCCATATTTTGTTGCATCTCAGCATCAGAGGATAAATTGAGTGCATAATCATCTGTGGAAAAACAAATCATGCACCAATTCTCCTGCCACTTTTGTCTTGGCTTGTAAACTTTTCAAGTTAAATAGTTTGCCATCAATGAGACAGCTGACCTTGATGCTGTTTTTGTCCTTGTTGAAGGCTTTTGATAACATTGCTGAAAATATCAGCCTCGAAAGCACAGCCCTGCTTCCCTCCATTGGTGACTGGGAAAGCATGAAAGTATCATCCATTATGCAGAACCCTGGCAAGCATGCCATCATGAAGTTGATGTTCAATATTGATGAACTTCTCTGGGCAACCAAATTTTGACATAATTTTCCATAGGACTGCAGTGGCAACCACACTGGCATACCCAGAATGGCTGCTAGCACAGGTTCTTAGATCTGATTTACTAGGAAAGATAGTTGTTTAAGGGGTCAGTAATCTTTTTTATTTAAATTCATTAGTTCAGGGAAAAATCAGCACACTAAACTTCAGAGAAAATCCAAAGAAAATGGAGGAAATACAAGTAGAGAAATAAAGACCAAAAGACTTCTGTTTGAGAAATTAGCACAGATCAATAGACAGATCCAACTGTTTGACCAAGGCAATACATATATAGTGACCAGAGAAAGAAACACCAACATCTGGGTTTTTCAAAGCCAAGGGATTCCTTAATGGCTATCCAGAGTCTCATCTGGTCAAATCACAAGAACACTCTTCCAGTGAGTGAGCCCCCAAAACAAAATGCTAACCTCAGAGGATATATATATATAGAGGATATATATATATAGAGGATATATATATATAGAGGATATATATATATAGAGGATATATATATATATATATACACACCCTTTTTAGAGTCACAGGGCATCACTTGTGACTCAGTGCTTAGACATTAACAAAAAGTGTTAAAGCCTTCCTATAAGCAATATTCCCTTAAGCAAGCTTCCCTTAAAGGGTTCCATGTGAGGCCTATTACTGGGTGGGGAAGATCCTAAATCCCATTAGCATTACAAAGCCTTCATGACTGATATGGTCATGACTGACCATGATTGGTCAGATAGATGAACATTATGTACAGACATCTGTTCTACTCCTGGCATTTCTCTTTGAGTTGTTGGTCAGCAAAAACCTATACTGACCACTCCTTAATCCTTTCTGATGCCACACTAGCTCTCAGGCAGATGACCATCTTCCATCAGCCTATTAGGAAGGATTATTTTGGCAAGAATCTGGCTAAAAGTGCTGGGGGTACAAAAGGAGGCAAAAGATAGTCCTGGACCTTAAGGAATTTACAACTTATAGAGGAGACAACATGTTTACATTCAAAGCAAACTATAAATAAGGATAAAAAGGAAATAATGGAAGGAAGGCACTAGAATAAGAAAGGTTGGGAAAGTCTTCTTGTAAAAGATGTCATGTTTAATTTCTTTTTTTTTCCTGACAGTGTTATTAGACTGGTAGATCTAAGGAATGCCATAGATAGTTTACATAGATTTAATAAAGAATTTCATTGAATCTCTTGCTATTCTTGGAGGAAGGATGGAGATATATGGGTTAGAGCAGAATTAAGATAGGTGGATTTAGAATGGTTTTACTATTTGAATGAGTTCTTATCAATAGTCTGGTGTCAGCTTGGATGGATGGTCAAGTTCTCAGGAGGTCCTTTACTGTTGAACATTATTTAAAATTTAATGATTTGAATAAAGACATAAATGGAATACTTAATTTAAAGATTACAAAAATCTGGGAGGGCTAGCTAATACCTTGGATGAAAGAATATAAAAGGATACCCTTACAGGTTAGAATGTTGCTTTGAACCTCATAAAATGCTATATAATAAGGATAAATTTAAAATCTTAAGTGTGGATTAAAAATATCAATTTCATAAGTACCAGATGGTGGGGGTGGGGGAATTTTGCAGAGAGGGTTAGACAACCATTTGTCTGAAAATTATCTGGGGTTTTTTAGTGGGCTGCATGCTGATTATGACTCAATAGTGTGATATGGCACAAAAAGTTAATTTTGTCTTTGGCTACATTAAGAAATTGTACTCTCAAAAATCAACAGCAACTTCCTAATTGCCATTTAAAATGGTGTTTTTATTCAATATTTATCTTTCTTTACCTTTCTAAAGTACTTAATACTACTGATCACCCTTTCTTTTTAAAACTTTCTTGTCTTGCCTCCAGAGACACAACTGCTCTCTTGGTTAATAATAATAACTTTAATTTAAGTAGGATATTAAGTTTTGTCAAGTACTTTCTTCCCAACAATCCTCTGAGGTGGGCTGAATAAGTATTATTTCCCTTGCTTTATAGATGAGGGATCTGAGGCTTAGGGGGATTAAATAACTTACACATAGTCCAATAACTAGTGATTAACTGATATGGGATTCGAAATTCAGTCTCTTGACTACAAGTCCATCTCTCCTTCAACTACATCCACTATATCTCTCTTCCTACTACATCTGTTTCTACATATGTACATTTCACTACACCCACTCCTTCATCTTTAATTGCTCTTTCTTTGTTTTCTTCTCTGACTCTTTGTCCTTCTCTCAACCTCTCAAGTTAAATACTCCCTGAGGTTCTACCTTTGCTTTTCTCATCTTCTTTCTATAATTGCATCATTGAGAATCTTAATTATTCACGAGGGTCAACTTATTACCTCCAGGGATAAGATGATCATTTTTATCCATCTCTTACTTTGGAATTAAATTTTGGAATCACCATTTTTATCAGTAGCACCATTATTTCCTCAGTTTCCCCCATATTCAAGGTAGTCATATTTAAAACATTTAAATTGCTGTCATTTGGAAAAAGAGATTAAATTTGTTCTGCTTGGCTTGAGAAGGCAGAATCACTTGCAAAATATAGAGGTTATAATGGGGTGAATTTAGGCTTGGTGTAAGGAAAATTTAAAAATATTTAGAGTTATTTCAAAGTGATTTGGGTTACCTTGGGTGCTTGTTTACAAGAGGTTTTCAAGGAAAGACTGCATAATTACTTAGGTATGATCTTAAGGGATTTCTTGGTTAGCAGTAGCCTGGACTAGATAGCTTCCATTGTACTTTTCAACTTTGACCAATTGATTCTGTGAAGGGACATATACTGTCTAGGACGGGGGAAGCAAAGGATTCTACTGTATTCTGGTCAGTTCTGGATGACTTTAGGAAGGATTTAGATTTTAGGAAGAACATTGATAATAAGTTGAAGAGCATGAAGAGGAGTGTGGCAACATAGTGTGATGACCAACTTTGATAGACTTAGCTCTTTTCAGTGATACAATGATCTAACATAATTCCAAAAGACTCATAATGGCAAATACTATCCATGTCCAGAGAAAGATCTATGGAGTCTGAATGTAGATGGAAGCATACCATTTTTCTTTTTTTCTTTCTTGTGGTTTTTCCCTTTTGCTCTGATTATTCTTCACAACAACACGACTAATGTGGAAATACATTTAATATTATTGTACATGTATAGTCTACATTAGATTGCATGCTCTCTTGGGAAGGGCGAGGGGAAAATTTAGAACTCAAAATCTTATAAAAGTGAATGTTGAAAACTAAAAATAAATAAATTAAATTTAAAGAAAAAGAAACATAAAAAGGGGATGTGACAATAGTGGATCCTCAAAATGACCTCAAGGTTATGCCACATGAGGATCAATCAAATTTGCTGAGGGGAGAGCCTTTGTGGCTTAGAGGGAGCAGAAGTCAAGTCTCTTTCCCATGGCAGGTCTGAAGTGGGTAGCTGTGCAAACATAAAGATCAATATCTCTTTCCCAGTCACTGCTTGTCAGAAACTCATCAAAGTTGATAATGAGAGAAAGCTATGGGCCTTTTATGAGAAATGGATGGCCACTAAAGTTTCTGCTGATGCTCTGGGTGATGAATGAAAGGGTACGTGGTCTGAATTAGTGATGGGAGTGACAAACAAGGCTTCCCCATGAAGTAGGGTGTCTTGACTCATGGACATGTCCCCCTGCTGCTCAATAAGGGCCATTCTTGCCATTGGCCTAGAAGAGCTGGAGAAAGAAAATGTAAATCAGTTAGGGATTGTATTGTGGATGCCAACCTGAGAGTCCTTGACTTTGGTTATTGTGAAGAAAGGTGAGAAAGCTATACCAGGACTGACAGATACAACTGTTCCTCATTGCCTGGGGCCCAAAAGAGCTAGCAGAATCCACAAACTTTTCAAGTTGTCCAAAGAAGATGATCTCCAGCAGTAAGTTGTGTGAGAAAGTCCCTCAACAAGGAAGGTGAGAAGCCCAGGATGAAGGCTTCTAAAATTCAGGATCTGGTGATTCCCAGTGTTTTGTAGCATGGTCACTGACACATTGTTTTGAAGAAGCTACAAACTCAGAAGAACAAGGAAGAAGCAGTAGAATATGCTGAGCTTTTGGTCAAGAGAATGAAAGAGACTGAAGCAAAATGACAAGAACAGATCACTAAGAGACATCATCTATCTTCCCTGAGAGCCTCCACCTCAAAATCTGAGTCCAGTCAAAAATAAAAGTTTAAAAATGTATTAGGAATAAATAACTTTTGTCAAGCTGGAAAAAAAAACTTACTGAGCATATTTAGCTTGGAGAAGACATTTAAGTAGGCTATGATTGCTTTTAACAATTTGAAGGGACAAAATAATAATAATTATAAAAGCTGGATTATATGTATGTATGATCTATCATGTACCAGATACTGTGCTAAGCACTTTACAAATATTATCTCATGTTATCCTCACAATAATCCCGGGAGGTAGGTGCTATCATTACCCTTATTTTACAGTGAAGGGAATTGGGGTTAAGTGATTTGACTAAGATCACATGGATAGTAAGTGTCTGAGGCTGGATTTGAACTCATGTCTTACCTCACTTTGAGATCTAGAGCTCTCATCCTTTGTGCCACCTGCTTGCCTCTAATGTCAGATAGAAGAGGGATTAGATTTGTTTTTCTTTTCCTCAGAAGGTAAAATTAAATGATGTTAAAAAAAAACTGTCTACAGGTTGCCTTGTGGAGTTGCAATCTCACTGGCATATCCAGGATGGCTGCTAGCACAGGTTCTTAGATCTGCTTTATTAGGAAAGACTGCTGTTTAAGGGGTCAACAATCTTTTAAAATTATATTTACTAGTTCAGGGGAAAAGTCAGCACCCTGAACTTTAGAGAAAATACAAACAGAAAATACAGAAAAAATACAAGCAGAGAAATAAAGACCAACAGACAGGGCTTCTAACTGTCTGAGAAATTAGCACAGATCAATACACAGCTCCAACTGTCTGACCAAGGCAATACATACATAATTACCAGAGAGAGAAGCACCAACATCTGAGTTTTTCAAAGTGGGGGGTGAGGTGTGGGCTCTTTAAGGGCTACCCAGAGTCTCTTCTGACTAAATCACAAGAATACTCTTCCAATAAGTGAGCCCCAAAACAAAATGCTAACCTCAGAGTATATATATTCTTTTTTAGAACCAGAGGGCATCACAACCCTTGTGACTCAGTGCCTAACTAGAAATTAACAAAAGGTGTGAAAGCCTTCCTACAAGCAAGCTTCCTTAATGGGCTCCACATGAGGCCTATTACTGGGTGGGGGAAGATCTTATATTCCATTAACATTACACCTTGGGAAGCAGTATTTTTTTTTTTTTTTACCATTGGCTGAAATGGCCATATACGTTATAGAGGACCTCCTTGTTGGGTGAGATGACCTCTGAGGTTCCTTGTAACTCCAGGATCCTATGATTTTATATTCTAATGGAATATAAGCTCCTTGAGAGTGAGAATGGTTTCATTTTTGACTTTGCATCTCCAGTGCCTAACATAGTGCCTGACAGACAGAGCCTTATAAATATGTGTTGGATTGAGTTAAATGAATAAAAGGTAGCATGATCTGATAAAAAGAAGACTGACTTTGGGTTCAACTGCATCTTCAGATTTTTACAAATATATAGTATAATCATATATTTGTGTATATATATGTATATGTATTTGTATGTGTATATATATTTGTATATGGTATAACCACTTACATTCCCTGGGTCTCAGTTTCCTCATCTATAAAATGAAAGGATTGGCTAATTGACTTCTAAACTCCCTTCTGTCTCTACAGCTATGATCCTATGAAATCCTGCTAAGTCCCTGAAGTGAGACTAGATTAGAAAACCTCAGAGAAAGGTGTTCCCCCAGTCTGTTTCACCTAAGCCTTGATGCTTGTCTGCACAGTAGACAAGCTTGCTTTGGAACACACACAACTGACCCCACTTCCTCTGAAACTTCTCTCTTCGGTTACTGGGTTTAATTTCATCACATACTTCTCAAAGCAGTCAGCCTGGTCCTGTCAGTTGTCCTGATGTCCACAGACACCAACTGGCCCCAGCCCCTCCCTGTGCTTAGCTGGCAGCATACAAGCTCTGGTGATCTTCATCCTGAAGATCTTGGCCTTTTACCAGAACCCCTCACCTTTCCCACCCCTTTCTTGTGACTGTACATGGCAGGGATTTTGCACAGAGTTTGTCTGTGTAGGTAATCTCTGGAAAGGGAGGAGAAAAGGGCTGCCCCAAGTCATTCCATATCATTGGGGGTCCTTTTGGCACAATTTCTTGGGCATGCCCACTATATATCTTCTTCTTCTTCTTCTTTTTTTTTTTTTAAAGCAATCAGGGTTAAGTAACTTGCTCAAGGTTACACGGCCAGTTATTTCTGGGTGTGGTGCTAAGTGTCTGAGCCCGGATTTGATTCCCAGGTCATCCTGACACTGGAGCTGTGCTCTTACTCGCTGTGCTACCTGGCTGCCCCCACTATATATCTTCTAATATCTCTGATTTAACACCTTAGTTACTGTGATATTATTTTATTTAACTGAATTACTAACTAAATATTATTTATTTAACTGAATTTACTGAATTAAATAATCTTTATTACTCACTTAAATAGTATTCACTTATTCCAGCTACAATGCTGCTTACAACCCATCTATGCCTGTTTATGAAGTTTAATGTGTGTATATGTATATATGTGTATGCATTCATGCATACATACATATATACATGTGTATTTATATATGCACATATATTTATATATGAATTATCTCTGATGCCGATTTGGTAGTGATAATTTTGGCACTACAAAAATAATAAAAATGGGCATTATAATCATAAGACATACTTTCTTCCCATGTTTATAATACCATATTTGTGGTATGAAATGGCCCTATTGTAGGACATCATTTCAATACTTCATGGATCTATGATTTAGTTGATATAGGTATTTCTTCCACCAACGTAGATCATTTCTCTGTATCTAAGTATATGCTTAGATATATACTATAAGATGTGGACCTAAATTTACCATTTTTCCTATCTAGCTTTCCCATAGCACTTGTTGAATTCCTTTATGTATCAATAATAATATTTATCCTTTATGTGTATTTGGTTATTTTTTTTTGTAATTCTCCTCTGTTTCAAGTCTAGGTTTCTTTTAATCATCTGGTACTATATAATTTTTATAACTGTTACTTTAAAAAGATAATTTATCTGGAAACACAAGCATATAGCATTAAAAAGTGTATACTTTGTTATAAATTTTTTTAAAAGTGCTTTTGTATCACTAAAAGCAATGTATCCAAGCTAAGAAGAAAATAGACTAAGAAAAAATTTTGCATTGCATATTTCTGATTAAAACCTGACATAGAAAATTGATAATAAAAAAAATTTATAAATCATAGCTTTTATTGAATAGATAAGCAGTAAAAGTATAAAATAGGTGTTTTTCCTTGAAAGAAGAAGCTCAAAGTTTCAGTAACCATTTGAAAAAGTGTTCAAAATGGCTGAAAAAAGAAATACAGATTAAAACATGTCTTAAGATATCATTTGTATGAGAAAGTAATTTTCTGAAGAGTTTATCCACGAAAAGACAAATTAGACAAAGGGTCTCTATGGATTTCAGACATGTTGTGACCTCTGCTTGAACCCCACTAGCAAATTTCCTTATTTGTCTTTATGTGCTTTCTAACACTCAAGTGCTAACCCATTGGTTAACACTTGCACAAGATTTAATTTCTGAGTTGTTTCCTAGACAAAGACATTGGGTCATATAAAAAGCACTGTTTTAGCCCAAGTCAGTGAAGCTTTTTATTTAAGTCTACACCTTGATTCTGGGAGGTCCTCCATCTAGCTGACCCATTCTACAAGGCTCTAAGAAAAGCCTCCCCTTGCTGTTGGAACAGCTCCCTCTTGTTATCTTTTCTATTGATTTGATAAAGTTTTTTGTTACTATGTAGCCATGGTTCCCTGTGATCCTTAGCCTTATACTCTCCAAAATCAACACCATTTCACTTCTATCAAATCAGCAAAGACATTTAAAGATGACAATTCAATGCTGATATAACTATGGAGGTAAATACATTGCTGGCAAAGTGGTGAATTGATTTGATCCTTTTAGAAAATATTATGGAATTGTACAAGAGTTAGAAAAACATTCATATTCTTTGACCTGGTCATCTCATTAGTAGATGAGTAGAGTTAATAGATGCTTAATGGCATCAATGATGCCAGAAAAATTCCTATCTTTTTAGAGTTGTTATGATAAATAGATATTGAATGTTATCAAAAAGTTTTTTCTGTGTTGGTTGATATGATCATATAACTTTTTTGATGTAGTTATGATGGATCATGCCATTATGAATTATCCTTGAATTCTTGGGATAAATTCTCTTTTGCTGATTAATTCTTTTGCTGCATTGTTGGGTTCTATTAGACAAAATTTTATTTGAGATTTTTGTATTTATATTCATGTTTGAGACAAACCTATAATTTTTTTCATGTTGTCTCTGGTTTTAGAGTAACAGATTCAGGACTATGTTTTACCCATAAAAAGCTTTTCCATACACACACACACACACACACACACACACACACACACACACACACATGATCTGAAACATACAGATTTAGCTGTGAAAATATTTGGGCCACTTGCTGCTTTGGGGAGCAGCAATATAGGGGATTTATTTAATGACTATTCTCTGAAAATTGCACTATTTTCTGTTGTGACAATTTGGACATTTTATAAATGAGTATTCATTCCATATAGATTTTCCCATTTATTGTCACAAAATATACTATGTTACTTGATTTTTGAAAAATGTATTGTCATGACTCATTTTTTTCTTTCTAACTTTCTTAATTTGTGTTTTCTCCTTTAGTAAAAGCAGATAGGTTGGTCAAGATATTATCTATTTTTTAATTTAGAAAAATAAACTTAGTTTTACCTTAATTTTTTTTATTTTAGCTATTTTTGCACTTATTCTTGAGAATTTATTTTTTCCTACTTTGGTTTATTGTTGAGTTTCTTTTAGAAAGTCATTAGCTATAGACTTGACTTAATGTATTTTTCTTTTTTCCTAGATATTATTGTAGACATTTAACTCTATACTTTTCTCTCTGAGAATATCTTGGCTACTAAGTTGTAATTTGTATTCAAGTATATGATCAATTTCTGTAAAAAACCTCTTGAAAAAATGTGTATTACTTTTTTCCCATTTGTTTTTCTTTAACTATCTGTTTATTCCACTTTGTTAAATAGCTTGTTCTGTGATTTTTTAAAAATTGTTTTTTGTTTAATCACATTATCACATTCTGATAATGATTGTAGAGAACCCCTACTACTATTAGAAGTCTACTTAATTCCTTTTCAAGTCAATGAGCATTTATCAAGTGCTTACTTATGTGGCAGGCACTATGTTTAGTGTTAGAAATAAAAATACAAAACAGAATGAAAGGCAGTCCATGCCTTTTAGGAGCTGCCATTCTAATATGCGGAAAGACAATTCATAAAAAGAACCTCGAGAGAGGGAGAGGGAGAGGGAGAGAGAGAGAGAGAGAGAGAGAGAACAAGTATGGGGCAATGGTACAGAAAACTGGAGAGGTAGGAGTGTATAGTGGAAAGGAATGAAGATGCAGTTGGCCTGGGAATCATCCTTAATATGGGTGTTCAGTCAATGAGAAGAAAGAGAGACCACTAGGGTAGAAGGTATTACCGATGTATGAAATCCAGGGGTGAAATGAGCTCAAGGTGTTTCTTTTGCAGTACTGTTAACTTTTCTTTCTTATTTATCTAATTGTTCATCCACTAAGATCCAACTCTGATGCTTCATTGTAGGAAGGAAATAAATCTATGGCTATAATTTTCAGTTAAATACCTACATTAGTGGAATGCAAGTTCTGACAGCTTTTATCAAGCTGAGAAGGTTTTGACCATGGGTCAAATATTGACCAGATTTCTGTTACTCAGGGACTAGCCTATCTAATTTTGACAAGATTCAAATTCGTCAGTACAAAGCTGGCCACAAGGTGATGACTAAAAAAAAGTGCAGCAGTTAATGAAGATTGTTTAATAAGGTATAAAGAAGGTGGGATCGTGAGGAGGCTAGGTGGCGTAGTGAACCAGCCCTGGAGTCAGGGCCTGAGTTCAAATTCGGCAGACACTTAACACAAAAACTAAAAAAGTGACCTTGAGCAACAAGTCACTTAATCCCAAATGCCCTCCAAAAAAAAAAAAGTTGGGATTGGGGGAACCCAAGCGGCTGCCGTGAGTCGGAGTCATGGCTGCGTGTGTCCCTCCCGAGGCCCCGCTTCCCGGAGCGCGCCATCAGGTAACTTTTCCCGTAAACTTATGGAGAGAAAGAACTTTGAGACATGGCTTGATAACATTTCTGTTAAATTTCTTTCTCTTATGGACTTGCAGAAAAATGAAAGTCTGAATCACCTGATTAGTCTGAGCGGAGCAGTTCAGCTCAGGCATCTCTCTAATAACCTAGAGGCAATACTCAAGCAAGACTTCCTCAAACTTCTTCCCCTGGAACTCAGTTTTTCTTTGTTAAAATAGCTCTGTCCTCAGACCTTAGTCACATGTTGCCTTGTCTCTAAGCAGTGGAATAAGGTTATAAGTGCCTGTACAGAGGTATGGCAGACTGCCTGTAGAAACTTGGGCCGCCACATGGTTGAATTCTGTTCATGACGCTTTGCATTGGAAGAAAGTTTATTTGAAGGCAATTTTGAGAATGAAGCAGTTGAAGGACCATGAAGCCTTTGAGACCTCATCATTAATTGGACACAGTGCCAGAGTATATGCTCTTTACTACAAGGATGGACTTCTCTGTACAGTGTCAGATGATTTGTCTGCAAAACTCTGGGATGTGAGCACAGGACAGTGCATATATGGCATCCAGGCCCACACCTGTGGTGCTGTGAAGTTTGATGAACAGAAACGTAACAGGATCCTTTGATAACACAGTAGCCTGTTGGGAACAGAGTTCAGGAGCCTGAACCCAGCACTTCTGAGGACACATAGGTGCAGTGTTCAGCTTGGACTACAACTATGAGCTTGATCTCTTAGTGAGTGGTTCTGCAGACTTCACTGTGAAAGTCATTGGAGAATAATGTTGAAGTTGATTTAATTTTCTTCTCCAATAGCAATTATTTGGAGACCTTAATCTGTGTTTTTTTCCCGGCTAATATTCCATTATCTATTTTAAAAATGATATTTTATTTTTCCCCAATTACATGTCAAAACCATTTTTAATATTTGTGTGTTTTTTAAGTTTAGAAATCAAAATTCTGTCCTTCTCTCCTTCACTCCTCTCTCCCTGAGACAATAAGCAAACTTGATATAGGTCATATATGTGCAATCATGTAAAACATTTCCATATTAGTCATTTTGTGCAAGAAGATGATAAAAAAAAGAAAACAGAAGAAAGTGAAAAACAGTATGCTTCGATCTGTATTCAGACAATATCATTTTTTTCTCAAAAGCATAGAATTTTTCATCATAAATCCTTTGGGTTATCTTGGATCACTGTATTGTTGAGAATAGCAAGTCATTCACAGTTTTTCATTGTACAATATTGTTGTTTCTGTATACAATGTTCTCCTGATTCTGCTTACTTTACTTTGTATCAGCTCATATGTCTTTTCACACTTTTTCTGAAATCATCCTGCTCATCAATTCTTATAGAATAATAATATTCCATTACAATCATTTACCACAACTTATTCAGCCATTCCCCAATTGATGGGCATCCCCTCAGTTTCTAATTCTCAGCCACCACAAAAGAGTAGCAATAAATAAGTTTGTCCAAATTGGTCCTTTTCCCTTTTAAATGCTCTTTGGGATACAGACCTAACAATGATATTGCTGGATCAAAGGGCATCATGCACAATTAGTAGCTCTTTGGGAATAGTTCCAAATTGCTCTCTAGAATGGTTGGATCAGTTCACAACTCCATCAAGAAAGCATTAGTGTCCCAGTTTTCTCACATTCCTTCCAACATTTATCATTTTCCTTATTTGTCATATTAGCCAATTTGATAGGTGTGAAGTAGTACCTTAGAATTGTTTGAATTTCTCTCATCAATAGTGATTTAGAGCATTTTTCATATGATTATAGATAGCTTTGATTTCTTTGTCTGAAAACTGCCTGTTTGTGTCCTTTGACTATATATCACTTGGGGAATGACTTGTGGTCTCATAAATTTGACTCAATTATCTATATATTTGAGAAATGAGACCTTTATCAGACACTTGCTTTAACACCCCCCCCCCCCATTTTCTACCTTCCTTCTACTTTTGCTTGCATTGGCTTTGTCTGTGTACCCCTTTTTAATTTTATGTAATCAAAATTATCCATTTTACATTTTATAATGATTTCTTTTTCTTGTTTGGTCCAAAATTCTTTCCTTAGCCATAGATCTTATAGGTAAAGTATTTCATTCTCTCTTAATTTGCTTATGGTAGTGTCCTTTATTTGTAAATCATGTACCTATTTTGACCTTATCTTGGCATACACTATGAGATACTGGGCTATTCCCATAATCTGCCATACTATTTTCCAGTTTTCCCAGAAGTTTTTGTCCAATAAGGAGTTTTTGTCCTAAAAGCTTGGATTCTTAATCTGTTTTTGATGTTCTTTTTTGAAATTAAATAATCTTTTTAATCATAAGATCATTCTTCTAATGTGAACTTATTTGTTCTGCATCTATTCCAGTTTTTGCTTCCTTTGGAAATATTTTTAGTGTCTCCATGGTGTTTGTCTGCCTTTTGTTACTTTATGTTTTCTTGTGTTTATGTATTCCTTCATGTCTTTTAGGTAGACATGAACTATTGAAGTTCCTCCTTTGGTGTTTCTTAAGTTGTTTCTATGACTTTCTCTTGATCATATTGTTTAGTTCTCTTATAGTACAGAATTTTTAATTGTACCATATTTTTTTCCTCTGAGAGTTTGCTCATTTTTTCATGTTTGTTTTCATTTATCTTACTATTGTCAGAAGTTTTCTTTCTTTTGATAACTTTTATGATTGTTACTGTGGAGTTAGTTGAATCTGACTCTCACTTCATTACTTTGTGGCAGTTCTATTCATCACCTATTTGTATGCTCTTGGACAAATTCAAATGCTTAGATTTGTTCAGGCATACCTAGAAGATATCAACTACTGATTTTTGTGAAATATTTATAACCATTGCCACCAGATAATGTTTGGAGATAATTTTGCATTTAAGGATTGTCATAGAAAGATTTCTGGATAATGAAAAATTCATGGATTTGGAGCAAAAAAAAAATCTCTTGTTCAAATCTGGGCTCTGGTAGTACTTCTATGCCCTTTGCCAAGATATTCTTTCTGGACCTCAGTTTCATGATCTGTAAAAATTAAAGATTTGGAATAAGGGGGTGGCTAGTTATCACAGTGAGTAAAGCACTGGCCCTGGAGTTGGGAGGACCTGAGTTCGGTTCCGGCCTCAGACACTTAACACACATACACAAAACCCCAAAAAACTAGCTGTGTAACCTTGGGCAAGTTACTTAACCCCAATTGCCCTCCAAAAAAGGCAAAAAAAAAAAGATTTGGGATAAGAATCTTTCAGGTATAGAAGTGTGCTGATAAAAATTTAACAACTGGTTTTCTGAAAAAAAAAAACCATATGCATGATATTTTAAAATTTCATCTGCATTATTAATTTTTCCTCCATCAATTAAGTCTGAACAACCAACAAAAAATATCTTAAGCCTTGATTTATAACATTTGCTTATTTTTGAGATTGATACTGTTTGAGCTGGTCCTACCACTTCCCTGTTTCTAGTTTGAAATTTTTGATCCTAAGTTCAACAGTTTTGTTTGAAGCTGTGTCCACAGGCTGGGGATAGGAATTTCTAGGGATTTTGTAGAGAAAAGAGATAGATTACTGAGTAATAATAGATTTACAAAGATGAGCCAAGAATTTCTTCATTTCCATGCTTTAAAAAAATAATTTTCCCCTATAACTGCTACAATCTTGTTTAGCATTGGCATTTGGATTACATGAGCATGTTTTCTTTGATCTCTAATGGATCTCTTTGCTGAATGATGTTAACATGAAAAAATTTTCTGCAGTTTTATATAGGGAATTTATTAGGTGATTCTGAAGGACATTTTGATATGCTGTTATTCTATTGCAATGACAATTGAAGAAAATTTCCTTGATAGGTAAAATTTCCTTTAAAAATCTTACAGAAATGTGAAAGTATTTTTTTTTCATTGTATAGATAAGATAAGTTGCCTGAAACCCAGGAAAGAAACTTATAAGAAAAAAAAAATGAGGAAATTGAGGTAAAAAATTACAAAACATATTTGAAGTTGTTGTAAAATGAAAATTGTGAATCTACCTATAGTGAGATGGAAATGAAAGGTTTTTGTTTACTTAGCCCCTGACTAATAACTTTCAAATTATTGTCTGAGTTATGCAATAGCATGCAATTTTCTGCTGCATTTATATGTCATAATTTTCATTTTGACCTTTAGAAAGACAAGAGAAGTGTCAGGGAAAGATAGATGGAGATAGATGTGTATGAGGAAATAGAATATGGAAGAATGTTCACTTCTCTGAGTACAGACCTTAAGAATGGGAAGAGGGGTGGGGCAGCCAGGTGGCTCAGGGAGTAAGAACACTGGCTCCAGTGTCAGGATGACCTGGGAATCAAAGCTGGCCTCAGACACTCAGCACCACACCCAGAAATAACTGGCCATGTAACCTTGAGCAAGTTGCTTAACCCTGATTGCTTTAAAAAAAAACAAAGAATGGGAAGAGGGGCTATTTCTGAAAACATTATTAGCTTAATAACAACCCATTTAATCATGGCTTCTGGGCAAGAGTATTGTAGCCTTTTCTATCTGATCCTTAGGTTCCATCTTTGCTCCCATATGCACTCATACAGACCCTTGACTAAGGAAATTCTACCTTGTAGGGGTACACATAGATGGAAGAAAGCCTGACCTACGGACAGGACCAGAAGAACAAGCTAACAGAAAGATACACTGACCTTATAAATGACTTGAGAGGAAAGGGACTTCCCAACATTGCAGGTTAACATGACTCTATGAGGCCAGGACTTTGAGAAACTTTAACACCTGCCATTCACATTGCTAATAACTCCCCTGGTAGGCCAGGGAAGTGGTTCAATGATTGTTGGCAAAAGAATCCTCTGTTTTCCTAGCTTTCAATCCTTCATCAGTAATTGGGCACAGGGGAGTGGACTGGTGAGCAAAATGATTTCAGCAGCATTGGAATGGAAAGTATCTGTACCTGCACAGCAAAATCTCTGCTTCTCTATTTCTGCCTGTTATCTATAATGATTTAGTGAGCAAGGGCCCTGTTGCTTTGTTTATGCCTTTCTCCTTTTCTGGACCTAGTCCTTGAGCATACTAGTTGTGTCAGAATAAATGATGAGTTCAGAAAAAGGTATCTTTATTCTAGCTTGTATTTGTAACCTTGCTACTCTTTCTTTCATCTTTTAAGCAGGGAAACTTGAAATTGTAGATCTAGATATTAGATATTTCATACCACAGATTGCCATTAGGGATTGTTTTCTATATCTAATTTTGGGGAATGTATGGCAAATTCTCTAGAAGTAGTTATAAGAATAAGATACCCATCAAGGACATTTGTTTTAAATATGAAAGATTCTGTTAGTTAAATAAGACTATTGGCTGACTACTCCATTTGTCTTTTTTCACATTTTTAATTTTATTTTAAAATTCTGAACTTGAGAAAATTAATAAACATGAACATTTTCATATGCAGAAAGGGATAGAAAAAGAAGACTGTATATGAAGCCATGATTATTTTATATATACATATGCAATCTTTCTTTTTCCTAAGTATGAATTAAATTTAATATACTAGTACTTACTAACACTTTACTACTCAGCTGGGTATCCTTTTGCTGTCTTCTGTACATTTAAAAATATTTCCTTAATTTTTCTTCATTTTATTCTCTTTTTTTACATTTCTACCACTTCTTCCCACTTCCAACTCTCCTCTCCAAAATGAAAATCTTCCCTTGTAACATAAATATTTCATTTATTCAAGTAAAACAAATTCACACCTTGGTCATTTCTGAAAATGATTGTCTTATTCTGAACCTACAGTCTATTACCTCTTAGCCAAGAGCTGGCAAGTATGTTCTCACATTGAAAATCAATTTTTTCATGTCTGATAAAATATACATACTTTCTTTTGTGTTTGTGATGATTTTCCATTACTAAATTGATAGTTGCTTTTGTGCTGAAGTATGTCTCCCAATGCCTAGCAATTTTTCAGCATATTATAGGCATTAACATGTCAAACAAATAAAAATGAGTTGAAATCCGATCTAACATGATTAACATATAAGCACAGAAGACACATTAGTGCTATCTCCCAATGGATTGGCTTCTATTATACTTTGCAAGATAATTTAATATTCAATCAAGTAAGACAATATATGCAAAGTATTTGGCAAACCTTAAATTGCTATAGCAATTCCAATTACTATCACTGTAGTACATATTTTTTTTTTTTACTTATTTACAAACCTCCCACTTGCAATGGCAGATCAGGTCCCCAGAGCTAGGTCACTTCTATACTCTTAGGGTTCAAAGAGTAACTCTGAAGGGATATGATGTTCTTCTACTACTGCTATCACTCACATATTCCCATCTAGTGTATTTCCTCAAATATCATTGGTAGTTATCAATATCATTTTGCCACTTGATATCTTCTTGATATCATTGATAACCATAAAACATCAATAATTTTTCACCAAGGAATCTATACTAAAAAGATATGGCAAAACCTGAAGAATAGAAGAAAGCAAGACTTTATGAAGCACTTATTATGTGCCAGGCATGGTGCTGAGCACTGGAGATACACAAAAGTCAGTTGCTGGCCTCAAGGAACTTATATCCTACTGGGGGTTGGCAACAGGCAGAAATGGTGGTGAGAATGGTATTCCTGGCATAGGAGTAGGTTTCAAAGTCCAGGAATCTGGGATAGTGTTGTGAGGGGAATAAAGGTAGCCTAAGCCTATCCACAAATTGGAAGATTCTGGAAGAACTCACAATGGGAAAAGGGAATGTGCCCCACAGAGGGACATTCCAGTTTGATGAGGTGTGATAGTAATGGAATATAAAGATCCCCCTGTATTGGCTTGGTTTTCAAATTGATTGTGTTAAAACCCAGAGCTTGTTAATCCCACCTGTGGGATGGACTTGTTGATGTGAAAAGAGAGTCCTGAACTGGGAGGAGCTGGTGACGTAGATTTAGAGAGACAAGAGAGAGGCAGAAGAACTTTTTGGAAGCAGCACCTCGTGGAGGCAGAGAGAGAGACTGAGAGAATTGCTGGGGGCCACTTTCAATTGCCCTGGACTTTTGAGACCTGCCCCCTGAGCTGCCAAGGACTGAGAAGACATGGCTGTTTTGCTGGTACTTTGTCTGTCTGTTTTGATGTTGTTTTGCCAGATTTGTCCACTGGTGAAAGACAGTCTCCAGACCCCTGCAACAACAGCACTGTCCTTCACCAGTGGACAGTATTCACTCTCTGTCTGCAGGACAGTCTCAGGAGCTCTTAGGCAACAGCCAGGTTCCAGGACTTCTTCAACAAAAGGACTGTCTTTCACCAGTGGACAAATCTGGCAAAACAACATCAAAACAGACAGACAAAGTACCAGCAAAACAGCCATGTCTCCTCAGTCTTTGGCAGCTCAGGGGGCAGGTCTCAAAAGTCCAGGGCAATTCAAAGTGGCCCCCAGCAATTCTCTCAGTCTCTCTCTGCCTCCACGAGGTGCTGCTTCCAAAAAGTTCTTCTGCCTCTCTCTTGTCTCTCTAAATCTACGTCACCAGCTCCTCCCAGTTCAGGACTCTCTTTTCACATCAACAAGTCCATCCCACAGGTGGGATTAACAAGCTCTGGGTTTTAACACAATCAATTTGAAAACCAAGCCAATACAGGGGGATCTTTATATTCCATTACTATCACATTAGGCTGCAGGAAAAACTGAACATTTCAAGACAAGGAGGCTGCAGGTGCTGAGGGAAGTTTAAGGATGAGATAACATGGTTTGGAAGTCTAGGAGACAGCCACATAACTGAGAGGGGAACGAAGAACCTCCCGAATCAGGGACACATTGTTATTAACCATATGAGTCCCTGGGGATAGTGGACTCAGATTTAAAGTTGTTGCTATAAACATTCCTCCCAACAAGTTTACTGGTGGGTGTGGTCTAGCTGATGGATGAATTGCTCCCTTGCTTGAAGGACACTGTTTCTTGGCTGGGCTATTTCAGGTAGGTTGCTTCTCAGGACTGGTTCTATATTGAGCTTATCTGCTGCAATTATCAGCAAACTATATGGTCACATAACTGAGCCTTTAGTAGCTCTTCAGACCATTCAAACCCACAAGGTTATAGCCTAGTTCTTTTGTCTCCAGTACTTATTAACCTAAGGTCAGGGAAGAATAAATATGGCAAAGAATAAACAGCAGAGTCAAGTGTTGACAGCCACATGGCAGCCAAGCTGGGGAGATAAGACAGCTGCAGCAAGAAAGGATATTGTCTGCTGCTTCTAACACTACTTCCTTTCCTATGATGCGGTTCCACAGCATTTCTTGTTCTTCACTCAAAATCTCCTGGGAGAGTGTCAGAACTTTCATTTGTTCATGTCTTTTAGATTCAAATTTGGTTCTTGCTCACCAGCCAATTAAAATGTATTTAACATCGTCATGCAGTAAATTGACAGGAAACAGAACAAGAATTACAGAATACCTGCATATTCTCTAAAGAGGAGGTAGGGCTCTCCATTACGCATTTCTGAAAGGAAGTTTGCCAAGCCCCATGTGAGCTGGCTGCAAAAAGAGCTCACTGAAATGCTCTAAGGAGTAGGGCTATATTAGCCAATTCCCTTTTATATTTAGTCTAAGGAATATTCAGACAGATAGAAAAACTAGTAGCAATGTGTGATAGTAATGGAATGTGGAGATTCCCCTGTATTGGGCTTGGTTTTCAAATTGATTGTATTAAAACCCAGAGCTTGTTAATCCCACCTGTGGGATGGACTTTTTGATGTGAAAAGAAAGTCCTGACTGGGAGGAGCTGGTGACGTAGATTTGGAGAGACACTAGAGAGAGGCGGAAGTTCTTTTTGGAAGCAGCACCTCATGGAGAGAGACTAAGAGATTGCTGGTGGCCGCTTTGAATTGCCCTGGACTTTTGAGACCTGCCCCCTGAGCTGCCAAGGACTGAGGAGACATGGCTGTTTTGCTGGTACTTTGTCTGTCTGTTTTGATGTTATTTTGCCAGATTTGTCCACTGGTGAAAGACTGTCCTGTTGAAGAAGTCCTGGAACCTGGCATTTGGTTAAGAAGGCCTGAGACTGTCCTGCAGACAGAGAGTGAATACTGTCCACTGGTGAGGGACAGTACTGAGAGTGAATACTGTCCACTGGTGAGGGACAGTACTGTTGTTGCAGGGGTCTGGAGACTGTCCGGCAGACAGAATGAATACTGTCCACTGGTGAAGGACAGTGCTGTTGTTGCAGGGGTCTGGGAGCCTTTCTGTTGGTTCAGAAGCCCTGAAGAAGGATTTTCTTGTTGTATGTTTACAGAAATCCTGGGAGAGGGCTTTGCTAATGTGTTCAGGGGTTCTAGGACTGTTCTACAGACAGAGGATGAATTCATGAAGGGACTGGCAATGTATCTTATGGCCTTGCTAAGCCTTGTCTCCCCAGGAACTAAGATTGCTGAGAACTTGCCTCGTGTCAAGATGAAGAAAAGACCTCCATTTGGGTATTAAGTGCTGTGTTTAAACTTGATGTAACTCTGGGGTAGATTCAATTGTGATCCAGGGGTGGGGAACTTTTGACCTTTTTGTGTTCTATGGTTGAGCAAATGAATGTATTTTACTTATGTTTGGAAACTAATCTCCATTTGAGAAGAGGGACTTTGTGGTGGACTTAATTAAGGTATAGCCTAGGGGTGGAGAAGTATTTAGAACAGAGACTTTGTAATTGATTGAATGATTGGAAGGTCCTGGGATGGGGTAGTACTTGGAGATTATTTAATCATACTTAGTAAATACTGTATTTTGAATGATGTCATGTTTTGATCTTCTCTGTTCTTGGTTTGTCACTAAATAAAATAGAGAGCACCTATGCTGGTATTTTGAACCTGGGAAGTTGCCTTTGCTTGGTATTACATTACACAATGTCACAGAATAAAAGTATCCAGGAAAAAAGGGGTGGTTGACAGTGTCAGAAATTTCAGAGAGCTTATATAAGATACAGACTAAGTAGAAGTAATAGCAACTAAAAGATCATTGGTAATCTTGGAGAGAGTAGTTAATTGATTGGTGGTGTCAGAAGCTAGACAGGTAGAGTTGGAGTTAAAAGTAAGTGGGAGACAAGGAACAAAACTGAGTACAAATAACTTTTCCTAAGAGTTTGACTACTAAAGCAATAAGATCATAGATTTAGAGTAGTAAGAGACGTTAGAATTCATCTAGTTCAATTCCCTTATTTAATAGAAAATTAAACTGATGCCCAGATATGGGAAGTGCTGAAAGTGATTTGCCTGAAACCAAATTTAGTATTCTTTCCACTGCAGTGCCCTGTAGAGTAGAATAATAACTTGAAGTCATAGAGTCAAATGATGGTGTCTTTTGTTTTAAAGAATGGGAGAAAACTGGATGTGTTTGTAGGTAATAGGAATGGAGAGACTGAAGATGAATGAGGAAAGGTGTTCAGAAGGTATGAGTTGTCAGAGAAGACAATGTCAGATCAGATCAAGAACACAAGTAGAGGGATTAGTTTTGACATCTTCGTCAGAGACCAGAAGAGGGAAGGAGAGTCTAGAAGAGGAGACTGATGAATTTTGAGAAGAGGAAGAAGAGGAAACTCAAGACAGAGATGCCAGAGTCCTCTACTGAGAGGAAGGAAATAAGAATAGTGAAGAGGTAGTTTAGTGAGACTGACCAAAAAAAGTTTATGTCAAGTAATGTGCTAAGCCATGGAGATACAAAGACAATAATGAAACAGATTCTGCTTCAAGGAGCTTACATTCTAATGATGAAGATAATGCTGTCTTCCATGCATAAGTATATGTAGAAGGCAGAGGCATCTCTAGTTGTCCTGATCTATGTCTTCTCACTAGACTTAGATGGCTCTGGAAGACAGAGTGAGGCTGGTGATTTTGCACAGCCCTGCCTCACTTAAATACAATTCACTTGCAAGTTAAGATACCACCTTCCTGATGTCATTGGTCCTCTGTGAGAATGAAGTACAAACAACAACACTGTTATTTTCTGTGGTTATTTATATTTGCAGATTTTTTGCTTATTTTTTAGTTGTAGGAATATGAAACAAGCTACTAATAAAGAAAAATGGTTAGACATGTTACTGATGAAAGACTTCATTTCTTATTTGTTCATTTTCATAAAATCCCTGGATAAAATGCTGTTGGGTGGTAAAAGTTGTGGAATTTTTCTCAGATTCCAGAAAGGATTAGTTAAAAACAATCAAGAATTGTTTTGTGGGCATTTTACATATAAGACTATGAATAACTATTATGTACAACTTGTATTTTTAAAAGTGTATAGCAACATTAAAATAGTTGTTCCCCAAACTGTTATGCTTATCTATTTCACCCTCTGAAATTCCTTCTGTTCTTTTCTGTGCATTTTAAAATGTTTCATTGTTGTTCTTTTCTTTCTTTTCTTCCATTGTTTTGGCATCACTATCACTACTCTCTTCCCTCCCTAGTTCCCCACAACCCATGAAAGTCTTTTTTTTTTAAGCAATTGGGGTTAAGTAACTTGCTCAAGGTTACATGGCCAGGTGTTTCTGGGTGGGTGCTAAGTGTCTGAGTCTGGATTAGATCCCAGGTCATCCTGACTCTGGGGCCGGTGCTCTTACTCGCCAAAGTCATTTTTTTTATAACAGATAACCAAATGAAAGCACACACACAAATACAATAGAAAACCCCAAACAACCCTATACATTGGCCTTATCTGAAATTTTATGTTTTATTCTCTACCTTCAGTCAGTCTACCACCTTAATGTCAAGAGGTGGGAAACATAATTCAACCTCTGTCTTCTGTAGTCATGGTCAATTTTTCCCTTGATCAGACTTCTTAAATGTCTCCAAATTACTTTCTTTTAAAATGATATAGTTGATATTTTCTGCCAAGATAGGAGGCAGATTCCCTATTTCTATATGCCTACTCTAGCTGTTGTACCCGAAACACGAGCAAGACCCATGTAACAATTTTGAAGTGAACCCTTGGTTGGCGCCATGGTGCCAGGGCCCCTTCCCAAATCATATAGCCCTGAACCCAAGCCCTGAACCTCAGCTTTTAAAGGCAACCCACGTGGCCAATGGTTAGGTGTTATGTAAGCAGGAACTTGCAGAGAACAAAATCAGTGATTGGTCAGTACACATTTTGAAACTCCCACCAGCAGCAAGCCTCCCTAGGTGGAACTAAACCCAGCAGTCTGCCCACCTCTGTGAAGGAGAGCTGGCTGGGGAAGGGGAAAGAATAGGTCCAGGTACAACATAGCAAACCCCTGAAGTTTACATCAGACTGAATAAAGATAAAAAAAATCTAATGAGACACTACAGTATGTGGCATCTTCTGTATCAGAACAGAACAAAATCATCCAAAAGTCCATGGGCAATAGGAAAGAGGGCCTTTCAAGAAAAATGAGTGCCATTGCTACCAGAGAAGACATGTAGCATGTACAAAGCAACAAAAGTAGAGGGCTACCCTGAGAAAGCTTTGGGGTACTCAGAAAGCCAAAAGATGCCTTAAAAGGCACTGGGATTGGCAGCAGACAGTAATCAGTGAAGGGCCAAGCAAGAGGCAGTTAAGTGATGAAATTCATTGAGTGCTGTGCCTGGCATCAGGAAGATTTGAGTTCAAATCTAATCTCAGACATGTAGTTGTGTGACCTGAGCAAATCACTTGATCTTCATCTGCCTTAATTTTCTCAACTGTAAAATTAGGATAATAATGGCAACTACCTTTCAGGGTTGAAGATCAAGTGATATAATATTTGTAAAGTGTTAGTGGCTAGTATATAGTAGGTGCATAATAAATGCTTTCTCCATCCATCTATTCCACCTTTTCAAAGTGCTGCCTCAGACTCAAATCAGGACCACCCAGACTCAAGGGTTGTGAGGTCCCTAACACTCTTATCTTGAGAAACAGAAAGTGACCTGAAGATACAACTCTTTGAGACTTTAAAGATCTGGAAAGACAACCCTGGGAGGTATAAATTAACATAAAAAACTAGGGTACCCAAGGTGAGACCACACAGAACTGGCTACCTTGTCTGAAATCTCAGTTGGTAACAAAACTTGATGGAGGTACAAAGCTCCAATTCAAGAAATAAAACTGGAAATATGCAAATCAAAGAAAACACCAACTAGTATAAATATTATTGCAATTTAGCATCATAACAACTTCAAGCAGAGATTTAAAGGAAAAAAAAAGGATTTTCCTCATGTTCTACAGGACTACTAGGAAAAAATGAAGCAAGGCAAATGAAAATTCTAACAACCTGAATACACCAAATAGAAAATCAACAATTCCAGAATTGTATAAGAAAAAAATAGGAGAAAATTAAAAAGATAGAAAAAATAGAAAAATATGTACGACATTTGATTTTTTTAAAAAGTTGGGCAGGAAAACAAGTTAAGAAAGGGTAATATAAGAATCAATGGACTCCAATGAAGAGCAGGAATTTTAAAAAGCCAGAGCACAATATAGTAAAAATATTTATCATTTTTATATTTTCAAGTAAGAATTTTTTTCAAAATTAATCTGTCCCTCTTATTACTGATCTTTCCATCGAGAAATATTCAAAAAATCTAAATTCATATAAGAAAGTGTGTGTGTGTGTGTTGCTCATGTAGGTTATATGTATCTATGTGGGTTTGTCTAGATGTCCTTGCAAGTAGTCATGAACAGATATCTCTGGAATATCCACTGATCTCCTGTCTCTAAATATTATTAATCTAGGGGAAATAATTTTTAGTTTTAAGTTGCATTCCTAATCATAGGTGGAGTATCTCAAGGTATATACTCAAGGTTTTGTTTCCCCTTTCCCACTAACTGCCAGTTCCACAAATTCTATATGTAGCAAATGGCAAATATATCCATTTATCCAAGTCAATAGCAAACAAAAATCAGAAAAGGTATCCAGATAATATGGCAACAGAATGAATGAATTCTCATACTGTGAGTGATGTATCTCAACTTAGAAAAAAAAAGAGTAAAGATTTCACTTCAAGGGGAAATTGTCCTAAGTTTCTAGTGGAGTGTACTGGAAATTAGGACATGCTCAAGGCATTAGTTTCTTCCCTGAGTCTTTATCTCCTTTCAGGGACATATGCAGAGAACTACAATGATGGGTGTTCTTTCTTGAAGCTGGAGGCCAGAAGACCAAGATCAATTTTTCTGCCAAAGAAGACACCCCTGTCCCCTACATAGGCACTGTAGAGCATTAAATAATCTATACTTGTGATTTATAATTTTTCAAATATGTTGTTGTAGTCTACTTGCTAATATTTTATTTAAAAATTTTACAACAAAGTTTCTTTTTTTAAAGGAGATTGGTAAGTAGTTTACTTTTTTCTCTGTAGATATTGAGAAAAATATTTCCATCATTGAGACTGGAAAGTTGCCTTCTTATTTTTGAAAGCAGTTTATGTGGCGTTGGTATTCATTGCTCTTTGAATATTTGATAAAATTCAGTTGTGAATTTGTCTGGTTCTGAAATTTTTTCTTTAGGAGTTCATTTATAGCATATTCAATTTCTTATTCTGATATTGGGTTATTAAACAGACTTTTTTCTTCTGTTTATCTGGATATTTTACATTTTTGTAAATATTAATCTGTTTTCTCTAAGTTTTGTTCACTTATAATTGCTAGTCTATTGTTAGTTTCACGTAATTCTTTTTATTTGTTCTTCCATTTTTGTAAGTTCTCCTTTTTAATTTTTGATACAAACATCGTTTTCTCCAGTCCCTCACTTCAATTATGTATGAATCTTTGTGTTTCAAGTATGTTTCTTGTAAGCAACTGTAATGGGAATGTAAATTTTTAAGATCTTCCCTGCCCCTAGGCTAAAGTGCACCTGGAGAATGGGGTGGGAGGCTTGTTTTTCAGTAGATACTTCTTGATTGGCCAGTGGGTCAATAAGGTTGTTACATTCTCTGAGCCAGGAGAAGGGTATATAAACCCTGATTTGAAGCTTTGTTTTGGGGCTCACTTTGAGAAATGTTCTGTGATTTGATCAGATGAAACTCTGGGCTAGCCATTGTCCAGAGCCCCCTGGCTTTGAAAAACCCAGATGTTGAAACCCAGATGTTGATTTGGTATGGATGTAATGGTTGGACAGTTTGGAAAGCTGTCTACTTGATCTGTTTCTGTCTTGATAATTCTGCCTGTATACTTTGAAGTTCGGGGTGCTGACCTTTTTCCCCTGAACTAGGTGAACGATACATATCTGACTGATCAAAGTAAGCTTGTTAACCCATTTTGAGTTGCTTTCCTTTATCAAAGCAGATCCAAGAACCTGTGTTGGCAGCAAACCCTGGGGACGCTTGGGGTGCTTGCTGCTACATCAACATATGACTGAATTCTGTTTTCTGATCCATTCTGCTATCCCTTTTCTCTTTCATACCCTTTACATGAATAACTTTGCTTGTTATTTTTAAATTTCTCTCCATTTTGTCCACTTGAAGGACTTTGCATAACAGTTGTGATCTTGATGAATAAAACAATCCATTTCATCTCTGTTGCAGTTTTTCTCTTCTCCTTATCCAGCTCCTGATCCCAGATTTTTGCCCCTTCTCTCCAACTTTAGATATTGTTTGACTTATGATTATTTCCTTTGATTACTGAGTTGCCTATTTAATCCCTCTTCGATTCTTCTCTACTCCTAATTTACTCCTTTTATTTCCCCTTCAAAGTTTAATCTCTCTCTCTCTCCTTCCTACCCCCCCTTGTCTCCCTCCATCCATCCCATTCTATCCCCCCTCCCCCATTCATTCTGATATAGATGAATTTGAAGTTCATGGAATGCCCCAGTCTTTCTACATGGCTATATACTATTAAACAATGTTTTTATGGATGCCTTCTGTTTTTTCTCACATTACCACAATCTCCACATTATCCCTTCTGCCAATATGTACCCTTCCTCTTGTGCACTTCTATTGCAATATGTGATATTTAATAGTGATTTCTTTCCCCTTCTTTCTTCTACTTTTATTTTTTAAGGTGATTCAAACAGAGAAATACAGCCATTCACAGACCCTTAGTTATTTTAATTTTCTAGATGATCCTTAAAGATATTAGGGTTCTGAAAAGACATTTGTTTTCATCTTCCAACATTCCCTTTCCAATATACAAATATTTGTACCTTTTTATGTTTCTCTTGGCACCTGCACTTCCATTTTCAAATGTCTATTTAATTCTGGTCTTTTCAATAGGGAGGATTGGAAATCCTCTGTTACATATTTTCCTCCCCACCCCCACTTAGGATTATCTTCAGTGTTTTGGAATATCACATTCTAAACTCTTCTTTTATATTACAGCTGCTAAGTCTTGTGTAATCCTTACTATGACCCAGTTGATATTTGAGCTACTCTTTGGTTGCTTGGAAGCTCTGGATTTTGGTCACAGTGTTCCAGGGAGTTTTCATTTTGGGCTTTCTTTTTCTTTTTGCTTTTTTTGCAGGGCAATTGGGGTTAAGTGACTTGCCCAAGGTCACACGGCTAGTATTTGTTTTGTGTCTGAGGCTGGATTTGAACTCAGATCCTCCTGACTCCAGGGCCAGTGCTCTATTCATTGCACCACCTAGTCACCCCAGGCTTTCTTTTCCAAGGTGATGGTGAATTTTTTCTATTTTTATTTTTTATTCTGGTTCTAATACTTGTGGAAAATTTTTTTTGTGATTCCATGAAATACATATCCAGACTTTTCTTCTGACTGTATTTTTCACAGTTCTATAATTCTTAAAATGTCTCTCCTTGATCAGTTTTCTAGGTCAGTTTTTAATATTATATTTCTTAGATTTTCTTTTTTTTTCACTTCAGTTTTTTTTGGAGGTTTTGTTTTGATATCTTTTTTGTTGTATTATTTAGTCATTGTTTTTGTCTGCTGCATTCTAATTTTCAATATATTTAATTTTTTTTAAACAGAGGTTTTCATTTATTTAGGAGGAAAAAAAAGGAAAATAAACTCAAATAAATCCCCAAACCACCCAACCAAATAATGACCCCAAATATATTCCTAAGAGCCTGATTTAAGCAAGACATGATTGGAACAGCCCTCCATCCTCTCATCTGTCCGTCCTTTAAAGTCAGTTTTTCAATCAGTTCTTGGAGTAGAGCAAGTTCTCTTCTGTCAATTAAGTTGAACTCCTGCACACACACGCAAAATGAAGAGCTTGAAAGATGTGTTGAGATGGGCTTCTTCCTATGGCTGGATCACTGGGACAAAGTGCTGATGGGAAATATGTGCATACACCCGGAACAGCCACTTCAGGATAGTTTTTACCCCTTCCAGAAGAGGACACCTATTTTGGATGGAAATAATATCTCATCGTCCAACTGGTCCTGTACCTGAGTCATTGGGTAATCAGTATACTTTGGTACAGAGCACTTAATAGGCTCCTTTACCTTGGTTCTATCTGCCCAATGGTATTCATATTTTGGGCCAGCCAACATCATGGGACAGCTCTCCTCAGAGCAGAAGTCGGTGATGGTTCCATAAAGCATATTGATTTGACTGAAGAAATCCACAGTGTTCACTTTGACCCACTCAGGAGCTCCTACTGGTGAGAACTCTCTGGAATGTTTTTCTTTGGCTTGAAGGTTTTGGAGGAAGGACTACCAAATAAGAAGTTTACGTCAGACATCTTGGGGTGTGGCAGTAACAGCGACAGGGATGGGGAGGCAGATCTGGGCAGGGGTTCATTGCCGGGGCATGGAGAGCAAGGCCTGGGTCCCTCAGGGAAAGGGTGGAGGTGGAGAATGAGGAAGAGGAGAACGAGGAGAAGGAGGAGCCGTTAGCTCCAATTGCAGTTGCCTCCATTGCCTCCTGTCCTTCCCCTCGTTATATTTAATTCTTGAGTGAGGCTTTTCCATCACCTGTTCTAATGGATCAATTTTCCTTGTAATTTTCCTTTTCAACTTTTCTATTCTGTATCTCATTTCATTTCTTCCATGTATTCCTATGGTCCTTGTTTCCAGGATACTGGTTTCTCTGAGACTTTACTTGGACTTGTTGTAGGGTTGCCACCCTATTGGGGGTTTACCCCCTGGGCAACTCTCAAACCCAGATGCTTTGAGACCATTCAACCATTTCATAATGGTTGAAATTTTCTTTTTTTTTGCTTTTTTTTTTTTTTTTGCTTTTTGGAGAGGGGAAGGTAGGGCAATTGGGGCTAAGTGTCTTGCCCAAGGCCACATGGCTAGTTTTATGTTAAGTGTATGAGGCTGGATTTGAACTTAGGTCCTCCTGATTCCAGGGCTGGTGCTCTATTCACTGTGCCACCTAGCTGCCCCTTCTTGGTTTGTTCATAGGATGGGGTAGGTTTATGCTTGGGTCAAGCTCCACAGCTATATGGTATAGGCAGGGTCTATTAAACCCCTACAAAGGATTTTAGAGCTATTCTGGTTCTGGCCTTCACCTTGGGACTCTTTCTTATCCCTGGACTCTAAGACCTTTCTCAGCTATAGTATCTTCCTGAAATTATTTATGATGGACTCAGGGATTATTCTTATCCTGGACCTGACAGAATGCTGTACCTGGTTTTCCCACCCTCCTACCTCAGCCCTCCCTCAGGGAAGTAAGCAGACTGCCAGGTCAGTTCCACCCTCCCCCAACGGATGTCTGCCTTTACCCAGTCAGCACACCTCCACAGAGGTGAGAGGGCTTCCAGGTCAGGGAGACTTGGCACCAGAGGGAATTTCAAGGTGTGTACTGACCAATCACTGTTCTTGGCCTCTGCAAGTTTCTGCTTGTATAATACCTAACGGTTGGCTGCGTGGCATCCCTTTAAAAGCAGACACATTGTCCGTGTAGATTCACTGTTCAATTTGGGCCTGACCCCAAACAGTCCCGCAGAAAATAAAATCCACTTCTAAATTTTAATCTCTGGGGTCTCTTGTCTTGCTCCTTTCGGCACAACATTTGGAGGCCCAGTGAGAGTATCGCAGTGTCCTGTGTTACTGCAGAGATCCCCGAACGAAAGAGCTCTTGGTCTCGGGAGACAGGCATATACTCAACCTGATCCCTAGGGGGGCTAAACCCTGATGAAGTTCCAGGGCCACAGGTCTTGAGCAAGGAAAGATTGCACCTGCTTCCCAACTTTGACCCTGTGTGGATTCAGGACCTCCAATTCAGGGGTGAATACAGTTCTGTTTCCTGTTCTGTTCTGGGGGGATTTTGGGGGGTAGATATAGCCTGAGTGCAATCTGTACCCCATCCTCAGGGCAAACTTGAGACATTGAAATTTTGCTTGTATCTGGTTCTGGTCTGGTCTGTTAGTGTCTGTCTATATTTCTATGTGTTCTATCCATTCTGGGCTTGTAAAGTTTTGTTTTGAGCTCATTAGTTTAAACGCTCCCTGCTTGTAGTCTGCAAAGCAGGTATTCCAGTGGCTATCAGATGAGCAACCTTTAAGGAAGCTTTTCTGATTTCCACTGGGAAGATATATTTGTTTAATAAAGCCATTTTAAAGTAGCCCATCAGGTTGGGGCAGGTTATGGGGTCCCCTTGGAGAATGAGTGGCCCACGTTTGGGGTGGGCTGGTCCCCTCAGGGAAATTTATCCAATCAGTGTGGCAGGTAGTCACAGGAAATCCAGGACTCCAAGAGTAAAATTTAGAAGTGGATTTTAATTTCCATGGGACTGTTTGGGATCAGACCCAAATTGAACAGTGAATCTGCATGGACAATGTGTCGGCTTTTAAAGGGATGCCACGCAGCCAACCGTTAGGTATTATGCAAGCAGAAACTTGCAGAGGCCAAGAACAGTGACTGGTCAGTACACACCTTGAAATTCCCTCTGGCGCCAAGTCTCCCTGACCTGGAAGCCTGCTCACCTCTGTGGAGGTGTGCCGACTGGGTAAAGGAGGACATCCACTGGGGGAGGGTGGAACTGACCTGGCAGTCTGCTTACTTCCCTGAGGGAGGGCTGAGGTAGGGGGATGGGAAAACCAGGTACAACATTCCCCACTCCTTTGGTGTGTGTGTCAAACCCTTGACACTGCCAGGCCAAATCATACAGGTCAGTCAGTTCTGTTCCCAAGGGCTGGTAGTGGGGATCCATAACAATTAGCAATTTAACAGAGTTAATTGGGACTTCCTATAATCAAGGCCATTGTCACAAGGAGGAGGAGGGGGCTACATTTTCCATCGGTCCTCTAGTTGAATTTCTCCAGGAAAGAAGCTGTCCCAATAGAGGACAGATCTGTATTCTTGGGAATACATGTCTGCATCTGATGTTGTCTTTTACAGTTCCCATGGCTCAGGGTAATCTTTAGATGACTAGAGTTCAAATGTACAATATGTACAAGCTAGCACAGCCAGCCAAACCTGACAAGAGCTCCCAGAAACATGATTTTACACATAAAGGTCCAGTTTTCTAGCTGTGCAAGACTAGGTTCAAACAAATAGTTCAGTTTTCTTAGCCACACAGGGCTAGGCTCAATCAATACAATAAAGTTTTTCTCGCAGTTTTACAAAATGACATTATTACATTGTCAGGTACACAATTACATGTCACCAAGATAGCCAAGAAAACTTACAAAACTATACAAGAATCATAATTAACATGCATTTCTTTGTATCTCAGTGACCTATTTCACTTAAACAACACTTTTGAATCCCAGATGTCTCATGTAGTTACAGAATTTAAAAGGAGTTCTGCCTTTCCAGTTCAGATCTAGAGGTAACCAGATAATTCTGACTTAATATAAATCAGCACAATTACTTAAGATTAGTTCCATATTTGAAACTACAGAGAATTTTCAGTTTATGTATCCTTTGTTATTTCCACTCAAGGATTGCCTGGACCAGATTTTACCCACGGCCTTTCTCCCACGATTTGGATCATGGGCACCTGAGGCTTGCCTGGACTGTCCTGAGACTACTCTTTTTGCTAGGTTAGAGCCTGGTTGGTGGTTGTTGGGACAGTGATGGCCTCTGTTTTCTGAAAAGTTGCATTAGGTCCCCTGGGAGACTGCTCCCCTTGCCTCTACACTGTTTTGAGTTAGGAAAAGCTTGGACTTGGCTTGTTGATTTTAGAATATCAGATAGCCCAGAATACCTCAGAGTTACTCTCTTTCAGCTGCAGCCTCAAAGAAGGCTCAGACTTGAATGAACTTGGGAGCAGGCAATGTTGGAACTTATCAGATGGTTTCAGGGATGGCTGTGTGTCTGTGCTCTGCCCTCTGTGCTTGCCTCTTGATCTGTCCTAGGTTGTCTATTTCTAGATCTATGAACAATTCGAAGGTCTTTCTCTGAATTTATGGGTTGGGAAGGGAATCTAAAGGTGTTTCTTTCTATTGCCTAGTAGAGTAATGAATTTCTATGTCCTAATGGAATGTTTGAAGGGGATCTGAGACCTTCTATATCTTAATGTCATCCTATCTGGACATTATTTAAAAAAATAAATGAAAACTCCTTAGATCTATTAGAACCATAGGGCAAAGTGAGGATAGAAAGAATCTATCAATCCCTTACTGAAAGGAACCCTAAAAGGAAATTCCTAGGAATGCCATAGACAAAATCCAGGGGGAAAAATACTGCAAGCATCCAGAAAGAAGCAGTTCAAGTAACTGTAACTAAGATCTCATAAGACCTGGAAACTTCTATTAAAAGTCAGAGGAAATCTTGAAATATAGAAGGCAAAAGATAAAGTCTTATAGTCAAGAGTAATTTATTCTGCAAGCCTGAATATTATTCTATATGGGAAAAGATAACTTTTGATAGAATAGATGACTTTTAACCATTTCTGATGAAAAGACTAGAGATGAGCAGGAACTTGGAAATACAAGATAAACCTAGAAAGGTAAATTTATTTATGTATTTGGAAGACATAGAACATGGTGATATAATGTTACCTTTTGTAAAGCCTATGACCCCCTTTCACTAAAAGAGTTGACAGTCAGGCATAAGGAAGAAAACATCTATACAGACTGGACTGTGGAAACAGAGAGCAGAGTAATGGGTACAGCAGAGGACATTGCCCTGTCAGCTGTTTTTATGTCTTAAATTCCTAAAACCCCCATATTATGTGTGAAAGTAACTGTAAGGCTCCCCCCACCTTAGCAAAATAAATTAGGTGAGTTTTCCATAGTAGTAATCACACCCAGTGGCTACACTTTCTAGTCATAAGTTTCTTATAGATAAGCTTAGGTTGTGTGGAGGCATTGCTTGAACTCACCCTGTGAGTATAGTCCAGATCCAACATCCAATCCTTCCCCTTACACATAGCTACATACATCTTGTGTTGTGTTTGTCCTTCATCTTTGAAGAGTACCATGACCATGACATCAGGGAAATGGTGACATGACTTGCGGTTGACTTTGATTTGAGTGAGGGAGGGCAGTGTAAGGTCACCAGCCTCACTTTCTTCTCCAGAGCTATCTGGGTCCAGTGACCAGATATTCATCAGGATGACTAGAGATGGCTCTGGTTTTGTCCACTTATTAGCCAGCTTTAGCCAGAGCAGATCAGCCAGCTTGATCACAGAGGTTGACTCTCTAATGGTACGGGGGGAGCCCACCAACTTTCCCCAAGGGAAGTCGCAATCTGGCTTTGAGGGATCTTTGTGTACCCCTATAAGCATGGCCAGCTTCAGACAGACAGCTCCTATCAGTCTTGCCCAACACCATACCTGGCCCTAGACAAATATACTTGTCTTCATGATAAATGTCATGTGCTGCTCATTACTTCTGATTGGACCCAAGTAATTCATGGTACCAGCATGTCATGTCACATTTTTTGACAAATCAGTGTTGGACATTTTCTAACAGAGCGAGAGAAAGCAAGTATCTCTTTAGAACCTCAATATTTCCGAAGGATAGAAGCTAAATAAGAAAATATTGAGGTCCTTGGGTTTAATTGGTTCCATTCTGTGGGTTTGCACAGGAGAAAACTAAGGGCAGATAAAAGGAAGAATATACTACTGTAGAAAAAAGGAAGAAAGGGTCAGCCTTAGTATTTTTTAAAAATAAATTTATTTATTTTTATAGTTTTCAACATTGACTTCCACAAGATTTTGAGTTACAAATTTTCTCTCCATCTCTTCCCTACCCCCACCTCAAGATAGCAAGCATACTGAATATCCCAGCCTTAGTATTTTTCACAGATGACTTGTGTAAGAATACTAATATAGAAGAAGGTATGGGAAAAGTGGACATCAAATCAATTTCACTCATATGAAATGGATTGAAGGGGGCTCTATTTTCCAACTCAGTTACCTACTAGCATTTCCCTGAACTCAGCATATGATCTCCCATCTCTGTACCTTTGCTTAGGCTGCCTGCCTGGGCTAGAATATGCTCCCTCCTTACTTCGATCTCTTAGAATCATTGTCTTCTTTCAAGTCTCTGCTCAGGTGCTACTTCCTATACTGAGTCCTCCATTTATTAATTCTCTCCCTCCTAAAACTATTTTATATTTACTTAAAGGCATGAATGCTATCTCACTGCAGTAGTATGGAAGTGCTCTGAAGGCAAGCTTTTAAATTCTAATTTTTGTGTTTGCTACACAAATTTTGAACACTGACAAGGGATTTTCAATATTCTCCCTACCACTAAATCCTTAAACTAAAAGAACACAATTTTTTTTCTTCAAAAATTGGGGTTGATGATGAGTAAGTGGCTTCCAAAAATAGTATGTTAATAGAAATGAAAATAATATGCAAAGTTTGAAGCTGTGGACAAATTCTTACAAGTCATTTATATAATCTCCTTTTTAGGTACATGTTTCTCAGAGTTGCCAGAATTATTAAGGGGGTCTTGATCTTTTGTTATGTATATGATTCTTGTTTCATATTTTGTTGTTAATCAATCATGATCAGATTCTAGCCACTGAAAAGATTTATTCACAATACCAATTGATTTGTGACTGAAAAATCTGTATCCCAGATGGTATAACATATTCTTCCTTTTGGACATGTTTTTCATGACTTATTTGATGTTAAAGGACTCTGAAATTAATCTGCATAACATTAGTTACACCAGTCTGTTTATAGGCTTTCTCTATTAAATTTTATACAATTGTGGGATCATTTATGTAGTTTCTGGATTTTTAATGAGGTCCTTGCCTTATTTCATAGTATCTGCAGATGTACATCTGCTACTTTCCCACTTTTGATAGAGTTAACATATAATTTTAAGTTTCATCATTTATTAAATATTATTTTACCACAAAGGTTTTGAAATAGAATATGAATTTCCAATTTTATCACATCAACCTTGTATCTTGCTGGGGAGAAGAGAAACTAGAGACTATAAAACAGAAAGCAGAAATTCATAATGAAGTAGAAATTAAGGTCATCATTCAGTGTTTTGCTACTTATCTAATACATACATATATGTATATGTGTGTATCTTTCTATATACATATAGAGACACACATGCAAAACTACTAATAAAATCCAGGTCATAGTAGTACATTCTTCTTGCATTTCCTGTCTCATCCCCTTTGCCTGATTCAGTAACTCACTTACTCTCAGAGAGCAGAGAGGTCCATTTTACTCTTACTAAAATGACAGGTAAATATCTACTTTCATAGCAAATGCTATCTAGATAAAGGAAGATGACTTGAACACCCAGAAGAAAGATGTTATATTTACTTATTTTCAGAAGCTTCATTCTTATGATCTATGGACTACATTTGTTGTTTCTGCAGGGAAAAAAAGAGAATCTCATAAAATGTCCCCTGATACTTTATTTACTTTTAGATAAGTTGATGAGATATCTTTTTGTATTCTGCTCTCTTATAGGGTGTTTGTTTTCTCACCATTTATTTCACACTCCATTTTCCTTTTAAAGAGAGTCTGAAGCAAAAAAGGAAAGCTTTTTCAGCTTCACAGACAACATCACAAAACAAGAGCTATTCTTAGCCTCAGTTTCCTGTCTGTCAAAGTGGCATATGCCTTTTTCTTGCAGGAAGACAAAACTCAGTCTTCAATTTTAAAAAGAAGGTAGTGTTTTTAGGGAATTTTTAATTGGAAGTTTTAAAGGCATCAGGAAATACCAAAAGCTGTATTTTTAAAACATTAACCGCACCCCTACTAAATGTATATGTGACTATATTATTGAGATTACTTTTATATTTCTTCCCTTTTGCATTTTAATCTTTATATTTCTTTTTCAAGTCAATGAATATTGACTCTAAGGTCCAGAAGTTTATAGTGAATTTCTCCTGTCTCCTTCCCGCCCTCCCCCCTCCCCCCCCCCCCCCCCCCCCCCCCGCTCCATTTGCAACCTCACTTACTTCAGAAAAGCTCTGTTGAACATTAGGATGCACTGTTGCATATCTGAAAAGCCAATTACAATGTCACAGTTGCAACCATCACTCTATGGTTGAAGAAGCTTTTTCATAATTAGATTCTCTTTTCAAAAACAAAACTTTTGGAAAAAAACCCCAACTCCTTGGCTACGGTTTTATCTTCATCAGAGAAAAAGTTTTGCATATTTCAGAAAAAAATTTAGACTATTTTAAATGATTGGAAAAACTACCATCTAGTTTTAGAAACCAATTGGAATCAAACCTTTCTGTGATTCTAAAATGTAAGAATCAAAAGCCTTTAAAATGTATTTAAATTTTGGGTCCTAGCCAGGACTGGAAAAAGAATCAATATCCCACCCCGTATGCTGTCCCAAATTCATTCTCTTTGTATTTCTTATGACAGATGAGTAAGAACTCTGGCAAGAAAATCCATCCCCATTTTTACAGAATTGATTTTCCTATTGGACTTTAGAGATAGGATTATTCAAGCCATTCCTTTACTGTATATCTTTGGAAATCCATATACAATAAACTTTCTTTTTTGGCATAGTTGATTAATAAGGTATTCTAGTTAGCAAAAATTCTGCTTAAAAGAGATAATTAATAAGCACAAAGCACTGATTAGTAAATTTTAAAGCAACAAAATATAAAACACAAACTATACTGAATGCAATTATCTTTCTTGGATGATTCAGGAAGCATTTTATGGTGCCTCAAGACCATAATTTTAAATACCAAAGATCACTGTGTAGATAGGTGGAAATTCCACTAGATAGGGCATTGCAGATTCTGACAGAGTTTACTTTATTGAGTGTGCACATGTAGAAACATATTTTTTCATAACTAATTTTATTCTATTCTACTGGCTACCTGGTTCCCTGGAGCTTAAGAGCTGAGCACATCACAAAGAATATTATAGATTTATGGAATAATAGGATTGGAAGGGAACTCAAGAGATCATCTAATATATATCCTTTTTGCCTCAGGCAGAACTAACTTCACATATCAGCTAAAGCCATAGCCTATTTTAAAAGCCTGATTAACCTATCCCAGTGTTTAATAGCATTATCATGGAATAGAGTGAAGAACAATACATTTAAACATGATGTATTTATTGTCTCTTAAATAAAAATTCCAGGTTGATGATGCTGTAAAAAATATAATAATTCACCAAGGAGAATTCTGCATTGACATGATGTTATTCACTAACTGACTGACCACCCCAAATGCAGGTAGAAATTAAACACTGTAAGGAACACTTCTATTTTTTGTGAGTTTAACTGAAACAAATAGGTATACAGACAGGTACTGAAAATGGACTTTAATATAAGAAAGTTTTTTTTTCACTCTTGCATGAATAAATCTATATTGTTCCTCCAAGGAAGGGAATGGACTGATTCTAGGGCAGAATGTTGCATACTTTGTGAGATGAGGTCTGTCAGTTGTTTTTTGCTTAACCACTTTTCTTTGTTACAAGAAAGGGTTCAATTCTCTGGGTGGAGGATGTGAGTATATTAAAAAAATAACTTAAATTTAAAAAGCATCAAAATATTTAAGGGAATAAATCTATACAGGAGGAAACTAGAACAAGCATAACACACAGGTCAGTTATGACATTCCATATAGAGATATTTTATACTCTGTACACAGAAAAAAATTTTAATAGCCGTCCCATTTTGAACAATATTTAACATGAGGAAATTGTAATGAAGTGAATCAATTTGAATTATACTGAAAAAAAGACTTGACCTATGCAATATATGCAAATATTTCAATGAATATTTTAATGGAACAATATAATAAGGTATCACTAATCAAGAAAACAGAATATGTTATGTCTATTTAGACTTCTTTATTCCTCTTTTAAAGAAAATGGTCTTCACATTATTCAAACTATGTAATGATTTATGAATTAAATCTAACTCTTCTCTCCCTCCAACAATGCAACCTTTTCTAAATTTCCATTGTTAAGTGTGGCACTCCCTTTTTATTTCCCTTAACTCAGAACCTTTGGTTCTTTACTTTTTCTTTCCTTAAGTCGTCATCAAATCCTGCTGAGCCTTCTTCTGAATTTTCTCTTGGATCTGACTTCTTTTCTCTATTTCAACAATCAGCCCTTTCTGTTCTGTTCTCTTCTAACCTATCCCATTCTATCGCATACCATCCTATTTCATTCCAATCTATTTCATTTAAATTAAGAAATTGCTATTTGCAAAGTGTTGAGGATATAAAATTAAACAAAACAAAACAAAACAAAACTATCCTTGCCTTTAAGGAACATATATTCTATTGGGAGGATATAAGATGTACAAAGTAAATCAATACAAAGCATATACAGAATAATACAAAATAATTTCAGTGAGAGAGTGTGTTAAGACTTGGAGAATCAGGAAGGGCCTCTTGTAGTCAGTCAGTGGCTCTTAAGCTATGCTTTGAAGGAAGCGACAGATACTATGAGGTGTAATTGGTATTACAGACATATACAAAAGCAAAGAAGCCCTGATCAGGGCCCTCATCCCTTCATGTCTGGTTTGCTATAGCTTCCTCACTAGTCCTTATGCTTTCAGCTTTTTCATGTTCTAGTCCATCTTGAATATAGATTCCAGGAAATTTTTAGGACAATATTTTATCCTATCATTTCTCTGTTAAGGAACTTATCGTGGTTAGCTATTGCTTGTCATTCTAGGAACAAGCTCCTTCATTAATGAAACCTCAATAATACACAAATTCTCATTTCTTGCTGTATTCCTTGACCCAGAATGGAAGCACTTTATTTACATGGCTTAGTTTAATCTTGGAGCCTCAGCAGATGAATCACTCTTTGACTCGTGACCCTCATACAGTTTTTCTCTGGGGAAAATAAAAATGTGACTAGTGTTTAGATCTCCACAATGGAAACAAAAGGAACTTTAGAACCCATGCAAGCACTCAGGCTAACAAAACAAAAAATACAGGACAGATTTTACTTAACTCAACAAAAGTAGAAAATATTTATATTTGAGCCCATAAAAAGTCCAGAAAACTCCCCCCCCCCCCCATTTTCCAATAAGTCTCAACATTTCAGAGACCTATATAGACAAGAGTTTTTCAGAGTTATAGTACTACCTTGGGCAAAGCAAGAAACATACCCTTTTGGTGAGATCTAATTCCTAGGGATTTAGACAATTAAGACTTATAATACTACTCTAGGGAGCACTCTCCTCTCATTTGACATGAATCATCTACTTCAAACAAATTAGCATCTTGGAGCAAGCTTGTACTTTTATACTTTCATATGTATTTTATATTTTTGTCTGTACTTTGATAATTTTTCATAACTTTTCCAAACTCTCTTAATTCCAGTGCCTTCCCTCCATTAATCATTTCCTATTTGTCCTGCATACAGTTTGCTTTATATACATCAGTTCACATATTATCAGCCCCTCCATTAAATTGTATATTTCTTGAGGGCAGAGATTGTTTATTGCCTCTTCTTTGTATTCCCAGTTCTTAGAACAGTGACTGACACTTAGTAGGTACTCAAATGTTTGTTGATTAATTGCTTAATACCAGTTTTCCCACTTCTTTACCTCAATCTCCAGCTCAGTTCTCATTACTTCTATGAACCCTTCTGTGATAGTAATGGCAATTAAAGATTCCCCTGTATTGGCTTGGTTTTCAAATTGATTGTATTAAAACCCAGTTTGTTAATCCCACCTGTGGGATGGGCTTGTTGATGTGAAAAGAAAGTCCTGAAGTGGGAGGAGCTGGTGATGTAGATTTGGAGAGACAAGAGAGAGGCGGAAGTTCTTTTTTGGAAGCTGCACCTCGTGGAGAGAGACTAAGAGAATTGCTGGTGGCCGCTTTGAATTGCCCTGGACTTTTGAGACCTGCCCCCTGAGCTGCCAAGGACTGAGGAGACATGGCTGTTTTGCTGGTACTTTGTCTGTCTGTTTTGATGTTATTTTGCCAGATTTGTCCACTGGTGAAAGACTGTCCTGTTGAAGAAGTCCTGGAACCTGGCATTTGGTTAAGAAGGCCTGAGACTGTCCTGCAGACAGAGAGTGAATACTGTCCACTGGTGAGGGACAGTACTGTTGTTGCAGGGGTCTGGAGACTGTCCGGCAGACAGAATGAATACTGTCCACTGGTGAAGGACAGTGCTGTTGTTGCAGGGGTCTGGGAGCCTTTCTGTTGGTTCAGAAGCCCTGAAGAAGGATTTTCTTGTTGTATGTTTACAGAAATCCTGGGAGAGGGCTTTGCTAATGTGTTCAGGGGTTCTAGGGCTGTTCTACAGACAGAGGATAAATTCATGAAGGGACTGGCAATGTATCTTATGGCCTTGCTAAGCCTTGTCTCTCCAGGAACTAAGATTGCTGAGAACTTGCCTCGTGTCAAGATGAAGAAAAGACCTCCATTTGGGTATTAAGTGCTGTGTTTAAACTTGATGTAACTCTGGGGTAGATTCAATTGTGATCCAGGGGTGGGGAACTTTTGACCTTTTTTGTGTTCTATGGTTGAGCAAATGAATGTATTTTACTTATGTTTGGAAACTAATCTCCATTTGAGAAGAGGGGCTTTGTGGTGGACTTAATTAAGGTATAGCCTAGGGGTGGAGAAGTATTTGGAACAGAGACTTTGTAATTGATTGAATGATTGGAAAGTCCTGGGGTGGGGTAGGCCTTGGAGATGATTTAATCACACTTAGTAAATGCTGTATTTTGAATGATGTCATGTTTTGATCTTCTCTGTTCTGGGTTTGTTACTGAATAAAATAGAGAGCACCTATGCTGGTATTTTGAACCTGGGAAGTTGCCTTTGCTTGGTATTACATTACACCTTCCCATTATACTTTATCAACAAATGATTTTACTTTATTTTGAGCTCATAGCTCCCCATATCCAATTAATTTGGCTATACTCCTAACTTCCAAATGAATCACATCTTCTATATATTATCTTATTCCATTACTATATCATTCTTTTATTTTTCATATCAACAAGTCAAATCAACAATCACTTATTAAATGCTATCTATTGTACTAAGGGCTTGGAGTACAAACAGAAGCAGAAAGAAAGACAGTCCCAACCTTAAGGAACTTACATTCTAATTGAGGAAAATAATATGAGGAGGAGGAAGAGGAGGAAAAGGAGGAGGAGAAGCTGAAAAGCTAGTGGGGGCAGGGAAGCAGTTATATGAGGACACAGCAGAGAAAATTCTGGAGAGTAAGGAGTTGAACTCAGTGAGGAATGAAGACATGCTTGGACCTGGCACATTTGATCAGAAGAATCAATTGATCAGGGGGTATAATATACTTTCATCATGGCATGGTAGAGAATGTTTGGAGAGTCAGGATTAGAGAGTGAGAAAGAATGACAATTAAACTACAAGTTCCTTGGCTTCCCGAGTGTAAGAATCCCACTACAGCTAGTATAATGACTTGCATATAGTAGGGGCCCCAATACTGTTTGTTGATTGATTTTTATCATTAACTACAAACATCCTATATCCTTTTCTAAGCTTTAGAATCCATTGAATGATTTTATTGGAAAAATTGTTAGTGTGTTGATTAATTTATTGAAAATATTTCTTAGTGAAAGTATAATAGTTTGAGAGTCAAACTATTCCAGTCAGGAAGTACTGGACTTGGAGTCAGGAAACCATTAACTCAAATGTGGTCTGAGACACTCACTGGTTATTCAACTATGGGCAAGTCAATAAACCTTTGTCTATCTCAGTTTCTGATCTATAAAATGAGGATAATAATAGAACCTGTATCCCAAGGCTGTTAGGATACAATGAGTATAAAATAAAATAAAATTTGTAAGACACATCACAAATCTTAAAGTACCATAATAAATGTTAATTATCATTAGTTTACTAGAAAAAATACCCTGATTTTCTTAAATAGAAATTATGGGTTTGAGTTTTAGGTGGCATTGTATTTCTGTAGCAGTAGAATTCTTGTCCTCTTCTTATGAAGGAAGAGAAGACTTGGATTTGAATCCTATCTCTATGACTTTAATGTGTGACTTTAGGCAAGTCACTAAACTCTCAATTTCTTCCTCTGTAAAATCAGGGATTTGGACTAGATTAGTTTTAAAGTCTCTTAGATATTTGTTACTGGCCTTAGACAAAATTCAGAGAGACCTAGCATCCACAAGCAAGGAGGTGATATTCTGCCCTGGTCAGATCATATCTGTATTATTATATTCCTTTCTGAGTATTACATTTTAGGAAGGAAGGACATTTCTAAGTTGGATAGTTTTCAGCAGATGGCAACCAGGATGGTGAAGAGTCAGGAAATCATGCCATAAAAAATTCAATTGTGCTTAGCTTGAGGAAGAGAAATTTTAAGAAGGATGTGGTACTTGCCTTCAGATATTTGTAGGGCTCCCATGTGGAAAGGGAATCAAACTTCTTCTGCTTGGTCCCAGAGGGATGGACTAGTAGCAATGGTTGGAAATTGAAAAGGGAAAGATTTAGATTTCAAGTAGGAAAAAAATCCCTCACCTCTCCAATAATTAGATTATCTAAGGGTGGAGTGGGCTGCCTTGGGAATTATTTTGTCCATCCATGTTGGAAGCTATTGAACAAAAGACAGATGGCCATTAATGGGTATGTTGTAGAGGAGAATACTTTATAGGTATGACTTTGACTAGATGACCACTGAGGTACCTTCTAAATCTGAAATTCTGTAACTTTCTTCCAGATCTGAATTCTGTGAACCTATAAACTCATTTAAAGGGTGTAACCTATATATAGTGATGACATGTATTCAGATCAGTATAGTATTTCCTTATCTGTTTTCCCAAAAAACTTATTAAATTCTTAGAGCATTTTAAATTGTATGAAGACTTGTGTACCAAATGCTTTGATTTCTGGACGTGTGTAAGTAATGCTTGAATTTTAAAACTGTATTCAATCAGACAAATAACATTTCTCGAATTCCCACATTGTGTAGAGTCCTTTCTATTAATAGATATATTGCTCAAGGTCATTCATATACATAGGCAGAGGAGACAGCTGCTGAGGGGCACTAAAAGCTTGGTTGACCACAAAAAATATCTCCCCCCACCTGCTCTGAAACACATAGTTTAAAATGAATCAAATTAGGGGTGTGTATGACAAATTAACTATCTAATACAGTCCTAGGATTACCTCATCTGATTAACCCTTTATCATCCTGTTCTAAAGAGAGCTATGCTCTAAAGAAGTGCAAAACAAGAGAATATATTTTATTCCACTGAAGAGTGAGGGAGAGAGAATGGGGAATGGGAGTGATGCCCATGATAATGATGGAATACAGTATTTTGGCTTGGGTTGGATGCCTTCATAGGAAGCATTATGCTGTGAAGGGTCAGGATGAAGAGGCTGGGTATTGGAGTGGGAGGTGGAGAGCTAGTAGCCAGAGATGAGGTGTAGCAGAGGCACTTTCAAAAGACAGTGGAATCTGTCAAAAGAAGGGAGAAGTACCAGCAGAAACCTTGTTTAGCTTACAATTTTGACCACAGTTGGTCCTAATTATAATAGTACATGCATTTGTCTCCTTTTACCCTATGATTCCTTAGCAGCTATACAAATGAAATCTAATGAAATCACGAAAGTAATGTAGTGAATAGGCACCATTCTGTCTTAGTAGAAGAACATAATTATGTGTTCACAAGTATATAATGAGAGTAGGATTCTTTGTTAGAAAACCTAACCAGCTCTGTATTGTTAATTCTTGTTCTTTGAGATGGGTGGAGTTTCTCATTAGTTTGGAATATCATCTCTTCTAATGGAAATTTCTCTGTGGTTATTTTATAGGAGCTGAACTGCTTGGTTATGTCTATTATCAACTTCAGCTTTCCTTTCCCAAGTTCTCAATCCCTGGTGTATAATGATGTACATTTGTGCTCATGGGTACTCAAGGAGTGAATGAAAGTTAAGCTGTATTTTTCTTAATAAGAAGCAAAGTAATTAAGATAGACAAATATGAAAAATACAGAGATATCTGGAAAGAATTAAAAAAATTAAATAATGCAAAGCTAAAAAGTAGTACCAAAAGAATTGAGATAGACTAACTGTTCATTCAAGGAAAACTATTAAAGAACAGAAAATTCTGATGGGGACTTAGAGGTAGTGATTTAAATAGTATTATGATACTTCATGCATTGAAATGAACTAAGTGAAATGTAAATACTTATTAAGCAAGTTTAGTTGTATTGACATTCAATGTGAGATTTCAAATAAATAATTAAAAAAAAAAGAAATCATAATCAACTCTAAAACAAGTGCAAGCTTGGTTTCCCAGTTGTTAAGCCTTTGAATCTGACAATGCTCATGTTTGGAATTTTCTGAAGCCCAAGATTATACTGTATCTGTGTACAGTCTCACAATGGTCTGAACATAGGAACATTTGGACATAATTCTGCTGTTTCCATGGTCAGATTAGTCCTTTTCCTAAGATTTAAAAAGATTTAAGGTATCTGCTGGTAATTGAGATGAGGAATTGACCAAATTAGCCTTTGGGGGCTTGGAAATGTTTCTGGATGGAGGTTGCAGAAGTAAACTCCTCCTGCTTTGCTTCTGGATCCCCTGGAGCTACTTAAATAGGTCAGCTGCTGCCTTGGGAGCTGGCGGGTGACCTACCAAAAGGAAATTCAACTGAAGTGAATTTTGGCAAGAGGATAATGGAAAATGGGGATTCATGAAGAAGAAAGCTATAGAAGAAGAACTTATTGTTCTTCTTCTATAAGAGAGGGAATACAGTCACAACAGGACATTAGATGCTTAGACCAAGTCAGAAAAACATACAAGATTATGATTAGCAGGAGTCAGTGCTTGTAAGGGCTTATTCCCAAAGTTTAAGTATGCATTAGGCAGATTGCTGTGTGTTATATTTCTTGAGGGCAAAGATACATAAAGATGCAAAGCTTTTTTAAAGGGAGCTCTCCTGTCTATTAATATCATTGTAATCTCACCTTTGAGGACTATGTGACATTTTACCCTTTGTTTGAGGTAGGGGGAGTTGAAATTCTTTCAAAATGTAGGCTTGCTCACAGCAGTCTCTTGGCAACTGAGCAGCATGAAACGAAACTCAAACTAAAGGACCATAAAAGAGATTCTAGGCATATAGTATAGTCAATGTGCTGTACTGCTGGTGACCTCCTTCAACTAGTTCAAATTTGGGGATTATGGAATTTGAGCTGGAAATGACTTTAGAAATTATCTAGTCCAACTTTCTCACTTGGTAGCTCCTAGAATCATAGTTACAGAGCTAAAAAAAAAGACCTCAAAGGCCATTTTGTGCAAATCCCTCATTTCACAGATGAAGACCATGATACCTACAGAAATTGAATGACTTGCCTTAATGCCTCAGAGGAGAGACTGATCTAAGATGAGAATCAATGTCCAAAGTCTTTGATTGTTTAACTGCACCAAGCCATCAATTCAATGTAGTAGGGATTTGTTAAGTACCTCCTGAATTGAGGATTCTTAACTTTTTGTTTGTGCCATGGATCCCTTTGGAAGTCTGGTAAAGACTACATTTTTTTTTCTTCTCAGGAAAATATTTTTAAAAGGCTGAAAATAAATATGAATATAAGGGAAATCGATTATATTTAAATGCACCTATGAAAATGTAGTGTTATGCTCTGGTCCTCTCTCCCAGAACCAGGCCTAATAAATCACCTTTCAGATTTCAGGATACTCTGAGTGTTTGGGAGAAGAGTATCTCTCCTCTTCTACTATCAACTCCAGTGTTGCATTTCTCCCACTTTTTAGGGACCAGTGATTAGTACCCTGGTTCCATTTAATCATTTAACATTGAGTAGCTTTTACAAAGGGACATTCTCTTCAAAAATATAGTAAGAACAAAGCACAAATATCCCTCCTTCCCCTAATCTCAGGCATATACTCTCCCTTACATCACCTCTGTCTCTGAGAATAGGCTCACCTTGACTCAGTTCCTACATAGTATTGATTCTACCAAGTTCATATTCAGAGGCAACACCACTATCAGGGTTAGTCTTTGTCTCAGTTACCATTGGGCTGGTGTCCCCTTCCAAATATTACTCAATGCTTCTTTAGGCATTAATGCAGTACTGGCTATTAACCTGTAGGGGGTGATGTGGGGGACCAGCTCTGAGGAGTCCTCCAAAGGGATGCAGATCCAGGCCGTCTCCATTAAGCCTGCTCCCATCCTTTTGAGCTCACTATCTCAAAATGTTGGCTCACCATCCTCCGCTCATCATCCTTCCATGCTAGGGAGGCTCAGAACATTCTGGCCGTCCCTGAAACCCTATGGATAAAGTAGTGATGTATGAGATAAGAAAGCAAGGAAGTGTCCCATGGGAATGGCCTCCTAATATGTTGCAAGTTAGGTGCCTAATGTAACAAACTATGTGAAGTTTTTCATTTGATAGTATGATGTAAGTGCTTTAGCTATTGTATATAAACCCTTTCCCTCAGATGCTTAGTTGAGACTTGCTTAGCATGTAGGCAATAAACATATGAATGCTTTCAATCTTCTCCTGGCCCACGACTCTTCATTCACGCTCTCACATTTGGTTGGCACTGTGAGGTGCAGGCATCATAAACCCACACCCTGGAATTATGGGATGTTGAAGAGAACTCAGGAGCTTTTGAACTCATAAAAGTTGTAGGCTCCACTCTCTTTACTAGGCACCAAACTCCTTCAAGAACATTGAGGCAAAGAGGAGGAGGTCAAAGCTGATGACAGGCCTTTTTGAGTGATTCCTAAGCCAAAGAAACTTCTCTTCATCTCATGGTTAGTTAACTGGAACCAATTATAGAATATCTACATATGCTCCAGTCTCTCCAAGGGACTACCATGGTTTTTCTGGAAGTGGTTTTCCCACATTCTTCTAGTGGAAAGACATCAGTCTGTGCCAGACCACTGTTTAAAAAAAAGGTAAAAAAACTTCACATGCTCCAGACTGTCCTAAATGAAAGGCATGGTATTCTAAGTGCAAGGTATGTCCTAAGCACAAGGCATATTGGGGTGTGAGTAGGAATAAAAAGACCAAAATGAAACTCCCTACCATCATGATGCTCACAATCTTGTAGGGGTGGGGGAATGCAACATATTCATAGATAAGTATAACACAAAGTTCTTTGAGGAAGGAGAGAATTGTAACAACCAAAGAGCTCAGAGGAGACTTCATCAAGGAGGTAGCAGCTAAATGAAATCTTGAAGACAGAGAATGATTCTGACCCATAGAGGAGAGGAGGATTGAGGGTCTAGGATTCCAGTCATGGGGGACAGCTTGTATGTCCCAGTATGAAATGATACTGTCCTATAAGAAATGATGAATTTCTTTATGGGCACAAAGGTGGGAGATACAGTACTGAATTCTGGAAATAAGCAACAATTCAATTTGTCTGGAACGTAGTATATGAAATATTGGGAATTGAGAATTGGAAAGTAATTTAGAGTCAAATTGTTCAGGATTTTAAATGCCAGGCTAACAAATTTGTATTTTATTCTACATATAATTTTTTGCTCTTTTTCTTTATTGTTATTTATTTCATTAAATATTTCCCAATTACATGTAAAGTATTTTTAACAATCATTTTTAAACATTTTGAGTTCCAAATTCTTTCCTTCCTTCTCACCCCTCCCCCTCCTTGAGAAGGCAAGCAATGTGATATAGATGATGCCTGTGAAGTCATGCAAAACATTTTTATATTAACCATGTTGCAAAAGAAAACACAGACAAAACCTCCCAAGAAAAATAGAGAATGCTTTAAGAAAAAAGCATGCTTCAATCTACATTCAGAATTTATCACTTCTTTCTATGGAGGTGGATAGCATTTTTTTTTTATCATGGCTCCTTTGGATTTGTCTTAGTCAGAGTAGCTAAGTCTTTCATGATTGATTATCCTTACAATATTGCTGTTACTGTGTACAATGTTCTCCTAGTTCTGCTCACTTCACTTTGGGTGAGTTCATGTAAGTCTTTCCAGGTTTTTTCTGAAAGCATCCTATTCATCATTTCTTATAGGACAGTATTATTTCATCACAATTGTATAACACAACTTATTTGACCCTTCCCCAATTGATGAGCATTCCCTTGATTTCCAATTTTTTGTCACTACAAAAAGAGCTGCTCTAAATATTTTTGTACAAATAGGTCCTTTTCTCTTTCCTCTGACCTTTTTTTTTAATCCAGACCTAGTAGTATTATTGCTGGATCAAAGTTTTATAGCTTTTGGGTTCAGTTCCTAATTGTTTTCCAGAATGGTTGGACTAATTCATAATTCTACCAACAGGGCATTAGTTTCCCAGTGTTTCCACATCCCCTCCAGCATTTATAGTTCTCCTTTCCTGTCATGGTAGCCAATCTAATAGGTGTGGGATTGCACCTCAGAGCTGTTTTAATTTGCATTTTTCTAATCAATAGTGATTTATAGCATTTTTTCATATGATTACTGATAGCTTTGATTTCTTCTTTGAAAACTGCCTATTGATGTCCTTTGACCACTTATCAATTGGAGAATGGCTCTTTTTTTTAAAAAAATTTGGCTCAGTTCCATATGTAATATGTTTTTGAGCAGAGAAGTGACAAAGCTTAGATTGGTGCTTCAAGAAACTAATGTTGGCAATTGGCGGACAATGAACAGGAAAGAAGAGGACCTCAGGAAGGGTTGTGTGTGTTCAATCAGTCAGCAAATATTTACTAAGTGCTTGCTTTGTGCCAGGCGCTGTGCTAAGCAATGGGACAAGAAAAGCAATCAGTTGTGTGTGTATGCATCTACTGGGGCAGAAGGTAGTCCTGTGACTGGAATAAACATTTATTATGTGCCTGCTATGTTCCAGGAGATTTATAAATATTATCTCATTTGAATTTTGCAACAATTCTGGGATGTAGGTGTTATTCTTATGCCTGCTTCACAGTTGAAGAAACTGAGGCAGACAGACATTAAATGACTTGCCTAGGGTCATACACCAATGAAGTGTTTGAGGCTGGATTTGAACTCAGATTTTTCAGACCCTAGGCTCAGGTTCTATCCACTGTGCCACCTCTCTATCTCTAAAATGAGAACCTATTTTTTTTTTTGCCAAAATCTTCAGTAACCATGTTTTCTGATTGCTGTTGTTGTTCATCATTTGTTCTCAAAAAGGACAAAAGCCATCATGTTTTCTGAGCCCAAAATTGAAGTACAGGGTCTAACAAAGGATAAACATTTTGTATATGCTTTAGAAAGTATATTCTTTTCTTTAAATTAGAATTTCCTTCAGTAATCTGAGACATATAGTTGCTATTCCTACCTATAGTCCATAGAAGAAGCTTGCTCTCAGCAGGTGTGTCCAAAATGTCAAAAGAACCCTAGAAAATAAGGAGTTATTAGTATTATATATAACAAGTCTTTTTTGTGTAGGTTTTCATGTTCATACTAATGATTGTTTATCTTAAACCTGTGGTTCTTCAGTTAATGTTTACTCTGCTCATGGTTCTTTCCTGACTTTGACCCTTCCCACACAAATCATTTAAATCAAATATTTCTTTTGCTGTGTAAGATAGAAGATACATATACTATTAATAGATAAAATTATTACCACATTAACCTCGATGGTATCTACATTTGAGAATTATCACCTTCATATCATGTGCTTCAGGAATGAAATTATAGATTTCTAATTCTATTACAAATATGTGGAAAGTATTTGGATTATGTAATGGTAACTTGTTAAAAGGGTATAGCATTTGAATGAATTGTTTTCACTAATGCAAAGTGAAAACCCCACGGGCAATTGCTTTTCATAATTCTGTTTGATTTTCTATGAGTAGATATCATTATTCAAATCACAAATGAAAATATGCACCTGGGTTTTGGGATCTGGAATTGAGGTCTTTACAGACCTAGGCTTGAAAAAAGTTCAGGGAAATTACATTTACCTATTTCTAGCCACAATGACCCTGAAAAAAGTCTTTAGACCCTACAATTTATCACAAAGATTTGTAGGGTTGTTATGATGGAATTAGATTTTCCTAAATTAGTTTACTCTTCAATTAGAAAAATTAGAATTGAAATAAATATAATGGAAATGAGTAGCTTTTAGTTATTAATTTCTGAGTTCAAAAGTGTCTTACTCTTTCTGTAGAGTTACAAAAAGTAGAGATAACATCTTAAACTCCTACATCTTGAAAACAGTTCTCATATGATTCAAACATCAAGATTTGTATATATTTTTTAATTTGTTACTATATATACTGTTCATTATATTAGCTTGGCATAGTGGAAAGGCTAATGACTTAAAATTTCAGCTTTGACATTTACTAATTACAAAATACCTAACCTTTCTGAGTCTCAGTTTTCTAATCTGTAAAATGGAGATAATAGTACTTCATAGTACTATTATGGAAAGGATGATTATAAGGAAAGGATGATTATAAATGAATTGATGTTCTTATTAGCCATACTCTTCTCTGTGCATTTATGCTTTTTGAGGTGCAATTGTAGTATAATGGAAAGAACAACGAATTTTGAATTAGAACTCCTAGGCTCAAGTCCTTGTTCTACCCTTTAAAAGCTGTATTACCTTGGGCAGGTCATTTGACCTGAGCTTCAGTTTCTTCATCTGTAAAATGGGGATTAAAATACAAGCATTGCTTATTTCATAGGATTATTTTGAAGCTTAAAATGAAGTATGCTAGTACACTGGAAATCAGGCTGGTTTGGGACTCAAGAAAACTGAATTTGAGTCCTGGTTCTTAGGAAAGGAAAGTGTGACCTTAGGAAAGGAGAGTGATATCTTGACTTGCAAGTAGAGTGGAGGCAGAATTGCACAAAGTCATCAGCCTTACTCATTTCCCCGGAGTCATTGGAATCCAGTGGCAAGACACAGGTCAAGACAACTGACTACCAACCTGGATGCAGTGGAAGATCTTGGCTTTTCCCTAGGATCTTTCTCAGGTCTCAGTTTGTCTGAGGCAATGTCCATTTAGTAATTAAAGTCTAGGTAAGAATTGAGGCAAAAGATGGCTTAGTTTATCTTCATAAAAGAATCAGTCTGGGAGCAGAAGACCCTCATAGTTTCTGGCCAGAACAGAGACAATTTCTATTTACACTCACTCTGAACCATCAAAACCCAAACAATGAGCAAGTCAGGCTTAGGCTGTGACCTATTATTGACCAATCAGTGAAAACCAGAGTAATTTGAGTTTAAATGCATAGTCAGGCAACTCTATTTGAGTCACAAGAGGGCTTTAATAAAAATTTGTTTTTCAGAACTATATTTCAAGAAATCATAAATGAAAACTGTGTGAGACAGAAGAGTTGTCACAGTTTTTTTTGTAAACAACAACAACAAATGAGAGAATAAACAAATAGAAAAGAAAAAAGTTTTAAAGGAAACACTTTTCTCTGAGAGGCAAAAGTGAAGTAAGAGTTCATTTCAGACATGGGATCATCCAATGCAAAGATGTAGAGAAGGGAGATGGAGTATTATGTTTGAGGAATGGCAAGGAGTGCAGTTTGCATAGGCTGTAGAGTGTGAAAAGGAGTGTATGTGTGAAGCAGCAAATTTGGAGTTGAATTTACCTAGTATGAATTGGTTCTGAGATATATTGTAATATCCACCTAAATTTGTATGAAACTGATTTGGAAATATTTTCAATTAATTTGCAAATAGTGTGTATGTGTATGTGGGGGGGGGAGAATACCTTTTCATTGAATATTTGATTAATAACAATAAAATTGCAAATAAAAGAATTTGCTTTCTAAAGGATATGTTGTACAAATAGCTCCTAAATTTTTTCCTTCTTTATCCCTAAATAAAGGGAAAGAAATACATAGGCTCTTGACAACCAGTGAAGCGCATCCAAGTTCCTAATATTAGGGTCAATTATCCTTTTAGGCAACTTCTAATTGTTATAAAAACCTCAGACTCAACCTAATTTGGAATTCAGTCTGAGAAAGCCTGCTGAATTTCCCAAAACTAGAGTTAGCTAGGTAATAATGAAATCATAGTTTGTGGAGTGAAAGAGGAGATATTTTTATTGACAATTTTCTAGAGAAGTAAGTGTGCATATTTCCTCACAGGACAAAACACACACATTTATACAGAAGCAGAGCAAGCAGTTATATAGGATTATTTGTTATGTATGCATATCTTAACCATTTTGTACCTGTGAATCTGTTCTTTGAATTAAAGTGTAAGGTTTTACATTTGTGTCAAATTTCAGCTTATGAAATTTGGCATAATGTTTAGCCTATCAAGATCAGAGTCAATGTCTTTACCTTTAACTCTCTTCCATTTTTGGCATTAATATTTGTTTGAGCAGGACAGTTTGGCAATTTGGAATTGTACAAAGTTCCTCTTAATCTTTAATTTATTTTTGAACCTGCAATTAATTTTGACCTTTGCTATAACTAGATGATGGGATAACTACAACATAAACAGCTGATTTTGAAATAATTCCCATAGTGGTGTTGTTTCCTGTCTGATTATATACAACCATATTTCATTTTTTGTGTGTGGTATTTTGGGGGCTTTCCATATTTAGTGCTTTCCAATTCTTTTTGGAGAAATATTTATGATATATAGGTGAGGGTTTTTTGAGACAACTTCAAACTTTTGACTTCTTTTATTTCTTAATCCTGAACCATATTTTCTAAGTTTTTTTAAATTGTCTTCCTTTGCTGTCATATTTTCTTTGATGTTTAATAATTTTAAGGCATATGCTGACTTTGTAGGAAGTTTCCGTATTCTAAGAATTTCTCTTATGTCTCTTTTGTAACAGAAATTGACAAAAAGCTGTAACTATTTTGATGGTGGCCTTTTGTTTATGCTGATATTGAGCACAGGAAAGGAAGATGATTACATGTTTCATGAAATGATTTTTCTTTTTGCATTTGGCCATGTGATGAAACCATCTTTCTACTTCAAGGAAAGACTCTTCCATTTAAGGGAATGTAGCTCCATCATGTCTAATTGTGTCCAAAGTAATGTTGTGTCTAAATGTTAATATTGTTATGTTTCAATTCTTTTGGTAAAATATCAACTTGTTTGTTTGACAAATATATCACATTCAGAGTATTAACATTTAAATAAATTTATCTTGGCAGTCTAAAAATAATTTGATTATTAGCATACCTTACATGCTTTTGGCACTGTTCTCTAACACTCTCATTGCAAAAGCAGAAGGGGGTTATGAAGGGCTTAGAGCAATTTTAAATTGTTTGTTTTATATGTTGCCATAGTCAAAGACTCAATCATCTAGTGGCCTCTAAGTACTTAGACCTTGGATTCAGTCTGTAGCTCAGACTATACCTGAAGCATTCCCACCTTTTAGAATCTAGTAGAGTTTATCTTGTGCTAGCATAACCTTTGAGAACTCAGGTTCTAACTCCTCATGGAGGCAATGATATGGACTGTTTGTCTTTAGGATATTAATTTCTAAAGTGACCAAATATCAGTCTCCCATATGTAGTAGCTCTCTTTCCTGGACAGTATGGAAAAAGACCTATTGATAAATGGTCACTCTCAAATTCTCATTTTTTTGGTTGTCTTTAATATTGAAAAACTGTCAGGTAGAAGAAGGTTTAGACTTGTCTTTCTTGATCTAAGAGTGTATAACTAGAAACAATTGGTAGAAATTGCAAGGAAGAGTTTCCTGATAATTAGGGCTCTTCAAATGTAGAATAGGCTGTCCTTAATAGTAGTGAACTCCCTAATTACATGTGTTCAATCAAAGCCTGTGTGACAAGTACTTGTTAGGTATATTGTAGACAGGATTTTTGTTCAGACAAAAGTTGGAATAGATTAGGGGTTTTAATCTTTTTTGTGTCATGGATCCCTTTGACAGTCTTGTAAAAACCTATGGGCCCTCTTCTTAAAATAATATTTTTATTTTTAAAAAATGGAGAGAAATACTGAATTTCAGCTAGAGATTAGGGAATACACACACACACACATTTCCCATTCAAATTCATAGACCCAATTAAATTTATTCTTGAATCGCTTGGGTATATGTGGACATCAGGATATTAATCTCTGGACTAGCTAGTCTCTAAGGTGCTTTCCAGTTCTGAATTTATGTGATTCTGTGAAATAAACCCAGATCAATTTAATTTTGGTAGTTTTCAACTTTGCCAAGTCTGTCATTTGATGTGGAATACCTATGTAACCCAGGCTCTGAGGTGACAATTTGTACTCTTAATTACAATGATAAGTTGCATCCCCAGAATGTGTTACTATGTTTTCTCAGGCCTCTAGGAATTGGGGGAAGGTTTTGTATTTCAAGGGCTATATCAATCAATTAGTCAATAAACATTTATTATGCACTTATTATGTTCCAGGCACTGTGTTGAGTGCTGGGGATACAAAGAAAGGAAAAAGACAATCATGGTCCCTTGAGGAGCTCACAACATAATGGAGGAGACATCAAACAAACAAGTATGCACAAATAAGCTATGTATAAGATTAATAGGAAATAATAGAGGGAAATCATTAAAATTAAGAGGGATTGGGAAAGGCTTCCTACAGGAGATGTGATTTTAGCTAGGACTTGAAGGAAATCAAGAAAGTCAGAAGGCATAGATGAAGAAGGTAAGCATTTCAGGCATGGGAGACATATAGAGAAAGTGCTCAGAGCTAAGAGATGGAATGTTTTGTTCATGGAACAGGGAGGAACCAATGTTACTGGATCAAAGAGTATATGTAGGAAGTGAAAGTTGTTAAAAGACTAGAGAGGTGTGTGTGGGATTAGGTTTGAAGGACTTTGGATTCCAAATAGAGAATTTTGTATTTGACCTTGGAGGTGATAGGAAGCCGCTGGAAATTATTGAGTAGGGGTGATATGGTTTGCTGGATTAGCACTTTAGGAAAATCATTTTTGTGGTGGAATGTAGAATGTATTGGAGTTAGGAGAGGTATGTGGTAGGCAGACCAATCAGCAGGCTATTGTTATAGTCCAGGCATGAAATAGTAGGCCTTACAACAGTATGGTGGCAGTATCAGAGGAGAGAAAGGGGCACACTTGAGTGACATTGTGTAACAACAATGTAATATTCACAATGCCCACAGTGACTACAAATATGCTGGTGTAGTTGTGAATCACAAAATGCAACAAGCTCTCCACATGGAGGATAGAGCCAAAGCATTTATTCAAATACCAGAAAACTGAGTTCCAACACAAGAAAGTCAAAGTCATTACAGCAGCCACGAAGTTGGTACACATAGTTAATGCAGTGAACATGCACATTCCCAAGCCTTCAAAGCAAAACAGACTCCTTCAGGCAAAGAGCCTCCTCTCCCTACTCATGGTAGCTGCTCACCCTCCATCCTATTTGCTCCCAGCCGTTCTGGCTCCCCGCAGTTCTTGTTCCTGGCATTTCTCAGCAGAGGTCCTCAGCAGAAGTTCTGTCTGGCTCTCAGAAGAAGTTCTGCCACCACCAGTTCTGTTCTCAAAATCTCTTCCCTGCCTCACCCCTTCCTGCCATGTCAGCAAGTTCATCCCACTGTAGGATTCACAAGTTCTGGGTCTCAATACTTGACACAATTATGAACTTAAAACCAAGGGCCAAGCACCCACTAGTTTGCCAATAAGAGGGCATGAAAGATCTTCTGTACCATTATTATTGCACATTGAAAAGGGGAAATCAGTAGGCCTTGGAAGCAGATTGAAAATGAGGCATATAGGATACTTAGGAGTTGAAGATGACAGTTAATTGCAAGTCTCAGGGCTTGGAAGGATGGTGGTGCCTTTGAAACCACTATTGAAATTATCAACAATAATAGGGAAGCTTGGAAAAGGGAAGAGTATGGGGGAATGATATTGAATTTAATTTTGGACATGTTGAATTTAAGATGTTTACTGGACATCCAGTTCGAGATATCCAAAAGGCAGGTGGAGAAGTGAACCTGGAAGTCAGCATAATGGCCAGGGCTAGATAAATTGATTTGAGAATCATCAGCAGAGAGAGGATAATATAATCTGTGAGAACTGATGAGATCACCAAATAAAAATTAGAATACAAGGGCATGAGAAGAGAGGACAGGACAGAGCCCTATGGGACACTCATAATTAGCAGGCAAGATCTTGATGAGGATCCAACAAAGGAGACTAAGAAGGAGTGGTCAGATAGGTAGAAGAATCAGGAGAGAGTAGTGTCTTGAAAACCTAGAAATAAGAGAGTATCAAGAAGAAGAGGGTGATCAGAACAGCTAGATAGCATAGTGGACAGGGCATAGGCTCTGGAGTCTGGAGGACCTGAGTTCAAATCTGGTCTCAGATACATTTACTAGCAGTGTGATCCTGGGCAAATCACTTAACCCCAATTGCTTGGCCAAAAGAAAATAAAAAGAAGAAGAGGGTGATCAACAGTGTCAAAGACAATGGCGTGGTCAAGAATATGATTTGAAAGGACATTATATTTGGTGATTAAAAGATCACTGTTTACTTTGAAAAGGGCAATTCCTATTAAATGATGAGGTTGGAAACTTCAGTGTAGGAAAGAAAGAAGAGAGCTTATGAACCTCTTCTAGTATGCTTCATTCAATGATTATCACTGAATATAAATTTGTCATCTGGACAAAAATAGAGGTGTTTATTTTTTGAATAATATTTTATTTTTTTCCAATTACATGTAAAAGCAATTTTAAACTTTTTTTAAACAAATTTTCAGGTCTAAATTATCTCCCTTGCTCCCCTCCTGTAATAGTAATGGCATTTAAAGATTCCCCTGTATTGGCTTGGTTTTTGGTTTGATTGCATTAAAACCCAGAGCTTGTTAATACCACTTTGTGGGATGGACTTGTTGACATGAAAAGAGAGGGCTGAACTGGGAGGAGCTGGTGATGTAGATTTGGAGAGACACAAGAGAGAAGAGGCAGAAGAACCTTTTGGAAGCAGCACCTTTGGAGGCAGAGAGAGACTGAGAGGATTGCTTAGGGCCACTTTGAATTGCCCTGGACTTTTGAGACCTGCCCCAGGAGCTGCCAAGGACTGAGGAGACATGGCTGTTTTGCTTATACTTTGTCTGTTTTGATGTCGTTTTGCCAGATTTGTCCACTGGTGAAAGACAGTCCTGTTGTTGCAGAAGTTCTGGAACCTGGCTGTTGGTTAAGAGCTCCTGAGACTGTTCTGCAGACAGAGAGTGAATACTGTCCACTGGTGAAGGACAGTGCTGTTGTTGCAGAATTCTTGGAACCTTGCTGTTGGTTCCGAAGCCCTGAAGAAGGATTTTCTTGTTGTATGTTTACAGAAATCCTGGGAGAGGGTTTTGCTAATGTTTTCAGGGGTCCTAGGACTGTTCTGCAGACAGAGGATGAATTAATGAAGAGACTGGAAATGTATCTTGTGGCCTTGCTAAGCTTTGTCTCCCCAGGAACAAAGATTGCTGAGAATTTGCCTCTGTCAAGATGAAGAAAAGACCTCCATTTGGGTATTAAGTGCTGTGCTTAAACTTGATGTAACTCTGGGGTAGATTCAATTGTGATCCAGGGGTGGGGAACTTTTGACCTTTTTGTGTTCTATGATTGAAAAAATGAATGTACTTTACTTATGATTGGAAACTAATCTCCATTTGAGAAGAGGGGCTTTGTGATGGACTAAATGAAGGTACAACCTAGGGGTGGAGTAGTATTTAGAACAGGGACTTTGTAATTGATTGAATGAATGGAAGGTCCTGGGGTGGGGTAGTACTTGGAGATTATTGAATCACACTTAGTAAATGCTGTATTTTGAATGATGTCATATTTTGATCTTCTCCGTTCTTAATTTGTCACTGAATAAAATGGAGAGCACCTATGCTGGTATTTTGAACCTTGGGAAGTTGCCTTTGCTTGGCATTACATTACACCTCCTTACTCCTTGAGATATTAAGGAAGTTGATATAGGTTATACATGTGAAATAATGCAAACCATATTTCCATGTTAGTCATATTGTAAAAGAAAACACAGACTAAAAAATAAAACCCTACCAAAAATAAAGTGTGCTCTGATTTCCATTCAGACTCCAGTTCTTCCTCTGGAGGTGTATAGCATTTTTCATCATAAGCCCTTTGGAATTGTCTTGGATCATTGTATTGCCGAAAAGAGCTAAGTCATTCACAGTTCTTTAACACAATATTGCTGTTACTGTATACAGTGTTCCCTGGGTTCTGCTTACTTCACTTTGCATCAATTCATGTAAGTCTTTTCAGGTTAAAAAAGGGGTATTTAGTTATAATAAAAGGAGTTAGTACAAAATAGTCCCCCAAAACTTTGTGACACACTTTTCTACCAGTACACAGAGTCTAAGGGAAAATGGGCTCAAGTTTAAAGAACACGTGACAAAAGGCTAACTCATAGCTCCTATACCTTTTCTACTGGGATCTTCCTAAATTGAATTTGCACTGTGCATTTGCCTTTTGTCCTCAGCTCCTGATGCTCATACTACCATCAGATGATCTATGGACACTGGTAGGACCATGATGGAAAGTCTTTCTGACCTCTGAAATTTACATGGTCCAGTAAAGGTGGAGACAAAGAAGAAGAGACTGAGATTGAATGCAAAGCCATCAGATCCCCGTCCATCAATTCCTTTTAAGGGGGTTATCTGGAATGCTCTGTCTTTTCAGTTAGCTTGAATCTCAGACCAAATTGGCTTGATAATTTATAGAGAATGCATAAGGTGGGACTAAGTTTCCCAAGTCATTCAGAATATAACTCTTTACCTAAGGAAATATCCAAATCTTATTAATACATACTGAATAATCTCAATGAGTTTTCACCTGATAAATGTATCAAAGTATAATATCTTATTACTTATACTTAGTGGTATGATTTGATTAATTTATTGATTGACCCTTCATTTAGGCCTATATCAAAAGACATGAGTTCAAATATGACCCTGAGCAAGGCACTTAACCTCTCCTTGTCTCATTTTCATTGGATAATAATAGCACCTACCTCCCTGGGTTGTTTTGAAGATCAAATGACGTAGTAATTGTAAAGGACTTAATACAATGTCTGAGACATAGTAAGTGCTATATAAATGTTAGCTATTATTATTATGATTGTTATTACTGCCATCCCCCTTTGTCCTTCATATACTCTATACCCTGCCAAAGAAATTATTTTATCCTAGGTATATAGGTAATTCCAAATTACTCTATAGACAGTGGTATACTTTTTAACAATTGACTTTCCAAAAATGTGCAACACACTTAACTTTAATTTGAATTATGAATAGCTCCCCCATTGTTTTCTTAAGTCTATACAATCAACAGATCAATAGCTCAGACCCTGATTTGTAGCATTGCCAACTTCTGAGGTATAAATCTTTACATTGAAAATTTAACATTATGCTCTGGAAAGCCAGTATGAGCTGCTTCTAGAAAACCCCTGGTTTTAGGGTGAAATCATACCAGTAGTGATTATCCTAGCAATTTTTTTACCTCAATTATCCAGATAGTCATTCAAATTATTTGCTTCAAATTGGTAGTGGGAATACTTTTGTGGTCTTCATGTATTTTCCATGCCTATCAGTCTAGAAGTCCTAAGCTAAAATAATTCTCTTCTATTAAATCCTGTTGGAAAGAGATAAATTGAACATTAAAAATTATACATTGGTCTTATAACTAAGTATATTGTGGGGTTTCCTTTTGGGTGTTATAATTACTTTGCTACTGTGATAGACTTGTGGTTCTACTCACCAAATATAGAACAAAACTCTTTTTCCTAGTCATTACTTCTGATTTTATGTTGTCTACTCCTATCAGACTGTAACCTCCTTGAGTGCAAGTGCCATGGTATTGTGAGAAATGGGGTTCAGTCACTCTTTGGTAGGTTTAGGAGGTTAGCCTGAATGTGCTGCCACAGCTCACTACTCCCTTAGTAACATACCACGCAGAGTTCCATCCTGCCTTTAGGAAATGAAACAAAGTGAAGTGAGCGAAGGAAGCATTTATTTATGATTCTTGGTACCCCATAGGGACACACGCACACACACACACACACACACACACACACACACACACACAGACACAGAAACTAGAATAAACCTTTTTTTGTCGTTAGTTCTTCCTTGTCTCTCCCTTCAGAGCTGGGATTGGTCCCAGCTTTTCTGGGTTACAATCTTTTTGACACTCCCACTACATATCTCCTTGATGTCTTCCCTCCCCTCTCCTTAACATATGGATTGTGCCAAGTTATGTGCTGGTGCTCCCCCAGAGGGTAGAAATTAATATTAATAAGGTTAATTAAGCATGCCCAGTAGTTAGGTCTTAGTGACCGGGAAATAACCTCTAGGGTTTGAGTTATGTTGCAGTTTCAATCCCTCTAGTATCCTGGAGCTAGGGATCCTGACCACCATTCTTGCAAAACAGGATGTGCATATCTGTTGATACTACACCCTTCAGCAAATTCCTTGGGTGACAATATCTGTGGAAGTAGGACTCCATATAGTACCAAATTCTTTATCTCATACTATTACATTGATTGTTGTGTATCTTATTTAGAGTCCCAATAACTGTCAATGTTTATAGACAGTATAAAAATGTTATTCTTAATGCCTTCTTCCTCCCTTCTCCATTCTACCACCATCATTGTAAAATCAGAAGGGATGTATACCGGCTTGGGGGGTGATCTAATATTTTTCCTTGTTTCATGAATTGCCAGGGCTAATCAATTTATTACCAAGTGAACAGCCTACTAGTAAAGTCTTGCAGTACTTTAACTGAATGAATGTCATTTCCTATCACCTACACTCTTTGGATTTCAATCTACCATCATCATCCCAACTCTTCTCTTCCCCCACCCCTCCCCAAAAGCTCATCACCAGGAAACTCCTCACTTCAGAGATTGCTTTAACTTTGGTACTTCATCAGTACCCTTATTAGCCTCTTTCCCTCTCATTGGATGACTGGAGGGCAGAGCAAAAAACTGCCTCCAACAGCCTTCATACAAAGAGTGCCCAGAAGAGCAGTGTACTCTTCATTGTCCATTAGCTATATTCTTTGGATTCCACTCCATAATTATCGTGTCCCCAAGCTGGGTACCTTCTCCCTTCCCCCCTTTTAAGCTTCCTTTTGTGTGTTGTATTCTTTTAAATAGATTGTAAGCTCTTTGAGGGAAGGGACTGTCATTCTTTTTCTAATTTGTATCACCAGTGCTTAGCATAGTGTCTGCCATGTATTAGACATTTAATAAATGTTTATTGTATTTTGTAGTATGTCAAAACAGACAACCATCTAAGAACTACTCATTGATTATCTGTGGGGTATATAGAGTTGCTTGAATATACACAGGAAAAAAATTAGAAAAGATCAGTTTGTATCTAGAGGGCTTTAAAACTTGATAGAGGATAGCAGGCTCTGTGGTTCTTTGAATGAATGATTCGTATTCTCTGCCT
>NW_027186349.1:12602147-12644433 GCF_028583685.1 Petaurus breviceps papuanus
GGCAGAGATCATCTGACAAAAACCACTGGGAAAGTGTAAAGGCAGAGTTGAACAGAGATAACAAAAAACACATTCTAGTTGAAATGTTGGAGTTACAGAAGTTTTCAATGTGTCTAGAGCTCATTGTCCACTCTGCCAGCTGTTTTTGTTGTTGTTTGTTTGGCTTTGACCCTTGAGGCTGCTGGTGAAGCTAAATGACAGCTTCTAATAGAGTTAGTGGAAAAGTTAGCATTTGCCTTACTGTGCTGAGGTCGGCCCACTGCAGTTCTCCCCTGAAGGAAGAGGAAAATATTGTGAATTGCTATAATATGGTCAATGTCATACTAAAGGAAATGCTAACTTTCTTTACTGTTGGCTGACAGCTTCACAAAGAATGTCTTGGACAGCAGGAAACTCCAGGAAGCAAGTGAACTCTTAGCAATGAAAACAGAACCCACAGTTCTTTTCAAAACAAATATTTATTGCCTTGTAGCCTAGGAAGGGATAGACAAGGAAAAGATACTCTCCTGTGTTCACTAAGGTGACCTGATGTTCCTTTCACCTCTTTTAAAGGAGGCATTCATTTCTTTTTCCAATATTCTGCTCTGGAACCTTCACAGGGTTGAGTTTTGTGCTATTTCTTTCTGAATGTGGATATAGGAATGGATTGTAAATAGACATGCCTCTTACTTATGACTGAAATTTGGAGATGAGGGATTCCTCCTCTACAGAAAAGTATTTATCTTTCTGAGGACCAGTCAAGATATCATAGTAGGAGAAAGCAATACAGAACTCCACCCCCTGACCCCAAAAGAGACTTAGAAAAGCACCCAACTTAGTCTAGATTAGGAGATACAAGTTAAAATCACAGGATTGATTTTTCCAGATCATGTCAGCATTGTAAAGCAGACAGAGGTTTTTTGACCCTGGGGACTAAGTCTAGCCAAGAAGGCAATGAGTCAAGCCTTTTGTCTTTGGGATTGAGCTGGGGATTGGTCGTGGGCATAGGGTGGGAAGATGACCTACATATAGCATGAAGTGTCTATCACTGTGTAGGGGGCCAGAACAGGAGACAATTGGCAGTTCTTTCACGCATATTCCACATCTGGGTCCTAGATTCAGTATGGACTGAGGAAGGGCAGATGAACAGGCCTGAGACTGTGTGCTGAGTAAGGAAACAGAAGGATAAAGAACAGAAGTGAGCAGCTGCTATATGGTTCTGACCCTGGAATGGAATCTCTCTTTCAACCCCAGCCTATTTTGGACTCTACAACAGAGTAACCAGGCAAGGGAAATCAAATTAAAGGGAAGTGTATGGTTTTGTTTCACTGAACCTGTTCAACCTTCCAGCTAGTTAGCAGTGACTAAGGCCAGCAGAGGTCTACTGGCACTGCAATTAGGGGCATAAAGTCCAAAATGTCCCTCTTTCCCTCAACAAAAATTCAATATACTCTCACACAAATATATACAAAGTCCCAGAGAAAAATGAGCTCAGATGTAGAAAGCATAGGAGAAAGGGTTTACTCATAGTTTTTACTTTCTTTTTTCTCCCATTCATGAGATGCTCAATAATGCTGTTGTGGCGACCACACTGGCATACTCAGGATGGCTGCTATCAGAGGTTCTTAGACCTGCTTTATTGGGAAAGATAACTGTTTAAGGGATCAACAATCTTTTAAAATTACATTCACTTATTCAATGCAAGAGTCAGTACCCCAAACTTCAGAGAAAATACAAGCAGAGAAATAAAGACTAACAGACAGGGCTCTGATTGCCTGACATACTTTACATACATCCCTGGATGGAGATAACCTTTACAAAATCTGAGCAGTTGGGGAGCTCTGAACATATGGTCACTCAATCGCAACCAGGGAATCACAAGATTCTTCTCATAAGTGAGCCCCCAAAGCAAAATACCAACTCAGAGTACATATATATACACATACATATACATATGCATATACACATACATATACATAATATACACACACATATATAATATACACACACATACATAATACACACTACCCCCCCCACCCCCACACATACTTCTTAGAGCCAGAAGGCATCACAACCCCTGTGACTCAGTGCCTAATTAGAAATTAACAAAGGGTGGGAAAGCCTTCCTACAAGCAAGCTTTCCTCTAAGCAACCTCCTCCTTAGGCAAATCCTTCCCCCAATTGGCTCCACCTGAGGCCTATTAATGGACTGGGAAGATCTTATTATTCCATTAACATTACAAATGCTTCATGTGAATCAGTGTTTAGTCTGTCCTTAGCTTGCAAAGCAAGCATTGTCATAAGTTAGTCTGGGTTTGTTGCTAGGACATCAACAGTAAGATAGAAAGTCCAACATTCTCTGGACTTGCAAGGTGCTGTTTCATTCAAAAGAGGAGCAGGACAGAGAACAATGCTTCCTCTGAAGGAGGGATGAGGATGAGAGTAGAGTTCTAGTCAGTCAATGTAAAGCACAAAGACCCTAAGCACTCAAAGAGAAGTAAAGTCACTTCTGGGGTGTGGAAAAGTTAGTGGAGAGGCATCAGTCAACAAACATTTACCAAGAACTTACTAGGGACAGCTAGGTGGTACAATGGCACAGTTGATAGAGAGCCAGGCCTAGAATCAGGGACTCATCTTCCTGAGTTCAACTTGGCCTCAGATACTCACTGGCTGTGTTCAGAGAAGACTAGTACTCTGGTATGAGGGCTGCTTTCCATCTTTAGTGTCTATCTGATCCACCTAATTCTCACCTGAGATTCCAGGAAGCTGTGGCATGCCCAGCAGCCCACCATAAACTGTTTTGACACATGAGATAAACCAGTTTGAGGGTAACCAAGGGGTCTCAAGCCCATTGATGAGTTAGGGGAGTGTTTGCCCCTATGGTGTGAAAGCTCCCACTGGTAGAATGCGTAGATGAGAACGATTTGTTCTAATAATCATGAAGGCAGCTGAAGGAGGTGCTGTGGAGTACTTAGAGTTTGATTAGATACTGAAGACACCAAGGTCATCCACTGCATCTTGAGCCACCATCAGTTGTCTTGACTCTGTCCTGCCACTGGTAAATTATTCAGTTTGAAAAGACTACAAGCCAAGACTAAAGTGACGGTGTATGATTTTTTATTTGCAGATGATTGTGCACTCAATGTAGTCTCTGAAGCTGAGATAAAAGAAAGTATCTCTGCTTCTTGTGCTAATTTTTGCATAATAATTACAACACTAAGAAAACACAGGTGCTCCATCAGCCAGCACCACACCATCCACATGTGGAACATTAGTTTTAGCTACTTTCGATAAGCTCACTTACCTTGGCAGTATACCTTCCAGGAATGTACACATTGATAATGAGGTTGACACATGCATTGCCAGAGCTAGATCACTGAGACTGAGATTCTAGGAGGTGGAAATATAGAGGGATAGCATATCAGGCATAAGAGATAGTACAAAAGCACTGAGATGAGAGATGGAGTATCATGTGTGAGAAACATTGAATAATCTAGTAAAACTGGATTGTAGAGTGTATAAAGTTGAGTAATGTGTAAGAAAACTAGATTGTCAAGATTGTGAAGAGCTTTAATTGTCAAACAGAGAAGTGATATTTTATCATGGAGGTAATGGGGAGTCATAAGAGTTTTTGACTGGGAGTGGTGGTTGTAGTACGTAACATAGTCCTACTTGCCCTTAAGGTAGCTTATTTTGTCAGATCTGTGGAGGATGGATTGGGGTGAGTAGAGACTTGAAGCAAGGAAAATGATTAAAAAGTTATTGCAATAGTCCAGATGAGAGGTGATGAGAGCCTGAATTAGACTGGTGTTTGTGTTAGTGGAGAAGAGACAGAGATGAGAAAGTTGTAGTGATAAAAATTCCAAGATTTAGCAACTGATTGGATTTATAGGGTAAGAGTGAGGAGTGGAAGATGACAATAAAGTTGTGAACCTCAATGAATGGAAGGATTGTAGTAGCTGCAGTAGTAATTGGGAAGTTCAGAAGAAGGGGAGGTTTTGGATGAAAGATAGTGAACATGGGTAAAATAATTTGGGCATTATGAGTTTGAGATTTAGGATATCCAGTCTGAAATGTCCAACCAACAGTTGATATAGCACTGGCACTCAGGAGAGAGTCTAAGTCTCTATGTGGGATTTAATAGCATAGGGATGATAATTGAACCCATGGGAACTAATGAAATTGCCATGTAAGAGAGTATAGAGAGAAAGGAGAAGAGAGTCCAGGACAGAACCTTGGGGGACACCCACAATTAGTGGGCATGACACAGATGAAGATCAAACAAAAGACACTGCATAATCAGACAAGTAGGAGAAGTAACAGAGAACAGTGTCACAAAAACTCAGAAAGGAGAGAATATTCAGGAAAAGAAAGCTCAACTTTGTTTACTTTACAGTGTTGTCCAGAGCTGGCCCTGATGTTCACTCAGAGAATGTCTTTAATTTAGTAGAGGAGAATGTGTCACTAAGCCTTTGCAGCACCATATGATTACAATATGGGGAACGTTGCATGATAAACTGTGGTATCACAGAATAAAGAAGAAAGAAACTGCAGAATATGGCATTTATATTGTATACAAGGCAGATTTTCCCAACACAGGCCTGTTAAACATTTGGATGGATTACAGAGAATGGTGGTGTTATTTCCTTCTCTGGAGGCATTTAAAAACAGGATAAATTCTGTTTATCTCATGTACAGACCTGCTTTTAGTCAGGAAGATGAATTAGATGATCTCATAAGGCAGCTTCCAGGTCTAGACCCTAAGATAAGATAAGCAGCTGATTGTAGGAAATGTTTTAAAGGTGAAAAAGAATGCATTTGTAAAATATAATTTATCATAAAAATTGGTTGTAAGCTAAAGCCCAGACCTTTGGGAGAAGTCTAATCCTTGTGTATGTCTATTGAAAAATTTCCTCATACTATAGGCTTTTTACTCATAGTTTAGAAGAAGAGTTACTATAAGAAAATGTCTTTTCTAGTAAGGAGTACTCTTTTCTCCTACACATAGTTTTGATGGATTATAGCCCTTGATTAAGGCAGAACCTGTCCTTGCTCCTTCATTAAGTTAAACATTTTCTTTGTACACAACTATGTCTATTGTGTACTATAGAATACCATAGGTACATCATTTGTGTTAAGAATTGTCATGTGGAACATGCAACAGTAAATAAGGTATTTCATTGACCTATCTCTCTAGCCTTGCCTGATTGTCATCTTTTATAATCAATGAATTGAATTGAATTCTCCTATCAGTTTAATATGCTATGGATTTCCTTTTCCTGAAAGTCTCTCAGGGAGAGGATCATAACTGATTTATGTTGTTCTTAGGTACAATGATTAACTAATGTCAAATGCCCATCATAACAGGATATTGTGTCCTTGCAGGATGAAATGATTTGGTGTACAATTCAAATATCTAGCCTAAGGTCATTCCATTTTTATTCTTTGTGCCTTTGCCTCAGCTGCCTCTCAGGTCTGGAATGCACTTGCTCCATCCTCATCTCCACTTCTTAAAATCTCTAGTTTCTTTCAAAGTCCACCTCAATAGTCACCTTCTGTATTAAGCCTTTCTTGATCTCCCTAACTTTTGGTGCTTCTGGCAAATAACTTTATATTTATTTTGTATATATCTATAAGCTCTTTGAGGGCAGGGATTGTTTTCTAGGGGCCAACATAATGTCTAGCACACAGTAAGCATTCAGTAAATGTTTGTTGATGAACTGGCATGCCAAAGTTTATGTCACTCTAGTGGTATGGAAAATCCTAGAGACCTTCCTTGATGACGCATTCTCAGTCTGTAGTGATTTTTTATTTCTAGCCAAGCCCTTTAGGGCTTTTTTTTTTTTAGTATTTCACTGTTCACAATTTAGTATTTTAATGTTCACAATTATTAAAGTATTTCACTGAACTATATATCTCTAGCTTTTCCTGATTGTCTTTACCTTAATTTCCTTATTGTCCAAGTTAGTTCTAAATATTAATTATCTAAACAGTTCCTTTTTGGTCGACATAAGCATTCATGAAAAAACGAATATAAATAGTTGAATTCAGTGTAAAAGTATGGAAAGGAGAAAGTATGTGAAGTGGTCAGAAGCATTGCTTTTCCAGAAGTAAAAATAATTTAGAGAGGAAAAAGTTATTATTGTTTTGATGCTAATTAAATGAAGAAAAATCATGAGATACAATGAGATGTCATCCTGATAACCTTATAGCCCAATAGCAGCTAGCATTGATATAATACTTTAAGTTTTGAAAAGCACTTCACATATATTATTTCATTTGGTCATAACAACAAACCTGCAAAGTAGTTGCTTTTATTATCCTCTCCCATTTTACAGATGAGGGAATGGAGACCCCAAAATATTCAGTGATTTGCCCTGTGTCACACAGCTAGAAAGGATCTGAAAAAGGATTAAAATCTAGGTGTTCTTGACTCTATATTTGATATTCTAAGCCAGAGGGGTCAAACACATTGTCCTTTCCTGCAACACTCTAGAGTTTAGTTGCAACTAGATTAAAATGTAATTGGAAAATATCTAACAAAATAAAGAAAAAAAACAACAATAAAGCATAGATACTTTAATATGTGGTTTTCCGAGACTTATGAATGGTTCAGTGCCTTTATTTCCACGTGAGTTTGACACCATTGCACTGAGCAACTTAACTGTGAGAGTAAGAAAAATATATTGAAGACACTTTGAAATAGATTGTATTAATGATTTAGAAGAAAATTGCATGCCAGAATAGCTCGCAGGTGAGATACATGGACTGGTCAAAAAGAACTAGGCATGAATTTCTGTGATTCTTGCATAGTTTTGTATATCCACATACAATTTAAAGGTATTGGGCATATAGTTATTTTAAAGCTTTTGTCTACTGTGTGTGTTAGAGTAGATCATGAAAATTAAGACCAGCCTAATAGGAAAATATTCAAGAGGTGCCTGTAAGGGCTCTTTGACAAAAGCTATTCCCCATATGGAAAACAGACATTCTAGCAGTGATCAATTCCTCTTCATGGTTTACCATCTTTTAAAATACAAACACTTCTTATAGGGATAACAGATTTAATCCCCAACAAATTAGTGTGGTTAAATTGATCTGATTCAATACAGAAGAAAGCTGCTAGGTTCATAGGGAAGAGGATTGTGGATAAAGCTGATTGGAGGTAGAAGCTGTGTTCATAAAGGATCATAAATTTATACTTGGTAGAGACCTTTTAGGTCATCTAATTCTTTCCCCTCCTTCATCTTGTGAAGTCTGTCTTTTTTACTTATAATTTTTATTAAATTTTCTCAATTACATATAAACAAACATTTTAACATGTAAAAAATTTAGACTTCCAAATTCTTTCCTTCCCTCCCCTGTCTTGAGAAGGAAGGCAATTTGATATTGATTATACATATGTGGTAATGCAAAATATTTCCACATTAGCTATGTTGCTGAAAAGAATACAGACCAAAAAAATAAGAATAAGAAAGTTTTAAAACTTCATTCAATTGTGGGGATTGGGAGAAAGCCTTACTGAATTATTTCAATCTAGCCCTTCATGGCTAGGAAGCTGGACTGCTTCTACCTATTGCTTAGAGACCCCTTAACCGGAAACCTAGGCTGTATTGACCAGAAACTCATTCATATCTGAAGACTGATGCAAGGAGTTTTCTTACAATTGTACATCTCAATCTGAACAAACTTTGGAGCTACAGAACCCACAAAATGACACAGAGAAGCTAACCTCCTGCTGAGGACAGCCTGGCAGGCTGGCAGGAATCAGCCAGTGTAGTGCTCTGGGAGATGAGCCCAGCTCCACGTTAAGGTTTTAGCCCCAGGGTGGGCCTGACCAGCCACGGGCTGGAGGGACTCCAGATCACCAGCAGCTGTGGAGGTCCAGAATTATCAACACATAGATGCTAAGAACAAAGTGAGAGGCCAGTGCAGTATGGACTTTGGGACCCATTAGTTTGGGAGTGCATTGGCTTTTGCCCTGAGGGCGAGAAGCCACTGAGGAGCCTAGGCTGTGTAGCTGCCCCCACATGGCATCTTCAGCTCCTGTCTTGCAGAGTGTAGGGGGAACCAAGTAACCAGTCTGAGGGATAATCGCTCTTGCTTTAACCTGCTTGGATCTGGATTGTGGTCTAGGGTGGAGGTCGTGGGGTGTGTGTCCAGTTTGCCAGAGAATGTGGAGGCTTCAGAGACAGCACCCAACTAATACCTCCAGCAGCTGAGAAAACCCCAGCATTTGGAAAAAAGCTCCCCTGTCTGGTGGTAGAGTCCTACTGTGGCAAAAAGCCCATGGGTCAAGTGATTGAGTGATGACATAAAAAGGCAAAGGAAGCAAAATAAGCAGAGCAACCCAACTTTACACTCCTATTTTGGTGACAAAAAGAATCAAAGCATGGAACAGGAGGAAGACAGTGAAATCAGAACTCCTGGAGAGATTATTACAAGCAGCCAGGAAGAAACAATTTGAATATTGTGGAAACACAATCAGAATAACACTGGATCTGGCAGCTTCTACACTGAGGGATCAAAGGGCTTGGAATATATGATATTCCAGAGGGCAAAGGAGGTGGGATTAAAACCAAGAGTCACCTACCCAGCAAAACTGAGTATCATGTTTCAGGGGAAAATATGGTCATTCAGTGGAATAGAGGACTTTTAAGTATTCTTGTTGAAAAAACCAGAGTTGATTAGAAAATGTGACATTCAGATAGAAGAAGCAAGAGAAGCATGAGAAGGTAAACAGGGAAAAGAAATCATAAGAAACTTATCAAAGTTGAACTATTATCATTCTTACATCGAAAAACAATAATTGTAACTGATGAAACTTTTCTCAGTATGAAAATAGTTGAAGGGAATATACACACACACAAACCCATATGTCTATATATGAGGGTATATGGGCATATGAATACATATGTGAATGTGTGTATATATGTTTACATAGATAGAGGGCACAAGGTCAAGTTAATAGGAAGGGATGATACTTAAAAGGTGAAATTAAGAGGTGAGAGAGGAATATAATGAGAGGTGATGGGGGGAGACAGAATGGGGTAAACTATCTCATATAGAAGAGGCAAGGGAAAATGGTTACAATGGAGGGGAAGAATAGGAAGGCAAAAGGGAATGGGTCAACCTTATTCTCATTGAATTTGGCTTGGGGAGGGAATGAAATACACACTAAATAGGGTATCTCACCCTCCAGGAAAGTAGGGGGGAAGGGAATGAGAGGGGGGATGATGGAAGGGAAGGCAGGCTGGGGGCAAGGGAAGCACCCACTCTTGACAAGGGATGGGGTCAAAGTAGAGAATAGAACAAGTGGGAGGTGGGATAGGAGGGAGGGAAATATAGTTGGTCTTTTACAATATATCTACTATGTTAATTTTTTTGCATTAGCTACATATGTACAACCTATACAGAACTGCTTATCTTCCCAGTAAGGGTGAATGACAAGGGAGGAAGGGAATGAATCTTGAATTCAAAGTTTTAAAACAAAATGTTTAAAATATATATACTATTATTAATACTATTTTACAAGTAATTGGGAAATAAGATATACAGGCACTGGGGCATAGAGATCCACCATGCCCTACTGGAAAAGTTGAAAGGGGTATGGGAGAAAATATGGGAGAGAGCAGATTGGAGGAGGGGATATCCTATGGGACTGCTATTTTGGGGCAGTGGGTAGGGGAAAAATGGGGAGAAAATTTGTAAGTCAAAATCTGGCGGAAATGAATGATATAAATCAGAAGTTAATAAAGCATATGAAAAATGGAAAAAAAATGTACATTTCAAGCAACCCATAGGTCTTATATGAAAACTAGCCGACCTCTTGATCAATCAGTTATTTTTACCATGTTCCTTTGATTTTATATAGACATTGGGAGGGAGGGAGTGAGACACCCCTTTTTCTGATTTGCACGAAATTGCACCTGTTCATTCTCCTTCTCCCAACTTGGAATGTCCCTAATCTTTCCTCCAATTAGAAATTAGATTGCCTTATGAAGTATCCTGGTTTATTGTTTTCTTTGAAATTAATTATTCCTATTTGGTTAATTATTTTAATATGTAAAAGTCTGTTTCTTCCTGTATTTGGGCTCTAGCCCTAAGCTGAGGAAAGGGCTTAGTTCCATTTTTTAGGCAATTGGCATTCATTGCTTAATAAATCAATACACTCAGAAGCCCAAACTTTGGTTTCCTGAGTCATTTCATCTTTCACTCATAATAAAATAATCAGATGATTTTTGTTGATTTAGTTATTGATATGATCAATCATGCTGATAGTTTTCCTAATACTGAACCAGCCCTGTTGATAAAAATCCCATGTGCTCATAACATTTGATCTTTGTGATATATTGTTGTAATCTTCTTGCTATTATTTTATTCAAATTTTATGCATTGATATTCATTAAAGAAATTAGTCTATAGTTTTCTTTCTCTGCTTTTGCTCTTCCTGGTTTAGGTATCCACATTTGTGTCATAAGAGGAATTTTTTTAAGGCTTTTTTAAAACCTATTTTTCCAAATAATTTATATAGTGTTGGAATTAATTGTTTTTTTTTAAATTTTAGTAGAATTTACTTGTGAATTCATTTGTTCTTGGGGTTTTTTTCTTAGCTCATTTATGGCTTGTTCAATTTTTTTTCCCCTGAGATATGATTATTTAAGTATTTTGTTTCTGTTTCTGTTAATTTAGGGAATTTATATTTTTGTAAATATTCATCTATTTCACTTAGATTGTCAGGCTCATTGTCATTTAATTGGTCAAAATAGCTCCTAATAATTATTTGAATTTCATATTCATTGGTGGTGAATGCGCCCTTTTAATTTTTTGAAACTTGATATTTGTTTTTTTTCTTTTAAAGAAAATCAAAATTTTAAATCTATTTTAACTGTTTTTTTAAAATAAAAACCAGTTCCTAGTTTTATTTATTAGTTCAATGGTTTTCTTAGTTTAGCTTTTATTATTCTCTCTTCTGATTTCCAGGATTTTCAATTTGGTACTTAACTGAGGATTTTAATTAGTTATTTTTCTAGTTTTCTTTTAGTTGCATGCCCAGTTCATTGATCTGATCTTTCTCTATTTTATTGATGTGAACATTTAGAGACATAAATTTTCCCTTAAGCACTGCTCTGGCTGCATGCCATAAATTTTGGTAAATTGTCTTATTGTCATTCTCTTTAGTGAAATTATTGATTGCTTTTATGATTTATTCTTTGACCCATTTGTTCTTTTGGATTAGATTATTTGGTTTCCAATTAATTTTTAATTCATGTTTCCATGGACCCATATTGAATATAATTTTATTACATTATGATCTGAAATGAATGCATTTAATATTTCTGTTTTTGGGGAGCATTTGGTTGCAAGGTTTTTATGCCCTAATAAATGGTAAATCTTTGTGAAGGTGCTATGTACTGTCCCCACAGTGTGTACACTCCTTTCTATCCCCATTCAATATTTTCGAAAGGTCTATCATATCTACATTTTCTCAAATTCTATTCATCTCCTTAGCTTCTTTCTTGTTATTTTTAAAGTTAGATTTACAGTACCTTTGAAGAAAAAAAGTAATTTACCTCCTTATATCTTTTTAATTAGATCTTTTTTCCTTTTGTTTTGTCTGAGATCATGATTGCTACACCTGCTTTTTTAAACCTTAGCTGAAGAATAATAGATTGTGCTCCAGCCCCTTATTTTTATTCTGTATGTCTCTTTGTTTTAAGTGTGTTTTTTGTAAACAATATGTTGTTGCATTCTGGGTTTTATGCATTCAGTGGATTCTATTTTATGATGAGTTCATTCCATTCACATCCACAGTTATGATTACTGTGTACCTCCCTATATCCTCCCTTTTGATCCTTTTCTCTTCTCAGAAGTGTTATTTGCTTCTGACCACTCCTATCTTAATCTGTCCTGTATTCTAATAGCCCCTCTCCCTTTCCCTTATGACTTTCCCCTCCTACTTCCCCATAGTGTAATATAGGATAGGGTAACATAGATTTCTGTATGTAATCCAGTGTGTACATTATTCTCTCTTCAAGCCATTTCTAATGAGAGTGAAATTCAAGCATTGCCTATCCCCTGCACAATCTTCCCCTTCATTGTAAAAGCTCTTTCTTTTGTGTCTTTTTTAAGTGGCATAATTCTCCCCATTCTTCCTCTCCCTACCCCTTTCTCCCAGTGTATCCCTCTTTCTCTTTCCTTAATTTTATTTTTTTAAATCATCCCCTTGTCATTATCTCACACCTATGCCCTCTGTCTATGTATACTCCTTTTAACTGTCCTAATTATGGTAAAATTTTTAGGAGTTAGAATTATCATCTGTTCATACAGGGATGAAAACATTTAAGCCATATTGATTTCCTAATGATTTATCTTTCATGTTTACCTTTTTATGCTTCTCTTGAGTCTTATATTTGAAAGTCAAATTTTCTGTTCAGAGTTGTTTTTTTATTCAATAGGAATGCTTGAAAGTCATCCATGTCATTGAATATCCATTTTTCTCCTTCAGTATTATACTAAATTTTGCTGGGTGGGTATAGCAGCAAGCACCCTAGCATACCCAGAATGGCTGCCAACACAGGTTCTTAGATCTTCTTTTCTAAAGGAAAGCCACTCAAAATGGGTTAACAATCTTACTTTAATCAATCAAACATATATCATTTACCTAGTTCAGGGGAAAAAGTCAGCACCCTAAACTTCAGAAAATGCAAACAAGTTACAAGCAGAAGTCACAAGCAGACAGAGAAACAGATCAGCATACAAGCTTCCAACTGTCTGACCATTTTATCCATACCTAGTCAGTTACCAGAGAGGGAAGCACCAATATCTGGGTTTTCAAAGCCAGGGGGCTCAGCACCTGCCCAGAGTCTCGTCTGGTCAAATCACACAACTCTTCTCAAAGTGAACCCCAAAGCAAAACCTCACATCAGGGTATATATAGCCTTCTTCTGGCTCAGAGGATGTCACAACCCTCTTTATCCACTGCCCAATCACAAAGCAACAAGGTGTGGGCATTCCTGAAAAATAAGTCTCCCACCTCAGGTTCCATGTGACCACATTCAGCCTATTAGGGGCCAGAGCATATTTTCAAACCAAGGAAGATTCTCAGAGTCACCTAAGCCTATCAAAGGACCTAGGGGCAGGGAAGATCTTCAGATTAACATTCTTATAGCAATGGATTATTTTTGGTTGTAATCCTTGCTTCTTTGCCTTTCATAATATAATAATCTTTTTAAATTTTTTTTAAAGCAATTGGGGTTAAGTAACTTGCTCAAGGTTACATGGTCAGGTGTTTCTGGGTGGGTGCTAAGCGTTTGAGCCTGGATTCGATCCCCAGGTTATCCGGACACTGGGGCCAGTGCTCTTACTCACTGTGCTACCTGGTTGCCCCTGTTTATAATATTCTGATTGTGTTTCCACAATATTCAAATTGTTTCTTCCTGGCTGTTTGTGATATTCTCTCCTTAATCTGGGAATCCCAGAACCTGGCTATAATATTTCTAGGAGTTTTATTTTTGGGATCTTTTTCAGGAGGTGATTGGTGGAGTCTTTCAACCTCTATTTTGTCCTCTGGTTCTAAAACATCAGGGCAGTTTTCTTGGAGAACTTCCTGGAGGATGATTTCTAGGTTCTTACTTTGATCATGGCTTTCAGGTAGTCCAATAATTTTTAAATTATCTCTCCTGGATCTATTTTCCAGGTCAGTGGTTTTTCCCATGAGATGTTTCACATTGCCTTCTATTCTTTCATTTGTTTGGATCTGTTTAACAGCATCTTGATTTCTTATAAAGTCATTAGCTTCCATTTGCTCCAATCTAATTCTGAAGCAATGATTCTTCTCAGTGAGCTTTTGAGATTCTTTTTCCATCTGGCAAATTTGGCTTTTTAAGTCATTCTTCTCCTCATTGCCTTTTTGAGCCCTTTTTGCCAATTGAGTTAGTCTATTTTTTAATGTGTTATTTTCCTCAGTCAGGCTGTTGATTCTCATTTTGTAATTTTCTTGCATTGTTCTCATTTCTCTTCCCAATTTTTCCTCCACTTCTCTTATCTGCTTCTTAAGGTCCTCTATGGCCTGTAACCAGCTCATATTTTCCTTTGAAGGTTTTGGTGCAGGAGTTCTGACTTCACTGTCTTCCTCCTGTTCCATGCTTTGATCCTTTTCGTCCCCAAAATAGGAGTCTAATGTTGGAATCTTCTGTTTGCTGTGTTTCCTTTGCCTGGTCATGTTGCCCCTCAGTCACTTGACTCTTGGGCTTTTTGCCACAGTAGGACTCTGCCACCAGACAGGGGAGCTTTCGTCCCAAACACTGGGGTTTTCTCAGCTGCTGGAGGTATTAGATGGGTGCCCTCTCTGAGGCCTCTACATTCTCTGACAAGGTGGATACACACTACAGGACCTTCACCCTAGACTGCAATCCAGATCCAAGAAGGTTAAAGCAAGAGGGATTACCCCTCAGACTGGTGCTTGGTCCCCCTATACTCTGCAGGCCAGGAACTGAAGCTGCCATTTGGTGCTGGCTGGCTGTGCTGTTGTCTCAGCTGCTTCTCGCCCTGGTGGCAAAAGCTACACACTCCCAGTTACTGGGTCCCAAAGTCCAGACTGCACTGACTTCTCACTTTTTCCTTCACATCTATGTGTTGATAAATCTGGACATGGCCACAGCTGCTGCTGATCTGGTGTCCCTCCACCCAGCAGCTGGTCAGGCCCGCCCTGGGGCGAAAGACTTGGGTAGAGCTGGGCTTGGCTCCCAGAGCACTGCACTGGCAAATTCCTGCTGGCCTGCTGGACTGTCCTCAGCAGGAGGTCAGCTTCTCTGTGTCATTTTGTGGGTTCTGCCACTTCAAAGTTTGTTTAGAGTCCCCTTTTACATGGACTGGGGAAGGTGGAAGCTAGAGCAGCAGGGAGGTCCTGCTTGTACTCCCTGTGTCTGACTTTTTTTTCATTTTTGACTTTATTTTATTGTTTTTCAGTGTCTCATGGAATTATTAGTCTCCACTTGCCTGATTGTAATTAAAAATTTTTTTTTCTGCAGTGAGATTTTATACCTCTTTTTTCGTTTAGCTAATTCTAGTTCTTAAAAAGTTCAGTTAGTGAATCAAGTAAGTCAATTTTGCTTTTTAAGGTGTTATTTTCTTCAGCAATTTTTATGCCTCTTTTTCTAAGTTGTTGACTCTCATAATTTTCTTGCATTACTCTCATTTCTTTCCCCTATTTTCATTTATCTTACTTGTTGACCTCCTAAATTATCTTGGGCTGGAAAATTGTGTCACCTGACCTTTTGTTGGTTTTTCCACTACAGAATTGATTTGATAATTTTAGAGTTGTTTAAAGGGGACATTGGGAGAGTTCAGCTGAGTGTTTCTGTACTCTATCTTAAATTAAAAAAAAATACAGGTAAAACTATTTACTTAGAAGCCTGATCCCACAACTTTAAATCCTCTTGAAATGCAGATTAGCCCTGACTCTGCAATTCATAGTCATAGATTTGCCTGGGTTATTGAGAGAGTAAGTAATTTGTCCAGAGGTCACATAACTAGTGTGTATCAATGGTTAGCCTTGAATCCAGGTCTTTCTGACTCCTGAGTATGTTATACCAAACTTTTTTTGGTTATATATTCCTTTCGTTTCTTTCCCTGATAGGTATACTATTAGGTGTGGGGTGAACATGATTTTATTAATAGCACCTTTGTAATTGCTGCAAAGGATTTAGGTTATAACTGCCTCGAAGGGAAGAGTTGAAGCTTGTGTAGTTATGGGAGGGGATATAGTGGGAAAATATTGAGCTGTATGTATGAATTGTGAATGTGGTTATGTTGGAGATGAGGTCCATGATTAGTTATCATGGTGGAAATGGGATTTGATTTCTCTTTCCACTCTCTGATTCATTGATCAAATACCTCTTCTATGAAGCCAAGATCCCCAGGGAACTTCAGCCTCCACTTTGGAAATCATTGATCTAAAAGTAAGGAAGTGACCCATGGTAGCATTGGTTGTCTGGGGCATAAGTCTGCTTCTGAGAAAAAACAGTTGCTGAATTGTCTGTCTTGACAATTCACTTGTCTGGTGCATAGATCTGCTTAGATTTTTAAGCAAAGCACTTACTGAAGTTAAAACTGACTCAGATATAGAGAAGATATTGTCCTTCTAGCATATAAAGAACTGGAGAACTTTTAGGTAAACCCTTTGGGAAATAGAGATACCAAAAGCTTTCTGTGATTATGGAACAAATGTAATTCACTTCATCTTAAAAAGAAAATAAGAATTTTGCTACTAACTCTATATCAAGATGGAATCATTCCTAGAGAAAACCTAGAACCTAAATGGAGACATGTTAAAGAAAAACTATGACATTGTACTGTCACTTGGTGCCTGGAAGATTGGTTGGACAATGACAGTCTAATGTCTCTACTACTGCCACCTGCTACTAAGAGGAATAAGAAAAAGAGAGAATATGCTCTGCTCTCAATTATGATTTTCTTTTGAGAAGAAAAGAATCCAGAAGAAAAATTTCTGTGTTGTCAGAATTGTTCCTAAGAGAAGGAAATTCTTTTAAAAGAGCAGGGCTGCAGAAATTTTTGTCATCATTAGATTAAAGGTTGCCACCTTTTTCTAAAACAAATGTAATACTACTTCACCTGAAAGCATTGGCTAAACCTGAAGCTAGAAGTTATGGATAGTACAGTTTTTGAGGAATAAATTCAGCTGAGCAAACACACAGCTTGGAAGCAGGAAATCTATTTCATACCTCACAATGCTCTCTACTTATTTATTCATAAATTATTCTCCTTTTGTTAAGTGTGATAGGTAATATGTTCCATATTCTAACTTTCTTATGATATCTCCCTTTATATCTGGGTCATGTACCTATTTGACCTTTGATGAAGGTCAAAATTTTGTCTCTCACTAGGGCCACAAATAGGGCCTCCAGTCATGCTATCACCAGAAATGCTTTTGCTCTTTAAAATCCCTCTGGCAGCTGCAAACTTCAGCTTACTTTGATGCCCAGGAACCAAAACCATGGACTCCACTCTTCTGAGAGTGCCCATAGCCATCAGGGACCCCCTCTGCTACCTTGCTTACTGGCATATGTTTGCTCCTCCTTGCTCATAGTCACAATCCTGGGCTGTGTCTGGTCAGCACAATTGGGTCTGGCATCCAGTGATAGTGTAGGGTCCTTTAATCTTCTCCTGTTCAGCTCTTTAACCACCACACAGTCTACAAGGGGAGAATTCCTGAATTGGAGGCTGCCTTCCAACCTAGTTGCCCTTTAGGCTAGTTGTTTGTTGATGCAGTGGACTCTGCTAGAGGTGTTTGCACTTGAATCAGCAAATCTCTGTGCCCAGAGATTGGATCTTATTTAGGGTCCTCCCAAGTTGTCTTTGGATGGCAAGAGCTTTACCTGTTTTTAATTATTTCTGTCACTCAAAGTTCACTTTGAGGCAATGTTTTTCCTTGTTTGTAGGAGAATTTTGTAAACCCTGGCATTTCCTGTCCTATTCTGCCATCTCTCAACTACCACTCTCATTGGTAAGTTGGTTTCCCAGAGCAAAATGACATCTTTCCTTCATGATTCTAGACATCTTTTTTTTTTGTGTTTTATAATGTGGGGTTTATGATGACTTTCTAATACTATCAATTTGAACTGCCATTCATGTATATTCTCCCAGTATCAATCACTAGTGGCATAATTTTAACCAATTAACATAAATTAGTTTTTACAGAAGGATAGTTGCTCAGAACAGAAGCACACACAGTAAGAATAGTCATACAAACATATCCACTTTCCTCACTCCAAATTGAGGACACACTGTTCTGTATCACTTCAGTCCCTGGGTATAGTGGGCTAAAATTTAAAGTGGTTGCTACAAAGCATTTGCCCCACCAAGTTCACTTTCAAACATAGCCTAGCTGATTAACAAAGTCTTTCTATTGTTTCCAGTAACCAGTATCTCAGTGTTCATTCACTGTTGAGTTAGGTTAAGTAGGACCCACGGGACTGGTGCAGTGGAGAGTGCTGGACCTGGAGTCGAGAAAACCTGAGTTAAGATCCATCCTCAGACACTTACTTGCTGTTGGACCCCAGGAAAGTCACTAACCTTTGTCTGTCTCAGTTTCCTCAACTATAAAATGAGGATAAAAATGTCATCTACTTTTCTTAAAAAATTTTTTTTCTTTTATTTTATGAAACAACACAAGCATTTCCATAACATAGTAGAATTAAAGATGATTGCACATGAAGCTGCAAATCTATTATGTGTGACTTGCTATTCCTTTTAAATGTATAATGAAGTTATCATGCAACTCTTTTTTCTTTACTTTTTTTCTTCCCTTCCCCACCCCCTTGCCCTAGCTACCATTAGACACACACACACACAGTTATATACATATAGGTGTGTATATATGTATACATATATATATATATAAAACACTACAAAATCCTTCTATACATACTTCCATTAGTCACTTTTTTCTCTGCATGCAGATAGCATTTTCCTTCATATATCCTTTGTAGTTAGTTTAAGCATTTATAATAGTTAAAATGACTTAGTCACTCAAAGTTGTTTTCAAAACCATATTGTTGTTATTGTATACAGCATTCTCATGGTTCTGCTCATTTTGATGTTCATTACTTTGTGCAAGTCTATCCATGTTTTTCTCCTATCAATGAGCTCATTATTTCTTATAACACAGTAGTATTCCATCACAATCATATAACAAAATTCCTTCAGCTATCCCCCCATCGATGGGCATCCCTACAATTTCCAGTTCTTTGCTATTGCAAAGAGAGCTGCTATAAATATTTTAGAACATATAGATTATTTTTCTTTTCCTTTAATCATACTTGGAAATAGACTAGTGGTGACATTGCTGGGTCAAAGAATATAAGCAGTAATTCTTTGGGCATAATTTCAGATTGCTCTCCAAGATAGTTGAGTTAGTTCATAGTTCCACCTACAGTGAATGTGTCCAAATTTTTCCACATCCCCTCCAACATTTGTTGCTTTGCTCTTCAATCATCTTAGCCAATCTGACAGGTATAAAATGATGTCTCGAGGTTGTTTTAATTTAAATTTCTCTAATCAATAATCATTTAAAACTTTTTTATATGACTAAAATGGTTTTGACTTCTGGAAAACTTTTTTGTTATTATCCTTTAACCATTCATCAGTTGGGAAATGACATATACTCTTTATAGATTTAAGAAAGTTTTTTATATATTTCAGATGTGAGATCTCAATCTAGGAAACTATAACTTTTCCCCAATTTTCTGCTTTCCTTCTGATCTTGGCTACATTTGTTTTATTTGTACAAAACCTTTTTATTTTAATGTAATCAAAATTATCCACTTTTCAAGTTTGTTGTGAGGATCAAATGAGGTGATATTTGTAAATGCTTAGCATTATGCCTGTCACTAAGTATTTAATAGATGCTAGTTTCCTAATTGGTCTTGAATGCCTATAAACTCTGGCATAAATTCTAGTTCCTGTATCTTTGGTACTTTCCTGATCTTTTGAGACTCACAAGGTTACAACCTTGTCCATTCTCCATCTCTAGTGCTCATTCACCCAAGATAAGTGAACAATAGAAATAGCAGGCACAGAAGGAATAGTCAGACCATGTGCTTATGGCTCCATATCACCCTTGGTGGGTAGAGTAGGCTGTTGGCACTATCTCTCCCTTTCTCCCCCCACCCTACTAAAAGACTTACACTAATCTTTATGTCCTCTCTCAAATGCATCCAGGTGGCAAAGAGAACAAGATCAACTCATTGGTGCCTTTTGTATGTACGCTCAGTCACAGATCAGAGGTCACTTGAAAAATCTTGATGAAAGCCTTGCTAGGCTGTAAATGGTGATAGAATAACTGAATGTACTCTGAAATGGAAAAGCAAAGGACTTTATTATATGTCCTGAAGCAGGCTCAACAAACATCCACATGCTTCCAGGACCATTCTCTTATAGGACAGGCCTCCATTAATAGCTAATAATAAACATTTAAATAACACTACATTCCAGGTACTGTGCAATTATTATCTCATGTAGTCCTCACAACAATCCTGGGAGGTAAGTACTATTATTACCCCCATTTTACAGATGAGGAAACTGAGGCATGCAAAGCTTAAGTGATTTGCCCACGGTCACAAAGCTAAGAAGTGTCTGAGGTTGGATTTGAACTCAGATATTTTTGACTTTAAGGCTAGTACTCTATCCACTGTGCAACAGGGCTATCCAATTATACAACAAACACAGAGATATTGTCTTCAGAAGGGCACATTATGAGAACTTAAATTCTTAGGACCAATTCAAATGAAAATACATTTATTAAGCAACTACTATATACATGTAAAGTACTGTGCTAGGCTCAGTAGGGATACCAAGACAAATAAAGCAGTCCTTTCCTAAAGAAACTTACATTCTAGTAGGTAGAAAGGAGAAAACCATGCAGATAGGATGTGAAAAATTGCATAAGATATAAAGAAAATGTTGACAAAATTTTAAAGGTGAAAAATCATTTCTAGTAAAAGGGAAATCATTGAGTGTGGGCAAAACAAATGATTAGTAGGAGTTATATCAAAACTATTCTTGTACTTAAATGATACATCAATCAATCAGCACTTTCTTTTATGATGTAATCTTGTCATTTCTCCTTCCTCTGTAACCTCTTTTTACACACATAGTCCCTCCTCAGATATTGGGAAATGAATGTAATCATTAACATCACCTCATACAAAACTGATGTTGATGGATGCGTCAATAAAACATGGAAGTAATCCAAGTGACAGAGTTTTTCTTGGTCAGAGTCCTGGAACATAGATTTGTCTGTGGAAGAAGAGAAAGGCAGAAACCTGAGGTGGTTTATGAAAGAGGTATTTGATAATGAAATAAATATGAGAAGAGGATAGTGCTGAGTTATTGAAGCTCCCTTTCCTGGACACCACTCCTTCATACCTATCCTTGTCAGTCTTACCTTTTCCTCTACCTCTTAAGTCCCTCACCCATCTAATCTACCCTATTTTATTCATCCACTGCCCCTCTAGAACCTTCGCTCTTCTCACACATATTCTGTTCTATTATTATAAATTACCCTTGATATAGACCTCACAGAAATTGTTATGTATGTGTTTTTTTTTTCTTTTGGTTTCTGTGGACCAGTTGTTCCCTTTCAATAGAATGTAATTTCCTTGAGGGTAGAATTTTTCATTTTGTATTCTCAGCAATAGCATGGTGCCAGAATAATCCTTATTTGCTCATTCTATAATAGTTCATTTAGGAAACCCCAGGGATTCATCAAAGAAGCTACTTGTGGGATGATTAAGAGCTTTGGTAATGTGGCTGGGATAAAAATAAATCCACAAAACCATCATTATTTCTCAATAGTATTAAGGTAAACTCGGAAGAAATAATAATCAAAAAACCTGAATTAAATTAATTAAAGGGGCCATCCCTTGATTCACTTCTTTTTATTTTTTGGCCTTTTGGAGGGCAATTGGGGTTAAGTAACTTGCCCAAGGTTACATGGCTAGTATTTTTGTGTGGGTGTTAAGTGTCTCAGGCCAAACTCGGATCCTCCCAACTCCAGGGCCAGGGAGCTTTATTCACTGCACCACCTAGCCACCCCCTTGATTCACTTCTTAAAGAGACTTATTCACTGAATGGGTGTTACCTCACTCTAAGTGAGTATGTGAAAAGGCCTTAGCCTACAAGGGTCAGGGTCTCCCATTGTGTTCTGGGCCATCTCCAGTCATCCTGATGACTATCTGATCACTGGATCCAGATGGCTCTGGAGGAGAAAGTGGGGGTGGTGACCTTGCACAGCCTTCTCTCACTCAAATCAAAGTCAACTGCAAGTCAAATCATCATTTCCCTGCTGCCATGTTCCTCTTTGAAAACAAAGGACAAACATAACAACAACAATCAATCAGTAAGCATTTATTAAGCACTAATATATTCTAGGAACTGTGCTAAACATCGAGGATACAAGAAGCAAAACAGTCCCCAAATATGCAGAATATACCAAAATGAATAGGAGGCATTTTATCTCTAGGACGCATTGCTGACTCATCTCCTTGGTATTTTCTCTACCATTTCCACAGGAACCTCTATCGCCTAGAGGCCCTCTCCACCCCAGGACTACTTACTTCTCTCTTCAGAAGCACTCTCTACTTCTGTGGCCTTTCCTTCTGTTTGGCTAGTTCTTCCTGGAATCTCCATTTTAAGGAAGTGGCCCAGGCCAACTACATATTCATTCTTTTTCTGGCTACACTGTTGAATTATCTCCATAAGATTTTCTCTTCTATGCCCCCAAGCAATTCTTTCTGGCTACCTCCATCTCCACCTGTCTCTGTCACCTCCCCACCCCTTCTCAGTTACTTGTTTTATGATGTCTTTCCTTATTCCTTATATTGATATATTCCTTATATCAAGAATGCAAGCTTCTTGAAGACATCGTCTTTCTTTCTACTTGTTTTTGTGTTTCTGGGACACAGTGCATGGCACATAGTAAGTGTTTAATAAATGCTTATTGAATTGTTGTTGACTTTTAGGAAGGAATGCATTGATGTTTAGGCAAGACAGGAAAAGCTTCATGAAGAAGGTGGACTGGGAGTTGTGAACAACTTAGATGTTCTATTCAAAATGACTATAAAATGTATAAAATTTCTTGGATCTAACCTACCAAGATAAATGAAAGATTTATATACATATAATTGGATAGAATAATGATTTGAGTGCTGGATTTAGAATCAGGAAGAGGTGAGTTTAAATCCTGCCAAATATACTTATTTATGAGTCACTTTATCTCTGTCTCAGTTTCCTCATTTGTAAAATGAGAAGGCAGAATTGTAGGGGGTAGTATGTATTAGAGTCAGGACCTGTTCACCATCGCATGATACTAAGGTCAGGTCTCTATCCAGTACATCATACTGCCACCAATACAATTATGTTAGTACTTAAGTTAATTTATAGATTTATTTCTGGCCCAATTTTTACCAAGAAGACACTTTATTGAACTGGATAACATGATAACACGTTTACTTGAAAGGAACAAATGGTCTTAAATATTTTTCTTCTTTTTTTTTTGGAGGTGGGGAAGGCAAGGCAATTGGGACTAAATGACTTGCCTAAAGTCACACAGCTAGTAAGTGTATGTCAAATGTCTGAGGCTAGATTTGAACTCAGGTCCTCCTGACTCCAGAGCCATTGATTGCTCTTTTTGTCATGCCACCTAACGGCCCCAAAGGTCTTAAATTTTAAGGGAAATAATGGAGGAAAAGTAGAAGTGAAAGGGAAAGTATGTTACTGTACCTCAAACTATATTACAAAAGTATAGTCATCAAATGTATTGGTTACTGATTAGTGAATAGAAGAGGAGGTTGGTGGAAACAACTAGACAAGTAAGAAATAGAAGTATTGAGAGCAATGAACTAGTGTTTGACAAGTCCAGGCATATGAATTATTTTGACAAGGACTATTGGAAAAACTGGAAAACAGTTTAATAGAAATGACAAATTGGACTAATGTATCATATTACACAATAAACTCCCAAGGATATGTAACCTAAATAAAAATATCACATCATTAACAATATTTGAAGAGAATAAGAGAAAGAAATTTGTCAACTATGTCTTGGAGAAGTTTTTTTTTTCTTTTAAATTTATAAATTTTTAGTTTACAAAATTTCTTCCCCCTTCTCTCCCCCAGGGGCATGCAATCTGACATAGGTTCTACATATACCTTCATGTTAAACATTAGTCAAGTTGTAAAGAAGAATTATAACCAGTTTTAGGAACCACGAGAAAGAAGAAACGAAATGAAACAAAACAAAAAAGAGAGAGTGAGTAGTTTGCTTCAATCTTCATTTAGATTTCATATTTCTTTCTCTGGATGTGGATAGTCTTTTCCATCATGAGTCTTTTGGAGTTGTTTTATAACCTTGCCTTGATGAGAGGAGCCCAGTCTATTAAAGTTAGCCATCACAGATACAATGTGTCTACAATGTTCAATTGGTTTTGCTCCCCTCGCTCAGCATCAGTTCATATGTCTCTTGGAGAAGAATTTCTTTAAAGTTATTTTCTGATCTGTATTCTCTCCCTCTCAGGCCACCCCCCCTCCCCCAGCTAAGAAAGAAAGAAAAACAAAACCCTATAGATCATAACATGTCAGACCCTTCCAACTATTTTTTTTTTTTGCTTTTTGGAGGGGCAAGTGGGGTTAAGTGACTTGCCCAAGATCACATGGCTAGTTTTTTGTGTTGTGTCTGAGGACGGATTGGAACTCAGGTCCTCCTGACCTGAGCCGGTGCTCTATTCACTGTGCCACCTAGTTGTCCCTCAACTACTTTTGGAATATAGTAAACACTTAAAAAGAACTAGATGAAAAATGGAAAACTCCTAGGTCTTTCCTTTTGTCTCAATTCGGGTTCTTTTTCTGTCTTAACTTGCTGTAACTGTTATTTGAATTTTAGTGTGGTGTAATCTATTTCCAAATAAACTAACCACACAAATTACATATGATGTTAAAATAAAAATGTATTAAAAATAAAAATAAAAAAAAGATAAAAATGATGTTTCAACAAAAGAGAATGAGGGGTGGGCAGATAGGTAGGAGGAATAACAAGAGAGAGGGTGTCATGAAATGCCATAGAGTAGAGAGTGGTTGACAGTGTCAACTTGTTTAGAGGTTGAGAAAAGACCATTAGACTTAACAACTAAAAGATTATTAAAAATAATTTCTGCTTACATATGGTGGATTGGCAATTGTCTCAGGGCAAATGGAAGTGTTGAAGGAGTAGCCAGGTAATGCAATAAAGAAAGCTTTGGGCCTGGAGTAAAAAAAAACCTGAGTTCAAGTATTGGTTTGGATGCATATTAGCTATGCGATCCCAGGCAACTCATTCAGTCTCTGTTTGCCTCAGTTTCCTCTTCTATAGGACCTGCTTTCCAGGGTTGTTCTAAGGATAAAATGAGATAATAATTGCAAAATGCTTAGCATAGTGCCTGGAACATAGCAAGTGCTACATAAATGTTAGTTGTTATTATTACTATTATTATTAATCAAGAAGCATAGATATTACATGAGCACTTCTTTTTATCATCTGAGATTAAGAAGATTTTTCCTGATTCAAGTAGCACTCACTTGATTTGATATCTGACACATCTAACTTCATACAAGGCCTTGGAAATGTATCCTCCTTTTTCTTGAACCCTCCATGATGACAAGGTTGATGAGCAAAAACAAAATAAAACCAAAAACCAAAGCACTTTAGGAGGGAGGATCACAGAGATAGAGCGTGATAGGTCCAATAGGCTGATAGAGATACACATACAAAATTACCTCTGAAAATACTTTGTTTCTGCTTCACTAAAAGGGGACTGATTTAGATGCCACTTGAGATCCCTTAAGTCATATAATGCTACCCTTAGCTGACACTTAAGGAATTTCAAACAGCATATGTACAGTGATTTCCATAGCATCTATCCTCTTTGCCAGAACCACAACTCGGGTGGGGTAATGGGGGCTTTGCCTGAGGGTGATGACAGCACTTGGAGTCCTTCATCAGTGTGGAAACAATAGAACTTAGAAAGGACAAAGTTGGCAAGAACAATTAGTTAAAATAGGATCCTACCAGATGGCAGGCTGGAGTGAGCTTCTCCTTTGACACTCCCTCCCTTTTACTTTTCTCAGCAGGGTCACACACTTGTGTACCAGAGTTCCTGGCATTCCTTCTCTACGAGAGTGCTAGATTCGTAGTCCAAGAAGTATGGTTCAAATTCAGTTCTTCCACTTCCTGCCTATGTGATCTAAGCAATGAGTCACTTAAACTCCTTGGGATTTGGCTTCCTCATCTGTAAAACTAGCGAATTGGACTAGACAACTTTTAAGATTCCTTATCATTCTAAGGATATGAACCTATGAACTGTAAGCACACTTCTTTTTCCCCCCTTTTTAAAAGTTCTGAACTTAAAAAATACAAGAATAAAGTGGGCATTTCTATAATCATGGTATAACAGAAGAAAATTATATAAGAAAATGAAGAACTCTCATATACAGCTTGCTTTTCTTTTAAATATGTGACAAATTCAACATTTAATTTTCAAAGCTTTCCTACCAGTCTGATTTTTTTGGTCTACCTATCCCAAAACAAACAAACAAAAACCAAAAAGTCCCAAAACCCATTGCTTTCATCCCTTTGCTTTCCTTCCTCTTACTTCTCTTCCCTTCCTTGCTTTTTTTCTTTTTCTTTTTATTTCTTTTCCTCTTTTTGCTGTCCTAGCCCTAATCCCCCTCTCCATTCCACCATCTTACTCCCATTAGAAAAAAAGAAAAACAAAGCTGAGAACACATTTTATGGCATTTGCCACAGATTAGAATTTAAGGTATTTTCCCTAGAGGGAAATATTCTTGGTTACATCTTTTCTTTTTGCTACAACTTTAGTCTAAATTTTACATCTCCATGGCATGCTATAGTATTTCTTTTTGCTTGTGATCTTCTATTTCTATATCTTATAGTTTAATGCTTTCAATCACTCCATTTTGGACTACTTATTGTGTTGGCTATTGGGAACTTGGCTGGTTCCTAGATATATTATTCCACTTGCATTTTGATTACATTTGGACTTATACCTACATGGACCTATTTTCTCTGACTATGCTCTCTTAATTCTTTTGTCTTTGTTTCCAAGCTGGCTTTGTTCCCAGGCCTTGCCTCTTTATATTTGCTTTTGGCCTTTCAGTCACAAAGTTGCAGTTCAGAGAAGTAAACCAAGTTTATCCCCTGCAGCTTGATCCTTTGATGGATCAGTGATTGTGTTTGACTGATTTGGGTACTTTCTCTACCCATGCAGACCCTAATTCCTTCATACCTCATCTCATATAATTCTTATCCATATCATTCCATAAATCTTCAGTAGAGAATCTATCCAATGTACTGAAGACCTTCCTTTCATTCTTTTAATGTTTTGAGAGTATCAGTTTAACTTTAGATTTTCCACCTGTTGTGTAATTTTTACTTCATGACTGGCCTCTCTCCTCTTCCTATCATATATCCTTGATAGAATCTTCTTTACCGTTTCTAAGTGATAATAGCTATAGCCTACTTATGCATATCCTTCACCTTTCCACTGCTGTTTTGCTTATATGTAGTTTTGATCTTTTTTTCAAGATTATTGCATTCCATGATTTACCACTAAGCAACATGTGGAAATATTGCTATTAAAGAGACTGGCTTTTTTGGTGGTGAGTAATTTGGGATCATAGAAAATACAGCTTTGTTTCCCAAGTGTGATCCAGTTTTCTCTCTTTCTACTTAATTCTAGGCTCAGTCAATTGTCCCTTTGTAGAGCTGATCTGATATATACATTAATTGGACTAACTTTACAGACTGTCTATATATCTACATGTCATAATCTGGGTCACACATGTTTTTCATCCATTTTGTTTTTCCAGTGTGGCTGATTAGACCCATTTATTTTATGTTGCTGTGTGTATCATTGAGGAGATTTTGTGGTTCAATTAATTAGTGACTACTGTATGCTGATAAAATCACATTCCAACAGAGGAAAGAGATGAAGATGCCATTACTTTACATGTAAATATAATCTTATGATTATGTTGTTTTGATAAATTAAAAACAAAGTGAATTAGTCACCTGCCTCTACTCTCCACAAGTGGAGAGTATCTGAAATCTGGGAGTGGTGAGTGAAAGAAAGACTAAACAATTTATCTGTTGTACAATAGCCCCTATTTTTTTTTTCACAGTGAGGTAGAGTGTCTACTTACTTTCATCATAGGCCAGTAAATCCTTTCCCATAGGCAAGAATATTTCAAAGAATTAGAAGATGATCTTTTGAGGACTGCCTAATCCAGTACATTTCTTGGCAAGTGATAGTACTTTGGAATGACATCCAAGTAGGAGTAAAAGAACTGAAATGTGGTCCAGATCCCATATTCATGAAGGTACATGTGCTCAAAGAATATCTCTTTAATGAGTGGGAACAATAGGGTCTAAAATATTTTTTCTCTGAAGGGACCAATTAAGAGGTTAAGTATTACTCTCCCATTTACTTTATTCAAGTGAGAGAAAAATGAGATATTTATGCTTTATAGTTATTTTCCTTAATTTTCTTTATTTTCTTCTCTATATCTTCTAATTTCCAAAGTAGTTCTTAAATTTTTCTTTCCCTTGCTATAGTCACATCTTAATTGAGTTTTTAAGTTAGATTTTGTAACAATGTTTCTTAAGCCTAGCTTTAATATTAATTATTTGAACACATTTATGTGTTTCTAATGAAAGTTGTATACTTTCTTTGAAGATCTTTCCAAATACAATAGATTCTCCTTATGCCTGGGATGGATTAGGTATGGTCCTTCTTGAAGAAAGAAGGGTGGAAAAGGGGTCTCTTTTAGGTTGCTTTCAGACATAAAATTCTATGAATTCGGTGTTGTTTAGAGTTCACGAGTAATTTTCCTTGTTCAATTAACTTGCAAGCCAACTCTTGGGTTTTGGACAGGATCATAAAGACACGTAGCATTTCTAAGACCTAGGGGAAAAACTGATACATGCATAACATAACCATCTAAGAATACAGTTCCCCAAACAAGGAAAAACATCTTGTTACAGTCATATATTTTTCACCTTCTCACATTTCACTTTAGCCATTTGTTTAAGAGGAGAGTCTTACATCACTGGCAGTATTTGCAGAGTCAGTAGCACTGTGGACAACCTGCCAAACAAACAGCTGCAATATTTGGGTCTTGCTAACTGTGTCACCCTGGTAACTGTTTTCCCTTTTGGGGTTACACTAACTGATAGTCCTTCCTTGTCAGGCTCTTTTGCATTCCTGCCCTGTGCTAGAGATAGAACTAGAGAAAGTGCTATTTTTACTTTACAAAAAATCTTTGGAAGGAATAATGTGTGCCATACGAGACGAGAACTCAGATCTGGATGCCATCAAATTTGTATAAAAATGTTGGAAAACCAGATGTTATCTCTTGCTTCCTTCTCAGATTTGGATTTAGCGGGGAAAACTGTGGGATCATTACTGGAAATGGTAAAATTATCAAAAGAGTGCATGTCTTAAGTGTCTCCTCAAGTACTCTGAGGAAGTAATATTTTCTATCTGGTTTTGATAACTTCCAGAGCAAAAATCTATTATCTCAGTCACAGTTTGAAAGTGTGCCCCCTTATGGCTATTTAAGAGTACTACATATTTTGGGTTGATTTTTTTAAGGGTGTTTCTGTCTTTGCTCCCCTTTATTTTTTGGTTCCAGATTGAAGTAAACAAACATAGTTGAGCTAAGAAATAATGATTCAAAAATGTGAAAACAAAGAAAAAACTCTATTATTTTTCTTCTATCAAATGTTGGAAACCTAGACAAACTGCTTGTTGCTGTTAGAGTCAGGCCATTTTATACTTAGATTGCTCTCATCATTGTGAACTTTCTCTTTCATAGTAAGATAGAAAGATATGAACTAGATCATAACATGCTCAGCTGAATTCAGTAATGGCTGAATAGTTGATGTAAGACAATAGTAATTAATGAATCAATGTCAACTTGAAAGAAGGTCTCCAGTAGAGGGCCCCAGGGATTGGTCCTTGACTAATATAACATATTCCTGAATGATTTAGATAAGGAAGGTCTCTGGTGAATTTCTCTAGGACTTAGTCTTTGATTCTGTTATGTTTAGGCATATTCTTTTATCAATAACAATCTAGATGGCATACTTTTAAAATTTGGAGGTGACACAAAGCTAGGAGATATAGCAAACATTAGATAGCAGAGCCAGGTACTTAAATGATCTCAGTAGTCCAGCATACTGGATTAAGTCTTATCATCTGAATTTTAATAGGGCTATATGTAAAAATCTAACACATGTTTAACACTCCCTGTGGGCTTAGCCCCCAATTGTCAGTGTCTGTGCTTTCAAGTAACAAAGATCCAGCAAACTACGTCAAACCTTAGCAAAGGTATTCATTCAAATATAATAGCAAGATATCCTTTTCTCTCAAAAACTTGGGGTTCACTCTCCCACAAATTTCCAAAGAATCCATTTGGGAGAGAGTGTTTACAAACTTAAATTAAAATGGTACTGAGGCACCTTTGAAGGGAACATGTGTGATCAAGTCAAATCAAGAGAATTCCAGAATGGCAGAGATTTTATATCTTTTCTCTCTTTAGAAACCCATCATGAAGATCAATGATAAATGAGTTACTTTGCTGCTAGACTGAACTTGTTCCTGCCTGAATACAGTGTCTCTGCTGGTCAGTTTGAATTGCTTCTGTATTTGGTGAAAATCTTAACAGACAGAAAACAACTGGTTATTGATGTGGGCATCACATTTGAATTAGCAATCTGTGTTCAGTCAGAACATTTGATGAGTCAGAGCAAAGGCCAAAAAGCAACATTAAATTAGAAGAAAGGATAAAGAAGAACAGATAATACAAACATTTGTAATACCTTCAATGTGACCTATTCAAATAAGTCATTTATTTCTCAAAAATTAGAAATGGAAAAAAAGATAAAGTTTTTTATCTTAATTATCACTATTTCATGTAGAGTCTTAATTGATGTCATGAAATTACCACAAGAAGGATCTCAAAAGAGAACAGAATCTACCTTACCTCTAAATGCTTGATCACCTTGCTAAATGCAGAAACATGGTGATTCAAGTTGCTTGTTGTTGACTGACATTGCTTTACAATACAATCTTCAAAGATTCAGAGTTGGCAGTGAACAGAATGGGAAAGTAGGTGGGTGTTGGTAGGCTGCAGTATCTTTCTAGTGATGACCTATGTTGAAGAAGTTGCATTAAAAATATCCTTCAAGACATTTAATGAATTGATAAGGTGCTTGATAAAAATGAGACATGTGTAAGGACAGGCCAAGAGCTGCCCTGGTAGACATATAGAATAACCTCAAGGACACTGGGTGGAACCTCAGCAGAGGATATAAGGCCAACCATGGACAACAATTGAATTGGATAAAAGAGCATGAATAGGCTTCTGTCTTTATCAATGGAGTACTCATTGGTGCCACAGTAAATAGAGGGCTGGGTCTGGAGTCAGGAAGAATCATCTTCCTGGATCCAGCCTCAGATACCTACTAGATGTACAACTATGGGTAAGTCACTTAACTGTTTGCCTCAGTTTCCTCATCTGCAAAATTAGTTAGAGAATAAAGTGGCAATTCACTGCAGTATCTTTGCCAAGAAAACCCCAAATGGGGTTACAAAAAGTTGGATACAACTGAAATTATTGAACAACATTCATGTCTATGAAATTGTGGAAGCATTAGGGGTTAAAGTAAAGGGCAGATGGTCTAATATATCTCAGATCTGATTAGAGTTGGACTTCTAATAAGACAGAATCCAGACAGGGTTGTGAAGCATGCCACCTGGGAACAGGTGGCTAATAAAAGAAGTATCTATTAACAAATCAATAAACATTATTAAGCTCTTACAATGTGGTAAGTACTGTGCTAACCATCAGGGATAAAAAGACAAAAATGAAACAGTTTCTACACTCAAAGAATTTACATTATAACAAGAGAATCATGTGCATGTATAAAGCAAATGGGAAGACACTTGGAGCTAGAGGTCAAGTGAGGATCAAGAAAGTCTTCAAGTAGAAGAAGGTGGTTGCTTCAGCAGCAGTCAATAGACTAAAGCAGTCCAGCAAAACATACGGACTGCAGGCCCCTAGGGCCCTGCCAGAGGATTTCAGACTGCCCACAAAAAATGTAGGGTTGCCACTGCGCACTCTCCTGTTTGTCATGTGACTTGTAGCAACCAACCACCATCAGTCTGTCTCTAGTCTAACTTACCTGGAGTCCGAAGAAGTTTAGCCTATTTTAATTTTGGCGCCTACCTACTGCCAAGTTGTGCAGGTGTGGGGTAAAGGCTAGGCAAGCAGTTGATCTCAGGAAGTCTGGCAGCAGCATAATCTTGCAAGGCAGGTGAATGTAACATGTTTTTAAGGTGATTCTGATATGAGGTAGTAGAGATGAAGGTCTAAGCAGGTTGAACATGATGGATTTCTGGTGGCAGAAAACTGACTTAGTCACAGGTTTTAGGTTCAGGGGTAGTACTCTCAGTCTCCTGAAGAAAGAATGGTAACAGTGAACAAGGCAGGGCCACAAGATTAGAGGAAGTAACCCACTGAGTAGAAAACAAAGATACAGGTCCAATTCAATTTGATTCAATTCAACTTGCATTTATTAAATGTCTGGTAAGTGTGAAAGAAATCTCACATTCAAAGGTCAAAATTATACTAGATTCCTTGAAAGGTATCAAAACAGAGGTAACTTTTTTCAAAGATACTCTATCACTAAAATAAGGTAAGGTATAAAATAGGGAGACATTTGATCATGAGACTTCTCTGCTCATTAAACTCCAGTGGCTCCCCATTACTTCTAGAATCAAATATAATCTCTTCTGTTTGGCATTTAGAGCCTTTTACAGCCTGACAGCCTACCTTTCTAGCATTCTTACACATTACTTGCTTTTACACTATATAGTTCAGGCAAACTGGACTCTTTTTTAAAAAACCTTTTCTCACACATGACACTCTTGTCTTCATCCGATTGCACATCCTCCATCTTAGGTATCTACTCCCTCATCATCTTTGCTTCTCAGAAACCATAGTTTCTTTCATATTTTAGTACAAATGCCTTTTAATACATGAAGCATTTCGTGACCACCCTCTACTGCTTTCACTTTCCAAAATTACTTTGTATATGGTCTGCATATACATATCCCAATCCCCCTTAACTCTAGAGTCTGCTCTCTGTTAATCATTTTCAGTGTATCTTTTATGTACATGAAAAGCCACACACAAGCAGCTTTCCAGAGGACTGCTGCTGTGAACAGCTTTAAAGATTCTGATTACATGGTATAGTGAGCACTCTATTTATTCAATAACAAATCAGAGCAAAACATTCAGAGAATGAAGGTACAGCATTCACAATGTTACAACTTATCACAGAAAATCAAAATACAGCATTCACAATGACTTATCACTAAAATGGCCACATAGTTTTCATCAAAGTGGTTGCAATAGTTTTTCAACAAAGTACAATCATTTAGTAACTCAATCATTCAATCATCCTTAAGGAGGCTTGCCTCCTTAAGGGTCACAAAATACAATAGTCAAAGTTCTTCACTCATGGGGCACACTAAGTTACAAATCAGTCACTATTCAGTCATCAATTACTATTCAATCATCAGTCACTACTCAGTAACCTCTTAAGGGGTAGTGGAAAATGCACAGGTCATCTACCCCTAGGTCACAGTAAATCATAATCTTCTCAGTCAATACACAGTATGCAAGTAAAGTCTTCTTTCAGCTTGACTCAAGGCTGGCTCTGTTTCCATGGTTCTTCTTCCATGGTCCCAGTTCCAACTGTCACCTGGATTCAAAGGCATGAAGCTCCCAGTTCCTTGTCTAGCTCCTTGTCCAGTTCTTTGTCCAGTTCCCATTCCATTTTGAAGCTCACAGTGTCCAGTACACCTCAAGTCCTTCACAGTTCCTGTTTTTTGGAAGACGAAGCTTGACAGAGCCACAATAATATTCACACACATTGCTGGCACCATCATCCATTCACTATCTGCCTGTGAAATCAACTCAGACCCACCAACAAGGTCTGAGAACTCAACACAAATCATCAACATAAAAATCAACACAGACCCACAAACAAGGTCCAAGAGGTCAGAACAAATCACCAGTAAAGTCCCAGTAGCTCTAAAACCCTCCTCCAGAACTTCTGTGGAAATACAACCAGAAAATCGTCTTTCAGGGCTTCCAGTAAGGTTCCAGGGCTTCTGTATAAAGTATCATAAACAAACATCAACACAGAGCAGACAAACAGAGTTCTGGGATACCACATGTTTTCTCCTTCTTGACTCTGCCACCACAAGAGTCTTCTTCTCAATTCCTGCTGTCTCTAGCCCTGGGGCTCTCCTTATATAGTCGTTAGCTCCTCCCCAGGAGTTCACATGTTTTGTTTCTTAACAGACTGAAACAAGGTGTTAATTCAATAGGTGAAACAAGGTGTGAACCACTACTCTGTGCTTGCCATTGCAGTATGTTAATTGAACATAGTTGATTGCTGTGAGTTTCTTTTGTGCAAGGACTTTTGCTTTTCTTTGTACTCCTAGCACTTGATAAATGCTTCCTGACTGACTATATATATACTTTCCTTTATTCATGCTGTCTCCCTGATAGAATGTTAAAATCTTGTCTGCCAGGACTATTTTATTTTTGTTTCCATATTCCCCATGTCTTGTCCAGTACCTGGAACATAGCTGGGGTTTAAAAATGCATATTGATTTATTATTATCAAGAATGTCAAGATTGCCATGATTCAGTTTCCTTTGCAGCATGCCTATTCCTCCAGTCATTAGCTACAGTTTCTATCAGCCTTTAGCCTTGTGCCTCACAAGTACAAAGTGAGAATTTAATAAACATTTGTTGAACTTGGTGCTTGTTGAATTGCAGTTGAAGATACATAGAAAAACAAGGAAAGGGCCTGTTTACTGGAACCACCTACAGAGTACAAATAGGATAAACTGTATCAAGCCTTTGTTTATGGTGGATCATATACTGAGAGCCCCTGCCACTCATATTAACTAGAGATAACATTCCAGGATAAGAATTCAATGTGTTGGTAGAGATTAAGTGACCCCTTCTATGAAAGTTAGAGATCGAGGGGGTCAGGGTACAAAAATATCATTATAGGATGAACTTGGAAAAGGGGTAGGACAGGCTGGTAGGACAGAGTAAATGACTAGCAAAGTGATTAAAGTACTTGTTAGGCACTTCTGCATCAGTGGAATTACAAATCATTTGTGGGACTTAAATCATGGCTTACATAGAACTTGGAGTAATCAAGGAGGTACTGGTTTTTTTTATCCTAACCCCATTAAAATCATAGCATGTAAAGGAATGTGGAGAGGAGGGCTTTTTTTTTCTTTTCAACAAAGTTCCTTTAAAATAATAATAATAACAATAAACCTCTCATACTATAAAGTCATCTGCTTGGTATTGGAGTAGCCCAAGTAGACCCATAGAGAGTTGTAATTGGTCAGAGTTCAGGATTCATAAATCATGCTTCCCTGGTGTTTAGATCACATCTTATCAAAATGTGCACACTCTAAAACTGTTTGAACATTGGACTAGATTAACTCTAATCATCAAATCCCATATCATGTGTTTAGAAACCCCTTTTGATTGGCTGCATTTGATTGATGACTTGGATTTTGAGAAGAGCAATTTTATTTGGTAGAATGTGAGTTCGTTGGGGGCATTGACTATTTTGTCTTTGTTGTTGTATACACAGTACCTAGGCCAGTCTCTGACACTTAGTAAGTATTTAAATAATTCCTGGTGAATTGAAGTGAATCTCTTCTGTCATGTTTTCTGAAATGCTTGGGGAATGGTCAAAGCCCTATAAGATTCGTAGATATCCTTTATTATATAAAACTAGACCAAAGGGTTCTTAATCTGGGATCTATGAATTTGCTTTTTTAAAAGCATTTTGATAACTGTATTTCAACATTATGGATTTCCTTTGTAATACTGTATGTTTTATTATACACATTTTAAACATTTATTTATAAACACATTTACACATTTATTGTAGAAAAGGATCCATAGGTGTCACCAGATGTAGCGGCAAGCAATCCCAGTGTCCCCAGGGTGGCTGCCAACACAGGTTCTTAGATCTGCTTTTCTAAAGGAAAGCAACTCAAAATGGGTTAACAATCTTGCTTTAATCAATCAAATATATCATTTACCTAGTTCAGAGGAAAAGGTCAGCACCCCGAACTTCAGAGTATACAGACAGAAACATTTCAAGCAGACAGGCCTCCAACTATCTAACCATTACATCCATAGCAAATCACAGTTACCAGAGAAGGAAGGACCAACATCTGGGTTTTTCAAAGCCAGGTGGCTCTCAACGGCTGCTCAGAGTCTCATTTAGTCAAATCACACAGCACTTCTCAAAGTGAGCCCCAAAACAAAGTCTACATCAGGGATCATGTAGCCTTCTCCTGGCTCAGAGAATATAACAACCCTCTTGACCCCACTGCCCAGTCACAAAGCACCAAGGTTGGGTGTTCCTGAAAAACAAGCCTCCCACCACAGGCTCCTGGTGCACTTAACCCAGGGGCAGGGAAGATCTTAAAAATTTACATTCCTATAACACCAGACTGTCAAAGAGGTCCATGACACAAAACAAGTTAAGAACCTTTTGAATTCTCTGAATAGACACTTGGATATTCAAGACCTCTCTTCATCCTGTAAACTTCTATGTTAAGTCAATACTTATATACATTACAGTGCCTTGTACCCAAGAAATACACTAGAGAGATGTCACCATATTTTAAGGAACATGTTCCATTTGTAATTAATGAGGTTGTTCATTAGTGGAAACAAAATCTTGTTTCTTGAAACTGAAGAACTCTTTAATCTATCTGATGAAAGCTAGTTTGAAAAGAGTAACATAATCACTAGAATGCTTCAATGAATCTAGGAAAGGAGAACCCTTCAACTATTTAACATTGCAATTGAACTAGTATTAATAGATTTCAGAGTAGCTTTATTATTGCTATTTATTATTCATGCAATAAAGATAAAGAGAGGCTGAATGCTATAACGGATAAAGGGTCCCCCTTAGAGTCAGAAAGAGGTGGTTTCCAATCCTACTGAAGAAACATAATGAATATGGGAGCGTGAACAAGTTGCTTAATGTTTCAGTGTGCTAAGGCAATTCCCTAAGACAGTTGCAGATGAATTGTCTACTTACAACAGCTGAGGACGTTTCCACATTGGAAGTTCCTCAAACTAGTGAAATTACATATTAAGATCAGAAACAAAGAAAAAAATGAACCTCATTGAAATCAAAGATGGAATTTAACTAAATTTTAAAGAAAAATATAATAATATAATATAAACAGTATGTTACATTTAAATAATCATGTGAATGGCTTTATTTTTTTAAATAAATTTTGGCTCTAATGACATTTAATGTGGTTTTTGATCCATTTCAGTGTTGGTCCATGCTCAAAGTCTTTGTCCCCTCCAATCCATTCTTGACACAGCTGCCAAAGTGATTTAATGCAGGTCTGTTTTTCCCTTACGCCTTGTGCTCAATAAACTTCAGTGGTTCCCTATTACTTCTAAGATCAAATATAAACTCCTCTCTTCGTCATTTACAACTCTTCAGATTGGGCCTCTTCCTGCTTTTTGAATCTTCTTATTTGCTATTTCCTTCCATGTACCGTATGTTCCAACCATACTGACCTACTTGCTGTTCATTATGCACAATACTCCATCTCCCATCTCCATGTCTTTGCATTCCAGGAATGTGCTCCCCTTCACTTCTTGGAATCCCTGGTTTCCTTCAAACCATGACTCCTTGCCACTCTCTTCATTGGAGCTCCCTCCAATCTTCTTGGATTTTCCCCTCTCCATTTTGCATTTATTTTGTATGTATTCTTACATATGCACGTGGTGTCTTCCCAATCAATTAGACTGTCAGCTCCTTGATGACATTTTGCTCTTGTCTTTGTATGTGCAGCACTTAGAAGAGTACCTGGAACATAGCAAGAGCTTAAAAAATGTTTGTTGACTGTTTTAAGGATGTCTTGAAGGAAAAATATGACCTAACTATTCAGTAATATGAATAGATTTGGAGAATATAAAAAAGGGCAAAGCACTGGGAGAGAAATAAATCATTCTTAAACATTGTTTCAATAGTAATAATTTCCCTAATCAGTTGGATGTGAGGTTGAGATAGTGGCAGGTTGTTTAATCATGTGTTTATTTTTTTACTTTTGGTAAACCAAGTGGAGAAGTGACCTGCTTTACTAAACCATCTAGCAGATCAGGAATTTGAACTATATTTGTTTGGTAGCTTTGGAATCTCCCTTGTAGAACCCACTTAGAGGAGGTAGGGAGAGGGAGTGACAAGTATAATTTTCATGGTTTTGCGGTTAAAGAGAGTCTATATGGAGAGGCTTATCTTTTTGGCTTGCATTTGAAATATCTATTTAAAAAATTGTTGAAAGAAACTGAGTTAGATTTTCACTTTTTTTAAAAAGCCAAAACAAAACATCCCAGGTAAACTTTAGTGAAAAATCTGAATTGTGGATTTTTTTTAAAATAAGAAATCTATATTTTAATAATTTTTTTGTGGGGGAAGTTTGTTGTCTAGATTTGTAATTTAATCAGTCACACTGTAGGGAAGGCTGTTGTGAATGACCATAGTTTGCATTGAGGTACTCAGAGGTTGAGTGATTTGACCATGGTCACCAAGCTAATATGTGGCAGAGCCAGCATTTGAATTGATGTCTTCCTCATATCTAATGCCAAGGCTGACACTCCATCTGCTATTCCATTTTGACTCTCTTCAAGTCTATAGAATAACTCTAAGTAAGATAAGAATTTATTTTTTGGCAAAAGTCCTAAGGGAGTCTGCTTTAAAGAATATCTGAGAATTTGTAATTAACATAACAATGTTTTATAAATAACTAACACTTTTCAAATGCTTTAAATGAAAGTACTTGAGCCAGCTAAATGTGTTCTCTTAGGGAAAACTTATTCATACTTAATTTATTTAGCAAATGCTTTTTTTTTTTGAATGACAAAGTGGTAAAATTTATTCCAAGACATCTGAAAAAACTATCTAGTCTTCAGGTTTATAGAGTCTGAATTAATGAGGATTTGATTTACCTTTGACATTATGATGACCATTCTCTTTTTCTTCACTTAAATAATCTGAGCCCCAGAGCTGATCACAACACCTTTACTTTAGCCAGAGAAGTCACATGTAACAAAGATTGAATGGTGGCTGCCTCAATATTGGTGGTGACTAGAGGCTTATGATAGTTATCTTATTTCATTTTATTTGATCAAGTTTTCATGTTCTTTTAAAATCTCTTTTCATATCCATCTTTGTAAATTAAATAGTTTTTTTTTCTCCCTGTCACAGAATGGTACTGATTGTCTTAATACAAGCAAATCCAAGGAAAAACAAGATGCCTGACAGATATATTGTTAACTGGCTTGCAGCAGCACCAGTAGAATTCAAATTCAAATTCACAGCATTTATTAAGCACTTAAGAGGTACAAGGTACAGGTCCAGGAATTGGGAATATAATGGCAAAAATATAATGTGTTCTTTCCTCAAGAAGATTATATCTCATTGAGAGGTAAAGGGGACAATATGTATGCAAACTCTATACAAAATAATACGCAGTAATTTCTAAAAGGAAAGGGCATGTGCAGGGGGTCAGCATGGGAATTGTATAGAAAGTAGCAGCTGAGCTAGGTCTTCAAGGAAATTTAGGATTCCAAGAAACAGAAGTGAGGAAGGAACAAATTTCAGACATGAGGAGTCATGTGTATAAAGGCATGGAAGGTGTGAGGCCTCTGAAAGAATTGAGTATAGTTTAGTGGAAAGAGAAACCCGTCTTGAAGTAAAAAACACTTGGAGCACAACTTCTGCCTCCTGGACTGGTCACTTAATCTCTAGGCAGCACTCTAAGATTATAAGTTATAGAGAAGGTGCTGATCTGCATTGGAAGAGTGAATTTCCTCATCTGGGAGTTTCCAATAACAATGAAAATCACAGGTCCAGTCCAAATCCTATCCTTTAAAGCCTTCTTAGCGACTTGCACATAGTAGGCCCTCAATAAATGTTTGCTCTAGTTGAATTAGATGGGCCCTACAGTGCTGTCCAAAGGGCCTCAACATTTTTAGGCAGTAAGGTAGCACAGTAGATGTTGTCTTAGAGTCAAAAATGCTGTTTCAATCTTGCTCTAAAGCAAGTACACTTAATAGTTTATAATTCCTTTAACCTCTTTGGGTCTTGGTTTCCTTCACCTGTACAATGAGGGGGTTGTTTTAAATGTCCTGTAAGGTCTTTTCTAGCTTTAAATCTATGATATCATGAGTACCATTAAAAGGAGCAGATGCATTTCTTGAATTGGTATGTTCCTTTGATTTCTAATGCACAGACATTTGCAATATTCTTTCCACTATGGATAAAACACTTGCTACACTGGCATATAGATAGTAAACTTGAAATTGAAAATTTACTACCTATAACAAAATCAGAGTGGATAAAATTTTCAAATGCCTCTATAATTTGCTAGTAGAAAATGACAACTACTTAGATTTTCTGATGACATGCAAAAAATATTGAAAGGATTAAACCAAAATGTAGAGGAGAAAACAGGTTTGTAATATGCAAGAGGAAGGAAGAAAATGAATGAAAGGATGAATGGATGGCATTATGGAAACTGTGACTTTTTAGACATGCTATCCCTTTCTGTTTTCTGCTTTAATAGCAACACCAAGATAGGATTGTCTCAAATCATCTTTTACAGACAGGTGAAAATTTTCTGCAATCTAAATGCCTAGTATTAGTTATGATCTGGGTATATTTTGGCTTTAGAATTGGATCTTCTGGGTTTTCTTTCTGTGATGAATTGTCAGATGTCTGCCTTTGTGATCTAGCATGTTCTAAGACTGTCCAGGTCCTTTTCCCCCTCTACATTTCCCCTTCTTGATTATCTTATCTGTCCCTGAGGATTCAATTAGTATTGCTACATAGACAACCTCAAGTTAAATATCCAGCCCTAATTTCTACTTTGAGCTCCTGTCCTGCCTCAGCAACTAATTGTTGGGTATCTCCATCTCAAAACCAACAGGTCTAAATCTGAACTCATCATTTTCCTTCCTAAACCTGATCTTTCTATAAACTTCCAAATTTCTGTTCAAGGCATTAGCATTTTCCCAGCCAGGCATGTTTGCCACTTTTGAGTAATTTTTAATGTTTCTTTTTCCCTTACCCCTTCATATCTAACTAATTGTCAAGTCCTTTCAATTCTATTTCCACAATATCTCTTTCATTTGTTCCCCTTCTTCATTAATAGAGCCATCACTCTACTCTGGGCCCTCATTATTACTTCTCTGAACTATTGTAATGTACTCTTTTTTTATAATAATTTTTATTTTTTAAAAAATAATTTGTTTGTTTCCTTTTAGTTTACAGGATTCAATCCCACAATTCCTTGAGTTTCTTTTTTTTTTAAGCAATTGGGGTTAAGCAACTTGCTCAAGGTTACATGGCCAGGTGTTTCTGGGTGGGTGCTAAGTGCCTGAGCCTGGATTTGATCCCCAGGTCATCCTGACACTGGAGCCCGTGCTCTTACTTGCTGTACTACCTGGCCACCCCTAATTCCTTGAGTTTCAATGTACTCTTTTTTAATAAAAAGTTTTGAATATAACTTTATTTCATTAAATATTTCTGAATTACATTGAAATTTTTTTTAACATTCATCTAAAAATATCAAGTTTCAGATTCTCTCCTTTATTCTCATACCTTCTCATCCCTTGAGAAGGCAAGCAATATGAAATTTGTTATATATGTGGAGTCATGTAAAACATATTTCCATATTAGCCATGTTGTAAAAGGAAATGTATTTTAAAAAGAAAAATAAAGTAAGTTAATAAAGTGTGCTTCAGTCTTTTCTCAGGGTTCATTAGTACTTTCTCTGGAAATGGATAGCATTTTCCATTATGCATTCTTTAGAATTGTCTTAGATCATTATCTTGATCAGAATAGCTAAGTCTTTCACACTTGGTCATCCTTTCAATATTGCCATTACTGTGTACAATGTTTTCTGGCTTCTGATCACTTTACTTTCCACTGGTTCATATAACACTTTTCAGGTTTTTCTGAAATCATCCCACTCATAATTTTTTTACAGCACAATATTATTCTAGCACAATCATATTGTTCAGTCATTTCTCAATTGGTGGGGATCCCCTCAATTTCCAATTCTTTGTCACAATGAAAACAACTGCTAGAAATGTTTTTGTACAAATACATCCTTTTTCCTTTCCTTTAATCTTTCTGGGATACACACCTAATAGTTGGGTTGCAGGGAATACACAGTTTTATATCCCTTTGCACATAGTTCCAAATTGCTCTCCAGAATGGTTGGACCTGTTCACAACTCCATTAACGATACATTAATGTCCCTCTCTTTCCACATCACTTCCTGCATTTGTTCTTTTCCTTTGTCATGTTAGCTAATCTGATAGGTGTGAGGTTGTTTTGTTCAGAGTTGTTTTAATTTGCATTTCTTTAATCAATAGTGATTTAGAACATTTTTATATGAATATTAATAGCTTTAATTTCTTCTTCTGAAAACTTCCTTTTCCTTTCACCATATTTATCTTATCACCATTTCTTCTTCTTCTTCTTCTTCTTCTTCTTCTTCTTCTTCTTCTTCTT
>NW_027186349.1:12644443-12663359 GCF_028583685.1 Petaurus breviceps papuanus
TTCTTCTTCTTCTTCTTCTTCTTCTTCTTCTTCTTCTTCTTCTTCTTCTTCTTCTTCTTCTTCTTCTTCTACTTCTCCTCCTCCTCCTTAATTTGGCACAGTTCTCTATATATTTGAGAAATAAGCCCTCAATCAGAGAAACTTCCCATAAAATTCCGCCCCCCTCCTTTCTTGCTTTTCTTCTAATTTTGGCTTTTATACAAACCTTTTGAGTTTCAGGTAAACAAAACTATTCACTTTACTTCCTGTGATCCTCTCTATTTATTGTTTAGTCATAAATCTTCCCCTATCCATTAATTTTTGTGCTTTACCCTAATTTACTTATGGTATCACTTTTTATGTCTAAATCATTTATCCATTTTGACCTTATTTGGGCATACAGTGTGAAATGTTGTTCTATGCCTATCTTCTACCAAATTGATTCCTAGTTTTCCCAGCAATTTTCTGTCAAATGGTGAGTTCTTGCCCTCAAATGTGTGTTTTGGGATTTATTAAACATAAAATTACTATGGCATTTATCTCGTTTACCTCTTCAACACTCTATTTCTTAGCCAGTACCAGGTTATTTTCATGATTTCCACTCAGTAATATAGTTTGAAATCTGGCCCTTCTAGGCTACCTTCCTTCACATTTTTTTTCATTGATTCCCTTAATATTTGCAAACTTTTGCTCTTCCAGATGAATTTTGCTATTTTTTCTAGTTTCATAGTTTGATTCAGTTATATCACTGAATGAATAAATTAGGTAGAATTGTCATTTTTATTATATTGACTCAAGCTACTCATGAACAATTAATATTTCTCCAATTGTTTAGATCTGTCTTTATTTGTGTGAAACGTGTTTTATAATTGTGTTCACATAGTCTCTGGATTTGTCTCGGCAGGTATAGTGTGAGTATTTTATATTGTCTGCAGTTATTTTAACTGGAATTGATATTTCTATCTCTTTGAGCTGGGTTTTGTTGGTATTAGGTAGAAATGCTGATGATTTATGTGGGTTTATCCTGCATCCCTGGTGTAAATTCCACCTGGTCATAGTGCATGATCTTTGTGATATATTAGTATAATCTTCTTACTAGCATTTTATTTACTTTTTAAATTGGCATTCACAAAGGAAATCATCCTATACTTTTCTTTCTTTGGTTTTGTTCTCCCTTCTAATCACTCTTAATGGATTTCCCTACTTCAAATCTCTCTCTTTTTTTTTTTTTTAAACTCATTCACACAGCAGCCAAAATAGGCCTGCTAAGGCATGGATTTGACCATGTGATTTCCTTGCTTTAAAAAACTTCCACAGCTTCCTCTTGTCTCTAAGGTAGGGGTCCTTAGGTTTTTTTTTTAAAGTCATTGACCCCTTTGGCAGTTTGATGAAGCCTGTGGCCCGTTTCTCAATAATACTTTTAAATGAATAAAACAAAATACTCCAGATGACAAAGGATATAAGTTATAATTAAATGAAGATATATTCCTTTCCCATCTAGGTTCATGGATGCCAGGTTAAGAACCATCTACTCTAACACCTCTTTAACTTGGCATTTAAGGCTCTCCTCAAGAACATATGGCCAAACCATTGAGAGGAGCTCCTTGATTAAAGGAGGACCTTGTGAATTTCAGAGACTGTAGAATTTGGACTTGCCATTAACATTCTAGTCACAAAAGTGGCAGGGTACTTTGAATACCTAATACCGTATCTATAATTGGAAGACAAGGACACATCAGATACCCCAAGGAAATGAAACAAAACTTTATTACAATCCCAGCAGAAAAGCTTAAGGAAAACATAAAAAATACACCTCAATGGGAGAAAAGAACTCTTAGTAACCAGGAACTGTGAGTTTCCCCTTGGTCAGATGTGCTGTCAAAGCTTGAGCTCACTTTCCTCTTGATTCTGTATGTACTGGTGGGACATTTGTTTTATTATAGATTCCTGGGAGGAAGATATTTTGTACCAATTTTCTTATCTTCCTAAATACTACTGTCTAAAAATTTAGTTGGGCTGGCTCACTAATATCTACTGATAGATCATGTGTGGAAGTATACGGTTAGGGGCTCATGAACCAAAGCATTAGAACAACTATCAGTACCTCACAGCTACCCCTGCAACCTTGAGGGGAAACATAGTAGCCTCCCTCTGGAGATCTAGCCTGCCAGTTTGAGTGGAGATTGGGAGAGTAGATTCAGCTCATATGTTACATAAATATTCAAATTAAATGGTTAGGCTTTTGTTATATTTCCAAAAGTTTCATTCTTGTTCTTCAATTTTCTTTTCAATCATATTAGTATTGGTCATATCTAGCTATATGTGGAAGATAATATTAGTAGTAAATTGTAAATCTCTTTTATGAAGCTTAATGATCTTTAGGAAAGCAGCCCTATAACTAGAAAAAGATGACGTTTTTTGGGGAGGGGGGTATTGTCAAAAGCCAGTTTAATGGTTGAACTTGGAACCATAGGACCTAATCTTGGCTCTATTAGTTATTACATTTCTCAGATTGTTTCAAATGTCTCGACCTCCTCAATATCTCGTCTGTAAAATAAGGAGATGTGACGAGATGTCTTCTAAGGTCCTATTAAGCTCTAAATCTATGGTGCTATGATAATATCAGATATCTACATTCGACTGTGTCTTATGGATGGTCTTTAAAGTATTTGGGGATCATATGCTACTAGAAATATAAAGCTCAACAGAAAAGTTATTGGCACTGTCTTTTGACTAGACATATAGACATCTGGTTTATTCTCTGTGTGTGTGGGGCATGTGCAGACATGTATGTAAATTTTGTATTTGAATGAAAAAGATGAGAACATCTATTATATGCTCTTAGCTTACTCTGCTTAGTGATACTGCTATTCTTTTTTTTAGAATTTCATTTTAGGGGGATCTGAGCTTTTCTTCTTTTAATAAAAGCGATGAAACAATTGGTTTCCACTAAAGAAATGGATTCTTTTGAAAAATCTTTATCTTCAGCATTAGGTTCTGGAATTGCATATTGTTGTTGAGAGGCTGGGGACCAGGAGCCATTAGTTACTCTTAGAGAGAGTCCTAACTATCTTATGAATAGTCATTAAAGAATGCTGGGTTAGGATTTTTGGAAACAAAAACGACAGTTATTATAGCAATAACTAACTCTTTGCATGTCATTAGCTTTCTATCTTCTAAAGATTCTCATCTTTTTTCTTTGCATGTTTAGATTTAGTTCAAGATGAAGTTTAATAAATTCTGAACCAATTTAATATAGAAAGTGTTTGAATCCTGAGGCAAAAAGGGTGGGGTGGGGTAAGAGGAACAGTAGGAAGAAATTACACTCGAAGTCAGAAGATAATAAAATACCAGTTTTGCAACTTACTAGCTATGTGACCTTAAGCAAGTTTTAAACTCTCAGAGACTTAGTTTCCTCACCTATGGAATGAGATGATTGGGCTAGACAAAGGATCTGCAAGGTTCCCTTCTAGCTCCAAGATTTTATGATTTTTAGAATAGTAGAAGAAATATCTATAGAATGTCAGGCTCTAGAGTCAGATGAGAAACATGGAGGAACTCTTTCTCAGAAATAGAAATAGATGGGACAGCTAGGTGGGGCTAGGTAGCGCAGTGAATAGAGCACCGGCCCTGGAGTCAGGAGGACCTGAGTTCAAATTTGGCCTCAGACACAACACAAAAACTAGTTGTGTAACCTTGGGCAAGTCACTTAACCCCAATTGCCCCACCTTCCCCCCTCCTAAAAAAAAAGAAATAGAAATAGAGACTGGGTCAAGGATGAAAAAAAATACTCAGCCCATGACTTCTACCCAAGATACTGCCTAAATGGAGGTACACTGCCCCATTCACACATATGTCTTTTCTAGCAAATACCTGACATTTGCACCAGCTCAAATACTAGTCAAGAAATCCAATATAAATTAGAGCACCTGACTTTCTCTACCCTAGAACAGCACACACACAAACAAAATAACCAGATTCTGTGTTAAAGACTCTATCAATGAAAGGTATAAACTAGGTGTGAACAAGTTCCACATACCTCCATGAAATCAATCAATAAAAAGTATAAGCTAGGTGAGAACATAGGGAAAGTATTAGGATTAATGGAAAGAATTAGACACTTCTGGGATTGTGATTATCAGATAAATGCTTTCCAGAAAAGCACTTTCAGCAACTGTTTTGGCAGTCAAGCTTTGGGAGTTCCTTGAGAAAGTGGACCCCATGGGCCCATACTGTAGAGCAGTAAGAAGGAAAAGAAGTGAATTCAGAGGGAATATCGCACTCCTTTCTATTATTAGCCCCCTCCTTTGACCAGAACGTGACCTTGTGAACTTTGAAAAATCAGAAGATTTAGATTTCACATTGGTGCTGGTAAAGGGGAACTTCTTGAAGACCATAAAGGTTCAAAAAAGACAAAAGAAGACTTTCAGAAACTGTGAGCTATGAATTACTTTATTACTCCATGGGCTTTCTAAGTTTTTAATCCATTCTTCCCTGTGTGCTTGTATGTGCTAGGGGAGAATATGCCCCAGATTTTATGGGGGATTGTGTCTGTAACAACTGTCCTTGCTGTATTTGATTAATAAATTCACTTTTCTAAAAAGCTAATTAAAACTAACTGACTAGTAATCAATGGGAAACACACTGGATTACATTAGAAACTACGCCATCCTCTTAAAGTTACTCCTAAAACTTTGAGGAGAGAAGCTAGTTGATGACTTTCTGTGGATCCAATAACCTGTGGGGGTGGGTGTTGGGAGAATGATCCTGGATAGTGTAGTAGGAGCAATATTCTAACTTCCTGCCTCCATGCAAGTTAGGCTAGTTTTTTCTTTAAAAGATCCTGAAACCATCCTCAAGATTGAATTGGTTCAAGGGATTAAAGGCTCAGGCAGTTTTATCACTTGCTCATTCCCTGAATACAAACAAACGTGAGACTTTTGGGAGCCCTCTGATGCTTTTTTAGAGGACTATCATGGGTATCTCAGAAGCAGGGGAGTTTTTATCAGATGAATCAACTCACAGCTCTCATAGGATTGAAGGAGAGGCACATCCTCATTGAATATCCACTCTGTACTATGGCTAAGTAAGTCTTTTGTTAACTGTTTAATTACCCTTGAATGTCTCATTTCATTCCAATACTGAACTTAAACTATCAAGAGATTGGCCTGAGTCAAACCCAGACAGGGCCAGTCTTCAGCAGACTTAGCCCAGAAGAGGATGCTATGTACAAAATGCATAATCACATACATACACACACACATGCACAGGCATACACACATGCACATGAATGAATAAGTGAAGGAATCAGAAGTGACCCGTTAAAAGAGGTAACACTTAAACTGAGCCTTCAAGCATTTCAAGAGGCACAAATGAGGATGGAGAGCATTCCAGTTATGGAAGACAGCCTTTGCTAAGACATGGAGGCAGGAGATGCGAGGTTGGAGGGTAGAATGAGTGAGAGAATGTAATAGGAACTCTTTCTGGAAAGATCAGAAAGAATAAATGAATGCTTAATAATTTTTGGTTAAAAATAACAAAGGTAGTCAAGGCAAATAATGCAGAATTTTAAATATCCAGTACAGTAGTATGAGGCAAATAGGTGATGCAGTCTAGAGTTCTGGACATATATTCAGGAAGATATGAGTTCAAATATGACCTCAGACACCTATAAACTGTGTGATCCTCTAAGTTACTTAATCTCTGCCTCAATTTCTAAATCTGTAAAATGGGTATTAATAATAGCATCTATCTCCTAAGGTGGTTGTGAGGATGAAATGAGATGATATTTATAAAGTGCTATATAAAACTAGTTGCTATTAGTATTAATAATGATAATTTATTTTTTTTACTCTTAAGGTACTTGGGGATCTTTTTTGTGAGACTATCAATTTATGGAATATTACTTTGGTAGCTGTGTGGAAGATGAATTGGAAAGACTAGTGACTGATATATCAAGAACAATTAGGAGTTTATTCCAATTCTCTAGGCAAGAGGTGAAGAGGGCTTGAATTAGGGTTGTAGTCTAAGCAGAAAGAAAGGGACTGGTGTAGGAGATATTGAAAAGGTGGAATTGACAAGACTCAGTGACTGATTGAATATGAATATTGAATATGAGGAATGTGTGAGAGTAAAGAGTCAAGATGATGGGAGGATTCTGGGAAGATGGTAGAATACGTCAGAAAATTCCAAGCTCTCAAGATTTTCTCCCACAAAAGAGTTAATAGTACCTTAGGGCAAAAAATGTGTAACTGAAGATAAATAAGAACAAGGGCATAACCAGGGTCTTCCTGGGACAATTTGAGAAGATCAGAAAATAAAATCCCAGGACAACGTTTGGTCCCTGTGAAGAATAAACACCTCCAGGCTAGGTCCTGTTTTAATAGCAAGCAGCTAGCCTCTTACACAACAAGTGGCAAGCCCTGGGGTTAGTTGGTTGGAGAGGCTGCCTCTCCCCAGCCACCACCTGAACTTTTTTTTGTTGTTGCTTTTTTTTGTAGGTCATTTGGGGTTAAGTGACTTGCCCAAAGTCACACAGCTAATAAGTGCGTCAAGTGTCTGAGGCCGGATTTGAACTCAGGTCCTCCTGACTCCAGGGCCGGTGCTCTACTCACTGTGCCACCTAGCTGCCCCGAGCCACTGGAAATTTTACCCCTGGGACAGTGAAGGGAGTTGGGTGTTTGCACCCTGGAAGATTGAGAGAACCTCTGCTGACAAGGAATACTAGACCCAGCTGTGCTGTGAAGGGCAAGAAGGAACCAGCTCATGCCTGGTGAGTGCAAAAGCAGTGGGGCAGAAAGCTCCTGGCTGTGGGTACTTACAGGAGGTTGGAGGTTTGGCTTTGGTTTCAGGCTAGAGGGAAGAAATGAAGATCTGGGGCAAGAGACACCATTTCCCTTACCAGAGGACTATAGGGAACTACAAATAGTTAAGCTATTATCACAAAAAATGCACAGGCAAATGGGAATAGAGAGGACTGGGATTCATCTTCAAAGGAGAATATTGAAGTAAAGAAACCCCCAAAGAGTAACATCAAATGGCCACCTGCCCAAAAAGAAGATCTGAAAAAAAGACTTTAAAAATCAAATGACAGAGTGTAAGGGTTATGGGATTTAAAGATCTTCTATGCCCAGTAGGACTTGCTGATGTAGCAGCAAGGGGTGGGGCAAGAGGATGTGGAAGCCAAGCTGGAGTTCCTGTGGTGACTGGCAGCTGTGGTGGCAGCAGCAGCAGCAGTCAGCAGTGGCAAGGTAGTGGTAGTGGCTGAGGTGGAGGTAGAGGAACCCCTTTCTTGAGCCAGTCAGAATTTCTGCTAAGGACTCCTTCTGAGGTCTGCCAGGGACAGGAACTGCTTGGGGGCCAGAGCTGCTGGGAGCCCACTTCCAGGACATTGAGCAGTTGCTGTGAGTGGGGAGAGGAGGACCTTTGCTTGAGGTAGCCTGTTCTGTTTTAAAGGCTTGAGAATGCAGTTTGTTTACTATGTTAACTACATGTGCCAATTTTGTAACTATTGTGATGGCTTTGACATTCTGGTTTTGGGACTCAGTTTTCTGGTATTTTAATAAATGTTCTAGCTTTATCCCCATGTAGAGATCCTGGTATATTTTGTGATTAATAACCACATCAGCATATTTATAGTTGACATAGGCATCGTGAATATTGCATTGTTGATACACAGAGATAGAGGAAAAACTAAAAAAGAAAATAAGAATAATCCAAGAAAAACAAGAAGGGTATGAAAGAAAGTCAACCAATTAGATAAGGAGATCCAGAATCTTAAGGAAGAAAATGACACCTTGAAAATTAGAATTGGGCAAAGTGAAGCCAGTAAAATTATAAGAGATCAAGAAATTATTGAACAAAATATGAATAACAAAAAAAGAAGAGAAAGTGAAACATCTTATAAGAAAAACAACAGATTTGGAGAATAGATTTAGAAGAGAAAATATAAAAATAATTGGACTAACTGAAAGTTATGTTCAAAAAAGAATCTTGATACAATAATACAAGAAATAATCAGAGAAATCTGTCCTGAAGCATTAGAACAAGGGGGAAGGGAAGGGGAAAGTAGAATTAGAAAAAAAATCCATCAATTACCACTTAAAAAAGATTTTATGAGGGAAACTCATAGGGATATCATAGTCAAATTCTGAAACCTCCAGCTCAAGGAAAAAAACATTAAAAGCATGAAGATTGGGGTGGCTAGGTGGCACAGTGAATAAAGCACTGGCCCTGGAGTCAGGAGGACCTGAGTTCAAATTTGGCCTCCGACACCTAACACAAAAACTAGCAGTATGACCTTGGGCAAGTCACTTAACCCCAATTTTCCTGCTCTCTCCCCTCAAAAAAAAGCATGAAGATTAAAACAATTTAAATATGATGTTGCCACAAACAGAATTACACAAGACCTAGCAGCAGAAACATTAAAGGACCACAGGTCTTGGAACATAACATATCAAAGAGCAAAAGAACTGAGACTCTGGCCAAAAATATCATACCATGAAAAGTTAAGTATTATCTTGAATGAAAAAAAATGGACCTTAGATAAACTTTCAGACTTTCAAGACTTTGTTAAAAAAAATCCTGAACTTAATAGATGATTTGACCTACAAGAACCAATAGAAATATAAGGCACATAACAAAGACTGATTATAAGACATTCATGAGGACAGACTATTTACTTTTTATATATGTAAAATGTATATCTAAGATTCTTATTAATAATTGGGTAATTCATAGGAAAGATTAGGATAAACCTGAGTATAACATGAATTAAAAAAATAAAACCATTTAGGAACAGCTTAAAGAGTAATTATTTTATAAGAATGAGGTGCAAGAGGAAGAACTGACACAGAAATTAGGGGAGGAGGGCTGGTAGTTCTGGTAACCTACTTTCATTGGGAATGGGTTTAAGAGGGAACAACACATATATATTAAAAAGAGTATATAAAAGTCTTCTAAATTCAGAAGAAATAAAATTGTAAGGGCATAGGGAGAGGACAATGGAGAGATCTTTAGAGGGTAGGGTGAGAGAATAGGGAAATAGATGTATAGAAAGGTATTTAGATTTATGGGAATGGGAGGGGAGGGGAGGGACCCTTGTAGGGGGAGGCAAGTCATAGGAAGACAAGGTAGTAGGTAAAAGTAAAATAGAGGAGGCAGGAGGGATAGGAAACAAGAGATATGCTCATACATAAAAAAGATCAGTAGTAGAATAGGTTTGGGAAAGTATGTCTATATATGTATATGTGTGTATATCTATATATATCTATACAGAAACATATCTAAACTTTATTGTAGCCTTCAGGGGAATGGGGGAGGGCAGGTATGTATTTATAGCTATAGAGAAATGTATCTAAACTTTATTGTGGTCTTCTGGGAGAGGTTAGGGGGGAGAAAAAAAAGAACAAAGTAAAAATGCACAGCAGAGAACAAAAGAAAACTCACAAGGAAGCAAAGACAGACAATTCTCAAAATAATGAGTATTATTTCTCATATAGACTTTCATGAAATGAAAATTTATTCTTATATATTTTGAATCCTCTCTATTGCTCTGCCATGCACATGACATACTTTTTTTCTTTCTAATTTTGTATTTAAGTTCCAGTATTTAAGTTTATGATATCTTATTGTTTCTCTTTATTCTGAATTTGTGTTCTGGTGTTTGAATTAAAATAAAATTTTGGGAAAAAAAGAGTCAAGATGATTCTGAAGTTGTAAATAGAGTTGCACTCTTATTAGGCTAACTCTAGAAGGTATACTAATAATATACAAACCATCATTATATACATAAACACACCCAAATAGTGTACATGCTTATCAGCTTCACTGGCTATCCAATTTCTCAGATGTATTTTTTTTCTCATCTTTGAGAAGCAAGGCATCATAATGTGATAGAAACAGGGAAGCTTTGCCTTGTCTAGAACTGTAGGTTATGTCTGAACTAGGACTAACAAATATACTCAGGAGGGCAAAGACAGTGGCAATCTTTTTTTTCAATGCCCTCCCTCCATCCCCTGTGCCCTCCTCAAGCCCCAGGAACCTTTGGAATATATATACCAGTCATGAGCTAACTAGATAGGACTATACAGGGGGCTTGACTTTGGGGTTGACTCTTCTGCGTGTGTGCCCTTGAATTCTTGAATTGGTCATTCTAGATATTTCTAACTGCCCTCCTTCTCCCTCTGGGGGAAGGAACATAGTCTGAGTAGATCGCATCAAGTGCTGCAGATAGTGATTTTTTTTTTTGTGATGTGGTTGGTAATGAGAAATCAATAGACAAGTATTTATTAAGATGAGGCAATCCTATATCCCCTCTCATAGTCATTACTAGGAGGACGAGAAAACACTAGAGATTGGATAAATTGGCATTTGCTCAGTGAAGCAATGCAGTGATCACAGGCAGCTGATGGTTAGAGTCAGGCAGAGGTAAACATAGAATTCCCCTCCCTTGGGGTGAGCCTTTTAAGTAGGTAATCCTCTAATTTCCTAGTTGGTTCTGTTATATTAACTCTTTTCCAAATTTTTGATAGTTAGTGCAAATCATAGGCATCCTGACACTTGGTATATATGGAAGGATCAAAAGTCATAGAAGAAATGTTTAATTTAAATCTGGAATATTTTAAATAACCCCTTGCAACCATTTTCTTTTAAAATACACTGGTATTAAAATTTTTAAAAATATCAACCCTAACCTTCAAGAACAAAGGACAAACAACAATCTGTGAGTAGTAGTAGCTGTCCCACTGGGAATCCAACTGGTCAGTTCCAGTTGGGTAATGATGCTCCCTTCCTTCCTTCCTTCCTTCCTTCCTTCCTTCCTTCCTTCCTCCTTTTATTCTTTCCCATGTCTCCCTCCTTTTCCTCTGTCCACATAGAGAATAATGCCCTTACTTGCCAGTGCTCTGCCCTAAAGAATATCAATTTCGATTGCTGAAACCAAGCAAGGTATCTTGGGGTTTATGGCTAGATTTTTTTTTTATGGACCATGCTTTAAACCCAAATCACTGTTGATTGGCCATTAATGGATCCCAGTCCAAGTCTCCCTTGGTTGTTGTTTGAATTATGATGGCTCTGAATAAGTGTAAATAGCTATTGTTTCTGTTTTGTCCAGAAACCCTGAAGATTTATTTTATTTTATTTTTTGTCTAGGTAAAGGAGGTGATTCTTTGCCTCATTTTTATCTAGCTTTAATTATTGAATAAGCAAAATTCAGATGAGCTGAGACCTCTGGAAAACCTTAGTTGAAAAAGTTTAAAAAGACCAAGGTCTCCAGCCCATCCTGATCTGTATCTTGCAAACTAAGGACAAACAACAATCAGCACATTAAAATTTTCCAAAATTTTTTTTCTCATCAGCACATAAAAATTTTCTAAATTTTTTTTGTCATCTTTGAGAAGCAAGGCATCATATGTGATAGAAAGAAGAAAGCTTTGCCTTGTCCAGAGCTGTAGGTTATGTCTGAACTAGGACTAACAAATATACTCAGGAAGGCAAAGATAGTGGCAATCTTTTTTTTTCAATGCACTCCCTAAGAAGCACTCATTCTTAATAAAAAAAAAATCACAGATTCTCACACATATAGAATTCTCTTGTAAACAGAGGCTTTTGTCCTCCACAATGTGCAAAAAAGAATTTTGTAGCTTTTGCCCAGTAATTTTATTTCCAGGGCTGGTTCAAGGAAAATTGCGAAGTAAGTGGTCTGTCTTTCCTTTACTCTTTCTTCTTTGTGATGTCACTTATTCTTCCTTTTAATATATTTAATTCCCTGGCTTCTGAGATGTGTAAATCACCATCTCAAGTCAGTCTGCCAAGACCTTCTAAGGATAATTAGGTAAAAATGTTGAAGAAATCTGTGTTAGTGGACTAATGGAAAAAGCCTAGAGGAGAGACTTCCCCTCCAAAGTAATCATATTTTAACAATAGGATCATGAATTTTGGAGTTGGAGGGGACATTAAAGGTAATTTAGTTTAAAACTTCTAATTCTATAGGGAAGGAGAATGAGGCCCAAGGAAGCTTAAAAAATTCAAGTCCAGGTCACATAGTAAGCGATCATATGAGATTTGAATACAGGGCTTCTTCCAGATCCAGTAAGAGTTCTTTCCACTATAATGTGCTATATACTCTTAACAGTTGTATTCTGGAGAAAATAAGCTCCTTCTTGTTTACTAACCCAAATTCTGTTTATAGAAGGATTTCATGTCAGGAAGCAAGGAAAAATGATGCCTTGGAAAACCTATGGGGGAGAAATTCATAGGGAGGTGAGAATTTTACACTGATATCTCAAATACAAGGAGATATAGACTAAGCTTACTTAACTAGTGGCTAACCCCAGTTTCCCTTTGAAAATAGTACTACAAAACAAATTTATTGCATTCCAGGGTTCAATACATTTTGTTGATGATCCAGTATTAGTTAAATGCTTATAATAGTTCAAAGACATGATGCAGATTCTTTTCAAAGTTTGTTAGTGATTAAAATTGTTTCTAATTTTATTGGAGATTTCTCAAAGTTATCAAAGTATATTTGTTTTTAAAGATGTTTTTTTTTCTGGGAGAGACATTGTGATATAATGCAATGGTGTCAAATACAAATATAAATGGGAGCATTAAACCACACATAAGGATCCCTGCAGACTGTAGATTTGACTTAGAAAACCATATTAACACAATCTTTGTTTTTATTGTATTTTTTCTTTATTTTGTTAAATATTTCCTAATTGCAATTTAATCTGGTTCTGGAAAAAAAATCATTTTTCTTTTGCATAAAATAAGTCTAGAATCCTTTAGGAGAAATGGTTCCAGAAGCTGCTGTATTTGAAACCTTTGGTGTGAATGGTGGAATGGCATTGGAGTCAGGATAAAGAACCTAAGTTCAATTCTGTCTTTGGCTCATACTATCTTTCTGACCATGAATAAATCTTAGCTTCCTTCTGACACAGACAGTTCTCTAAGACACTAATTTGCTGATCATAGGATCAAATGATCATAATGATCTAGATGCTGGAATGGAATTCAGAGACCATCTAGTTCAACTCCCTTATTTTACAGTTCAGGAAACTGAGGGAGAGTAAGTGACTTGCCCAAGGTGACACAGAAAATGGATAACAGAGGCTGAAGTTAGACCCAGGTACCCCAGCTACAGAAATTACAATTCTGGGCAAAAAAATGTTCCTGATAAGAGTATTCTTTTGGGCATCACTTTAATATTCATTTTGCAAATGAGTCTTTTGAACACCTACTAGAACCCTGCATTATCCATTGTGAGAGGATACAAAAAATTAGGAGGTGTTATTCCTGCCTTTACATAGTTTATAACCTAGATGATAAGGTTCTTTGAGAGTAGCCTGAGTTTTTTATTTTAATTGGTATGGATATCTGGCCTTTTGGAAGTCAGACAGCTTCTCAGCATGGAGGGGGAGGGAAAAAAAACAGAAGGAAGCAGTCATACACTAGCCTGATGAAGGGACCAGGACACAACTTAAGCACCCAGGGAGATGAGAAGTCTTAGATTACTTCCTCCTTTGAATGTTCTGAAGAACTATCTTTTAGTGGGCAAGGATGACTTTGGGTTGTACTAAATAAAATCTACTTTATTGGGAAAAGTATCATTAGATTTAAAGTTTATTATTTCATTGGCAAGACTAAGAAAAAAAATGGAAACTTTGTCTTTAGAGGTTTTGGAATATAACATGTAAACAATTGCCTTGTACTGACGAATTTTTGTTACCCAATAAAACATCTTTTATATTGCTAGGAGACTGAGTTTATTCCAATGAAGGAAAGAGCTAAATGCGGTTAAGTACTAAGTTAGTGTTATTGATGATTTATGTTTCATTGAATTCTAATCAGTACTAAATTGCTGATAACTGAAAAGGAAAGGAAACTAAGTATATATGAAAGCATCAAAACTCAAAAGAGATGTTTAATTGAATGTAGAATATTTTAAATGACCCTTTGAAACTATTTTCTTTTAAAAGACACTAGGATTGAAAAAATTGCCTTAGCACTAGTACAAATGAGTGGGTTATAGCTAGAAATGAAATTTAGAACAGGCAGGCATCAAACCACTCTCAACCTAACCTAAAACACAACGCTAGGAAAAGTTGTAATGAATGAAACCAGACCAAACAAGACACCACTTCAGTTTCGTCCTTCGCTTGCAGCCTGATTGCAAGTGGGCTGCCGAGCAAGTTGACACAAGTCACTCAAGCACCAAGGAGAGGAAAGCACGAAGGGGAGGGGGAAAGAGGGCGACTGTGATGCGGAGCCCAGAGTATTTGAGGATTTCTCATCCCCATGGCAACAGTGTTAGCAGCAAACAGCCCAGTACTTAGAGTGGCCTGACTGGCCAGGCTGGACCGGAGGCCAAAAAAGGCAGCAGCTGTAGCAGCGGAAGCACCGGGGGCAGGTAGAACGCAAAGAGAGACTGAGGACAAGCCCACGGAGTGCATCCGACCGAGGAAGGAGAGCTCTGAACGCCGACAGGAGTCATGGAGAAAGAGAAGCTGGTACAGTGCAAATGCCTTTCACTTACCCAAACGGGCTCTTACTTTGGAGCATGCTCAGTTGGATAGTTAGAAAGTCATAGCAGTTTCATCTATCCTGGATGTTTCTTTTCTTCTTCTTTTTTTTTAAGTTGGGAGGTGTGGGGGTAGGTTCCTTCTTAGAACAGAACTTGACCACAGAGGTTCTGGTCACAGTGAAAACTGTACTTAATGTGCGTTGCTCTGGCTGGACTCAGGTGAAAACAGCTACACCTACCTTCTTAAGCCAAAATGTACACTTACAATAGGGGCAAATCTTGCCATCAGCATCTTCTGTTAACCACAACACCCCCTCCCCCCCCCCCCCCCCCATAGATTTCGGGATATGCTAGAGTCACCTGACTAAGTAGTTTAGATTCAAACTGGCCTTTGCCAGAGGCAAACATTAAAGCAACGCAGGTGTGCGGCAGGTTACCTATCTTTGTGCTATATTTGAGGCTTGTAATTATAAGGGAGAATCAATAGATAAGGTGAATTTTCCTTTTAATAGGCACTTACCCATAATGTGAATATTATTCCATATATGCTTTCCTGTTTCTTAATACGGTTTTGAGAGTACAGCATGGCCTAGTGGATAATGACCAGGACTCAGAGTTAGGAAGACCTAGGTTCAAGTTCCACTTAGGTGTTGGCTTCTTGACCCTGACCAATTCACTTAATATCTCAGTGCTCCCAGGTAACTCTTGAAGACTTCGCATTTAGCAGCAGGTATCAGTCTGCATTGGTAGAAGAAGTTCTTTCATGGGGAGCTCTCTATATCAATTGAAATCAGAGATTCTGTTCCCATTCTCCCCACTCTGCCCACCCTTACCTCCCTTGCAACACTAAACACACAATGTTATAATCATGGCTTCATTAATAATAGAAAGTTGGTGTACATTCTCATCCAGTTCACTGAAGAAAGTATTTAAATTCATCTTGCTGCTTGAATCCCACTTTATTTCAGTAGCTCTAATGGATGGACAGTGACTGTTTTGTTTCCTGTGGAAAAACTTTGGTGCAGGTGAAAGAAAAGGGTGGGGGGAGGGTTCGCGCAGAAGTGACCCAACAACCTTGCCTCCTTTCTCCTTTGACATCTATTCTTGTGTAGTGGAAAGGTAATTGTTACATAGTTAGGAAATTTATTCTTATATTTAAATGAGAATTTGTTGTATTTGATCTTGATATGCTTATGAATAATGTGAAAGAAAAAATCATTCCTCCATTGTATAAGATAAACATATAACCCTTTAGGAGAAATAGTGTATGCATTCAATTTTAAACTATGTATGAGATTAAGAAAAGATATTCCTATTTGTTGGCACACTTGGACAAAATAAAGATGAAATTCTCTGTAGTGAATTTTTTGTGTATATAAAAAAATATAATATTTCTTTAGTCCATATCTCTACTGATTTTGGAAGATAGTTGTGGCTCTAACATTATTCATTTCTAAATTTGAAATTTCAATTTATAACCATTGGTCATTATCACAAAACTATATGACTCATAGCTATGTAAGGAAAGTATACATTTTATATTTAGATATAGATAGGTGATGTGGTATGGTGCAAAGAGAGTCAGCTTTGTAGTCTGGAAGTTCTGGGTCAAAAATCTTCACTCTCACTAACACCGGCTTTGTGTTTTTGGGTAAATTACTTAACCTTTCTGTTTCCTGGGCAACTCTCTTAAGGCCTAGAAAAGAAGATGCCAATCTGGTTTGGCAGAATAACTTCTTCAATGGATACTCCCTCTACCTATGAAATAGCAGGCTTGGTTCAAAAACCAAAAATTAACTATGACAATATATGTTATGGGGATCTATTTTATATATACAGCATCATGGTTCAATAAAACAGAATATTGATAATTACTTATTAGTGTACTGTTTAAGAACAAATTGATAGGTTAATTTCATGCAAATTATCATCTGGATTTTTCTTTCTTGTTGCCATGCTTAGCTTTCTTCAGAATTTGCTGTTGTTATCATCTTTAAAATCAGCCTTTAAAAGAACCTGGTAGCTTTTTATTTCAACAGAATATTCTCATATTTGTGACATTTTAGATATAATATCCAGTTTATGGGCCTCTTGATAAGTTGTTCTGTATTTCATGGATGAAAGATGCTTTTTTTTTGCTTTTTGGAGGGGATTTGGGGTTAAATGACTTGCCCAAGGTCACACAGCTAGTTTTTGTGTTAAGTGTCTGAGGCCAGCTTTGAACTCAGGTCCTCCTGACTCCAGGGCTGGTGCTCTATTCACTGCACCACCTAGCCGCCCCCTGAAAGATGCCTTCTACTTCTCCTAAAATTTTATGGGGAACATTTTTTTTTAACTTTTAGCTCTATCAAAGAAAACTGTGACCCTGCAATGACAGTGTTGCAGCTAATCCAAATAAACTTCTTAATTTATTTGTAAGGCTCACATTTAATAGAGTTCCTTTCTTTTTATAAAATTCCACTATGCTCCCCCTCATAGGTTGTTATAAAATACTCTTTTGTTCTTATGTTTTATTAATTATTATTGCTCTCCTTAGAGTTTGAGTAAACTGACTTACTAAACTTTTATCTTGAAGCTGTTCTAATTGAAGGTAAAATAATATAAAAAGAAATAAATGTTCCCACCATTTGTTCTAAACAAATGTACAGAGAAATATGTTCTCTGTTTTCAGCATAGTCTTTCATTTAGTGTGTATCCTCATATGCAATTCACACACTCTTCTAGCTAAGTAAGCAACACAGACATTTGAAAGTGAAAAGTGCTGAATTGGCAGTGTCAGATCACTGAGAAATGCTACAGGAAAGAAGGAAATGGAAGCCAGAGCTTATTCTTCCAGTCTATCCCCTAGGCAAATCATTGGCCCAAAGCTCATGTTGGTTTATCTAAGGGATTTCAGCAGCCCTTGCTTAAGTAGCTCATATATTCTGCATATAAACATTTTTGTGATTAAACCTTCTGGGGAAAATTATGAATCAAATGTATACTGAAGCAAAATAAAAGCACAGAATCCAGAATGAAATTATTCCCAATTTTAAAGTATCACCTCATATTAAAAGACTTTTCCTCAGGCCAACCTATCACACAAAAAAATCATACCTACTTTCCCTTCTAAATTTTGTCTGATTGTGCCTTGGAGTTCCATTTTAGCATTCAAAATGAGATGATAGTTATGCACATATTTCGAGGAATTGGGCACACACTAACTTAGAAACTCTAGGAGGAAGTTTACAGGTAAAATTTCACTCTTGAGGTATGTTAAGCTGCTTCCTGGTGTAGTGTGTAAGGTAGTAAATAATCTACTCTTTGTCTTTCCTCTATGGTGTTTGCACTTGGTTTTAGATTTTGTATGTTTTCCATTTGTCAGGCAAGCAAAGAGATGAGCAGTTGTTCTCTTCCTTTATTTTGCTGCTCAATATAAATCAATTGTGTAAAGTTAAGGTATTCCCTTTACTGCAGGGATCTTGATTTTTCTAGGATTAGTCACATCTAGTCACTCCATTTCAGTGAACATGCTAACCTGTGACAACTCAGGTCATTTTGCCATCACCTTAAAAAGGAACACAAGTATAGTGACACATTCATCTCATGTTAGAGCAGTCATAGAGCAGCTCGAGTGGTTTAATTGTTTGCTTTGTGTTTGTATGCTTGTATGTGTATGTGTGTGTGTGTGTTTGTGACTATAGTATTTGATCCTGACATGTGATTTTACTTGTGTAGTGAACTCCCACAGAGAAAATTCATTCTATCAATGCACCTGGTCTGCAACTTAAGTGTTAGTTGGCTAGAGGCACTGAGAGTGTGTCTTTGCTAGGGTCACACAACTACTATGTGTCACAGACAGGATGTGAATCCAGGGCTTCTTTATTCCAACATTGGCTCTCTATCCATTCAGATATTTTCCTTTTATCTATAGATTGCAAGCTTTCTATTTCACACTCTGTATGGCAGCATTCATTATGTATGGCCATGTGATATAGAGAGTAGAAAGTCATCTTTGGGATAAGAAAAGACCTGGATTCAAGGCTGGCCTCTGACATACATTGGTAATATACATACATATATACATAAAACATAAATACATGCCACACAGACATCTAGATCTAGACATAGATTTCTAGGTAAAACATCTATATCTAGCCATAGACATTTAGGTGTAAGTATCTAGGACTAGACCTAGATATCTAAATAGAGATTTCTAAATTTAGATCTAGATCTAGCTATATTGATACCCAGACCTAGAGATCTAGATCTATAGACAATACATTATCCATCCATCCATTCATCCATCCATCTATCCACCCATCTTTCCATCCATCAATCCATCTGTCCATCTATCTATCTATCTATCTATCTATCTATCTATCTATCTATCTATCTATCTATCTATCTATCTATCTATCTATCTATCTATCT
>NW_027186349.1:12663369-12663526 GCF_028583685.1 Petaurus breviceps papuanus
TCTATCTATCTATCTATCTATCTATCTATCTATCTATCTATCTATCTGACAATCTGTCCGTCCGTCTGTCTGTCTGTCTGTCTGTCTGTCTGTCTATCTATCTATCTATCTATCTATCTATCTATCTATCTATCTATCTATCTATCTATCTATCTAT
>NW_027186349.1:12663536-12690534 GCF_028583685.1 Petaurus breviceps papuanus
TATCTATCTATCTATCTATCTATCTATCTATCTATCTATCTATCTATTTACCTGCCTATTGCTTATGTGTATGAACTTGGCAAGTCACCCTCTCAGTACTCCTAGACTGCTCTGTCTAAGACTCTAAGTGGCAGAGTTACAAACTCTATGGAGTGAAGTAGAGAATTTGACTAGCATTTATTAAGCGGTGTCTGTGTGTCAGACACTGTATTAGGTGCTGAGGATGAAAACACAAAAATGAAGCAGCTTCCTCAAGGAGCTTAAATTCTGCTGACATGGAGAGAGAGAGATAGCATTTCATGTATGAGGAAGAGTAAATAAATAGGTCCATTTTTCTGATGCATAGAGCAAGAGTGGGGGACTAATGTGCAATCTGTCTGGAAACAGGCTGGGACAAGGTTGTGAAGATCTTGAAATGCCAGAGTTTGTATTTTATCCCAGAGGCAATATTGTGAAATTCATGCCAGAGAGAATTTTCTTTACTTCTTAAAGCTCACAAACTATGGCCCTGGACATAAATTTAAAACTTAAACTTCTGGGAGGAAGATAACACATGCCATGAGTTTTACAGGTGTTAAAATGTGAAACCTAAAAACATGAAGTCAGCCAACTATTGTGTGGTGGTAATAAAATAGGAGTGGAAACAGTCACATTTTAAATTAATTCTTTTTTATCACTTTGAGTTTTAATTGAGTTCCAAGCCTGCTAATCCTGAAAGAAACAGCTGGGGTATGGTTTCAGGACTAGAGGTACAAATTGATTTAATTAAGGGATGTTGAAAATGCTAATGACTTTATATGGTTCTTTATTCATTCATTAAAAATTATGTAACATTGTTCATTTCATTCTCTGATCTTTTTTTTTCTCAACAAAATCCCATTCTTTCCCTTTCTTAACCTGGTTGGGTCATAACAACAACAACAAAATCACACTGTAGTTGGAAATCTTTTATTAGTGATAAGGATCTCTTCACTTTCACTGGGACAAAGTTATTACAAAGCTATCAATTTGGTTTACAAAGCATATAAAACTAAATGAAAGAGAGCTAAGCATTGTTCAGCCTCAATGATTCCTTGACAATCGGCTATTTTCTCCCACACAGGAATCACCAGATTTCTGTGCTTGAGACCTGAGGATATTATCCCATTAGTCCATATCTATTTTGCTGTGGGCCCATTTGCAAGGTGCCTTTTATATCTAATTTTCCTTGATATCAATATTCCATAAGTAAAGTACCTAGGTACTTTACCATAGGTAAAATGACAAAATCTACTTTTTTACTCTTCTTTCTAGAGACCTCAGTAGAAAGTTTTTTTTTGACACATAAAGCTCTTATTATAAATATGTTTTTCTGGTTACTGTAAGAAATTGTCTTCAGGTATGTTTGTATACAATTAGGTATTACATATTTGTGTGTTGTGAAAAATTAAAAATTTGTATTCACATACATTCATTTCTATAGAGACTGATAAATTCCTCAATTCAATTTAATATAACAAACCGTTTTACATTTCTCTAACATATAAAGCACCATGCTAGGTATGATACAGCTCCAGACCTCTAGGAGGTTAATGAATGTCAATGACCAGATAAGATGTGTACATATCTACACAGGCTACAAGGCAGAAATGCAAAGAAAGGGATCAGATAAAATGCACTGAGAAGTATAAAGAGGATTTGTTGTTGCTGTTCAGTTGTGTCCTATGCTTCATTGACTCCATTTGGGGTTTTCTTGGCAAAAATACTGGGTTGGTTTCTATTACCTTCTCCAGTTCATTTTGCAGGTGAGAAAACTGAGGCAAACAGGGTAAAGTGACTTGCCCAGTTATCTAGTTAATACACGTCTGAGGTTGGATTTGAAATCAGTTCTTCCTGACCCCAGACCCAAAAGCTCTGCTGTGTCACCTAGCTTCCAGTAAAGAGGACATATCACTTTAAATTGAAACTGAAGGAAAAGATTCATGCAGTAGGTAGCCTCTAGGAACTATGCCTATTATACCTTGTTATTGCTTGTCCTTCTTTCTTGAAGAGTACCATGACATTAGGAAAATTATGTCATGACTTACAAATAAATTGGATTTAAGTGAGGGAGGGCTGTGAAAAGTCATCAACCCCATTTTCTCCTTCAGAGTCATCTGGGTCCTGTGGCAAGATATAGATCAGGATAACTGGAGATAGTCCCTGATGAACTGGGAGACCTTGGTCTTTTTAAGCTAAGGTCATTGCCAGGTCCCAGTTTGACTGAGGCAGCACCATTCAGTGATCAGAATAGGTAAGAAGTGAGGCAAAGAATGGAACTCTTTTAACATAGTATACCTGTCAAAGGTGAATGTAAGGGACTGGGGGAGTTGTGGTTTAGAGTCCACTGGAATTGGATTTATAAGCATTCACAAAGTTTATGATAGACTTGGAGAAATAAGATACTCTGTGAATTATGACCTGTGTGGGGGAGAGGGGAACCAATCAATGATACTCTTGCACAAAATAATCTAGGAAGAGTCAGTCTTTGCTGTTCTTTCTACTTTTCTCCCATACTTCTAAAAGGTTGGAAGAAGAAGGGAAGAAAGGGGAGTTGTACTTTTATTTGTTCTTCTTTATCTTTAAATTAGGATACAACAGTGTGAATATAAAAAACTGGGTACTTGAAAAGATAAAGCCTCAGAAGTTTATTACTCTGAGGTTGTAGGTCTTATGTATGGGTGAAAAACCCAGAATATGAGATAAGAGACTTTGGTGTTGGTCATTATGTATGATGTTCTTTAATGGTTAGAGGATTTGTTGCTTTACTAGTCAAGGCAGGAGTGATATAGCTTCTCTTGGTGATTACTGTATAAATACTGTGGTCCAGGAATCAGGGGGATTGGGAATATTTTAACTGATCAGTTGATGATATATCAGAATGGTTTCTTCTTTGGTATGGTGAGATAAGGAAGGATTGCTTCTCCCTGTGTTAATGATATCTTTCTTTTGATGGGGTGGGCGTGTGGAATGATATATTGTACTTGGACTGGGATAGAGGTGATGCCTTTTGGAGGGGGAACATCTTTGTTAAGGTCCTTTCTCACATATCTGGTCTGTTTACTGTTTTTGTGTGTGTATAATACACATACACACAGTTTTATTTTTTATTTCAATTAGCAAGCATTTATTTTCTATCTCCCTAACTAAACAAAATTAAACAATGTAATAAATATGCTTAGTCAAGCAAAGCAAATTCTTGTATTTGCTATATCTAATATATATGTATATTTCATTCTGTATCTTGAATCTATCACATCTTTGTCAAACCAAGAAGTAATTTATTCAACTCCTACTATGTGCTAAAGACTATGCTAAGCTATGGGAATATAAAGAAAGGCAAAAATAATTTCTACCCCCAATGGAGCTGGTAATCTAAATACATATGAGAAAAAGTGTTGGCAATATTAGAGGGAAGGATCTTTCATTAAATGGACCAGGAAAGGTAATTGTTTTTCTCTATTAGTGATGTGGAAGTTTTTTTTAAGGTGTTTATTGATAGCTTGGTTTTCTTTCTTTGAAAATTGCATATGGGAAATGACTCATTCTTATAAATTTGAAATAGTTCTTGATTCCATCTCTTTCTCTCTCTCTCTCTCTCTCTCTCTCTCTCTCTCTCTCTCTCTCTCTCATCTTAGAAATGAGAACTTTATCAGAGAAACATCCTGCAATGATTTTTTTCCCCAGGTAACTTACTTATCTTCTAACTCTAACTATATAGATTTTTTTTCTCAAAAATTTAGATTTTTTTTAATATATTGTCACCTTGGTCATGAGTTGTTACTCTATAGAAGAAAAGGCAATTTCTTTCTTGCTCTTCTAATTTGTTTTTGATGTCACCCTTCATGTGTAAGTTGTATAGCCTTTTGGAGTTATTTTGGTATAGGGCATGAGTTGTTTGGGCTATACTTGTATTTGACCATATTGCTTTCCAGTTTTCCAGAGTCTTTTTTACCCCAAGTAGTTAGTTTTTATTTCAGCAATTAGAATCGCTGGGTTTTTAAAATTCTAGGCTACTGTGTTTACTTGCTTATGTATGTTGTGCACTTAATCTCTTTAAGTGATTGGCTTCTATTTTTAAATGTGTTTTTAATACTAATTTTGATGATTCCTGCTCTAGTATATTTTGAGACCTGGTGTTGCTAGGCTCTCTTCCTCTCCACATTATTTCTCTTGAAGTTCTTGACTTTTCATTTCTCTGTATGTCTTTCATTGTTGGTTTTTTTTCTAGCAATAATTCCTTAGTAGGTGGATTGCTATGGCTTAATAAATGTTTATTATTGATCTCTTATAATTTTGCTTATACTGAATCTATTCTATATTCCTGGTATAAATCCAATAGATCATAATATTTAACGTTTTTAATTTGATGTTGTTACCTATTTGCAAATATTTTATTTAACAATTTTGTATCAGCATTCATTATAACATTGTTCTATACTTCTCTGTGTTGTCTTTCCTTGGTTTAGGTATCAAAACCACAGAAGAGATAGTAAGTTTCATTCTATTGTTTATTTTTTGCCAACAGTTTATGTTATATTAGAACTAATTGCTCTTTCAATACTTGTTATAGTTCACTTGTAAATACAACTGGTCCTAGATTATTTTCCTTTGAGAGTTCATTTATGGTTTGTTCAGTTTCTTTTTTCTGATAGTGGGTTATTTACATGATTTATTTATTCTTCTGTTGATTTGGGCATTTCATATATTCATAAACATTCATCCATTTTATCTGAGTTATTAGTGTGGGTGGTATTTTATTGGGCAAAATAATTTCTAGTAGTTTTATTTGTTTCCTCTTAAATTACTGAATTATCATTTCCCCTAGATTTTAACAATTTTATTTTCCCCTCTGTTTTCTAATAAAATTCATTTTATTAGCTTTTACAAAAGCTGCTAATTTTGTTGTTCAGTTAATTTTTTTGCTTTCAATTTTAATTTCTACTTTGGTGTTTAACTGTGGTTTTATTTTGTTTCTAGTTTTTTTAGTTGCATGCCTAATTCATTGATTTATTCATTGTCACTTTCATTGATAAGAACATCTAGAGATTTAATTTCCTCTCTTAAGGACTGGCTTAGCTGCATCCCTTAAGTTTTGATATATTATCTCATTTTCATATTTGATGAAATAGTCTATATTTTTATGTTTGACTTGCTAATTCTTTAGGATTAAATTATTTAGTCTTTGATACATTTAAAATTTGTTCTTCAAAGGTCCTTTCTTGAACAAAATTTTTATTGAATTATATTTCTTCTTATCTGCAGTATTTTTCAAGGTTCTTCCTACATTTCCCCATTCCTTCCCCCACCTAGTACATGGTCTATTGTTGCAAGGCTGTTGTATATACCTGGGAAGTGTGTAAATTCCTTTATGTTCCCTTTCAGTAATTGCTGGAGGTCTATCATCTCTAATTTTTCTAAAATTCTGTAATTTTATAGATGATCTTTTAAAAAAATTAGATTTGACTAGGTCTTAAAGGTTACATTGCATTCCCTTACCATAAAATTTTGATGTCTCTTTCCCCATACAATTCGAAATTATGATTGCTGTAAGGTTTTTTGTTTGGTAATGCCTTTTAAACGGACCCCAGTTTCTAGCTCTATAGTCAATCAAAAGATATTTTTCTTACCACATGCTTAGCAGACCAGAACACTTTATAGAACTTTGCATGCACAAGTCTCTTCAAGATAACTTTATTACATGTCACCATGAGTCTCCTAGAAGCAGGTCTCTAGTCTTTTTCATGTGGGGTATTATATCAGCTGAACATGCTGAGACCCACTTATAAGGACTGGCCGTATTGGCTAATCCCCTGTTATACAGAAATCTCCAAATGGGGGGTGGCTAGGTGGTGCAGTGAATAGAGCACCAGCCCTGGAGTCAGGAGGTCTGAGTTCAAATATGGCCTCAGATACTTAATGCTTACTAGCCATGTGACCTTGGGCAAGTCACGAACCCAATTGCCCTGCCTTCCCCTCTCAAAAAAGCAAAAAAAAAACCAAAACCAACTCCAAATGAGAGGGCTTAGGTCATATTGACCCCTTCTGCTTCTATATCTTCTTTACCATATGCCCATAAGTAAGATCACTGAGTGGCATATATCCCAATGATTGTATTATTGAGTTTGGTCTCATGAAAAGATGAAGCATTTGCAGCACTTTTGCAAAGTATTTGGAAGTGGAATTTTCAATATGGTTGGTGGAATTGCATTCAATTTTAAATAACTTTGGTAAGGTTATTGGTGAGGTTGATAAAGCTAAGGCTTGGGGGATTAAGATGTCCCTCATCACTGACCCCATTTCTATTTCACAAAATGAAGTTATATTCAGGTTCTGGCACCACCAACTTCTCACTCTTTTTCTGAGAACTATCAGAACTCATGTTTACCTAGTGTATGGTTGTAACAGAATATAGCTCTGTCTCCCTTGCTGTGTGTTCTCATATCCAGCTACTGGGACATCTTGTCCAATGACCCTTCTATTTTTAGGGGAGGATGAGTTTTGTCTAACTTTTCATTGTTCATTTGGTTTTTCATTGGCTTCTTCTAGGGATAGCCTGTCTCTTTTATTCCTTGGATCACGCATGAGAAAGATGTCTTAGAGACAGCTGAAGGCATTTTCCTCTGTTGTCAGACATCATTCTGTGCTTTCTAACTTGCCTTCAAATTTGCTTTCCACAGTAGGTGGTCATATTCAATCTGCTTTTCATCTCCTTCATGACTGGCCAGATGTGTGCACAGATCCCTCTTGTCTAGTAATCTACTGCTCACTTGGGATAGTCTGACAGCATTTATATATGGCATCTTTCTGGCTCCTTTGATTAACAGCTTCTAGAGTAGCCTGTTTGCAAGGCATGCAGAATTATAGGGCTTCTTTCCCTCATGCTAATATGTGTTGCACACTAGCTATAGGTCTAGTCTCAGTTTTCCCAAACTACCTTTATAATCTCTGCAAGCATTACAATCCCATGAGTCCTCTGGGACCTACGGTTTCAGACTGCATGTGATATGAAGCTGTCTCTTGAGACTTTCTATTAGTTGCCTCTGTTTCTCCATATCAATCCAATGCCATTGCAGGAGTATTCCAGTGACATTCTACTCAGGACTTGAATGGTTTCTACCAAGCAATGGAGTTTCCAGGTCTTATTATTTCTACCTGCACATCATTTCTCACATTTATCTCCTCTCCATTCACACCACAACCACCCTAAGTAGTACCCTTATTACCTCCTACCTCATTTATTAAAATAGACTCTTAATTGGCCCCCCTGGTCTCCTCTTTCTTATCCATCCTCTACAAAGCTGCCAAATTGATTATTTGACCCTGTCATTTCCATGCTCAAGATATTTCAGTGACTCCCTATTGCCTTTTTTATCTTAAGATAAAATACAAACCTCTGTTTTCTATTTAATGCCTTTCACATCTGGCTCCAACTTATCTTTCTGGACTGATTTCCTAATACTTCCACAAACATACTCTATGATCTAGCCAAACTGGACTATTTGCTGATATGTACAATATTTTGTTTCTTGCCTCTGTGTCTTTGTACATACCATTCCTCAGGCCTGGACTTCTCACCATCCTCACCTCTCCTTGGTATCTGAAACTCTCTTCAAGGCTCAATTCAAATGATAACCTCTTACACAAGGCATTTCCCAATCCACTCAATTGTCAGCACTTTCTATTCTACATGCTTATATTATTTTGTATTTACTTCATATAGTTTGCTTTTAATGTGTTGGTGTTGTTTCTCCCCAGTGGACATAATCTCCCTTCAGTTCAGGGATTATTTTGGACTTTGCATCCTCAGGGCCTCCCACAGATCTTGTATACAGATTGATAGATAGGTGCTTAATAAATACTTGTTAGTTGAATTGAGTGGATGCTTCTCTGGGAAGCTCCTTCATTTTGGTTTAATGAATTCTTTGAACTTGTACCAGCAGGAATAGAGGCTGATTTTCATCTCTAGTTCTGTTGCTGGTACAAGTATGGACCTCTATTCAAGCAGGTATCTTGTATAATTATGTTTTCCATGAGGATTTTGCATCTTCTTCCTCCTGATCCTCAGTGGGAGGTCTAGTGACCAGTATTCAAACAGTCTCTTTAACTCTTATCACTCTGGGAATGTTGAAATGTGCCTAGTGATGTAGCCATATTACAGAAGAGACTGAGATTGTCTGCCTTCTTGGAAACTTTAGTTATTACTTCATACCTACCCAAACTACCCAATAGTATGTTGGTAATACACTTTCTTTTTTCATTTTAAAAATTTATTATTTATTTTTAGTGTTTAACATTCACTTCCATAAGCTTTAAGTTTTCTCCCCCTCCCTCCTCAATATGATATGAGTCTACACATACATTCTACACATATACATACACTTCCAATAAAGAGCCTTGTTCCCATAGTCAACAAACATCTCTAAAGCTGGAAGGTCCTCATAAAAATGAGTTCTTTTTTCTACAACATTTGAAAGATTTAACAACCATTTTGTTTAATTTAGCTTACTAATATACAACAGAGCCAAACAAATGTAAACATTTAAAAATGCAACCATACAATAGTAATTAGCAACAATATAGTTATTCTGGTGAGAAAGAGGGCTCCAGTAGTAGCAGCAAAAACTTGAGCTGTCAATAATGCTGAAAATAGGGAAAAATGAAAAGCATTTATTGCATCCAAAAAGGAATATCATAGTCTGTCTAAGTACTAAAATAGACTTACAAATAATTGCAAACTGTCAAAATAATATTTTCTTGGATAATAGCCCCACATAATATGTTTGGGCCATGGGGGCATATGGTTGTTAGTCAGCCAGTGCTTTGTTCCCACTGCTATAATGGGGACCCTTATCTCAGGATATGTCAGTTAATCTCTATTTTAGCTTCAACATACATTGTCTCAATTCCCTTTTCCTTATCGCAGTATTGCTTTATTCATTTTCCTTTTTCAGATCAATAATTTTAACTCACAGGTCAACCACTTAAGTAAATGAGTAGTAATTTAAGGAGCATTCATTTCATAGCCTGCAACATTTCATTTAATTACTTGATCCAACTTCTCCCAAGTCAGAAATATAGTCTGTTTCCCTTCTTTTCTCTCATTTCATCCCAACAAACAGCTTTCTTCAGCAGAAACCTGTCTGTCATAGCAATCTCATTGAATTCCTCTCCTATGGTTCTTCCCCTACTATTTGTGGGTTGAAAGAGAGAGTAGGGGAAAAAAATAATTCTTGTTCAAATCCTTGCTGTAGGTATATTTTCTCAAATTTAAGTCCCAGAAGTGAAACTATGGAGCAGTATGGCCGTGTCTACATTAGTTGCACAGGTCTTGGGTGTTCTATTGTCTTGGTTTTCTCCTTTCTCCCTCATCCTTATCAACAACAACATTCAGCTAGCTACATTGGTGGTTCAGAGGAGAAGCTCTGGTGTGGTCATTTTTCTTGCTTTCTTCCATAGAGAACTGGAAGAAATTAAGAAGTTCCAGGATACCTGCTCTCTAGATTAACATCCAATATTCTGTTCGGCAGGAACCAAAGCCAACTTGAAGTGTCTCAGTACTGGAAATCCCCATTGGAAACACTATTTGGAAGATTCCAACAGACACATTATCTATGCTTGTCTTTGGAAGCAACTAGTATTTAGCTTCCCTTGGGAATATGAGCTTGTTCCCCTCCTTCATTCATGTATATCCATTCTCATTTTGAATATGAAAAATTAGGGAACTAGAGACTTGTGGTGATGAATTGAAAACCTTATTTCTGTATTAACCTTATTATTAGGATCTCTAAACACTGTTTCATAATGAGATTTATGCTTTTATTAAAACTCGCAAGTTAGAGAAAAGACTATTCAACAGTGACAGAAATAACACTATAAGTAGATGTGAGGAGGTCCAGATGATGAAGATTCAATTTCCTCCTCTGTAAAATGGGAACAATAATAATAATACATACATCTCAGGGTTATTATGAGGATCAAATAGGATGATTATGATAAAGCACTTAGCACAGTACCTGGTACATAGTAAACACTATGTAAATGTTAGTTATTATTAGTTATTATTATTTTGTAGTTTTGCCTAGGGCTCTGGCACTGGCCACCTCTTGCCCAGCATATTGATTAATATAAATCTCTTACTTATTCCTTGACATGTTTCTGCCTATTGCCATTCTCAAACACATGGTGTAGGTGTGAATTAAAGTATGTGTTTAGGTCAGTTGCTGTAGTTTAAGCCTGTCAAATAGGGTTGGGGGAGATTTGAACCTTTTGGGCTGAGATAAAAGTTAGATAGTTGATCACACACACACACACACACACAGGAGAGGAGAGGTAGGGAAGACACAACAGTTTAAAGACAGAGACTTTTAGAGGGCTTTATATACAGAGTGTCCTGAAGCCTACTCAGGAAACTATTGTTAAAATTTCAGTGTGAATATTTACATCAGAGAAATGAGCAAATACTGCAAATTAGGACCAGATTTATTATTTTGTTGTTTTTCTACCAGAAGTGTCAAACTCACAGCCTGAACCAGAATAAAATGTAATTGGGAAATGTTTAAAAAAATAAGTAAAAATACAATACAACATAGACACTGTTAATTGTGGTTTTCTAAGTCAGTATGTGGCCCACAGGGATGTGTTTCTATTTGAGTTTGATATCATTGACCTAGACTTAAGAAAGTGATGGAGAAAATGTTAATAATTCAGATTAAAGTTAAATGTGTGTCATATGGACACTCCCCCCGCCCCGCCCCCAGCCTGTTATCAAACATTTACCACTATACTACTAGTTATATTTAATTATGGGAAACTTGCAAGTAATATTGAAAAGAATTTGTCAGACCATATCAAATAGTTAAGATACTGTTTGAAAAGGGAATTAGCACAGTTCAGTAGTATCTTGAAAACAATGTACTCTGATTATTAGATTACTAATAGAAGAGATGTCAATATGCTAGTCGCTTAAAGAAAGCATATTTAGAAAGATCCAGGTGTTGCACCAGCTGGAACTCTTATTTTTAAATTATGCTGTTTATGGGGGAATATCACTTGCCCGGTTTTCAATTGCTATTAGAGTTATTTCTTTAGAATTTAAAAAAAATTTTGGTCATAGGAGCTAACAGCTGTTCTTTTAATGATATAAGTATATGAATAAATAAATAAATAATAAGACTGAGCATTTTATTTTTAAAAGAGCAAAAAAAGTTAAATTTGAAGTGGTATATAAAGATTTCCAAATTAATTAAACAAATAAGCAAATGACAAGTTTTAAAAAATAGTCCCTAATTCTGTCCTTACACATTAGTAAATTTCCATTTCTAGCTAAAAAATTTGATCTTGTCCAAAAATGGCCCAGGGCCCAAAATGTCTAGTTAGAAATGGGAATATACTAATGTCTAAAGGTCAAATAAATACTCTTAGGGTAATACATTGGTTTTTAGGGTAACATGTTTATATTATTGTATAAATTAACTTGTCAAATTGCTTCCTTTTCTAGTAGGGCAATGAAAAAATAAAAAATTTAATGAAGGTAAAGGACTGGGTGGATTTTGAGCATGGGGGCACTGTATAGCCAACACAAGGACACTGGGTACCTGGGAGATGTATATGGCTGGCAGTGGGAGGAAGGTAGTAGACTTTGAAACATGACATGAGACAATGTCAAAAACAAACTTCTGCTATTTCATATTTTTTTTTCTCTAGGACTGCTCCTGATGGATGCAAAGAATCAATCAACAAGCATTTGTTAACCATCCACTGGAAGCACAGCACTCTATAGACACTAGGGTGTATAAGAGAAGACTGACCTGACTTTCAAGAACTTAATCAAATATTTTTTTCAAATGCTTTATTAACATCCAATTTACATAATCCATTTCTGCCAGATTTTGAGTTACAAATTTTCCCCCCATTTTTCCCCTACCCACTGCCCCAAAATAGCAGTCCCACAGGATATCCCCTCCTCCAATCTGCTCTCTCCCATATCTTCTTCCATACCCCCTTTGACTTTTCCAGTAGGGAATGGTGGATCTCTATGCCCCAGTGCCTGTATATATTGTTTCCCAATTACATGTAAAATAGTATTAATAATAGTATATATATATATATATATATATATATATGTAAAATATATATATATCATATATAAACATTTGATTTTAAAACTTTGAATTCCAGATTCATTACCTTCCTCCCTTGTCACCCACCACCCTTACTGGGGAAGATAAGCAATTCAGTATAGGTTGTACATGTGTAGCTAATGCAAAACATTACCATAGTAGATATATTGTAAAAGACTGACTGTATTTCCCTCCTTCCTATCCCACCTCCCACTTGTTCTATTCTCTACTTTGATCCCGTCCCTTTTCAAAAGTGGGTGCTTCCAACTTCCCTCCCCCCCAGCCTGCCCTCCCTTCCATCATCCCCCCTCTCATCCCCTTCCCCCCTACTCTCCTGGAGGGTGAGATACCCTATTTAGTGTGTATGTCATTCCCTCCCCGAGCCAAATTCAATGAGAATAAGGTTGACCCATTCCCTTTTGCCTTCCTATTCTTACCTTCCATTGTAACCATTTTCCTTTGCCTCTTCTATATGAGATAGTTTACCCCATTCTGTCTCTCCCCATCTCCTCTCTCACCTCTTAATTCCTGTCTCACCTCTTAATGTCACCTTTTATGTATCATCCTTTCCTATTAAATTGGTCCTGTGCCCTCTATCTATTTATACCTGTAAATATATATACACACATTCACATATGTATTCATATGCCCATATACCCTCTGATATAGACATACACACACATATTTCTATTCCCTTCAACTATTTTCATACTGAGAAAAGTTTCATCAGTTACAATGATCATTTTTCCATGTAGGAATGAGAATAGTTCAACTTTGATAAGTTCCTTATGATTTCTTTTCTGTGTTTACCTTCTCATGCTTCTCTTGCTTCTTGTATCTGAATATCAAATTTTCTATTCAACTCTGGTTTTTTCAACAAGAATGCTTGAAAGTCCTCTATTCCACTGAATGACCATATTTTCCCCTGAAACATGATACTCAGTTTTGCTGGGTATGTGATTCTTGGTTTTAATCCCAGCTCCTTTGACCTCTGGAATATAATATTCCAAGCCTTTTGATCCCTCAGTGTAGAAGCTTCCAGATCCTGAGTTATCCTTATTGTGTTTCTACAATATTCAAACTGTTTCTTCCTGTTTGTAATATTCTCTCCTTGATCTGGGAATTTCAGAATCTGGCTATAACATTCCTAGGATTTTTCTTTTTGGGATCTTTTTCAGGAGGTGATCGGTGGATTCTTTCAACCTCTATTTTGTCCTCTGGTTATAAAACACCAGGGCAGTTTTCCTTAAGAATATCTTGGAGTATGATTTCTAGGTTCTTTCTTTGATCATGGCTTTCAGATAGTCCAACAATTTTTAAATTATCTCTCCTGGATCTATTTTCCAGGTCAGTGGTTTTTCCCATGAGATATTTCACATTGCCTTCTATTCTTTCATTTGTTTGGATCTGTTTAACAGCATCTTGATCTCATAAAGTCATTAGCTTCCATTTACTCCAATCTAATTCTGAAGGAATGATTCTCTTCAGTGAGATTTTGAGAGTGTTTTTACATCTGGCAAATTTGGCTTTTTAAGGCATTCTTCTCATCATTGCCTTTTTGAGCCTCTTTTGCCATTTGAGTTAGTCTATTTTTTAAGGTGTTATTTTTCTTGATCAGGCTGTTGACTCTCATTTCATAATTTTCTTGCATCATTGTCATTTCTCTTCCCAATTTTTCCTCCACTTCTCTTATCTACTTCTTAAGGTCCTCTATGGCCTGTAACCAGCTTGTATTTTTCTTGGAAGCTTTTGGTGCAGGAATTCTGACTTCACTATCTTCATCCTGTTCCATGCTTTTCTCCTTTTTGTCCCCAAAATAGGAATCTAATGTTGGATTCTTCTGTTTGCTTTGCTTCCTTTGCCTGGTCATGTTGCCACTCAGTCACTTGACCCCTGGGCTTTTTGCCACAGTAGGACTCTACCACCAGAAAGGGGAGCTTTGTTCCAAATACTGGGATTTTCTCAGCTGCTGGAGGTATTAGTTGGGTGTTCTCTCTGAAGCCTCCACACTCTCTAGCAAGCTGGTCGCACACCCCAGGACCTCCACCCTAGACCGCAATACAGATCCAAGCAGGTTAAAGCAAGAGCGATTACCCCTCAGACTGGTTGCTTGGTCCCCCTACACTCTGCAGGCCAGGAGCTGAAGCTGCCATGTGGCGGTGGTGCTGCGGCACCTCAGCGGCTTCTCGCCCCGGGGGAAAAGGCCAACTCACTCCCAACTACTGGATCCCAAATTCCATACTGCACTGACCTCTCACTTTGTCCTTAGCATCTATCTGTTGATAATTCTGGAAAGGGCCACAGCTACTGGTGATCTGGAGTCCCTCCAGCCAGTGATTGGTCAGGCTGCCCTGGGGCTAAATCCTCCTGCTCGCCTGGGGCTGGGCTTGGCTCTCAGAGAGCTATGCTGGCCAATTCCTGCCGGACTGCTAGGCTGTCCTCAGTGGGAGGTTAGCTTCTCTGTGTCATTTTTGTGGGTTCTGTAGCTCCAAGGTTTGTTCAGAGTCCCCTTTTACATGAATTGGAGGTGGTGGGAGTGGAGGTCCTGTTTCTACTCTGCCATCTTGACTCTGCCCCTCTTAATCAAATATTTTTAAGAAGAACTTAATCAAAAAATATTTATTAAGCTCCTACTCTATGCCAGGCACTAGAGATACAAATGCAAAGAATGAAGCAATCTTTACTCTCCTTACATTAAAATGGTGAAAACAACAAACATATATACATATTTATGTATATTAAATATGTATACATAATATTAAAAAAAGAAATATAGACAAGGACATTTTAATTAAGTATAAGGTAGCTTGGGAAAGAGTTTAATAGCAATGGGGAAGATCAGGTAAAGCTTCAAGCAAAAAGTAATGAATGAAGTATGACTTGAAGAAGAAGGCCTCTATAAAGTAGAGGGGCAGGAGGGAGGACATTCCAAGCATGAAAGAATGCCATTTCAAAGACAGGAGATGGAATATCATTTGTGAAGAACACAAAGGCCAATAGTTTGGCTGTATTGTGGAATATGGGAGGGGTAATAGGGTACAATGATCCAAAAATGGTGGGTTGGGGCTAGGTGGAGAGTTTTGTTTAAGGTGGACATCTGTGAACAATTTACATTACCTTAGAAACCTTGTGAGGCCCACTGCCCTTCCAGGGAAAGGATTTCAATGAATCACTGGGAGACTGAAAAATAGAATTTGCAGCATCAGCAGACCTAAAGTTGGGGAAAGTTTGCATGAGGAATGTCAAGGTGAAAGAAAGTGGGAAGAAGCTTCCATGTAACTTTTCCCATATTTTTCCAACCTAAGACAAGGTTCTTTCAGAAGGAGTGGTCATACTATACTTTACTTGCTTTGTCCATTATGCCATGACTTTAAGTGCTGTGACCTGCCTCTGCACAAATGTGTATTAATATCTTTCCACCTAGGATTCCAACCTAGAACTTGAGACTATGGCATGGAAAGGGGGAGGAGAGAAGAGAAGCATTAATGGTGTGTGCCTATTGTATGAAAATATGCTTCCTCTCCATGTCCCTAATCCTGTTGGCCCAACAGTAATAGATGCAGCCCTTTTCTATAGGATTTTGTGGACTATTTTTTTTTCTTTTGTATTCTTCTCTCTAGGATGGAGGTAGTTTATGGTCTGGTGAAATCATCATAAAATAAGAAAAATGGGCTGGATATATTAATGAACATTATTTTAGCTATTGGTGGGAATGGACTTATTACCTCATCTTCTGGCTTCTGAGAAAGTGTGTGTGTGTGTGTGTGCAGATTCTGGAAAGCCCCTTCTTTCCCTGGTAGCAATGGCCAATAGTCCTATATTTTAAAAGTCTCCACTCAGTCTTTAGGGAGTACTGTGAGTCAACTCAAGTAGCCTCTGATTGCCCATGTATTTTCCACTTCATGTGAGGTGATTCCCATCTGCCTTTATTTACTTTAAGTAACAAGGTCCAAATGAATTATATCCTAGAATACTGAACTATTATAGAGGCAGCTACATAGCACAGTGAATAGAGTGCTGGGCCTGGAGTATGGAAGACCTGAATTCAAATATTGCCTCAGATACTTACTAAAGTGTGACCCTGGATAAGTCATTTAACTGCTATCTGCCTCAGTTTCCTCAACTGTGAAATGGGGATAATAACAGCATTTATCTCACAGGTTGTTGTAAGGATCAAATGAGATATTTGCAATGTGCTTAGTAAAATATATGGCACATACTAAGCATTATATAAATACTTTTTTCCTTTCTCCTATTGGCTAATGGAATTGCTAAGCAACTGTCAGTGATATAGAATGGAACAGTAGAGAGGGCATGGACTCTAGAGTTAGAGGATCTGGGTTCAAATTCTGCCTTTGATATATACCACCTGTATTACACAGGGCAAGTCACTTAATTTTATTAGGTCTCAGTTTCCTCATCTGGTCAGGGGGCTGGACTAAAAAAATGACTTCTTTCACCTTTATGTGTATTGGTTTGTGCTTGAAAGATCAAGGAGAAGGGGCAAGATGCTGTGAAACTGGAAAACAAATGCAATGTTTTTTAAAAATGGGAAGAATAGTATATGTGTGCCCTTAACTTGATTTTGCTTATAAAATTGTAGAAATAATTATTAAAGGGGTGGTTAGTGAGTACTCAAAAAGGAAGCAGTGATCTCAAAAAGTCAGCAGGGCTTAACCAAGTACTATTTAGTATGGTTGTGGCAGACCAACTTCCTTCCTTCCTTCCTTCCTTCCTTCCTTCCTTCCTTCCTTCCTTCTGACAGAGTTATTAGTAGATGAGAGGAATGTTGTAGAAATAATTTACCTAGATTTTAGCACAGCATTTGAAGGTCTCCCATATCATTCTTCTGGAATGATGAGAAGATATAGACTAGATGATAGTATAGCTAGGTAGATTTGGAACTAAATTGGAACTAATAGTCAATAGTTTGTGTTAACAGGCATTTATTAGCTGCCTACTATGTGCCAGAAAGGTCTTATTCCATCAGCTTGGAAGAAGATATCCAGTGCCCCAGGTATCTTTGTTTGTCCCTGTACTATTTAAAATTTTTTTATCAATTGCTTAGCTAAAGACAGATAAAATGCTAATCACATTTGAAGGCACAAAATTGGAAGTATGGCTAACAGATGACAGGATCCCCTCTCCCCTCCCAAAAAACTTATCTCAATAGGCTAGAATTTGGGGCCATATAAGGTAAAATATAATAGGCATAAATATAAAGCCTTATACTTGGGGTTTCACAAACCCATGATAGGGAAGGTATATCTAGAATTTTTTACAATTGAAAATGCTCTGGGTGTTTCAGTGGATTGTAAGATCAATATGTGTAGTTAGGCCCTGGGTTCAAATTCTGACTCTGCCATTTAGTAGCCCTGTGATCTTAGGTAAGTTTCTTAATCTCTCTAGACCTTATCTATACACTTATGTATGATCTTATGACAAGTATGTTAGAGAATCTCAAGAATGTGCCAAATAAAAATAGTTTTAAGGAAATGGAGATGTTAAACCTTGAGAAGAGTAGGGGGCAAATTTGGAGGGGGACATGATAGGTTCTTTGAAGGGTTGGGTGCCAAGGTCTGTATTCATTGGTTCAACTGACACCAGAGAGGAGTGGAGTGGAGTGACAGAGGCCCTTTTGGGTGGTGAAACAAATTCATAAATTTTGTAGCATTCTCCAAAACCATAGTCCTATATGTCATAGAGGGGAGGGAAGTAGTGTGATATAAAGAAAAGAATACTGACCAGCTCTTGGAGATCTAAATTCCAATTCTCCTTCTGACACTTGTGTGACCTTGAGCAGACCACTTAATTTTTTCTGGGTCTCAGTTTTCTTGTGTGAAAATAAAGGGTTGAACTAGATGGCTTCTGAGGACCATTCTGGTCCTATAGTTATGCTTCTATGATTCTGAACTGAGTCCCCCTCTACTCCATGTCACAGGTTAAACAGGTAGGTTATACAGAAGTCTCTGAGGATTAGTCAATCTGAGGATTAGTGAGGAAAAGAGAACTATTGTGATTTCCTTGACAAAGACTGAGGCCAGGCAAGCTAATGCTTGAATAGCTCTGTATTTGGGGGGGGGGTGTGTGTGGGGGGGTAGTGGTCATACTTCTCCAGAAACTAGTTCTTCCCAAATACACATCTAAAAAATGTGCTCACTAGGGTTAGATATTTTATTCTGAATTTTGACAGTATAGAAGGAGCTGCTTTATTCTAATACATTTACTTGCCCCTGTTAAAACTGGTTTGGAGGGTGACAGTTTTAGACAAGGAGGCATGACAAATATCTCCCAGAGTTCCTCAGAAAAGTCTCTCACAATGTCCCACAGAAGCCTGTCTAGGATGGGGACAGGCCAATAAATGCACAACCAGTCCCTGCAGATGTTCTATTTAAAAAGCCATCACATCCTAGTCTGTGGGGAGTTCTGATTCAGGTAGACATCCATGAACAATTTACATTGTTAGAAACCCTGGGAGGTCCACTGCCCTCCTAGTGAAAGGTCCTCAGTGACTCACTGGTCTGTTGGTAGAAACAGAAGCTGACTTCATACACTTCAGGAGCCATTTGTTCGTTTCCCGTAAGGTGGGGGATGCTCACTGGCACTTAGCCAGTTATGTGGAGGTCTGCTCCAACCAGTGTTACAGTACTGTAGGGCCTAGGCTGGTTTGGAGAGGTTGCAGGGCTCCCATGAGAGCAGCTAGTGGGGGGATGAGCTGGATTGATAGTTTGGTTAGAACAATATTGTCAGATCTTTGGCTCCTGGGACAATGAGACTGATATATACAAGTAATTAAGGTCAACCAAGGAGCCCTGAGGGAAGAAAGACCCCTTTTAGAGAGGAGGGCATGTTCCGAGTTATCTGAGAGTACAGTAAAGCAAATCAGAGTCCACACTAAGTCTAGCCAGACATCAGCTGTACTACTAAGATCAGAAGGGTGATGCGTCAGGCTAGAAATGGAATATGTAGCAGCAGGGCTGAGCTGACAGCTATGAGTATGTCTTGACAAAAACACTACAAAGGGCTGAAGTAGCAGGGAAAAGCATTCTGCACTTAGAGTCAGATAATGTGGGCCCAACTCCCAACTCTCCCATTTTACTAATTGAGTGTTTTTGAGATAGGCTGTGCCCCAGCTGCCTGGCTGGACTGATCCCTTCACATGGGGTTGCTTTTCAATGACATTCTTTCCAGTCAGGGCTCTTATGACTTCCATCCCCCATAATGATGAGCCCCCTAGGATTAATATGGGATCAGTTAGAGGTACTAGTAGCAGCTAGCAAGCAAATTCAGCCCTAGCCCTTCCCCAGTCAATATCTTCCTCTGTCTTCCTTTTGCAATCCTTTTTTTTTTGTTGTGTGGCATAGTGCTATGTTGGATTTGGAGTCTGAGGTTCTAGGTTTGAATTCGACCCTCACCTATAAAAAATTAATTGGTTTTGGAATCAGATCTGGGTTCAAGTTTTGGACTTGGCACTTAATATTTGGCAAGTCATTTAACTTCTCCAAACTTCCACACCACATATGTGTTTTCTTACCTAGAAAATGAAGGGATTATTGTCCTTTGAGGTCTCCTCAAGTTCTAATTCTAGAATGCAATTTACATTCTTTCCCTCTTGTGATGCTCACTGAAACTTAGTTTTCCCTTGAACACACCACATTTCTTGGCCCTCTTTTCTAAGGCTGACTGGTCCTTTCCTATCCATAACACACAGGGCTAGACAGAGGAGTTGGTACACTCAGTTCTTCTTTCAGACACTCCTTCTGTATCAATAACCATCCCCAGAGGTTCATAGGATCAAATTCCATAACCTTAATGACTATGCCCTCTGACACACTCTACCTGAAACACTCACTGATAGGAGTGGTCTGGCATACTTTAGGTGCTCTCATCCTAATTAGGGTGACAGAATTCCTAGTTATGTCTCTGCTTTGGGGAAGTAACTTAGGACTTCACTAGATAACCTCTAATATCCTTTCTAGCTTGTCCTAACAAGAGAAATAACAATTACAGTTTTCCCCCTGAGGCAACTTCCCTGACCAAGACAGTTTTGGTTTTTATGGCTTTGGCATAAAATGTTGCAATCCTTTGCATTAGCATTGCAGTGGGACAGAATAGGAACTAGCACTCTGAGAAGTTTGAGAGCTTAAATGAGTTAGAGCTGCATGTAGCCAGTATAAGCATCAATACATAGATAGCAAGGCACATAAGCAAGAGAGTAGTCAATGTGGGATGTGCAACATGTTTGTACGTCTCAGCAATACCTCGTGGTTTGGCTGTATATCCTATTAAATGAGAAGATGGTCAACACTAAGATCCTGGAGACTAGTCAGTCTGCTGGTATCTAATCCATATTCTCTAGAATTTGTGTTGTAAGAACAAATATATAAGAAAGTTTATAGTAAAAGACCTAAGTAGTGGCTCCAAGGGAAGCTTAAATGGGAGAACTGCAAACAAGTTGGACAGAAGAAATGTAATCCAGAAATTCTGTAATAACAGCAGACAGAGTAATTACACGAACAGCAATAAAATGTCATTGCTTGTTTTGAAGGAAAGAATCAAAGCCTTAATAAATGGCTCAATAAACAGAGGTAACTAACCACTGAGAATAACAAATAGTAAGCATTCAGGTGGAAAGGACTGTGTTGTGGGTCATATAGTTTTCTGTAAGGTAGCAAGACTGTCAGATGCATGATAGATCTTTAAATCCTTTGAAATACATCTCATGTCATCAAACTATTTTGGGCCTTTTTGTGGGTACTTTTTCCAACAGTATAGATTCCAACCACTCTGAACTACTTGTGTTCCATAAATTGCAGATAGATAGCATTAGGTCAGAGAATATTGGCATTAAAAGGTTTTTGCATTAACTCTACGAAAAAGTGTTGATGATTTCAAACTACCATTTGGGGTCTTTGAAGGTCACTGAACATGTTCCCACATGATCTCTTCTTATTCAGTTCAAATTTGTTGCTCATCTGTATCAAGAGTCCAATGTATACACATCCAACTGCATATATATATATATATATATATATATATATATATGTTTTTTCATCCACTTTGTTTTTTGTTTGTGAATGGTTACACTGAATTGTGTATCTGTGTGTTTTTGGATTTCACTGAGGGGACTTTGTAGCATTTTGGTACTTCATCATCTTCAGACCAATTTAATATTATACAATAGAAAATGAAGGTATAAAAATAAGTACATGTATTTATAACATGCAGTAGTAACATATAATAGTAACCAGTTGTAATTTGGGCTATGACTCCATATGGTCCTATTTTTCAACATTAACATTGTAGAGTTCAGCTGAAGTATAACAGATTTGCTCCAAATCTTTATTTTAACTGTATGTGAATCTTTATGTTTCGAGTGTGTTTCTTGTAAATGACACATTGTTGGACTCTACTTTCTAATTCATTCTGCTGTCTTCATATGTTTTATGGGTGAGTTCATCCCATTCATATTCACAGTTATGATAATTAATTGTTTATCTCTTTTAATCCTATTCTTATAATTGTTTTCCTTTTCTTCCCATGTCCTTACAAGAGGAGTAAGCTCTGCACTGATGTTTTGTGTTTCATGACATTTGCTTTCATTTCTGTTTCTTTTCTCCTCTACCAGATCCTTATCACAAGTTCTTACCTTTTCTTTCCTTTTAAATACTTTTTCATGATTTAACCTTTGAGGTTAGAGTTTGCTTATGACTAATGCCTCCCCAAATCTAGCACTTCCCCTATTTTCCTCTTTATGTATATATGTATGTATATACATAAAAGGTAAAACATACACATATGTACATATGCACATAAATGTATGTATACAGAGATGTGGGTTTTATCTTCCTTTGATTTGTTTGGATGAAAGTGAGATTCAAGTGACTTCCACTACCCCCAACACTTTTCTCCTTATTTATATGGTCTATTTATATGAAACAATAATATAAAAAAGTGAGTTCTCCCACCTTTTCTTCCTTAATACATTCCTTTCCTCCTCCCTTCTTTTAAGATAATCAAAACATAATAAAAACACCCCCAATGCCCTTTGTCTTCTTAGAATGTCTCTATGACCCCTGATAATAACAGGGTTCTGAGGGGACACATGTACAATCTCCCCATACTGGCATATAAATAGTTTATCCTTGTTTAGCCCCTTATGTTGTTCATTCATGCTTATTTTTGATGTCTTTCTTGTCCCTGTGTTTGCATTTCAAAGTTTCTATGCAGGTTTAATCTTTTCATCAGGCATGCTTGAAAGTTCTCCACTTCATTAAAGGTCCATTCCCACTCCCCAACTCCCTGGTTTATACTCAGTTTTTTTTTGTTGTTACCCAAGTAAGTTATTCTTCATTGTAATCTTTTCTTTTGCCTTTAGGAGTATTATATTCCAAGCTCTGTGCTCCTTTTTTTATTGTAATGCTAAATCTTATGTGATTGTGACTGTAGCTCCTTGGTACTTGAATTCTTTCTTTCTGGCTACTTGTAGTATTTTCTTTGCTGACCTGAGAGCCCTGGAATTTGACTGTGATGTTCTTGGGAGTTTTTGTTTTGGGTTTTTTTCCAGGAGGCGATTGGTGGATTAAATTTTTACTTTGTCTTCTAGTTCTAATATATCTTGGCAGTTTTCTTTTATGACTTCTTGGTCTTTTTTACATTATGTCTTTCAAGAGCTCTAATGTAGAATTGTCTCTCCTTAATCTGCTTGCCAGGTAAGTTGCTTTTGATATGAGATGCCTTACATTTTGTGTAGCACTTTGAGTTTGTTTTAATATTTCATGTCTCATGGAATTGTTAACTTCTGTTTGGTTCATTTTACTTTTCAAGGGGGCTGTTTCTTGGGTAAGGTTTCATTTCTCTTGTACTAATCTGTTAGTTCTTCCAAGTATTTCCTTTAAAGCTCTTATTTCTTTTCTAGTTTTTCTCTAGCATTTTCATCTTTAATTCATTTTAAGCTTTCAGGAAAAAAGAAACCCCTGATTTATTTCTTTCAAGAATCCTAGCAGACCCTGGGACTATGTTGTGTTTTATTCTGAAGCTTTGTTTATGACTATTTTAGAGTTGCTTTCTTCTGGTTCTGTATCTTGTCTATCTCTTACATTATAATAGCTCTTTATCATGAGTCTTTTTTTTGGGGGGGGATTATTTGGAACTTTGTAGTAGGGCTGCATTCTGTGCTTCTGCACTTCTTGTTTGGTCCAGATTTGTATTCTCTAGAGTTTTTGCTGCTGCTTTCTTCAGGTACTGAATATTACATTCTTTAATAATACTAGGGGTGGCTGGGGACCTACAAACTTATAGTGTACCCAGTGGTGGACTGATCTAATATGAAATCTGATTGCTTCCCTCTTGATCTGAGCTTTGCATACTCCTGACCCCAGTTTTGGGTGGGGTAACACAATTGTTAGCTTACTTCTGGGTAGAACTCCAGGAAAGGGCTACTAAATCCAGACCTTGTCAGCTAGCTGGAAGGCTATGCAGGCTTAGTGCAATAGAACTTCATGTTCTACTATGGTCTGAGCTGCCCATCATGGTCACTCATCTACAGGCCTCATCTAGGACCAGTGGACTGATTTGTTGCCATTTTCTAGATCAGTGAGAAGTAGCTAGCTGGCTCCTTTTCCTGTTCCCTGTAAGGAAAGAACAAAAAGCAGGCCGAGGTCTTGCTATATCTCTAAACTTCTGACTCCTCTAGAACAGTAGCTGAAGATCAACCCTGTTCATAATCACAGGTCCCCTCCTCAGTTCATACTGGATCTGGCTGCTGACAGACTCCTGTTCCTGCTCCATGAACTAGAGAAATGCTCACTGTTTCTTCCCCTTGGATTTCCTGATCGCTACTCAGTCTAGTTAATGCTCTTCCTAGATCTTTCTTGGAGAAGCTGTGAGGACCACTGTGTTATGCTGCCATTCTGGCCTGTCTCTCTAACATAAGCATTGTAAAAAATATTCTTCAATACAATGGAATTTCTTTATAACATTAATATTAAAGGACAAGAATAATAGAGTATAACCTATGTCCCATGTCATAGCTGGTTATTTTTATGGTATGGGGTTAGGGTTTTTTCTTTATACACACACACACATACACATATGCATATATACATACATATTACATTTGTGTATATATGTACAGATACAGAGAGAGAGTGAGAGGGAGAGAGAGAGAGAGAGAGAGACAGACAGACAGACAGACAGACAAGATTTGTTGGTACCCAACTGCTCTGACTTGTAGCCTAACAGTCTATTCCTGGTTCTTCCTTTCATTTCCTTCACACCCTCGTCCACCTTACCTTCCATTCAGTGCAGATGATTTCACCCTCTCCAGTCTCTACTTCTGCAGAAGTAGAAGCTCCTTTGAAGGGCTTTCGTGATGTGCTGGAAAATTTATTACATTGTATATTTACTAGGTCAAAGCAGTTTGCCAGAATTGGCCGAAGGGAAAAAAACAAACCTATAGTTATGTTTTAGGGAATGTGATTTGACTTGGTATCTTTTCAGCCATGTAATATGTAATGAGTGATGTTATAATGGGATTCAGGTATATTATCTTTGTCCATTATTCCCTAGGGTATGCTATTTTGCTAAAGTTTCTGATAGCAAATCTCTTTAGTAGATAGTTTCTATGCTTCTTCTAAAATTATTTGCTATTATAAAGGTGATGATTGGCATCACTCATGAAATCTAAATGCACGAGATGCAGAATTCAAAGCATTACTTTTTAATCCAACCGAATTTATGTATATTTGAATTTGCCAAAATTCTTGTTATTAGAGGAAATATTTATTTCATCAACTAGCACAGTACTGAGTTTATAGTGCTTGGTTTAAGTACTCAATAAATGTTTGTTGACTGAATTTTTAATAAGTCCAAATTCAAATGGGCTTCATTTTTATTGTATGAGATTAAGCCTGCTGATTTAGAATGCTTGCCATGGGTTTCTGTGGAGAAAAGGGACATTAGTCATAATCTTTAGATATACATGGCTCTTTTCTTTTCCTAGTGTGTAGCTGTAAACTTAAAAAAAAAATGGGAACTTTGTGAAATGTTAGCTGAAAGGAATGATTTCTGTTAGCTTAAGGTCATGAACTGACTGCCTCTCTCTTGTAAAGATCCTGTTTCCCAACAACAGCTTTGACAGAAGGGGAAAAAAAAAACTTCTGGGAGAAGTTTTCATTGTGATCATAGATGAGAGGCCATCTAGTTCAACCCTTGCACTTTCAAGATGAGGAAACAGGTACAGGGTGGTTTTGATTATGCCAAAGTCCCATAGCTAGAAAGTGTCAGAATGTAAACTTGAGAGTAGGGAGTGTTTCATTCTTTGTATTTCTATCCCTAGTCCCTAACACAGAGTCTAGCACAAAATAAACACTTAAAAGTGATTGTTGATGGATTAATTGATCCAGATAAATAACTTAAGCAGGATAAGACTAACTTTGACATAAAAATCAAGCAAAAATTGTGAGTTCATTAGATTGTAAGAGAAGGCTACAAAGAGTAACCACTAAGAGAAAGCTGGGAAGTGATTAAATGTACAGATTATTTAATGAGAAGCACCTCCAAGTTAAAGCAAGACCTACATTTTTCCTAATGTGTTACTACTTCATTGAACTTTAAAATAAGTTTCACCTGATTAAAGGGAAAATTTAAAGAGTGCAATAAAACACACACACACACACAAGTAAAGTTCTTTTTAGATGTGGTTTAGTCATTACATTTATTTGTTGATTACCTTCCTAATGATTCTCAATCTAATTTCGCCTTTGTTCCAATTCTCCATCTCATTTTAAACCACTGGCCTATACACATAGGTATTGGTAAGGAAAATAATTGTGTTTCCAGGCAAACCATTTGTTATTAATAGTGGGCAATTATCATAGTGTATGTTTATTACTTTATCTTGACTTATGTCTGGCAGCTGAAATATGCTTCAAGGGTGTTAATGAATGACAGAAATAGAATTCCCCTACTTAAAAAAAAGAACTTTAGTGATTATAGGACTAATTAAACCATCAGAAGAGAGTAAATGAGTCACTGACTAGCACTGGCTGAAGTGAGAATCATTTGTATGAAGGAAAAAAGGGCTGCTCTCTTTTTAACAGAGGGTTTCCATTTGCTTCTTGATAATCACTATTCTGAGCACCAAATGAACTAATCTTTTACATTTTATTGGATTTTTATTGGGTAATTATGATTTTTGCTTTTTTGATCATCCCCACTGGTAAGGAAATAGTCTACTTAACAGAAATATACCAACAATTTCGAATTCTTTAATAGTTCAATTTATTTGACAGACAAAATTGAAGAATGAATTTTTGTACATATTCAAAATATCTTATTGTAATATAATTTTACTATGATAGAAAAGTATGTATACTTATTGCTGATGTATTAAGGCTCATTTTATACTCTCAATAACACCTTGAGGTAGGTACTGCTTTTCTTTTACAAATAAGGAAGATGAAACTTAGGGAGGCTAATTGACTTGTTCAAGGTCCCTCAATTATTAAGCACCAGAGACAGTATTCAAACTCAAGTTTCTTCTGACTCATTTAAGTATTCTTTCCATCTTGTGGTTATAGAACAAGAGGATAGAATGTAATCTTATAATCTATTATGAAGAATAATTTCACAGAATTCACAAATATTAAGCACCTACTCTGCATAAAGTACTGGAGAAACAAAGATAAAAATATAATAGTTTCTGCTATCAAGGAACTTAAAATTCTGTGCAGTGGGGGTACAACATGTTAAATGACAAGTGATTACAATGTAATTGAAAGAGGGGAGAGAGAAAGGGAGGGAGGGAGGGAGAGAGAGAGAGAAAGAGAGAGAGAGAGAGAGAGAGAGAGAGAGAG
>NW_027186349.1:12690634-12722366 GCF_028583685.1 Petaurus breviceps papuanus
GAGAGAGAGAGAGAGAGAGAGAGAGAGAGAGAGAGAGAATGAGAATATATTGGTGGATAGATAGTGGTCAGGGTCAATTATGAGTATGCTAAGGTCAAGAATCAGGCAGATGAGTCATGAACAAGGAGAATGGCTCAGAAGCAGGAGGTTGAAGTTTCTAAAGTAGAGGCAGAGTAAAAAACATAGAAAAAGGTTTTGAGAAAGAGGTATCTGAATTTGATGCACTCAGTCTTGACAGTGGCCACATGCACCTTTTTATGTCCACTTAGCACCTACCAATATTTTCAAAGGAAGTTGCTTCAGCTGGAGTGTTCCAGCTGCTGCCTCCCTTTTTGTATTCCAGGACAGCACCTATGTCCTCAGGGCATTCAACCTAGCAAAAAAAAGTTCAATACTTATCAAAAGACTAGGCAGACTAAACATGTATCTTAGCCATTCCTATCGTATTTCCCCGATAATAAGACACTGTCTTATTAAATTTTTTGGAAAGAAAAACACCAGAGGGCTTATTTTCAGGGGAGGACTTATGTTGTCCTGCCTCAGCTCTCCTCTGCGGCACTGCTCTCAATAGCGGCAGCAAGCGAATCACTGGGGAAGAACAGGATGACACGCTCACTGCTGCAGCTCTGATTGGATGCAGCTCGGAGCGCGGCGTGCGTTTCACAGTGGGGGGGTAAGTGCATACAGAGGGTACCGTAATGTAGCGTGTAGCGCAGGCGATCACCTTCACTACAGTAGCAATCTCAATAGGGCTTATTTTCAGGGGAGGGCTTATTTTAGAGGAATCTTACACAGTAAGGGGAGGGCTTATTTTCGGGATAGGTCTTATTATCAGGGAAACACGGTAATTGCAAGTCAAAATCTGGGCAATATGCCTCATATGCTTTGTTTTTCCAGTGTTGATGTCCAGCTAGTTCTCTTATGAATGAATATAGATCTTATTGAGGAGATTTCAATGGTGCTCCATATAATTAGCACAATTTTAGCCACAAATTGGAGTCTCTAGGAACCCTTGCCTTGTATAGGGAATCACTCTTCTAATTGCACTTTGTACAAGATTTACAACATTGGTCAATACTTTTATGGGCTTTTGTTTCCACATTTTATGCCTGAAGATGTTAATATTCAGAGTATCATTGGACCTTGGTGATTGCTCTGTTTTTGGAATTTCTCTATTCACCATGGACTTATTCAGTTTTTATTTGGTCAGGATTAGCTGTTTTTAACCTCAACTTCTTAGGAGATATTTTCATTCACATAGCACTTTAGGGACTGAGATAATCCATCACCATGGCTGATGACAATAGATTAATATAGAAATGCCAGATCTGTTCCATTTCATGGCTATTTGTTCTCTCATCTTTATTGAGAAATGTTTTCAGAATGATACAACTTTGGTAAATCTAACTTCAAACTCTCTGAAAACTCATATCACCCTTAACTACTTGTCTATTATTCTCTGTAATATTTTCCAAATGAACTTGTCTTTGTTGGTGTTGTTGTTTGACTCCATGTAGCAGCAAACACCTTAGCATACCCAGGGTGGCTGCCAACATTGGTTCTTAGATCTACTTTTCCAAATGAAAGCAACTCAAAATGGGTTAACAATCTTACTTTAATCAATCAGACCTATATAATTTTACCTAGTTCAGGGGAAAAAGTCAGAACCCTGAACTTCAGAGAATACAAACAGAAGTTACAAGCAGACAGAGAAACAGATCAGCAGACAGGGCTCCCCACTGTCTGACCATTACATCCATACCTAGTCAGTTACCAGAGAGGGAAGCACCAATATCTGGGTTTTCAAAGTGGGGGGTAGGGGAATGGGGGAGTTCAACAGCTGCCCAGAGTCTCATCTGTCCACAATCACACAACTCTTCCCAAAGTAAGCCCCAAAGCAAAACCTCACATCAGGGTACATATAGCCTTCTCTTGGGTCAGAGACCATCACAACCCTCATGACCCACTGCACAATTACGAAGTAACAAGGTGTAGGTGTTCCTGAAGAACAAGCCTCCCACCACAGGCTCCAGGTGACCACATTCAGCCCATTAAGGGTCAGAGAATATTCTCAAATCAGGGAATGTTCTTAGAGTCACCTAAGGCTATCGAAGGGCCAAGGGGCAGGGAAGATCTTCAGATTCCCATTCCCATAACACTCCAATAATAGATGAAATTGGTAAGGAGAACAAATATTTCCTGGATGAGATGATTTCTGTTCTCTTTTCCAGCCCCCTTATTATACAGAGGGGGCCATGTCTAGTTATTCTGATCTATATCTTGCCACTGGACCCAGGTGTCTCTGGAGGAGAAAGTGAGGCTTATTACCTTGCACATACCTCCCTCATTTAAATCCAATTCACTTGCAAGTCATGGCATCATCTTCCTGATGTCATGGTCTTCTTTGAGAACAAAGGACAAACAATAACATCAGTGTTGTACAGAACATTTTGATTTTGTCAAACTTCTCTTAGAAATGTTGATAGAATATTTATTTTTATGTATTTTCCATTTTTTTCCCCTGAGTAAACATCCTACTTAAATCACATTGAAGCAACTATAACTGTGGGTAGTGTCTTCTTCTTCCTCTTCCTCTTCCATTTTCCATCATCTTCCTTCTTCTCCTCCTCCTCCTTCTCCTCCGTCTCTTTCTTCTTCTTTGATATTAGTTTTTGCCTTAACAAATTGTTGGTTATCTGACTCTACAGAATCAAAACCATAGAGTTTCCGAGTTGAAACAGATCTTAGAAGACATTTAACCCCATTCATACCTGAAAAAGAATCCTCTCTATGATATCCTCAACAAATGATCATCTAGTCCTCACCTGAAGATCTTTGGGGAGAGGGAATGTCATTATCCCTCAAGCTTATTTCACTTTGGGATAACTATAATTGTTAGGATATTTTTCTTCATGTGAGGGAGTGGTCTTTGAAAGTCCAGCTTATAACTGAAGAAAAGTGGCAAACAGCAGGATGTTCTGAGGTATTTGACTAACTGTGAAAGATATTGCTATTACAGGTGATCCCTTTATGAGGTGGGAATTATTCCCTTGAGTAAATCAGAAAGGAAGTAAGGAGTAGGAATGAGAATGATAGACTATACCTCAGTGTGACCCTTCAAATGTCAGGTCATCAAGTCCCGGAAAGAGACTGGAAGAGGGATGCAGCTGCCACTTCCACCCATTGTACCTAGACCTGCCTTTTGAGGCCAAGGAGACCATGCCTAATCCTTCTTCCTCATAACATTCCTTCAAACACTTGAAGATGGTTGTCACAGCTGGCCAAATATCTCCAGTTCCTTCACTTAGCTGCAACTTCATTATTTCTTCTGGTTTCATTTATAGAAAGCATATTGATATGCTTCATATCACTGAGGAAACTGTTCAGTTTCCCTAATAATGTTGTAAATTGAGTAGCCAAAGTTATATTAAAGTATCTAGAATATGTTAAGAGCTGAATGTTTCTTTACCCCCTGCCCCCTTTTCTTCTATTTTGCTACCAGCATTGGGTAAGCAGAAGGAATTACATAGGATTAAGAAACATACTGTATTTTTTATCTGTTTTGTGGATTATTAAGCTAAAAAATTCACCATCTAGCTTTCATTCCTCAGGTATCAAGCATCTCCGCACTTAGTGACTTGGGTGCTAAGAGGGTACATCCAGGGAATGGCCAGAACCAAACTGAAACCCTGTCAAGTCTGGTAGACTCTATCAGAGGTAACACTTCACTGGGTTAGACCTGGAAAACCCAGCTCATCTCCATACCAGGTTAAGGCTCTAACCTGTGATATTTTTAAATAACAAAATCCATATTAAATGAAGAAAGGAAGGCTGAGAATGGAGCAGAGATGACTTGATCAAAACTTGAATCTAGTCATGTATTTCAAATATATCAGCTGAAATTTAATTCTCAAGACAGAAGCTTTCCTTGTCTTTATATTTCAATAATTTCATACCATTCTAGCTGATTTAAAAATATTATTAAATGCAAGAATGGTAATGCACTGAAGTGGATAGAGAGCTACCCTTGCAACCAGGAAGATTTGGGTTCACATCTTGCCTCTGACATTAACTGATTCTGGGACTCTGGGCAAGTAACACTACTTGACAGTGTTCTGGGAGGCTCTCTAAGGCTGAAAGGTACAGAGGTATTGAGTTGCATTAGTGGAGAGAGAGTTCTTCCACTTGGGAGTTCCCCATGTAATTGAAACCACAGGTCCAATCCCTGTTTATATTAAATGCCTACTGGGTGCAGAGCACTGTGGGAAATGCAAAATGTAGTCCTTGTCCTTATGACACTTATAATTTAAGAGAGGGATGTATATACTGACAATTGGAATACATATTAGTACATGTCAAGTACATTAGAGAGGTACAAAATAAAAGGGTTATGTGAGATTCAGAATGGGGAGAAGCTTCTTTACTGAAAAGGGAATAAAGTGGGAAAGTTCTAGTATTGGTTATATAAAGATGGGTAGGAATTCAACAAGAAAGGAAAGGGAGGTCCTTCCAGGTGGAGGGACTTGTGTGAAGCAATACAGCATAATCCCTTTTAGTGGGAGGGTACAGTATGTAGAGGAGAGTAATTTGAGATGAGAAGTGATATGAAATAAAGTACAGCTGATTAAGAGTAGAAAAAAACCATGTCTTTATTTTATTCATTTATCTTAGCTTCATCTTGCTTTTATCATAAATAATTTTCATTCTTTGTATTCAGAGCTTTCAAATCCACTATTTCTATCTGAATAAATTTTAGCTTGTCAAAGTAGCAAATAAATCATACTTAACTGATGTTAACTAAAACAAAACAAAAACAAAAAACAAACCAAAAACCACCACCAGAATTCTTTTGGTTGCAGAAAATAGGCAGTGCTAAAAAAACCCAAACAAAAACCCAGCATGGAATAGAGAAAGCTCACCACCTAGTGGCCTCCCTGCAGGTGGCTTGTAGATTTTGTGCCTTTTAAAAAATTTGACCTGTAATGTGAGTCAATTGGCATCCTTATTTTTTAAATTAGCATTTTATTTTCCTTCAGCCACAGATCAACTATTCATCGTTTAAAGACTTTATAACCAAAAACTAGACCACCTTGCCTTTCTTTTCCCCCTTTGGCATTATTTTACTTAGAAAGCTGGATTATTTTAGACTAAACTTAATTTGCCTAATATTTTCAATTTTTCACACTCCTGCTGTACAAGTGATAGATTACTTAACCTCAGTACTGAAGGATCTGAGTTTTTTTTTTTTTTTGTCAGTGTGAGTATGATATAGTAGAAAGAAAGCTGGACTGGGAATTGGAAGACCAAAATTTGAATCCTGCTTCAAAACATCTTAAGTCATTGGATGATGGGCAAGTCCTCTTTCTTCTCTGAGTCTCACCTTTCTCATTTGTTAAATGGGTCTAATATTACTTGTACCTCACAGGGTCATTGTGAGGTTCAAATGAATTAATATATGTTCTATTTTTCTATTATTAGTATTTGTTCCATACTGATTTATGACCCCTCCTCTTCCCAGTAAATGATCTTCATGAGTTGCTATAACTGAAAAAAAAAAAAAAACAAAAACACTTCTCTGCTCTAACCTTGGGATGGACCTTTCTGAAGTCGGGTGTTTTGGTCTTCTGGTGACAATTGTAAATCTGTCTCTGTTTCCATACTCAAAACTTATCAAGCTTGGTAGAATCTGCCAAAGATTATATTGTGTTTGGTATAGCTGTAAGATCATCTTACTGGAGGCATAAAAAATATGGATATTTGAGAGAGATATTCAGTTTCTACATTAAATTCAGAACTTAAAGTGTAACTCAATCAATAGTCATTTATTAATTATTACTAAAGACTAAGCAATGCTCTGGGCACTAGGTATACAAAGACAAAAATCTAAATGTATAAAGTGAAATTTATATATGGAAGCCAATCTGTTTTCTCACAATTCATGACTCTATGTGCTACCTGGTATGGTAATGAGAGGGTGAATCTTCTTGCAGTGACTAGTCCTAGCAACTGCCATGAATTTATTGTTTGGAAACAGGAGGGGTCAGGGAACAAATGCAGATCTGAGGGCAGGGAGAGGCATAAAAAAGAAAAACAACAGAATAAGCTTGCTGCTTTTATAGTCCCCTCAGTAGGCATCTCATTCGGTGGAGGAAACTTGCTACTACTGAGGGAGTTGAAAAAACAACCTGTTTTTTCTCTGTCCATAATTGGAATAGACTTCTTTGGCAAGCCTAGACTTGAAGGCTTGTAAATGAGAAAACTGATTCAGCCCAAGGGCAGTTACCAAGCTATTCCAAGTTTTTGCTAAAACGGTCTTTTAAAAACATTTATTTGACTTTTATCTTGAGTAATGATTACTCAAGTTAGAGCTAATCAGCAACTCTCTTAGGACTAGCTAATTTGCTGCTTTGTAATTTTTATGCAATTTCTAAAATATAGTCATCCCATAAGCAGGGTTGCTAGGAGAGCAGCCCCATCTTGTGGAAAGATCTTGAAAAAGATATTTTAATGAATTCAGAACTAAGGAGTTATGACTAAAGTCTTGAAGTCCTTGAGAGTTCAGGACTAAACAATTTAGATAACATATTTTAGCATATTTTAAATCTATTTAATCCTCGCTCTTTGCTTAGATTGCCTTGGCATTTTATATAATAGACACTTGCTTTTAAGAAAATAGGTTTATTTGTCATAGGAAATGAACTAACTATATTTGGTGATAACAGTTGTTTGGGACTGGGAAAAATATATGGCTGACCCTTTTTCTATTGAGGCAGATCTAATTATTTCAGATATATTATTCTTTTTTGTTTTGCTTCAGTTATAAAGGGGATCCTACACCTATAAAGGGTGTCTTGCACCTTCAGGCAGCTGGATGGTACAGTGGATACTGTACTGGGTTTGGAATCACAAAGACTTCTCTTCATCAGTTCAAATCTGGTCTCAGACTCTTATTTGCCAGATGACCCTGGGCAAGTCACTTAACTCTGTTTGCCTCAGTTTCCTCATTTTACTGCTGGAAAAGGAAATAGAAAACCACTTCAGTATCTTTGCCAAGAAAAGCCCCAAATGGGTCATGAGTCAGACACAACTGAAATGACACAGCAACAAAATACTTTCAATTCCAAATTAATGTAACTGACAGTATGATTTAAACTGTGATCCCTTTACCTGTGAGAATACCTCTGATTTAGTTAAAAAATTAATCAATAAAATGAATTAAGTAGGTATGAAGTAGCCCTAAACCCCTCTACTGAATCTATTAATCAGAGTTATAAACTAGGTACAAATCTATTTTTAATCAATTTTGGTTACGTCAAATTTTTGAAGTCATTATATAAAACCATTACACAGGAACTATATTAGTATTGGTTGGAAGAATTAGAACCACTTCTGAGCCAATGTACATCAGAGGAAGGGATTTCAGTGGCAAATGGAGTTAAGCAGATGGAGTACTTTGAAGAGCTGGACCCTTTTGAGTACCTTGAGACCTGAGAGTAGCTAGGAGAAGCAGGGAGAACTGAGTCATCCTCCTCCTTTCGTTCCCCCATTGACTATAGGGTCACTCTGCGAACATCAAAAGGTCAGAAGAATTGAACTTCCCATTAGAGTTAGTAGCAGTGACTTTAGAATAGCTGCAACTGACAGCATCATCATCTGAATCTGGGAGCTGAGGACAAAGTAGAGAGGCTGAAGAAAAACAGTTTTGGCGCTCTATCAGCACGCCCACACTAAGAACCCAGGAAAGGAATTACACATGTGGAAGAGGTACTTCCTGAAGGCTAGACTTTGAGAGAAAAAGGACGATGTGAGTTATGCCTTTGCCTCATGTTCTTTCCAAGCTTAAGTCCACTACCCTACAAACTGAGTTTGTGCAGACGGGAGAACATGCCCCTGGTTTGGGTAATGTTTTAAATTTCTGGCTTTGCCATACTTCCTGAGTAAATATACATTTGTAGAAGTTAGTTGGTATCAAGAAGTTAATCAGTATTGGGGAATGCATTGAATGGGGACTTGTGGTACTAGAAAACATATCTAGTCTCTCAGGGTCACTCTTAGAAACAAGAGACAAGTAACCAAGTGTCTCTTAGGGAATTGATCTGCTAATGTGACCAGGAACTGGAAAGTGAACTCAGAAATGGTGTTACATAATCATAAACGTTTTTCTGGTATCTTGTGTCTATTGTATTATGAAAATTAGATAAGTATTGCAATTGCTTGAAACAGAGAAAAAAAGATTCTTAAGGGAAAAAGCAAGAAAAGGTGGAATTGAAGCTAACAATATAACGATTTCTGAGTGTTAAATGGATTTTAAAACCCATATTGTTTTACTATTTTATCATATATAATATGTGCTTCCCATATTTTAGAGCCAGTTCAAGTTTGACCAAGTCCACAATCCTTTGATAATTTCTACAGTTGAAGACAATTTTCTCCCACAGACATTTATTCTCTTCCACACTTACCATTTTACATTGTATTACAGTTACAGGAATCCTTTACATATTGTCACCCCAAACATAGCTATTAAAAAATAATTTTATGATTGTATTAAAACTCTACTTTTGGTCATGTGGGTTAAGCTTAAAGCTAAACATTCTCTCCATTTCTGTTTGTCTCTGTATCTATTTCTCTCTCTTTTTGCCTCTTTGTGATATATCTTTAGGAAGCGTTGAACAGTCTTCCAAATATTTCCAAGAAAATTTTCTCTAGAGATCTCCACTGTCTCCCTCACTTCTGGGTCTATTAAAATTGGTTATCTATCAATTAGGGTATGATCCATTGAATGATTAGCCAGAAAAATCAGAAAATATTTGTTTGCCAGGCTAGGGACATCATTTTAGAATCTAGTAAGACTATGGATTCATTATGCTCCCAGCTTTCCTGGATTTATTTCCCCTCATGGTTTTAGGGATATCCCTGAAGTGCTATAAGGTTCTTCCAATACTATTGACTTAAGACTTTATATATATATATATATATATATATATATATACACACACACACACACATACATACATGTATATATGTATATATATATATGTGAATCAAAGTATAAAACTAGACCACTCTTTCTTCTCTTCCTCTTAGTTTCAGGGCAGAGTAGATTCAAAGTGGTAATGACAAAACATTTCCATGACAAAGTTCATTTTTGGATGTGGTATAACCACCCTTTACTTGCAAAATAAGGACATATCAGCTGCTGGGTTCATCCACTATAAGACTGGGTCAATCAGGTCATTCTTCATGGCTGCCTTGTTCTGGGCTAAGCCCCTGGATCACTCTAGTGATTCTTCCAGTCTTTTAAAGCTCATAAGGTCTTTCCATTTCCAATAGTGCTTCAGCTAAGATCAGGAATGAATAGACATTATAAGGACAGAATAAATAATAACGTCATGTATTCACAGGCTACAAGTCATCTCAGGTAGGGAGATAAGGACTCAAGTCTTGTCCCTACCCATAGGCTTACAGAACTTCTTCCCTGACTACCACTAGGAAAACAAAGGATTGAATTTCTTTGTTGAAGCCTTTTATATGTATTCTCAGTTCTGACTTACCAGCTAATTAAAAGACAATTCTTGTCCATACAGTAAATAGTCACAGAATACTTGTGTATGCTCTAAATTAGGGGCAGGGTTCTCCATAATATTTGATCATGAATTGTCAGGAAAAGCTGACCATGAATTACAACCCACGAATTTATAAAAGGTAGAGCCCCCTGAGCATCCTCTGAAGACTGGGTCCATATTCTTCAGTTCTTATTACAATAAAAAGGGATGCTTTCTGCTTGCTGAAGAGCAGATTATGTGGACAAACAGAAAATGCTTTGGGGGCAGATCTGAGGTAGCACCAATGAATAAGGGGTACACTCAAGAGGGAGATCCCACTACCCTCCCCTTGGATGCTGTAGCAGCAAGCACCCCAAGCGCGTCCTCAGGGTTTGCTGCCTATACAGGTTCTTGGATCTGCTTTGTTAAAGGAAAGCAACTCAAAATGGGTTAACAAGCTTACTTTAATCAGTCAGACATATATGTTTACCTTGTTCAGGGGAAAAAGGTCAGCACCCCAAACTTCAAAATATACAGACAATATTATCAAGACATTAACAGATCAAGTAGACAGCTTTCCAAACTGTCCAACCATTACATCCATACCCAGTCAACATCTGGGTTTCCACATCTGGGTTTTTCAAAGCCGGGGGACTCTCAACAACGGCTTCCCAGAATTCAGATCAAATCACAGAACACTTCTCAAAGTGAGTCCCAAAACAAATACACATCATGGCTTATATAGCCTTCTCCTGGCTCAGAGAATGTAACAATCTTATTGACTCACTGGCCAATCAAAAAGTATCTACTGAAAAACAAGCCTCCCTCCCCAGGCTTCTGGTGCACTTTAACCTAGGGGCAGGGAAGATCTTCCAAATTTGCATTCCCATTACTTTCGGCCCCAAGATCTTTCATGCCCATAGCATAGACAATTTACTTTTGAATTAGCACTAAACATCTCTTAGGTCACATTTTCAAAGTACAGAACTAAAGTTACCAAAGTGGCCACTGGGCCTTAAACAAACACAAAGTACATAACATTATCACCATTATCACTTCAGTTCAAAACAAGAGTTCAAATAAAGTTGGGGGGGGGTGTCCTTCCCCTCACACAGCTCCAGCCCCTGCTTCCAAGTACAGAGAGGGGGCTGGGCAACAAAACCAACAAGGTGGGGTCCCTGGGGATCCAAGACACTTCATCCCACCCACCATAATCACAAGTCCATCCTCCCCCTGGGTCCCAAACTGTGGGATGCAGCCAGGAAACACACTCAGTGCCCCTGCTTTGCTGCTCAGTTCTTATCTTTTCCTGTGGCTGAATTCCGAACTCCTGGGCTCCTTCTCCTCCCGCAGGCAGCAGCCGCTCCTGGCTTCTGCCCAGGTCCCGATGCAGGCAGCTCACCATTCCTGCTCTCAGCTCAGCGAAGTCTGCATGCAGGCCACTCTTCTCTCCTGGTCCATGGCTCCACAGAGTCACAGCTACCACAACTGGGAAACAAACGATTATCCCAGCCCCCATACTTTCCTTTTACTCTGCAGATCCTGTTCGTGAAGCCATTTTGTAGCAGCAAGCACCCCAAGCGTGTCCTCAGGGTTTGCTGCCCATACAGGTTCTTGGATCTGCTTTGTTAAAGGAAAGCAACTCAAAATGGGTTAACAAGCTTACTTTAATCAGTCAGACATATATCGTTTACCTTGTTCAGGGGAAAAAGGTCAGTGCCCCAAACTTCAAAATATACAGACAATATTATCAAGACATTAACAGATCAAGTAGAAAGCTTTCCAAACTGTCCAACCATTACATCCATACCCAGTCAACATCTGGGTTTCTGCATCTGGGTTTTTCAAAGCCGGGGGACTCTCAACAACGGCTTCCCAGAATTCAGATCAAATCACAGAACACTTCTCAGAGTCCCAAAACAAAGCTACACATCAGGGCTTATATAGCGTTCTCCTGGCTCAGAGAATGTAACAACCTTATTGACTCACTGGCCAATCAAAAAGTATCTACTGAAAAACAAGCCTCCCTCCCCAGGCTTCTGGTGCACTTTAACCTAGGGGCAGGGAAGATCTTCCATATTTGCATTCCCATTACAGATGCCTTGTTTCTATATTTTCAGACTACAAGTATATTTTTGCTCTCTCCTTCCATTTTAAACTTTTTTTGAATTATAACTTTTTTATCACTAAGTTTCAATACCATAAAGAGAAATTTCCATACATAAAAACATGTAAAAATAATAGAACTGTATATGAAACTATGAATTCTACCTTATACCACTTGCTTTAAATATATAATTCTTTTTGTTTTCTTTTTGGAGGCGGGAAACCAGGGCAATTGGGGTTAAGTGACTTGCCCAAGGTCACATGGCTAGTAAGTGTTAAGTGCCTGAGGCCAGATTTGAACTCAGGTCCTCCTGACTCCAGGGCTGGTGCTCTATTCACTGCACCACCTAGCTGCTCCTTTACATATATAATTCTATACTTTCATTTCAAAAGAGTTCTGCTTGTCACATTAGTGGGTGAATTTTGCTTGTGTGAATTTACACAAGATATCACAACGAATTTTTAAGACATCATTTTTACTATTATCACATTATTACTAACTCCCACTACCTTTCATTAACCTCACTTTCTTCCTCCCAATTAAGAATGCAAAAAGTAGGGGTGGGATGGGGTAGAATAGGGTGGAGGGTTGTAACAATTAAATCCACAAAGTCACCATGTCTAAAAATGTATGCTTCTTTTTCCATCTTGTGTCCATCCCTTATCTGAAGGAAGGTAACATCTTTAGAGTATTTTCAGGTCTTTCTGGAGACTTGGTTGTTCCGAATTTCAAAAGTTGTTTCTTTTTGCATTGTTGTCCTACTGCTTTAAATTTTTCTGATTCCGCTTATTTCAATTTGCATCAGGTCGTACTACCCGGGATTCCATGAAATCACTTTTTATCTGAACTTATGTGTTTGTATTCAAAACTTCCTGCTCAGCTCAGGTCTTTCCATCAAAAATTCTTCAAAATCTTCTATTGTGTTAAATGTCAATTTTTTCCCATATAGGATTATACCAAGTCTTGCAGGGTAGCTTATTCTTGGTTGTAAACCCCTCTTTTGCCTTTCTAAATGTTGAACAAGATTTCCTCTCATTTAATGTTGAGATTGCCAGGTTTTGTGTAATTCTGACTGTAATTCCTTGGTTGTTGAACTGCTTCATTCTGGATTCTTGTAGTATTTTCTCTTTGACATGGGAGTTCTGAATTTTGACTATGACATTCCTGGGGAGTTTTTATTTGGGGATTTATTAAAGGTGGCCTATGGATTACTTCTATATTCTGCCTCCTGGTTCTAATAAATTTGGGCAATTCTCTTTTTTGATATCTTGAAATATAGTATCCAATCTTTTTAATATGTCAGTGTTTTATATGATCTCTTCTTGACCAGTTTTCCAAGTCAATAGTTTTTGTTACCAGATATCTTATATTGTCTTCTTTGAGTTTTTCAATCTTTTCATTTTGTTGTAATATTTCTTGCTATCTTATGGAGTCATTGATTTGTGTTTGATCTATTCTTGTTTTCAAGGACTCTACTTCTTCCATAAGATCTACTATTTTCTCTTCTAAGTTATCTATTCTGCATTCGATTCTTTCCTCCATGTCTTTTATTTAATTTTTATCTCTTCTTTCATTTCTTCTAGGAACTTACATTAAAAAATCCATTTTTTTCCTTTGAATCTATGTTTAGAGTCTTTATAGAATTGTTCTCTTCTTTTGGAGGATCTCTAGATTTGATACTGGTTGATGTTTTCATCTTTAATGTATTTATCTCTCCAGGTTTAGTTTCTTAATTGAGGCTTTGTGCTAGGATCAGACTATGTACCCTATTAAGTTTTTGGGTGGCTTCACTAACCAGGCAGGATCTTATCCTCAGTTCCCTGGGTTCTTGCACTGACTTCCACATCCTGTGATTAAGCCTTTTTAGATTTTTGAGGTATAGAGCTGAAACCTCAGCACCCTAACACTTCCAAGCTCTCCACCCCAGGGATTTTGCAAAGGAAAAAGTGCTTTTGCAGGCTACAATCTATGTGAACCCGTTGGTTAGACTGGGAGATGTAGACTCTAGTTTTTTTCCAGTCCTTTGTTTTCTATTGCCTCTATTTTCTTTTCTTTTCTTTTTTTTTTCAGTTCTCAGGTGGAAGAAATCACTGACTTTTAGTTTCTTACTAGATCTCATCTTGTAGAGGACTTCATGAATTGTTGGAGTAGATATGCAGGAGATAGGTGGTCTGCCTTGAATATCAAAATCCAGACAGCTGATGTTAGACACTAATTTGTTGGAAAAGTTGGAGACAGAATTCTTGTCCAGAAATGAGCTAGTTTAGATGACCTCTTCAAACTATGAGACTCTATAACTACTTGAAAGGAGTGGCCTCATAAAAGTTTCTCTTCTTTCTGTCACAGGAATTCCTATTCTGAAATTAAGTTGCCTCAAGGAGTCAGGATGGTGATTTTTCTGAGATGAGGAAAAGGTATAACTATCACAAGACTTGATAAAGCTGGAATTTAACTCCCATTTTAAACTTTTAAAGTCTGAATTATGGCTGCCTAGGAAGGTATCTTCCATTTATACTGATACAATGATACTATGGAACTGTTTTGACCCATTGCGAACTTATTTACTTCAAATTGTATTTTTGTGAAATTTTGCACCTATTTCTATACATATTGTGTTTCTTCCTCCTCACCTCCCAAATATTCTGAGAATTCTTTGAAGACATGGACCATACCTTATTTACCCTTGCATTCCCCATAGTAGCTGACATAGGAAATATTCAATAAATGTTTGCTCTGTTATACTTGCTTATGGGGACACATCATTTATAAAATGGGCATTTGAATTAGCAGAATACCATTCCACTTTTGAGGACAGGTTAAGTCATAGGAAAGCAGACTGGGATAGTTGAAAGGGTACTGAATTTGGAGGCAGAAAACCTGGGCTTAAAGACCCAAACTTTGGCAAGTTGCTTCTTCTCTTTGAGTCTCATTTTTCTCATCTGTAAAATTAGAAAATAAGATTTGATGAGCTTTGAGGTCCCTTCTGGCTCCAAATCTAGGATCTTATATGTTTACCTTCTAGTCTTAAAAGACTTTTTTTTTGGGTCAGGACCTGTAATTTAATTATTGTAGGGAACTCTCTCTATTTTTTTTTTGCCTTTTGGAGGGCAGTTGGGGTTAAGTAACTTACCCAAGGTTACACGGCTAGTTTTTGTGTGTGGGTGTTAAGTGTCTGAGGCCAGAACTGAACTAGGGTCCTCCTCACTCTGGGGCTGGCACTTTACTCACTGCACCACCTAGCCGCCCAGGGATTAATGCACACTGGCAGTTGTTCTGCATTTTAGAGTCTGAGAGGTTAAAGGATTTGTGTGTGGTCATATAGCTGGTGTGTGTCAGAGGCAAAAATGTGTACCAAAGTTGTCTGACCAAGCTGTTCCATAATTTCCTCGAAATCTGGCCTTCTACACATTTTGTCATGTTGCTTTGCATAATACTGTATCTATTAGCAAAAACATTCCACTACATGATGAAAAGCAGTTTGCTTCTATGGAAACTTTGATTTAGGAGACTTATGTTTTTTTTTTGGCCACCAACTATATGATCTTATAGGTAGCTAGGTGGCACAGTGAGTTTAAGTATGACCTCAGACACTTACTAGCTGTGTGACCCTGAGCAAGCCTCTTAAGCATGTTTGCCTCAGTTTCCTCATCTGTAAAGGGAGCTGGGGAAAGAAATGGCAAACCACATCAGTATCTTTGTGAAGAAAACCCCAAATGGGATGATGAAGATTTGGATATGACTGAAATGACTGAACAACAACACAAGTGTGATCCTATAGGTTCAAGTAGTTGGAATAAATGGATAGAGCACTGAGTTCTAATTCTTACTCAAGAAACTTACTAACTATGTGATACTGGACCAGTCATAACCCTTCAGCCTCAGTTACTAATAGAGGAAGAAAATATAACTAGGCCTTTTTGATTTTAAATCTCAAATGCTCTCCATTATTCAGGGTTACAACTTCCCAAGGTAACAGTGGCTTAATGGATTATCCTTCTCAACACAATTATAGTTTAAATTGAATTTTCAGTGCAATTCTCAGAATCATAGCTAGTACAGAGTGACCTGAGGCTTTGTCCCAGGGCACTAGAATTTAGAGAATATAAAAATTTAACACATGCACTCCTTCAGCAGAACCAACAGTAATGCAATCTCCCTCCTGCTTAACAAAAATTGCCTTGATTGCTACTTATATTATTTTTGACATGAATTACAAAGTTAATTTGAAGCATGTTTCTTAATGATTGCCCTGGGCTCTAGTATTGATAATTATGATTCTGCTTTAACCCAAAGGATTGATTAAATGTAAGAGTTTCAGGCAATGTAGAAGCTAGGTAGAGGTGGCGGCAATGTTTTTTTGGCAGGTAGACTTTTCTGTGACTCTCAGATCACCTCAGGTAAACAGCATCCTACTCATGGACTGACCTTGTGCTTTCTTTTGAAATGTGTTTTCTCCCGAAGTATTAAGACTATCTAGAGCAGTCAGCTCTTGAATCTTACAGATGAAACTGTCCCCTCATCCACAGGGACATTGAAAAGTGTTGAAAGAAAAGTTGCTTATGTCACAAAGGGTTGATTTTGGGACTAAGAATATGAGGGTAACAGCCCTAATTCCCCCCACTCTATCCTTTGTCATAACTTCCTTGGTTAACCATCTCTTCATTTTTTAGTTTCCTTGGACTCAGTGTACATGCTTTTCCTTTTATTGTGGTTTGATTTGTACTTAAGCTTCTTTTCATAGCCATCATTAACAAAGCTGGGGCAGTAGTGGTCATGACAGGCAAGGCTTCAGTAATGGTTTTGTCCAGTCAGTGACACTGGGATCCTACATGCTTCAAACAAAGGTGGAATTTGGGGTGAAAGGCTTCCTTCCGACTTGTTGGTGAGATGCTGTATTGGGACAGTATGGTTAGGTCAAGGCATTGTAAAGACATTCTAGGAATATGTGAACTGGTAAATGGATGAAATCAGCATTTGCCTTCCGTAGAAGTGAATCTTCAACCTGAGGCAAGATGGATGAGGGAAACCAAGTGTTAACCTCTTTAAGGTGGCATGAGTTTAAAATTACAGGGTTAGCCTTCTCTGGTACTAAACAAGAGAATAGACAGGGTTAGCTATCAGGAAAAAAATCTCTGTACAAAGGTGAAATGTGGGATTAGTAAGAGTTAGTTCAGCTCAAGACAAGAAGCAATAGATAATGGATCCAAAAGGAATTGAACCAAGTTGTATTTAGATGGAGCCTTAGACAGAGGGATATAGAATTGGGCAAGAAAACAATTTTGTGAAGTTTAAAGTCTTACCGTAATTTAAAGTAATAAATTGATGGGAAATATGGCAAAGTTGATGGGACACTAGAATGGAGTTAGGAAAACCTGGGTTCAAATATTGCTTATTAAGTGTGTGACCCAAGGTAAATCACTTCAGCTTTCTGTGGCTCGGTTTCCTCATCTGTAACATGAGAGGATTGGGCTTGATGCTCTAAGGCTCCCTTTAGCTCATAATCTATGATTCTATAATAAAAGCAAAGATTATTATGTAAAACATTTGAGAGGTAGTCAGAAAAATTAGGGACAGTATTTAGAACTATTTGTAAATATTTTACAGAAAGAACTATCTTTGTGTCCATATCCCATCAGTTTTTAGAAAATGCTGCTAAAATCCTCATGCACGTGACCTATAATGCACGTGCAACAAATGTGTTGGGACTTAAAGGTGAAAAGTAAAGTAGACAGAATTCCAGTGAGATCTGGGATTTAGGTCAGGGAGGAAAGGCAATATGCCCTAGATGTGTGAAGTTCTGGTGGTCTCTTTGAGATGGGAAATTATGTCCTTAAAGTGAAATGCCCAGCTGGGATAGCTTTTGAAAATCAGTAAACTTGGGAATCAGAGAAGACCTCTTTCTCACTCAGGCAGGTGCTGTCATAATAAATACTTATTGATTGATCAATTGTTTTGGAAAGGAATGAATGAGGAGGAACAAGTCATTGGCTGGTGTATCTGGTCTTCTAGGTTTGTGGTGTGTATTGAGACCCCAGGGGGTGGCAGGTTATAATGTAAACTATGTTTAAACTTTTTAGATCACAAGTTCTTAGGTGGTATTTTTTCCAATTTTTTTCTTTATGTGAATAAAAATGAATAATGGGTTTGTGTTTGACCTCGTTGGTCTTACTGAATATAATTTAAGGAGCAGTGAGTGGAGAGAGATCCTTGAATTTAGGGACTTAAAGTAAGTGGGTGGGAAGAAATGGGTCCTACGTACTCAGAAAATAACATCACAGGACTAAATATTATTTGCTGATGTCATATTCCTTTAAAAAAAACTATTCTGAACTTAACAAACATCAAATATAATGAGTAGTTTCTAATACATGGTAGAGCAGAAAAGAATTGCACATGAAACTATAGATATCTATTATGTACAGAATTCTTGTCTTTTTAACTATATGCTTCAACTTTCAAAGTTGTCTTTTTATTTTCATTTTGGCATTATAAAAATAGGTAACCCATTGGCATCCTCTCCTTTTCCTCTTTCTCTCCCCTTGATTTGTCCTCATTCTTCCACTTTTTTCCCATTGGAGAAAAAACAAGGGAAAAACAAAGCCCTCGTGAATATGTTGCATTGCATTACTATGACACTTCTTTTTACAAAGTCTATGATCCAGGCATCTTCTCTCCCCTAGTCCCCCCAACACACACACACACACACACACACACACACACACACACACACAATAGTAAACCTCTGGCAGTCAAGTGGTGTAATAGCTGAACATCAGGCCTGGAGTCAGGAATACCTGAATTCAAATCTGGCTTCAGACACTTACTAGCTGTGTGACCCTGGGCAAGTCATTTCACCCTGTTTGTCTCTGTGAAATGAGTTGGAGAAGTAACTGGCAAGCTACTCCGGTATCTTTGCCAAGAAAACCCCAAAATGGGGTCATGAAGACTCAGACATGATTGCATAACAATAGGAATTCTCTACTCTGTGCCTTTGCAGGGGTTCTCCATGCCTGGAATGCATACCCTCCTCATTTATATTTCTTTGTATCTCTAGCTTCCTTCAAGGTTCAGCTTAAATATCATTTCCCACATAAGATCTTTCCTTTTCCTCTCCAGCTTTGTGTGTCTTCCCCTTTCCCTCTCCTCCAAATTATCCTGTATTCATTTCATATCTATTTGACATGGCAGAATCCCACTTCTGCCACAGAGTCATTAGTTATGTGAAACTTAGGGAAAAATCTCTTTCCAGGTCCCCAGGCAATTGTCTACGATTCTGAAGTTTTAGAGAAGGGGCCAGTCTGCATAGGTAGTAAGATATTTTTCATTTGGAACACACAAAACTGAGGAAATACATATATACACATATATAAATATGACAAAATCCTCACCTAATTAATATGTAATATATAATTATAACATTATAGAAACATCTTATATGTTTCTTCTGACATATATTTATATATAATATTAAACATTTAAATATGTATGTATAAGCATTACATATATAAGCTTATTGATAAATGTTTACATTTAAGTATTTACATATGTATATTTGACATTTAAAATATTTATCAGCTGTAACATTAAATATTTATATATAAACATGTAGCATTTAATATTCATGTATAATATATTTATATGTAACAATCATTTAAATGTTTTTTATGTGTGTCTATAAACATTTGTGTGTATGTGTATGTATGTGTGTGTATATGTTATTCACCTGGAACTAACATAAAGTAGTGAAATTGCAGGTGTGGTAATGATTTAGTTTTTGCAGATGATTGTGCATTCAAGACAGCTTCTAAGGCTGAGGTGCAAGAGAATCTGGATCAGTTCTCTTCTGCTTGTGCTAATTTTGACCTAACAATTAATACCAAGAAAATACATGTTCTCTATCAGCCAGCACCACACCATCTATTTGTGGAACCATCTATTACAGGAAAAGGAGACATTTTGAATACTGTGGATTAGTTCGCTTACCTTGGCAGTATACTTTCTAAGACGGTGCATATAGATGATGACGTGGATGCACACGTTGCCAGAGCTAGCTCAGTGTTTGGGAAACTCCTAAGAAAAATGTGGGGGAAAGGAGCTACTAGACTGACTACCAAATTGAAGGTCTACAGAGCCTTTGTACTGACCTTGTTGTATGTCTGTGAAACCTGGACAATATACCAGTGCTATGCCAGGAAACTGAATCACTTCCATTTCATTTGTCTTGGGGAGATTCTGAAGATCATCTGGCAGGATAAGGTACAGACACTGAGGTCCTTTCTTGAGCTGAGCTGCCAAGCATTCAAATTCTACTACAGAAAGTGTAATTCTATTGGACTGGTCACATTGTTCAAATTCCAAATGTGCATTTTTCTAAAAGGCTATTTTTGTGGAGAACTCATACAAGGCAAGCACTCACATGGAGGTAGGAAGAAGCAATACAAGGACATTCTCAAGGTCTCTCTGAAGAACTTTGGACTAAATTATGTGACATGGGGAGACACTGGAAGAGGGTGGCCCATCATGGTGTGTCTGAATCAAAGAAGGCACTGTGCTAGTCTATGAGTGAAGCAGAATTGTAGCAGTTTGAAAGAAACATGAGATGTGCAAATTTAGAAACATCTCCACTTCAGATGTTCAGGTGGACTCTTTGTTCATATGGACCGCCTCTAGAGAATTCTGACGTCATATTGGTCTGACAACCACAGTCAGACACAGTGTACTTGACTCCAACATAGTGATGTAATTTTGGTCTTCTTTGAGAACAAAAGGCAACAACCAACCAACTAATATGTATTACACACACATATACACACAAATACATATATATATGTAAAGCAATATTATATATTCATTATATACTTATACTTACACATTTGGTCTTCCCTTAGAGAATGTAAGCTCCCTGACGGTGGGGACTCTTTCATCTTTATCTTTGTATCCTCAGAGGCCTTGGCATCTAGGAGTCTCTTAGTGAATTCTTATTGATCAATAGATCCTGCAACTTGTATAATTCTAAGTATAACCATGTTCTTTAAGTCTTTGCATGCCTGCCTCAATCAGTTTTCAAAATTTCTGCACATTTGATTACTTATATCACTAACTTCCTCCTTTGCTTGAGTTAGTAAAAACATTGTCTCTTTTTGACTTTGAACCCTCCAATGCTTTGCCATTTTTCCATGCCATAGGCCTGTGGTAGCCTTTTACCTCCTATCTGCCATATTAACTCTTTCTCTCCTTTTCTTATTTTCCTCTTATGTTCTTTCATTTTCCTTTCTCCTCTTTTATCTTACTTACTCCTTAATCATACTAATAACTTACATTCAAATCTTGTTTTGAACTTTGCCAAGTACTTTATATGAACTAATTAATTAATTTGGGCAAGAATCCTTTGAGGTAGATGAGACACATCTTACAATTCCCATTTTGACAGATGGAAAAAATGAGACTGACAGGTAAAGCCACACATCTAGTAAGTAGCACAGATGGGACCCAAGCCTAGCTTTTTAAAGGGGTTTATAAAATCCTTTTTCTGCCAAACCATAGCTATTGCAGCTAGAGGGTACAGTGGATAGAGCCCTGGGCCTAGAGTCGGGAATACATGATTCCACAGTCCAGCCTTAAACACTTTCTAGCTGTGGCAAGTATGTGACCTTGGGCAAATCAAAAAAACAAAAACAAACCCAAAGCTCTGTTTGCCTCAGTTTGCTCAACTGTAAAATGAGGATAATACCTTGCAGGGTTTTTGTGAAAATGTAACGAGATAATATTTGTAAAGTACTTGTCACACAGTAGGAGCTATTAAATAATAACTACCTCGTATTTTCTTTTCATCTTATCTTTTGACATTTAAAGGTTTTATCAGATGTGGGTCTCATTTAGGAATTTGAATGATGGTCATATGTATAGTCAGAATAAGTAGCTACCTACTTAGTATATACAATTTTAAGGACATTGGAAAGGCTGTTCTATCCTTTCTTCTCCAGTTACTCCCATATTTTCTTGTTGAAGTCTAGTAGTCCTTTAACGGAAAATACTTCTTTTAGTTCCATTCCAAAATTATGGAGAACTTAAAATACAAACATCCTGAAAGAGGCAGCTTAAATTTGCATGAAGGTGCAAATCACTAATATTTGCTACTGGGAGCATGTTTTTAGAGTGCAGAGGAAATGGAGAGGTATAGAAATAGTGGAGCTGTAATGGGAACCCCATAGTGGGGGGAAGTTAGATGAAATACTACAGAGTGGAGAAAGGTTCAGAAGGAGTGGCTAGTGTAAAAAAATTGTTGATTTTATAGTTTAGATAAAGATTGTTGTAGGGAGAGAGAGGAGCCAACATGTATCAGGTAAGCCAAAGCTCTGCCACCACCTTATTGAACACCTCTACCTAATGATTAGTTGCCATCAACAGGCAGGGGCTAGAGCACCTGCTGCCTCAGCAGCCACAGCTACTGAAGACCTGAAACAAAAAAGGTCTTGCTATCCAAGTCCTTGGGATTGTCAAATGGTTTAACATCAGAAACAGTGATGGTTCTGTCAATGGCAGTGATGTTAAAGATGCATTCCTATCTGGTTTGCCACTGGTACCCTAATATTCGCAAGGCCTTCTCATCTTGTAGCTGAAACTTCCTATGTGTTATCTTACTCATTAGAATGTGAGTTCCTTGAGAGCAGAGATTGTCTTGCTATTTTTATTTGTAACCCTGGTGCTGATTTAACAGTTAGTACTTGGGCCTCCATTTCCTGAAAGCCACATGTGTTACATTTTACCTCTCACTAGGGGTTTTCCAATATCCTTACAGGGGGTTGGGGGTTGTAAAGTTCCTACCATTGCCTCAGACTCCCACTGATTATGTTTCCTTGATTTTAGGGGTCCTTAGCACTCCAATTCCATTTAACCATCATAACAGTCAAATCAGCTTTCACAAAGGAATATTTAAAGGTATGGAAAGAAAAAAATGCAAACATTTCCTCCAATTCTTGGGGAGAATAGTTCCATTACTTTACCCCATTCTCCAGGGAGAGGAGATGGATTGGGTTTACAGCTTAATGCAGTTCATATTTAGCATAGTTCCACCAAATTCACCCCCCCCCCACCTACATGATTGTATCCTGGCACTCTGGCAGAAGTATTTAGGCTGGAATATTGGCTCCAAGATCACCATGAATCGACCTTGGTGTGGGTGTGGGACTCCTGTGCTTAGAACTGAAAAGGACAATCAAAATACAGTAAAGTTCCAGGTCCATTACTTGGTGCCAAAAGACCTGAAGGGGTGGAGGAGACCCTTCTCCCTAGCAAACTTAATTCATGGTACTCATGCTATGGGTAAATAAGCCTCTTACCCCTGGATGCCACTGCCACTAGAGAAGAGGGTGGGGGGTGGAGGGGAGGGGAGAGAGAGAGAGACAGAGAGACACACACAGAGACAGAGACAGAGAGAGAAACACAGAGACAGAGACATAGGCACAAAGATATAAACAGAAGGAGACAAAGATATAGAGGCAGAGAGACAAAGCCTGAGACTGTCATAATCCAGTAGTTTTAAAGATGTATATAGTTCCAGCTAAACTCTAGGAAAAAGCTTAGGAAAAAAGTTTAGAGGAAAAAAAAGAGTTTAGGAAAAGGAAAGAGGCTGCATCCACCCATGTGGTAGGGTGACGCAAAATGGCATCTCCCACATGGGTATCTACATCTTAGGTGATCTGGGGATGTGCAAAGCTCCATTATACTTAGAACAGTACATACATGCCTAATATATATTTTTTCAGTCCAAGAAGAGGCAAATTTTATGAAGATTTTGTTGTTCAGTTGTTTTTCAGTTATGTCTGACTCTTTGTGATCCCATTTGGTGTTTCTTGGCAAAGATATGAGTGATTTATCATTTCCTTCTCCAGCTCATTTTACAGATGAGGAAACTGAGGCAAACAGGGGTAAGTGGCTTATCCAGAGTCACACAGCTAGTAAGTGTCTGAGGTTGGAATTGAACTCGGGAACATGAGTCTTTCTGACTCCAGGCCCAACTCTTAATCCACTGTACCACCTAACTGTCCTGATGGAAGATTTTAATATCCCTTAAATTAAATATTGGAGAAAGCGAGGTGGTATTGTGAATAGAATGCTGGGCATAGAATCAGGAAGACTTGAGTTCCTATGTGACCTCAGATCCTTACTAGCTGAAGAAGTAACTTTGGGCAAGTCATTTAACTCCTGTTTGCCTTATTTTTTTTTAACTGCAGAATGGGAATAATCATAACACCTATCTCTCAGGTGCCTTAGCAGTGCCGGGCATACAGTAGGTCCTATATAAATGATGTGATGATGATGATATCTACCAACCATTTGTCTATATAAATCTTCCAAAGAAAAAAATACGATGCTAACAAAAAAGTGCAGTTTTCACATGTGTGAAAATGCATGTGTTATATGTCAGATAACCTTTAAATATAAATTCTCAAAGTGTAGAACCATTTTGTTTCTCTCAAACTAAACATGTTGAGTATTTAGAGTTCATTAATCTCAAGAATAATTGTAGTTTTATCAATCCTATTTAATGAAATAGCTTAATCAGAGGAAAAATCTCTGTGGTTAAAGATCTCTGTGTGGGCTGAGTTGTCAGGAAAGAGAGAAAGTCTTGATAATCTATGTCTGTTACACACACAGGTGAGTGTGGTGGCAGTCTGCTTCATGTTGCCTTCCCCCAATGACTGCGCTGAACTGGTCACCTTGACTACTGCTTCCATAGCACCAGACAGACTCGATCGATGGTTTTTTGGAAGCTATTTACCAAAGGAACATAAACATAAGATATACACCTTCTGGGTATTTGATTGCTCTTATTGAACTCATAAGAGTCACCGAAAACTCACATATAAGAGAAGAAACGCAAGAATTATGGATACCACTGTGGCTGTATTCAAACTCCCCTGCTTCTGCAGTCTGAATCTGAAGAATTGTGGCAGGGCAAGTTTCCAAATAATTACTAGCTTTAATTGTTTAAATTTAAATGATGCATTCTGGAATGGGATGCAATAAAGATATAATTACAAGGGTGCCTTTTTCTCTCTACCCTTCCTATTGTGCATCAGGATATGAATGTCCTTATATACTGCTGACACTTAAGCTAATATAACTGTAGAACTATAGCATAGCTTTAGGTCAAATAAAGAGTATATTCAAAGGCATTTCTACATAACAATGGGAAACATTTTTTCTTCTAAAAATACATTTGATTTTTTTCAGTCAGTTAAAATCTGACTTTTCTCCCTCCCCACCAATTCAACTAAGAATAAGCACAAGAACAAAAACCCTGTTACAAGGATGTATAGTAAAGCTACACTGGCCCTGTCCAACTCTCTCTCTCTCTCTCTTTCTCTGTCTCTCTCTCCTTTTCCCTCTCCTTTTCCCTTTCCCTCCCCCTCTCCCTCTCCTTCCTTTGTCCAAATTCAGAAGAGAGTGGTATCCAAGTATTAGCTGATACCTGCCCAACCCTTCCTCATTTTTTGGGGTATAGATGTCTATTCATGAACTCTGACAATATGGGATAATTTCCTTTAACCTTTCTTCCCACCACTCCACCCTAGTATATTCTTCTTTCCTTCTCTTTCCATTCTTCCCATAAGATCATCAGCACATAATACTATACTCTCATTCTTCTTGTGCTTTTTTTTTTTTGGAGGGGGGGAGGACAGGGCAATTGGGGTTAAGTGACTTGCCCAACGTCACAGGGCTAGTAAGTTTTAAGTGTCTGATTCCGAATTTGAACTCAGGTCTTCCTGACTCCAGGGCTGGTGCTCTATTTACTGCGCCACCTAGCGTCCCCACACTCTCATTCTTCTTAACCTTTTTGTAACCTTTGACATTGTTGATCACCCTATCTTCCTGAATAATCTCTGATACCAGCCTCTCCTTGCTCTCCTCCTAATAATATGGCCACTCTTTTTCAGTCTCCTTGCTTGGATCCTTCTCCAGATCATGACCTCTTAACTGTAGGTATCCCTCAGGGTTCTGTCCTGGACGCTTTTCCCTTTTCCCTCCTTACAATCTCACATGGATTTAATGACCATCTCCATGCAGAAAATTCACAAATCAACCTAATATGCCTCCACCTCTCTCCTGACCTCTGAATTCCCATCCTCAGTTGATTTTCAGGCATCTCAAACTGGATATCCAGGAGACATCTTAAACTTAACATGTCCACAGCAGAACTTTGTATCTTCCCCTACTCTAATGTTCCCTATTACTGTAGAGGGCAACACCATCTGCACAGTTCCTTAGACTCACAACCAAGGAATCATCCTCAACTCCTCACTATCTCTCATCCCCTATATCTAATCTGTTGCCAACACTTGTTAATTTCACTTTTGCAACATCTCTCAAATACATCCCTTTTTCTCCTCTGATACCGCTAGCACTGGTTCAAGCCCTCGACACCTTACTCCCAGACTATTGCAGTAGTCTGCTGCTGGGTCTACCTGCCTCAAGTCTCACTCCATCCTCCATTCAATGGCTAAAGTGATTTCCCTAAAGTTCAGGTTTGACCATGTCCTTCCTCTGCTCAGTAAACTCCATTTGCTCCCTGTTGCTTCCAAGATCAAATATACTATGCTCTATTTGACATTCAAAGCCCTTCATAACCAGCCCCCCTCCTACCTTTCCAATCTTCTCATACCTTACTCCTGACACATACTCTTGGATCTATTTCCATAAATAGGACACATCATCTCTCAATGCTGGGTATTCTCTCTTGCATTCTCTCTCTTTAACTCCAACTACTGGCTTCCCCTACAGCCCTGTTTTAAGTCTCAAATAATCTTTTATATAAGCCTTTCCCACCTCTTCTTAATTCTAGTGTCTTCCCTCTGTTAATTATTTTCAATATGAGTTCCTTGAAGGTGAGGACTGTCTTTTGTCTTCTTTTTTATCCCCAGAGTTTAGCAGACTGGTTATCACATAATATTATTAATAAATTGTTTAATAAATTGCTTAATAAATGTTTATTACTTGATTGATTAATAACAGAATCATTTCCAGGTCTTGTCTAATTAGACTCTCCTATGACTTCTGGGATCAGAGGGGACAAGTGTATCATTTCTCTATATTTGAATAGAAGTAATATATTCTTGCTTAGTCCCTTATGATTGTTTTTTCATATTTACCTTTTAATATTTATCTTAACTCTTGTGTTTGAACTTCAAAGTTTCTATGCAGATCTGGTCTTTTCGTCAGAATGATTAGAAGTCTATTTCATTAAAGGATTATTTTACCCTCATAGGATTATGCTGAGTAAGTCATTTTTAGTTGTAACTCTATATCATTTGCCTTATGAAATATCATATTCTAAGCTTTCTGCTCTTTTATAGTGGAGAATGTTAAATCACATCTTATCTTGACTGTGGCTCCTCTGTACTTTAATTCATTCTTGCTGGTTGCTTGCAACATTTTTTTACCTTGACCTGGAAGCTCCAGATTTTGGCTATAATGTTTCTGGAAGTTTTCATTTAGGAGTTTCTTTCAGGAGGTAACTGGTGGACCCTTTCTCTTTCTACCCTGTCCCCACTGACCATAGACTTTTCAATTGATTTCCCTATGCAGATCTAGGCTGGAAAAATGGCTCACTTTAACTTTTTCATGAATTTTCTCATTAGGATTTGGTGCCACTTCCTGACTCCTTGATCATAGGCTGAGCTATAGAGGATTAAGATTGTTGTTGGATAATTGTTCATGACTAATGGGCACTGGGGTGGGGTGGTCAAAGGCAAGCCAGGTGGAGAGTGAGACTCCTTAGGTTGCCATTCCTATTTTGGACTTTCTCCTGCTCTCCCTGGGTACTAAAATCCTTCACATTCCTAGAACATTTTGAATGTCTGCTCTATTTCTACTTGGCACCTACTTGTTCTTTCACTCTTTACCACCTTTTATGTGCTGAGATACCTTTGCCCAACTTCACCAAAGAGGAGGAAGAGAGATCGATCAATCAGTAAACATTTATTTAATTGCCTATTATGTTCTAGACAGTGGGCCAAGGACTGAGGATCCAAAAAGAGGTAAAAAGACAGTCACTGCCCTCAAGGAGCTCACAATCTAATGGGGGAGACAACTAACAAATATACAAATAGGCAACATATAGGAAAAATAGGAAATAATAACAGGAGGAAGGCCCTAGATTTCGGTAGGGTTGGGAAAGGCTTGCTGTAGAAGATGGGCTTTTAGCTGGGACTTAAAGGAAGTCAGTAGACAAGGATGAGGAAGTAGAGCACTTTAGGCACTGGAGATAGCTAGAGAAAATGCTTGGAGCAGAGAGATGAAGCATCTTGTGGAAGAGTTAGGAGACCAGTGTTAGGAGATCAAAGAGTGCCTATGAAGGAGTCAAGTATAAAAAGACTGGAAAGGTAAGAGGGGGGCTAGATTATGAAGGGTTTTGAATGCTAACCAAGGGCATTTTGTGTTTGGTCCTGGAGGCCACTGGAGTTTACTGAGTGTGTGTGTACAAATGGTCTGACCTGTGCCTTAGGAAAATCACTATGGTGAGCTGAGTAGAGGATGGATTGGAGTGGGTAGAGACTTGTGGCAGGTAGACCTACCAGTAGCGCATTGCAATAAGTCAGGTGTGAGACGATGAAGGCCTGTGCTAGGATGATGGCAGCGTCTGAGAAGAAAGGGTGTGGAGATATTTGAGAGAAGTTGTAAAGGTGAAATTGACAGACTTTGGCCACAGATTCAGTGTGAGGAAGAAGAGAGCATGAGGGGTTGAAGATGATTCCTGGAATGTGAACCTTAGGAGTGGGAAGAGGGTGTTGTCCTCTATGGCAGCAGGGAGATAAGGGTGGGAGAAGGTTTAGGCCAGAGGAAAGATAAGGAGTTCAGTTTTGTACATGTTGCTTATAGAGAGAAAGTATACTACTAAAGGTGGATTTTTCCCTCCCCAAAGAAATCCATTAATCCAAATAGCAAAAAAGAAATCAGAGAAAGTATGCATTCAAGAATATGTACCAGACAATACAAATTGAAGGAGCTTTCCCATTGGGAGAGAGGTAAGAAATTTTAAACAAGAGAAAATTCTAGATCTCACACAAGGGGAATTTTCTACTCGAAGTTGAAATTGAGAAGGGTTTGGAATTCAATCCAACAGGTATTTAAGTGCCTACTATGTGTCAAGCCTTAGGCAATAAGAAACACAGTTCTAGCCTTTAAGAGGTTTCCATTATCCTGGAGGGGGGAGGAATGTAGAGCATGTAAACAGATTAGTACATACATGATAATGTGAGAAAGGAGGATCATTGGTAAGAAATCTTCCATTTGGAGTGTGAGAACCTAGCTGGGCAAAAAGCAGGATAAGTAATAATAACAACTTTGATTTGTACCTGTGTGGTAGAATCATAAAATAGGGTCTGAATTCATCATAATTTTGCACTTAGCAGGTAGTCATGAAGAGGCTCGTGCTTTATGCCTGCAGTTAGAGCCACTCTCTCTCATACACTTTCCTACAATGGGCTCAGAGTAAAGCTCCCAGCCTTGCTCTGTATGGCTCCCACTGTGCCCTCATGTGGCAAACAAAGGAAACCCAGTAACAAAAGGATGGCCAGTCACAGGTATTTATGAGAAATAATATTATATCTGGCAATTGTATTCTTTACCAGAATAAATAGAAGGAAAAAAGCCACATAGATAGTAAGATAGGGCCTGCACAGTTCCGAGGCTTTCTTACTCTCAGCCTTGAGAGCCCCTCCAAACTCCCACCATTGTCCAGAGTGAAAAAACCTCCACTGAGGGCTGTTGTTGGAGAGCTGGTCCCTGTTAATTTCTTCTCTTCCCCGACTGGGAAGAACTACAGATCTGAGGGGTTTTGTAGCTAGCCAGCCTTTTGCCAGGGGTTGTTACAATAACTTGAAGGGAAGAGAAGGTAGGTAGTATAGATGAGAACAGATTGGTAGAGAATTGTAAAAACCTGTGATGATAACAGACTAAACTTGATGTAATTTACAATCATAAAAAATAGGGGATATCAATCAAAGAAGTGACTTTTGAAAGAAGGAATAAACATTAATATGGTGACAACTGTGTGGTAGGCATTATACCAAGCACTTTGTACAAATATCTCATTTGATCCTCACAGCAACTCTGAGAGGGAGCTACTATTATTATTCCCATTTTGCAGTTGAGGAAATTGAGGCAAATAGAGGTTAAGTGACTTACCCAGGGTCACAAACTAGTAAATATCTGAGGCCAAATTTGAACTCAGGTTTTCCTGACTCCAGGTCCAGTGTTCATTACATTGTGCCACCAGCTTTTTTGAGAAGATAATTTTAGTCAGAGCCAAAACTAACAAGGACTGATGGAATCTATACCAGCTTGGGGAGGGGGCAGTGTCTGCTGAACTTCATTACCTCTCTGGCCAGGGATCCTATACCCAAGGGTGATGAGGCCATCAAGTGCCTCTTCTGGGGCTGCCTTTTGAAATCTCCATAGAGCTGCCTGGCCTGGAAACCTCAGAGGTCCTTACTCTTGGTCTCACTCTTAATAGTAAACTCATAAAATAGGTGTAACAACACTTGCATTACCAAGTTCAAAGGGTATGTGGGGGGAAAGTGTTTTGTAAATTATAAGGCTCCAATAAAAGGGTGGGTTCAATCTGTCAAACTCTCAGATGACATGCAAAATTCTCACCGTAGTTCAATGTAAGTGGTAGAAAAGATATACAGAATGTGGATTATTAGGAAAAAGGCTAATGGATTTGGTGACAGTAAATGTCTTTATAATTTTGGAAAGAAATTTTGAAACCATTTAGTTTCACCTAATGTTTTGAAAGATGTGGACATAGAGGCCCAGAGTGGTGACATGCCTTATATTACAAAGCTAATAAGGACATTGGACTTAGTTTAAAGTCACCTTGGTTCTAGTCCTGGTACTGATGCTTTTATTGATCCTACTCCCAAACTAATGTCTTCTGAGGCACCTACGATATGCTGCTTTGTATTTTTTTAATATGTCCTTTCCCCTATTGAATTTTTAGCAGGAGCAGGGCTCTGTACTTAGTAGCTGTTCAATAAATATTTAAGAATAAAAATTGGATATATGACCAAATTTTCCTTATGCAGATATCTATATCTCATAATATTTGCCAAAATTATGAAATAAAGAAATCACGTCCTACTATTACTGGGAGAGAAATTGAAGTTGACTAAGAAGTGACCAGGCCTAACCACTCATTGTGACAGAATGTAGAATATGGCTAGTGATGGTTTACTGTTGTCTGACAGGAATCAGAAAAGTCTCTCTTGGAGGGGGATGGGATGTACCTTTATAGGATCATAGGTTTGGATCTAGAAGGGAGCTCAGATTATTCAAACCCTCTTCCCCCTCACTTTACATATGAGGAAACTGAGTCCAAGGAAGTTTGTGATGTGCTCAAGAATCACACAGGTAGAAAGGATCATAAGCAGTATTTGAATCTGGGTCTTCTCATGCCAGAATGAGTGCTCTTCATTTTTGAAGTTGACCAAAGTCTCCTTTAATCTAAATTTGCTTTTCTTTCCTTTTCCTTATTTCAATAGGCTTAAAATTGTATTTTTTTCTAAGGCCCTGAGACACAGAAGCAGAAATTACATCTATGTCAATAAATAATAGGAAGTGATTTGAGCGATGAGGAAGCTCCCTCCAGTGACTCTGATCACAGCTTCTCTATGGTTTTCTAGGTGGTTTTAAAGAAGTTATTGTGGCCAAAAAACTCTTCACTGTTACCCACCTGGTCCTCTCCAAACTTGGCAACACTGAACTTTAGACAATATCTATATATCTCTGATTGGGTCATTGCAGTAAAGTCCAGCATGACTGCTTCACTATTTTGTGCAGGTGATCCAGACTCTTTGTGACTTTGTCAGAAAAACAGTTTTTGTAGGTTCTACCAATTCTTCGAATATGAACACTGTAATGAATGCAATAACTATCTATTGGCATTTCTGGAATCCCTAAGGTGAGTCATCTAGAATTCATTAAGCCTGTCCTCTTGCCTCAATGCTTAACTCATTTTAGACTATCTCCTTTGGGAAGGTCTCTGTCTTCGCTTTAAAAGTCTTAAAGGATATTT
>NW_027186349.1:12722376-12775348 GCF_028583685.1 Petaurus breviceps papuanus
TGATTCTTATTGCTGTCATTTATGGATGTCTAGGTCATACTTTCTTAATTCCCAATACAATAAACTCCTGGGTAAGAGTATTTTCCACTCCCACCCCATTTTCCCTTTACACAAGTGACCTCTCAGTTACTCAAGATCCTCAACTCCACTTCATGACCTCTGTCCCTAGTCAACCCCAAACACACCTAGGGGTGATCCTCTCTTGCTTAGCACAATTTAACTTGTCCTAGGTATCAGAATCTCTAGTTGTTGCTTTAGCTTTAGTTAAAACATTTTGGATTCATGTAATGGGAATGTAAATTTTAAAGATCTTCCCTGCCCCTAGGCTAAAGTGCTCCTGGAGCCTGGGGTGGGAGGCTTGTTTTTCAGTAGATACTTCTTGATTGGCCAATGAGTCAATAAGGTTGTAACATTCTCTGAGCCAGGAGAAGGCTATATAAGCCCTGATGTGTAGCTTTGTTTTGGGGCTCACTTTGAGAAGTGTTCTGTGATTTGATCAGATGAAACTCTGGGAAGCTGTTGTCCAGAGCCCCCCAGCTTTGAAACCCAGATGTTGTTTGGTACGGATGTAATGGTTGGACAGTTTGGAAATCTGTCTACTTGATCTGTTTCTGTCTTGATAATTCTGTCTGTACATTCTGAAGTTCGGGGTGCTGACCTCTTTCCCCTGAACTAGGTAAATGATACATATTTGACTGATTAAAGTAAGCTTGTTAACTCATTTTGAATTGCTTTCCTTTATCAAAGCAGATCCAAGTACCTGTGTTGGCAGACACCCTGGGGATGCTGGGGTGCTTGCTGCTACAATACACTAGAAGACACAAAGAGCAGAGGTTGGGGAGGAGAAAATTATAAGGATACAATAATGAATGCACAATAACTGAACTCAAGATAAAGATGTAGGAAAGTTTGGGTTCAACTGGGAAGGTTTTAAAAAGAAAGAAGTGGGAGGGTTTGGATGACTCCCCTGCCTTCACATACAAATGACAGCTTTTGGGAAGAAGGTACTATACTATTTTCAAATATTTCACCATATGTGGATATAAGGCAAATTATATTTCAGAACATGCTTTGTTGTACATACATAGAAACAGAAGCAGATATATGTTTTAGGAAGACAACTTGATATTCTAGGATCCTTTCTCAGGAGGAGTGGCATGGTATTGTTAAATATTTTCTCCCTTTGGTGTCCACCTGTGAGACAGTGATAAAGTAATCATGGAACAGTTTAGGTGAAAGTCAGCACAGTTGAATCCTCTCATTAAAGCAAAGTTTAATCTCTTCATGCTGATTGCCAATGTGGGCTCTGCCATGCTTTTCTCCAGCTATGAGATCAAAGGTGATAGATGCTGTGAAAGTATCCAAAGAACAATAAAAATAACTGCATTGATGTCCAGAGAGAGTATACAAACCATTAGGTAGGAACCTGCAAGCAGATATTTACTGTACTTATTCCAGTACACTCTTGGGGAGATGGCAGCAGAAAATACAGATGAAGGCATTCACAATTTAATTCTCTTTCTCTATTCCCTCCTCTTATTTTGGGCAAGAAAGCATAGAGGAGAAAAGAGAAAGTAAAAAATCTTTTAAACAGAGCCAGGCCTTTTAAAAAAAAATTTGTACCTGCCTTTTTTAAAAACAATGGGCTAAATCTTTCTTATCATAAACCATTGATACTACACCAGCTTTTAAAATCCTTGCCCAGAATTAAAATGCCAATAAATAAAGGACTTTCTCAGCACATTTCTCCCTTTAGAGAACAAATAACAGATTTTAAAATCACTTTTTATGTGTCTTAGGGATAGAACTAACAAAGAGGAGAGTCTTACACAAAAATCCTACATTGATGTCTTATGGCAAGGAGGAGATCATGTATTCTTGAAGAGTATGCCAGAAGAACTCCAGTTCTGGGAGGTTATAAGAGGTTTGAAAGGCTTTGAGGACAAGCCAAGTGATGGGAATCTATTAGCTTTCTGAGCACACTAGCTTCCTTAAATGCAGAGAGGATCATCCAGGAGGGGTTGGGTAGTAGGTTGTGATGATTTTTACCCTGTTGACCAGTGAAGTAAATAAAAATATGAATCTAACCTTAGCTCTGTGCACTCCCCTGCCACTTTTTTCTTCTAGGGTCATGGTGACAGAGTAGTTAAAAAAAGAAGATGACAGTAGACTGTCATTTAATTTTTAAATTGTCAGCAAAAATTAATTTAACTGCTGACATGGTCAATATAAACAATGAGCTGTAATATAGCTAGAGGAATTGTCATTCTCACCATAAATAAAATTAAATGAAATAAAAAAGTTGAAGCAAAATGTAAATGTGGTTCATTGGCTTTACCTAAAGAGCAAATGAGAATTTGAGGAGTTACTTAATTGTGAGTACAAAGCTAACAAGAAATACCCTTTCATGGGATGGCTTTTTATCTTGCCTTATAGTTCTCATAAGTGTAGAGACAAACCACTGGGGTGGGGCCAAGCTGGTGGTATAGAAACAGTAAAACTCTGTGAACTCCCCCCATAACCACCTCAAATACCTAAAAAATATGACTCTAAACAAATTTTAGAGCTTCAGAACCCACAAAGTGACAGGGAGAAACAAATCTCTTGCTGAAGGCAGCCTGGCAGGCAGACAGGAAGGGTTCAATGCAGCCATCTGGGAGCTGAGCCCAGCCCCATGTGAGCCCACGGTTTTAGCCCCAGGGTGGCCCTGACCAGCAGCTGTAATGGATTTCAGGAGAGTGGATCACCAGCAGCATTGGCCCTTTCCAGAATTATCAACCCATAAATGCCAAAGAAAAAGTAAGAGGTCAGTGTAGAACTCTGTTGAAACTGGGGGCGAGGATGGAGGAGCAGGTCTGGCCCCTGCCCCCAGAACTAGAAGTGGCAGAGGTGCAGTGGCCCTGCAGCTACTTCCATGTGGCTGCTTCAGAGCTCCTGGCCTGCAGATTGTAGGCAGGCCAAGAGAACATTCAGAGGGTAATCTCTTGCTTTAACCTACCTGGATCTGGATTGCATTCTTGGGTGGTGGTCCTCACTGTGCTAAGTGAGCCAGAGTTTGTGGGGGCTGCAGAGAAGGTGCCCTTCTAATAGCTCCAGCAGCTGCGAAAACCCCAGTGATTTGGGACAAAGCTATCCCCTCTGGAAGCAGAGTTCTACTGTGGCAAAGAGCTCAAAAGTCAAATAATTGAGTGGCAACATGAGCAAGCAAAAGCAGCAAAGCAAGCATAGCAATCCAACTTTAGATTCCTTTTTTGGGGACAAAAAAGATCAAAGCATGGAACAGGAGGAAGGCAATGAAGTCAGAACTCCTGCACCAAAAGATTCCAAGAAAAATATGAATTGGTTACAGGCCATGGAGGAGATCAAGAAGGATTTTGAAAATCAAGTAAGAGAAGTGGAGGAAAAATTGGGAAGAGAAATGAGAGTGATACAAGAAAATCATGGAAAAAGAGTCAACAACCTGACTGAAGAAAATAACACCTTAAAATTAGATTAACCCAAATGGCAAAAGAGGCCCAAAAAGCCAGTGAAGAGAAGAATGCCTTAAAAAGCTGAATTGGCCACATGGAAAAAGAATTTCAAAAGCTCACTGAAGAGATTAATTCTTTCAGAATTATATTGGAGCAAATGGAAGCGAATGACTTTATGAGAAATCAAGATACTATTAAACATCCAAACAAATGAAAAAAATAGAGGGCAATGTGAAATACCTCATTGAAAAAACCACTCACCTGGAAAATAGATCCAGGAGAGATAATTTAAAAATTATTGGGCTACCTGAAAGCCATGATCCAAAAAAGAACCTAGAAATCATCGTTAAAGAAATTCTCAAGGAAAATTGCCCTGATATTTTAGAACTAGTAGGCAAAATAGAATTTGAAAGAATTCACCTATCACCTTTTGAAAAAGATCCCCAAAAGGAAACTCCTAGAAATATTATAGCCAAATTCCAGAGTTCCTAGGTTAAGGAGAAAATACTGCAAGCGGTCAGAAAGAAACAATTTGAGTATTGTGGAAACACAATCAGGATAACACAAGACCTAGCAGCTTCTACATTAAGGGATCAAAGGGCTTGGAATATGATATTCTGGAGGTCAAAGGAGTTAGGATTAAAATCAAGAATCACCTACCCAGCAAAACTGAGTATCATGTTTCAGGAGAAAATATGGTCATTTAATGAAATGGAGGACTTTCAAGAATTCTTGATGAAAAAACCAGAGTTGAATGGAAAATTTGACATTCAGATACAAGAAGCAAGAGAAGCACAAGAAGGTAAACAGGGAAAGGAAATCATAAGGAACTTATTAAAGTTGAACTATTTACATGCCTACATGGAAAAACGATAATTGTAACTGATGAAACTTTTCTCAGTATGAGGATAGTTGAAGGGAATATAAATGTATGTATATATATATGTATACATACATATATATGTCTATATAGGAAGGTATATGTGCATATGAATACATATGTGAGTGTGTATATATATGTGTACAGGTCTACATAGACAGGGGCACAGGATCAACTGAATAGGAAGGGATGATATTTAAAAGGTGAAATTGAGAGGTAAGAGAGGAATATAAGGAGAGGAGATGGGGAGAGACAGAATGGGGTAAATTATCTCATATAGAAGAGGCAAGGGGAATTTACAATGTTACAATGGAGGGGAAGAACAGGAAGGCAAAAGGGAATGGGTCAACCTTACTCTCATTGAATTTGGCTTAGGGAGGGTATGACATACACACTAAATTAGGTATCTTGCCTTACGGGAGGGTAGGGGGAAAAGGGATGAGAGGGGGGAGGATGAAGGGAAGGGCAGAGTAGTTAGAAGCACACACTTTTGAAAAGGGACAGTGTCAAAGTAGAGAATAGAATAAATGGGGGGAGGGATAGGATGGAGGGAAATATAGTCAGTCTTTCACAATATATTCACTATGGAAATGTTTTGTGTAAGTACACATGCACAACCTATATTGAATTACTTATCTTCCCAGTAAGCATCGGTGATGAAGGAGGAAGGGAAAGAATCTGGAATTCAAAGTTGTAAATTCAAATATTTTGTAATTGTTATTATTATTATTATTTACATGCAACTGGGGAATAAGATATATAGGCACTGGGGTATGGAGATCCATTTTGCCCTATGGGAAAGTTGGAGGAGGCATGGGGGAGGATATAGGAGAGAGCAGATTGGGGGAGGGGGTATACAGTGGGATCACTGTTTTGGGGTGGTGGGTAGGGGAAAGATGGGGAGAAAATTTGTAACTCAATCTTGTGGAAATGAATGATGTAAACTAAAAAGAAACAAAATTTAATTAAAAAATAAATGTTTAGTGACTGACCAAAAAAAAAAAAAAAGGAACAAACCACCATAAAGAAAACAGTAACTTATGTTCTAATATTTGTTTTAGAGGATGAAGAGAAAGAGACATTTTATGAGGAATTCAACAAGATCTTTGAAATTATGTCACTGTATACATGCATATTTGGTATCTTCAGTAAGAAGATGGTCATTGAAAACTGTTTTATAGTATCTTGAATTCTCATAAACTCATTAGTTTCCATTTTATCCAATCTAATTTTGAAGGAATTATTTTCTTCAGTGAGTTTTTGAAATTCCTTTTCCATCTGGCCAATTAGGCTTTCAAAGGCATTCTTCTCCTCATTGTTTTTTTTGGGCCTCTTTTACCATTTGAGTTAGTTTATTTTTTAAGGTGTTATTTTCTTCAGTCAGCCTGTTGACTCACTTTTCATGCTTTTTTTTTTTTTTGGAGGGCAATTGGGGTTAAGTAACTTGCCCAAGGTCATATGGCTAGTATTTGTGTGTGTGTGTTAAGTGTTTGAGGCCGGATCTGAACTCAGGTCCTTCTGACTCTGGGGCCAGCACTCTACTCACTGCTTCACCTAGCTGCCCTCATGATTCTCTTATACCACTCTCATTTCTCTTTTCAATTTTCCCTCCACTTCTCTTACTTGATTTTCAAAATCCTTCTTGAACTCCTACATGGCCTGCAACCAGTTCATGTTTTTCTTGAAAGCTTTAGATGCAGAAGTTTTGACTTTGTTGTCTTCTTGTTCCACGTTTTGATTCTTTTTGTCCCCAAGCAAAGATTCTATGATCTGATTGAACTTCCTCTGTTTGCCCATCTTGAAAGTCAATTACTTGACTTTTGAGCTCTTTGCCATGGTAGAACTCTGCTTCCAGTTGCTGTCAGAGCTGTTGTCAGAGCTATGAGGAGGGTGCCCTCTCTACAGCCACCATAAGCTCTGGCACACTGGTGTTCCTCACCCCAGGGCAACCACCCAAGACTGTGACCCAGATCCAAGCAGGTCAAAGCAAGAGCTATTACCCTCTGAATGGTTGCTTTATCCCCCTACTATCTGTAGGCCAGGAGCTCTGGAGACAGCCATGCAGAGGCAGTTGCAGCTGCCATGCCTCTGCCACCTCTGTCATCCTTAGGGCAGGGGCTGGACCATGCTCTTCTCTCCCCCAGTTCCAACAGAGTTCCCTACTGACCTTTTACTTTCTCTTTGGCGTTTTTTCATAAATTTTAACCAGTTTCTTTTATTCATTGTTGCCTTTTTTCCTATCACATTTAATAACCTTTAAACAGCAGAGGAAACCATAGGTTTATAACAATCATGGTATCTCTCTGAACAAGTATTGTAGGTCATAACCTTCCCATATTCATAAATATCTTTGAGAAGCAACTTGAGTAATTCACATTTTAAAACATGGAAAATGAGTATGTAATTCATTGGGGAAGTAACCTACTGGAAGAAACCACCACAGCTGCCAGTGATTCACTCTCCTGCATTCTGCTCTGGCTGGGATGGGCTGCTGGTAGGGGTCTCTCTGGGTCTGGGCCTCCTGGGCTGTGGGACTGAGCTCAGCTACAGCCCAGTGTGATAGACCCTTCCTGTCAGCCTACCAGGCTAGATTCAGAGGGAGATTCATTTCTCTCTGTCACTTTGTAGGTTCTGTAGCTCTAAAATTTGTTTAGAGTCATTTTTTACAGGTATTGGAGGTGGTTGGTGTGGGAGCTCAAGCAAGTTCCTGCTTTTACTCCACCATCTTGGCTCTGCCCCTAGTGAAAACTATTAGAAAATGAATCAGCATTAAAAAAAGAGAAGTCAAAGGCTTGTAGATTACTCAGGAGCCTCATGCTTGTACATAACAACTTTCTTCAAGAATACCATCAAAATGCTCTAAAAATGGAGAATTTAGAGCAGCTCCCCCTCTCTTTTTCTTTCCCTCTCTCTCCCCCCTTCTCTTCTACTCTCTCATCTTTCCTCCTTCTTTCTTTTTCTTCTTTCCATAGCTGTATCACTGACTCTGTTTCTCTGTCTCTGTCTCTCTCTGTTTCTTTCTCTCTGTCTCTCTCTCTCAACTATGTCTTAATACACCAAAATATTCACATTCAAATTCTGCCCCTGATCAATCAATTAATAAACATTTATCAAGCACTTACTATGTGCAAAGAATTATTCTAAGTTATAGTGATATAAACAGAGGGAAAAGACAATTTCTACCTTCAAGGAAATTACAATCTAATTGGGAAGATAACATCCAAACAAATATGTACAAAGCAAGTTATATACAGGATAAATAGGAAATAATAAACAGAAGGAAGGCACTAAAATTAAGAAGTGTTGGGAAAGGTTTCCTACAAAGATGGAATTTTACTTGGGACTTAAATGAAGCCAGAGAAGTCAGTAGTTGGAGTTGAGGAGATAGAGAATTCCAGGCATGGAGGATAGTCAGAGAAAATGCCTGGAGCCAAGAGATGTAGTATCTAGTATGTTAAACAGCCAGGAGTTATGGTATCACTGGATCTAAGGGTACATGGTCAAGTGTAAGAAAACTAGAAAGGGAGGAGGTGGTTAGGATGTGAAAGGTTCTGAATATCATACATAGCATTTTGCATTTGAACTTGTAGGTGATAGGACCCACTGGAATTTATTGAATAGTGGGTAACGTGGTTAGATCTGAGCTTCAGAAAAATCATTTTAGTGGCCTAATGCACCCATCATACATATTGGCTATACCTTGGACATATCATTTAAACTCTCAGTGTTCCAGTAACTCTTCAAGACTGTAAGTTGTCCATCTGCATTGGTAGAGAGAATTTACTGTTCATAAATTCCCTATGCCAATGAAATCATAGTTGAGAACACCAACAAAAAGCATTGTCAAAGTAGGTGTTAGGGGACACAATTAAACCATGGTGTCACCAGTAGGTTACTTCCCCAATGAATTACATACTCATTTTCCATGTTTTAAAATGTGAATTACTCAAGTTGCTTCTCAAAGATATTTATGAATATGCAAGGTTATGACCTACAATACTTGTTCAGAGGGATACCATGATTGTTATAAACCTATGGTTTCCTCTGCTGTTTAAAGGTTATTAAATGTGATAGGAAAAAAGGCAACAATGAATAAAAGAAACTGGTTAAAATTTATGAAAAAGTATGTTAGAGAGGCAAATTAATTGGTTGAAAATCCTGAAGTATTTTGTCCATCTTTTGAAATGGTGTGTTAATTTTTTGGGGCCTGTCACTGATGTTTGACTGAGTATATACTGCATGTGGAGCTCTGTTCCAAGTGGTGGGAAGGGTTTATAGAATCACAGAATGTCAGTGATAATTTAGTATAAGCACTACCTGAATTTAAAATTTTATAACATAACTGACCCAAATACTATTGTTTGTCAATGGTACCACCATCAGCCTAATAACCCAGTCTCTCAACCTCTATGTTGATTTATTACTTTCATTTATGCCATATATCTATCCTGTTATCAAATCTTCCAATTTCTATCATTACAACATCTTTCATATCAGTCTCCTCCTCTCCATTCATGAACCCTCATGAAGACCCTCCTCACCTCATGTTGTACTATTGCAGTAACCTTCTGGTTGGTCTTAGCTCAATCTTCTCCTCATTCCTATCCATCCTCCACTCATCCAATGTGATCTTCCTTATGCACAGGTCACTCCTTTTCTTAATAACTTCCAGTGGGTCATATTTATCTTTAGGATAAAATATAAAATAATCTGTATATTTTCTTTGACTCAAAAGTTCTTTAGGATTAAGTTATTTAGCCTGTAATGAAATTTTAATCTCATCAAAAGCCCTTTATTGAATATTGTTTTTGTTATTTTGTGATCAGTAAATAATAATAACTAACATTTTTATGTGACTCTGTTTCCATGGTGACATAGCTAGAAAGCTAGTAAGCTTCTGTGACTGCATTTGAACTCAGGTCTTCCTGACTGCAGGCCCAGGGCTCTCCAAATTATGCCATTAGCTGCCCTATTTCATCTATTATAGTCAAATTTATTTTTATTGTTACCTTATCTGAGATCGATTGCTTCCCCAATTTTTTTGAATTCAACTTAAACATAATGGACTTTTCTTCAGCTCCTTGTTTTAACTCTGTATGAATCTTTATTTCAAATGTGTTTCTTATATAAAAAAAGCCATATTATACTCTTCTTTTTAATCCTTTTTGCTACCTTCCTCCATTTTATGGGTGATTTCATACCTTTCATGTTTACAGTTATGGTTATAATTTTATGTTTCCACGAATTCTATCCTTTTATATTTTCCCCTATCTTTGCTAAAACTATACAAAGAAGAAGAGGGTGTTTAATGAAAAGGGATATTCAGCATTAGTGATCTATATTTGATTCAGTCTGGTTCCATTCCATTACCCTTTTTCTTACAATCCTCAGTTATATGAAATATTAGTTTATTCCTTTTTTCCATCCTTTTTCTTTTTTCTTTTCAGATTGTCAAGTGCTACCAGTGTCTCTAATTTAGTCTCTGTGTGATCTTTAAAGCCAATAGAGTTTTGAGGGGGAAATTTATTTTTCCTCCCCCATTATAATACAAATACATCATTATTGTATAGTCCTTTTCAATTACTCAAATTTGTTTGCCTTTCTATGTTTATCTTGATTCCCATGTTTGCAATTCAAGGTGTTTATTCAGTTCTAGTCTCTTCATCAGAAATACCTGGATGTCTTCTATTTCATGAAAGGTCCCTACTTCCCTCCATAATATTTTAGTCAGATTAAAAAAAAATTATTAGTGCCTTTTATGTGCTAAGTGCTGGAAATATAAAAAGAGGCAAAAGATAAATAGATTACAATTTAACAGGGGAGTTAGTGTGCAAACAAATATATACAAAGCAAGCTATATACATGATAAATAGGAAATAATTAACAGAGGAAAGGCACTAGAATTAAGAGGGGCTGGGGAAGATTTCCCAGAAAAGTTGTTCTTGGTTGTAATCATTGATCTTTTATCTTCTGGAATATCATTTTCTAAGCTCTGCTTTCCATGGTATTGAGTTTCAGGTGTATTGATTCTGACTTTTATTCCTTTATACTTCAACTTCGTCTTCCTGGCTGCTTTCAGTATTTTTTTTTATTGACTTAGAAGCCCTGGATTTTGGCTATGATATTCCTGGAAGTTTTATTTATTTGTTTTTTCAGCAGATGACCTGGATTCCTTCTACTTTCATTTCATCCTCTTGTTCTAGTAGATATCAGCAGTTTTCATTCCTTATTTTTTGAAATATAGTACACAGACTTTTTCTATAGGTGAGCATTTCAGGTAGTCTAATGATTTTTAAATTCTTTTCTTTTTTTTAAAATCGATCAGGGTTAAGTAACTTGCTCAAGGTTATTTCTGGGTGTGGTGCTAAGCATCAGAGCCCGGATTCGATCCCAGGTTATCCTGACTCTGGGGCCGGTGCTCTTACTCACTGAGCCACCTGGTAGCCCCCTAAATTCTTTTTTCTTGACTAGTTTTCCACATTAATTGTTTTTGAGAGGTGATGTTTTGTGATTTTTAAAAAAGTATTTAGAGGTTCAGGTTTATGAGCATTGCTATGGAACTGGAGCCAGAGCAACACAGCTGTAGTCTTTACATGTCCTTGGCTAGATCCTGTTCTGGGTTCTTCTTTTCCTGTATCCTGTTATGCACCTTCAGGGTCTAGGTTTTCCTGGTTACTTGGTCATCAGTTTGGAATGCTCTTGTGAGATATACTTCTTTCTGAGATTTTCTGTCTGGATCTCTGAGTGATCACAGGCTTATATTTACCTCTCTGTCTGACTTCCAACTACCAAAATGTACTTAGTGTAATTTCACTTTGGATTTCTTGATCATTTCTCAGTCTGAGGCTCTGAAAGAAAAACTGTGCTAGAGTAATTATGAGATGGTTTTGTTTGTTATTTTAGGGAGAGTCACCCTGATATGGGATTATTCATTTACAGAATATTTCCATTACACGTGCACACGCACATGCACACACACACATGCCCTCTCTCTCTCTTTCTCTTTCTCTCTCTGTCTCTTTTTCCTATATATTTTCATCAACTTCCATATTAAATATCTTTGGGAAAGAAGCTTGTGAAATAACTGGCAGGAAATAAGACTTATTTGGGGTAGCTAGTTTTGAATGCACCTTTCCTCCCAAATGCTAGATTTTTGGTTGTTTTTTCTTTTTCCCTCTTACCTTCAGCATTTTAGTTCCTGGTAGTGTTCCATAATATATTTTCATTAGATTAGCTGACTCCAAATATTTGCATTTTTTTATTAGAAAGTTATTACTTTTCTCTTAAATATATGCCTTCAAAATCTGGTTTTTCATGATTTATTGGAGTAATTTTTCCAGGTAGTTAGTTACATTTACCTGAAACTACAATGTAAGTCCTGGCAAAATTTGGCTTAATTTGCTGAGATTCAATTTAAATGTTACTTTTCAAGAAGTCTCCTTTTCCTTTTTGTTATAACCATTTATATCTGTTATAAATTTATAGAGTATCATACAAAGTATATATTATTTTTTAAAACATTTTTTTGATGCTATTTTATTTGTTTTCTCTCTCCACCCCCTTATTCCCAAGATGGTGATCCTCCTTCAGAATCTTGGTTCTAGCCCTCAAAATAACAGAAACCCTTGAAATAGAACTTATCTACCAGACTGGTTCACCACTTTACTTTGCTCATGATTGGACATAGGCCCGTATGTGTGTGATTCTTTGAGCCAATCACAAGGTATTTCCTATATGGAATCACCTGCTTTCATCCCATGAATCAAGTATGACAACCTTAAGATTAATTAAGATTCATTCACACCTAGTTTACATATTTGTTTGATTGAATGGGTCATCTGTGTCTGGGACTTTTGACATTTAATTGGAGGTGTAGCTCTACCTTTACACTTGCATGATTGATTTTCACAGTACTAATAGTTGGAGCTGTGAGAATGAATGGGATTGTCAAAGGAGAGAATGAGAATTAAACAAAGTTAAGGACATCTTTGGAAGAACATTTTTCTTAAGTAGTCAGAAATAGGAGAGGAAACTAATGAAGGAGACTGAGGAGTAGTCAAAGAGAAAGGAGAATACCATCAGCATTGTATAATTGAAGCAAGAGTGATGAAATTTTTGAGACAGAGGGGATGGTTAACAGTTTTAAATTCAGTAAAATTGTCAAAAAGGAAAAGAAATGAAGAAATGATAGAACATTTAGGTTTAGAAGTTGGTGACCTTTGAAAGATAAATTAATAAAGTGTGTGTGTGTGTGTGTGTGTGTGTGTGTGTGTTTGTGTTTGCACCAAAACCATCCTATACAGGGTGAAAGAGAGAGATGACATTAAGGAAATTGAGGTTTCTGATATACAGGCATGCCTCAGAGATATTGTGGGTTTGTTTCCAGACTCCTATAATAAAACAAATATCATAATAAAGTGGGTAATGAATTTTTTGTTTCCCAATGTATATAAAAATTATGTTTACACTATACTGTAGTTTATTAAGTGTGCAATAGTATTATGTCTAAAAAAGCCCCAATGTATATGCCTTAATTAAAAAAAATTATTACTAAAAATGCTAACCATCACCAGAGCCTTAAATGATTTGTAACCTTTTTTAGTAGAGGGTCTTGCCTTGATGTTGCTGGCTGCTTACTGATCAGGGTGGTAGTTTCTGTAGGTTGGGGTAGCCATGGCAGTTTCTTAAAATAAGACAACAATGAAGTTACAGCTTTGATCGACTCTTTCACTTGAACACTTGAAGAAGATTGTAGGGTTATTTAATTGGCTTAATTTCAATATTGTGTCTCAGGGAATAGGGAGACTGGAGGAAAGGGAGATAGATAGGGAATAGCAGGCTAGTGGAGCAGTTAGAATACACACACCATTTATTGATTAAGTTCCCCTTCTTATATGGGCTTGGTTCAGGGTACCCCAAAACAATTATGATAGTTACATCAAAGATCACCACAACAGATACAATAATAAAGAAAAACTTTGAAACATTGTGAGAATTAACAAAATGTGACACAAAAACATGTAAGCACATGCTGTTGGAGAAATCGTGCTTATAGACTTGCTCAATACAAGGGTTGTTTCAAATCTTCAGTTTGTTAAAAAAAAAAGAAGCAGTATCTGCAAAGCACATTAAAGTGAAGTGTCATAAAACAAGGTATGCCTATAGATTTTTTTTTCCAAGAAGCTCATGTAACAAAGGGTACCAGTGCAAAACCAGTTTACCATTATTTGTGCTAATTAGTATGATGGCACTTATACTTAAGGAATCAAACAATCAAATGTATGTAAACATTAGTTTATATTATCTCTTCAACAATATGTACATTAACCCCACTAGTTAATGGTACTCAATGATAAGGTTCCTTCTCTGCCTAACTAGGAGTCCATGTGTCCCTATCCAAGGTGACTACTTAGCGAACTTCCATAAATTAATCAGAACTGTCTTCTACAGACTGTAGGGGCACTTGAGTTTCAAATATAGGAATGTAGGAGCCAACCTTACTCATAATCCAAGATTTGACTGAAGTCTGGGCATTTTTGAGGGTTTCTTATAGTTCTAGTTATGGGTGTTAGAGGGTCATACCCAAATTCTGATTGGTGATTGATTACCTAAGCTTATGATGAGAAGAAAATATCAATTAAAGCAAGTGTTTATTCAGCTGTTTACTAGATTTGGGACTGTTTACCAAAGTAGAGAAACATATGCATATCATTATTGGTTTATCAAATTTGAGGGACATGTGTCATTGCCAAACTATACCACTCAAGTCCTTATCTTAGTACAGAAAAACAACTTTTATAGTAACTATTGCTGTTGTTCAGTTGTGTCTTACTTTTTGTGACCCTATTTGGAGTTTTCTTAATGAAGATATCGAAACTGTTTTGCTATTTTGCTATAGTTTGCTATTTTCTTCTCCAGTGAATCACTTTTATTTTTTTTGTCAGAGCCTTCCACTATGATCTGTCCATCTTGGGTAACCCTGCAGGGTAGAGTTCATTGCTTCCAATGCAAGGCCCTCTGTTATAAAGGAGGGGCTTTTTAGGCAAACAGGGGTTGAGTGACTTACCCAAGGTCATATAGCTAGTAATTATCTGAGGTTGGCTTTGAATGCAGGTCTTCCTGTCTCCAGAACCAGCACTCTTATTGTCTTCATCACCTACCTGCCCCATAGCTACATAACAAACACTCAGTCACAAAATGGAGGCTTAAAACAAACCAGTCAATTATGTTGAGGCATTAAACTTATTCTGACTACAACTCAGTGGGAGAGCACTTCCATGGGGGTAGTGCCATAAGAAGAAAGCTTTATTAGCATTGGGAAAATGTGGGCATGTTTGTAGTCACATAGGAAAGGACAAGATTAAAAATTCACTAAAGAGGGAATGATAGCTGCAGTAAGGTGGGGCTGACTGGGATCAAGGACAGGGTTAGAGGGATTGGCCTTAATGAAGAGACTTTTTTTTTTTTGTGAACAAATGGAAAGAGGAAGAGTGAATGAGGAAGCTGAGAATTTTTAAGGAATGAAAGAACAAATTGATGAAGCCTAGGCTTGATGGTTGTAACTTTCTAATTGAAATGTGAAGCACTTAATGGAAATTGGAATAGAGGTTAGAAGAGAGAAATTTAGAATAGTTCCTGTGGCTAATGAGATATGGAACTGATAAGAGCAGAAAAGAAGTTTTATTGAATAGAAGTCTGAATTAGTGCTATTTTTCTTAGTTTCTAGGAGTCTCCCCACCCCAAATTAGAAAGTGGAAATGATCAATCTTTCCTTCCGATATTAATCCCTATGTTTGGTAGCAAATCTCTCCAAATGAATGATTTTGTGGTAAATCAGTGTTCGTACTAAGAAAGAAAAGAGAAAGATTACATGTGCAAAACTTATCCAAATGAGATTTATGGAAGGATGTTTCTTTTTTACAGCAGACTGAAGCTTCAGAAGGACTAGAAAGAGGGTATGCTGTAAATCTTTAAATCTTTATCATTAAGTTTTTTTTTTTTGGAAAGGGAAATGGGAGGGTAGAGAGAATAGCAGTTCTGAATAGGCTTCCCTCTGTTATTTTTAAATACACTATAGGCTCTATTTCTGATGGGCGTTAAGGGAGCTCCTTTAATTTCTCCATTTTTGGGGAATCTAGGACAGTAACTATTATAGAAATGCATTATCTGTTACCTCATATCTCCAATCTAGACTTTGAGATTTTTAAGTCTTGTGACTGGGTAAATGGAATCAGTGGCATAAAACTAGGATTTAAATGTACATTTTCTCCACCCTTCCTCAAGGTCTATTAACAAGTTGTACCTGGGTGTGCAATTATTTATGAAGTAGGAATTATGGAGACTGGGAATGACCTAAACTATTTAAGAAGTATAAATCACACTCCCCCCACCCCTGTCAATTAAAAAAAAAAACCACAACAACACAAACCTGACAAAAATAACTGTAGTGGTGGTGGTGGAAAATGAATATTATAATGTATGGAGAAAAAAAAACCAATTGGAATAGGCAAAAATATTCCTAAAGAATTCTTTCTCTTTATAAATTACTTAGATTCAGAATGTAGTATCAAGTAAGAGGACAATGGACATTGGGGCTTCTTTTGGGATTCTACATTGACTAGATTCTGGAAAAGGAAGGAGGGGGAATGTTTGGGTAAGGGAGAAAACCTACCAATAAAGAAAAGATTCTAATATTAGGGAAAACAGGAGCCATTCACTATGACATCTCTCTTCTCCCCTTTTCTTCATCTAAAAACTCCTTGGCATCATCCCCCAATTTCTGTTTCCTATTCTCTGGTCTCTGATGAAAAGGTGATCCTTTTCTTCACCAAGGCTAGCTTTTTTATATCATTCCTATATTTTCCAGTAGATTGCCCCCTCTAATCTTCACTATGTACTAGTTCCAAATTCTTTCCTATTCTAAAAAAATCTTTATAAGACTCTACCTTCCTCTCAAGCTACCATTCTATATTGTTTATCCCTTTCTCAGTCAAACATCTAAAACAAAACAAAATAAACAAGAAAGCAAACAAAAACCACCCTAGCATCATGCTTTTACTTCCTTTCCTCTCGATTATAAATCCCTAGCCCTCTGCCTTCTGGTCTCATCATTCAACTAGAGCTATTCTCTCTAGAGTTACCAATAATTTCTTGCTGACCAAATCTGATTTTTAAAAAATCTTTATCCTCCTTAATTTCTTTACAGCATCTGATTCCCTTGACTAATTTATCCTTCTGAATAGTCTCTTCTCTCTGGGATTTATTTCATGACAATACTTTACTTTCTCCTGATTATCTTCCTACCCATGTAAGTATTTCTTCAGTCACCTCTAATGGCTCATCAACCATGCATGCCGCTTAACTGTGAGTGTCCCCACAAAAGTAGGATAGTACAGATTTTGTGTAGAAGTTGGAAAGTATAGATTTTATGTAAACCTCTGAAAAGTTCGTAATGTATCACAGAGACATGAATCAGTCTCCCCCTACAGCATATATTCTTACATATTTATGCTTCCTCCACTAGTGTTGTTACATCTATTGCAATGTTGATGTGTAAATATGATTGCCTGCCACTGGATGGCAGCTAAGCTCTATCGATGCTTTTGTGAATTTTTTAAACAGACTCAAAAGGAAAAAAAATCCCTAAATATGTCTTTAAATTGATTTGGTTTTATTAACCACTGTACATAAGATTTTACTGGCCATAAATTACAGATGTTTTGCAGTCTTGTAACTAGAATGTTTATTATCATATTTTAAAAAAAGAAAACAAAAAGGAAAAAGGTAAGTCAGTCAGCCTTTAATTGCAGATATAAGAAATATTCAATGCATGCAAAGGCCACTTACTAATACCAGAGTTTATGGATGTCACAAGTGACATTTGTCTACTATAAATAACATTGAAACAAAAATTCACGCTAATGAATATATTTCTAACTTCTTCACATACCCCATTTTCATAGCAGGCTTTTACTGCTGAATATTGAATGATTTCAAATGATTCACAGGAAAAAAATACCCTTCACCTGACTGATTCAATAGAATAATCAAAAGGATAAAAAAATCAGATTAAGTCCAAATTATATAGCATATAGCAAAGAAGAATTTAATAGCACTGGCTAAGATGATGGACCATCCTCTGACCAATTTTAATGTCTGGAGTTAGATCGCACAGATTCAAATTCCATTTCTGTCACTTACTACCAATATGACCTTAAACAAATCACTTAAATCCTCTGGGCCTCAATTTTCTTACCTTTAAAATGTTGAGTAAGACTATGATACCTTTAGGGTCATTTCCAGCTCTAAATCCATAGTTTTGAGAAACAAGAATACTTATTTTCTGGGGAGCCAGTCTCCCTGGTCAACACAGGTGAGTCCACTAGGCATCTATCCTCTTCTATCTTTTGTAAGGAATGGGAAGGATTTAGGTCCTAACCAGAAGCTCCTTCCTGAACTTCTGTCCCTGACTTATTTACTGCAATGAAATTCTATTTAGATAAAAAGATAATTGTAATGTTTTTGATGTCTACATGTTTGTATATAACAAACTGTCCTTCCTTAAAGTTGAATAAAATATTTTCTAGGAAGTAACCTTTCTGCTGGAAAACTTTTGTGATTTTGAAATGATTTTTTTCATTTAAAAATTAATTGATTCATGGTATAAATAATTAAAAAAGTAGATTCAGTTGGAATTCTTTTTGTAGTAATTATATTCCATTTTTTTCTTTGAGAATTGCTATTTCCAGCTTTGTATATTTTCTGGATTAGAAAAGCAATACACTTGCCCTCCCTGATATGCATTACTTAACTAACACCTTCAATTTTTGTTTTTCTTCTTTTTAAATTTTATTTTTTCTTAATTACATGTAGAAACAATTTTTAACACTCACTTGAAAAAAAATTTGAGTTTCAAATTCTCTCCCTCCATCCTACCCTAGGAATTAGTGTTGTATTTTATCAAAAGTTTTTTCTTCACCTATTGAGATAATCATATGATTTTTGTTCTTTTTGTTATTGATATAGTTAATTAAGCTATGGTTTTCCAAATATTGAACCAGGCTTGTATTCCTGGTATAAATCTTACCTGGTCACAGTGTATAATATTCATGACATTTTAAAATCTCCTTGCTATTATTTTATTAAAAAATTTTTACATAAATATTCATTAGGGGAATTGTTTTATAGTTTTCTGTTTTTGTTCTTTCTTGTTTAGTCAGTAACACCATATTTCTGCCACAAGAGGAAATAGGGTTCCTTCTTTAATTATTTCCTAAAATGGTTTGTAAGTATTGGAATTAATTGTGATTTAAATTTTTGGTAAGAATTCACTTTTGAATTCTCCTAGTGTTAGGGAGTTCATTGTTGACTTTTTCAATTCCTTTTTCTAAAATGGGATTAAGTATTCTATTTTTTCTTTTGTTAATCTGGGGAATTTACATTTTTGTAACTATTCACCCATTTCACTCAAATTGTTAGATTTATTGGCATGTAATTTGGTAAGATAACTCCTAATAATAGTTTAATTTCATCTTCATTGGTGGTAAATTAATTTTTTTTTCATTTTTGGTACTGGCAATATGGTTTTATTTTTTTTTCAAAAAACAAAATTAACCAATGCTTTATCTATTTTATTGCTTTAAAAAAATGAAACCACTTCCTAGTTTTCTTTATTAGTTCAATATTTTTCTTATTTTTAATTTTATTAATTTCTCTTTTGATTTCCACAACTTTCAATTTTGTGTTAAGTGATGATTTTGAATTTTTTCTTTAAAAATTTAAAAAAAATTGCACCCCCCAATTAATTGATTTCCTCTTTCTTTATCTTATGTATGTAAGCATTTAGAGATATGAAATTTCCCCTATCATTTGTCTTCATATCATAAATTTTGGCATGTTGTTTCATTGTTTTCATTCTCTTTAGTAAAATTATTCATTATTTCTATGATTTTGTTCCTTGACCTACTCTTTCTTTAGGATTAGATTAGTTAGCTTCTAATTAATTTTTAACCTATGTTTCCATGCCCCATTATTAAATGTAATTTTTTTATTGCATTATGATTTAAAAGGGATGAATTATATTTTGGCTTTTCTGAATTTGATCATGAGGTTTTTCTGCCCTAAAACATGGTCAGTTTTTGTGAAGGTTCTATGTATAGCTGAAAAAAAAATATACTTCTTTCTATTCCTATTCAGTTTCCTTCAGGGGTCTATCATATCTACCTTTTCTAAAATTCTATTCATTTCCTTAACTTCTTTCTTGTTTATTTATGTATTTATTTATTTTTGGCTAAAATTATCTAGATCTGAGAGAGGAAAGTGGGGGCCCCCACTGGTATAGTTTTACCATCTATTTCCTTTTGTTACTCATTTAACTTTTCCTTTAAGAATTTGGAAGCTATGCCATCTGGTACATATATGTTTAGTATTGATAATACTTCATTATCTATGATGCCTTTTTTTTAACACGATGTACTTTCCTTGCTCATCTCTTTTAATTAGATCTATTTTTGCTTTTGCTTTGTCTCATATCATGATTGCTCCCCTTGTTTTTTTTTCACTTCAGCTAAAGCATAATAGATTCTGCTCCTGCCCTTTATTTTTGCTCTTGTGTGTCTCTATGTTTCAAGTGCGCTTTTTTGTGAACAAAATATTGTCAGATTCTCTTTTTTAATGCATTCTGTCATCTAATTCTGTTTTATGGGTGAATTCATCCCATTCACATTCACAATTGTGATCACTAACTGTGTATTTCCCTCCATCCTATTTTCTCTCCTGTTTATTCTTCTTTCTCTCTATTCTCACCTTATCCCTCCTCAACTGTGTTTTGCTTCTGACCCCTACCTTTTAAAATTTGCCCTGCCTTCTATCATTCCTCCTCTCTTACCTTATCCCTTTCTTTTCCTACTTCCTAGTAGGATAAAATGATTATCTCTACCCAACTGAGTGTGCATATTATTGCCTCTTTGAGCCAATTCCAATGAGAGTAAGGTTCAAGCATTGCCTACTCTTATCTCCCCTATCTTCCCCTCCACTGTAAAAAAAATTCTTCATTTTGGCTTATCTATGATTTGTTCATGTGAAGTAATGAACCCATTTTTTTCCCTTTTTTTTCCTTGTTTGGCAAAGAGTGTTACCAGAAATCCCCTTGCAATTCTACAGTTTGTTTGCAAATCAATAATTTTTATAACATGATTTATTACCAGTCTGTCTTTTTGCCTTGGCCTCAATTTTAATTGTGTAGTCCTAATTTGTTTCAAGATGCTGTTGGTGCTATGAGCAATGACAAGAAAAGTGATGATGTGCAAAGAGAACATGAGCTAGGCTGAAGGATGATTATCCCTTGATGCTTGAGGGGAAGGAAGGAGAGAAACTGAAAGCAGACGGGGGTGGTTAGGAGAGCCAGAGGAAGCCAGGAGACAGATTAAGAAGCAGAATGTGCTAAGGGAAACCCAGACGGGGGTATAAATGGATTAGGTGAAAGACACTGTGCTTGCAATTTATTCTATACAATTTCTGGCCAGCACACATTAGGATGCAATATAGCTTTTTGGTTTAGTGGGTGGGGTAAGGTGGAAAATGTGTAAAAGATTGGATCAAATGATGAGAAATGATTTTTCTCTTGTGCCAGTTGTAGGGAAATCTCAGAGCACTTATTTTGGGAACTTCCCCTTAATTTTCTGCCTCAGAAAGGGATTAAACTTTAATAGATTCCATATACCTTTGAGCTTTTAGGGTCATATTCCCACTTTTTAAAATTTTAGTAGCTTGTTTTAAGAATATATTTTAAGAGGCCCTTTTCTCATCTATCTTTATCTATATGATATTGTACAATATAGCTCTTAGACTGTCAAAGATGATAGGTAATTTTATGAATATTGATAAATGAGATTGATGCTGATACTGCACTTCTGGTTAGTGCCAGAGAGCTTAGCATTTATGTGCCTCTTAATTATTTCATGTGTTAAGTTTATCTTCCCAGCTAGAGGGAAGGGAGGGAACAAGCATTTATTAAGTACCTAATATGTGCTAGGTGCTATGCTAAGCACTTTAGAAATATTCTCTCATTTGATCCTCATGAAGTCTAGGAAGAAGATGCTATTATTATCAGTTTTACATCTGAGGAAACTGAGACAGAGGTTAAGTGACCTGCCCAAGGTCCCACAGGTAGTATGGGTTTGAGGCCAGATTTAAACTCAGATCTTCCTCATTCTAGTCCCAGTGCTCTAAGCACTGCACGACCTAGCGGCTATTGTAGATTACAAATTCCTTGAAGATAGGACTATGCCATACATATGAGGCTCCACAGAGGCTGGCATTTTATTGGGCACATCAAAGACTTTCATTAAATACTCTTAAACCCATTGTAAATATAATTTATGTGGATTTTCCCCTTGTTAATCAGATCTTCTTTTCTTAGACAAGAAATTATGCTTGACTTTGGGATACTTTTCTTCCTATTAAGATGATACTTGGATTCTTTCAAAACAGTAAATTGGATGATATTACTCTGAAGCTCAGAGTAACTTCTAGTAGGGAATAATTAATTGTTCTTTTTATTTTTAAGAAATGATTTAAATTAAAAGTATGTCACATACATTTTGAAAATGCACAATTTAATTTGGCTGTCATTTTTATATATTTAGGTATTTTTATGTTCCCAAACAAGGAATTATATTCAATTATTATTCAAATACTCAACTAGTCTCATAATTTCATTGACATGGTTCTTCCCTCTAGTGATTGTAATGTTAATGGGATATAAGATCTCTCTTCCCCTCCCTCCATTAATAGGCCTCAGGTGGAGCCCATTAAGGGAAACTTACTTCAGGGAGTCTTGCTTGTAGGAAGGCTTTCACACCTTTTGCTAATTTCTCATTAGGCACTGAGTCAGGAGGGTTGTGATGCCTTCTAGCTCTGAGATGTGTATGTATACTCTGAGTTGGTATTTTGCCTTGGAAGCTCATTTATGAGAAGGACCTTGCAATTCTCTGGTCGAGATTCTGAGTGATTGTATGTTTAGAGTTACCTGACCTACATCCAGGGATGTATGTAAAGTATGAAGTTGATTCACGCAATCAGAGCCTTGTTGGTCTTTATTTCTCTGTATTTTCTCTGAAGTTCAGGGTGCCGACTGTTCCCCTGAATTAGTGGATGTAATTAAAAAAAGATTGTTGACCCCTTAAACAGCTATCTTTCCTAGTAAAGCAGATCTAAGAACCTGTGCTAACAGTTAGACTGGGTATGCCGGTGTGGTTGCTACTACAGTGATAGAGATTGCAATTTATTCATGCCTATCTAATAATAAGGATAGATAAATTTAGTGCAAGGCCAATTTAAAAGACTTCAGGTTTATAATAATTCTGTTCTTGGAATTTTGCTTATGAAATATAATGAAGGACTTGTGAAGATACCACCATTAAGAGAAAACAATTCTCTAATATTGGGATGGCAGCTGGAATCTTATCCTGAACTGGGTAAGTTCACTCTCTCCTATGTGACTTTCAGAGTTGTTCTATGGCATCTTTCATGCTGGAAAGAAAAGGACTCAAGGAAATACAAAGGACAAGATTAACCACAGGTATTTATGAGACATATATTAGAAATGACAAATGCAGTTTTTTGGGGGGCTTTTGGGAGGGGGGAGGGCAGAGCAATTGGGGTTAAGTGACTTGCCCAAGGTCACATGGCTAGTAAGTGTTAAGTGTCTGAGACCAAATTTGAATTCAGGTCCTCCTGACCCCAAGGCTGGTGCTTTATTCCCTGTGCCACCTAGCTGCCTTTTAGATGCAGTTTTTAACAGAACAAAAGAACACATAAAGAAATGGGAATATGCCTGGAAATGGGTGCCAGGTACAACCATCTTAAATAAGGCTAGGAAGGATATAAAGACCATTTATTCTTGTATATCTGTTTTTCTTCCTCCTTCAATGCTCCAGCCTCCTTAATACATTTTTATTGATCAATTGTCTTTGCATAGAAACTAAGCTTAAACTGTTTTCTACGAAAAAAAAAAGAATAATAAATGGAAAATTTAGGGAGCAATTCATTTGATAGGCAGTTTGCTTTATATAGTATAAAGAATAGTGGTCTTGAGGTGAAGAGACCTGGGTTCTACTTCCAGCCCTGCCACATTATCTGTATGACTTTGAGCTGTTCACTTTTAATCTTTTGGGGCCTCATTTTTTTCATCTAATAATAAGACAGTTGATTGGATATTCTCACTTGAGAGAGGGCCAAGGACTAGTGGGGGCCTGGAGTGAGGGAGATGGGAGGGATAAGAGGGAGGGGAATTCAGAGGGACCTCCCCCCTCTCTATTTAAGGAAGGGACTCATCATAATTTTTCTCTCCATTTCCCATCAGCTACCTTCTTTGGGACTTCTTTGGAACTCTTCATTATACTCCAGTCCTAGGTCCCTTTACTCACCTTCTCTCTCCCCCTCCCCTTTTCCTTTGGTTTGTTATCTTCCCGTATTAGTTTCCCTCTGAGGGCAGAAACTGTCTTTGTTTTTATTTGTATTTCTATCCTCAGCTCTTGGCACAATGCCTGCCACGAAGTAGGTGTTTATTGACTGACAGATGATCTATAAAGCCCTTTCTAGTGCTATCCTTCTATGAGTCTGGGACTTCTTGTGCCACTTTAAAGTAATTTACCAACATCTAACGTAAACATGTATGTAGTTATAGAATTGACTATGATAGAAATATTTTTATATCTTTATATTAAAATGGTCTTTACTCTTTTTCTTTACCTTAGAAGATAAGCGGTGGTACCACATTTAGAAAGGTGCTAACACTGAATTATATCCTTAAGAGAACTTTGTGTTTTAAATTTGTATTCTCAAATTTGATCTGTATATCCCACACAACCTGTGTTCATTATCAATATAGTTATTCTTGTGTTCATATTTGAAGGCCCATGAAACTTATATGTGGCCTTTAAAAGAATATTTTTAGCATTTCTTTTGTTAGGTAAACAGTGATATCTGAACTTTGTCTTTTGATAACTAAGGGAGGAAAGTGACAATTAAGGTAGGTTATGTTATAGTCCTAAAGACCAGTGATAATCAAGAATATAAAAACACTAGCTTGCTAATAGATCAGCATAGTCTTTATTTTGAATCTCCTTGTCAGCAAGCTACTACTTCACATGTCTGTGTACTGGAATGAAATAAAGTTTAGTATTAAGATTTGTAATACATAATAATTTTCAGTGACTCCTATATCAATTTTCAACCTCAATATAGCTCAAAAAATGATCACAGTCACCATTCCTGTCCCCACCACTATCACTCTGTGATATTTATATGAATATGATTGCTACTAGCAATGTCCAGGTAGGGTTGTCCAATTTTATGCTTGGAAATGTCACTTGTATGAGTCATCTGTATGTTTCATGGTGGTGTGATTTGGGTTTCGGACTAATGCAATTTGATGAACATTTAATTCACAGAATCATCAAATTTCAGAATTAGAAGTGATGTCAGAAGCCAGGTAAGCTGCCTCTAATTAGGATTTTAATTAGGGCAGGATCAGATTTTGTGACTGTTAATAACTTTTCCTAATTTTTAAAGGAAAAACAATTCCAATTTGAAGAAAAGAAGGGCTTGGCTATTCATTTTGTCAATTCACTGGACCATCAACAAGAATTTGATACATGACTTAAATAGACCCAGCATTGTACAAGGTGATACAAAAACAAAAATAACAGTTCCTTCCTTCCTAGAGTTTATGTAATAGATGAGTAAAACTGATATAGCTGGATAAGGAATTTATGAAACAGTTTAATTTTTAAAGATGTACAGAAGATTGAAGAAAAGATCAGGTGAAAAAGTGACTATAATTGATCAGAGCGGTAGTAGAGCCAAGATCTCTGATCACTCCTCATTCTACAGTGTTGGCTTATCACCCATATTAGTCCCTCAATTTCTGGTTGTAAGTCAAAGCTCAGTTTTGGACCCTTTGTTCTCTATCTGTGATCCTATGAGTTCGTGTAGGTTCAATCATGATCCCTAAATAGGTGATTCCCAAATCTATATATTTGACCCTAGTCTCTCTCCTAAGCTCCAGACTTGTATCACAAACCATTTGTTGGACATTTTCAACTGAATATACAGTAAGTACCTCAAACTTAGCATGTCTAATAAAGAATTTATTTTCTTCTCCCCAAAATTCATCTCCTTTCTAAATTCCTCTATTTCGATTGAGGGTACTACCATCCTTCTTATCACTTAGGATTGCACCTCAGTGTCATTTTTGACCCCTCATTTTTATTCACCTCATATATCTTAATGTCTCAGTTTTTGTCAGTTCTACCTCATTAACATCTCACATCTGATTTCTTCTCTCCATTTACATAGCCACCACCATAATCTCAGTTGTATAATTAAAATGGCCTGCTAATTATTCTCTCGGCTTCAAGTTTCATCTTACCCCAAATTATCTTCTATCCAGTGGCCAAACTGATATTCCTCAGGTGCAGATTTAATATTAGATTTTACTCACCTGCTCAAAAATCTCAAAGCTCGATTGTTTCTAAGATGAAATAAAAAAGTCCTATATTTAGCATCCCAAACCCTTCATACCATGACTACAGCTTACATTTCCAGACTGACTATGTACATTATTCTACTTCATGTAGTCTATGTCCCAGTCAAATTGGTCTTCTTGTTTGTCATACTTGGCTATTCTGTCGCCCATCTCTATGGCTTTTCAAGGTTATCACCCATGCCTTATATGTGGTCCCCCCTCACCTCTGCCTCTTTGTATCCATGGTTCTTTTTGAAACCTTGCTTAAATATAACCTACACGAGACCTAATCTGATATCCCTAGTCTGTAATACTCCCCTGGAATTATTTTGTAGTTACTTACTATAGTGTTTGTATTTATTTATGTGTTATTTCTACAGCAGGAATTAATCTTTTTGAAATTTTATTTTGTCTTTGTACACCTCATGCCCAGCATAGTGTATGGCACATAGTAGGTACTTAATAAATGCTTGTTGTATAATTGATTCATGATTCTCCTCCCTAAGCTGCTTCATATTGGTGTCCTGAGGATTTCCTTCTGTAACCAACTAGGAGCATGCTTTCAACCCAGGTGCAAAAGATTTCTAGTTATGTCTTTGTATACAGGTTAGCAATGTGATGGTGCCTGGTTTCAAGGGACAGCGCAGAAAAACATGGTCTAAGGTCAGTCAAAAGTCAAAGAAATCATAACCAAACATATTTAAACATACAAAGAGATACAATTTCAATTTGACTCATTTTTCATGCTGTCATCCTTTTGAACATTAACAGAATTTAGTTAATATGATAGATGATTGCATGGGGGAGATAGCATCTGAGCTGGCATTTTGTAATAATTATAAACTTTATATTTTTGACATTATTATTTGATGTTAGTCATTATTTGATATTTTATGTATAATTATAGGACTCTAATTTGGAATCACTTAGGTTAAGTGCGCCAATTCCTGTGGAAACATGTAGTCAAAACAGATAATTTGTACTTTTTCTGCTGTTAACTGTGTTAGATGGTACTTGCATTTTTTTTAATTGGATAAATTCTTGACCTGCTGCAGGGGCCTTGAGTTATTTTCCTTCAGCTTTGTCAGATAGTTGTTAAATCCTCTTACCAGTTTGTGTTTTTTTTTTTTCAAAGAACTCAAACCTTTATCAAGTATTTGTTTTTAGTAGACAATAAAAGGATATATTAGCATTACCAATGAATGGACATGAAGAACTCACATGGAAATATACCATCACATCACAGGCAGAGAGTAATAGTTTTGTTTCCTCATTGCCAATTCCAATTCATTCTATTTCTTTTTCTTCTCCTATTGTTAAGCTAACATTTCTCGTACAGTATTGACTAACAGTGGTGATAATGGGTATCCTTGTATCACCCCCGTATCTTTACATTTATTTATTTATTTAGAGTTTTCAACATTCATTTCCACAAGATTCTGAGTTACAATTTTTCTCCCCATCTTTTCTCTACCCCCACCCCAAAATAGCAAGCCTACTGAATACCCCTTCTCCTAATCTGTTCTCTCTTATACCCTCCCCCCTTCACCCCCCTAACTTTCTAGTAGGGCAAGATGGATTTCTATACCCCAGTACCTGTATATCTTATTTTTTAAATATACATTTGTTTTTAAAACTTTGAGTCCCAGATTTTTTCCCTTAAGCAATTCAATATAGGTTGTACATGTATAGTTATGCAAAACATTTCCATAGTAGGTATATTGTGAAAGACTAACTATATTTCCCTCCATCCTATTCTGCCCCTAACTTATTCTATTGTCTCCTTTGACCCTGTCCCTTTTCAAAAGTGTTTGCTTCTAACTACACTCTTCCCCAATCTGCCCTCCCTTCCTCTATCATCCCTTCCCCCCTATTTTTCTGTAGGGTAAGATACCCAATTGAGTATGTATGCTATTCCCTCCTTAAGCCAAATTCAATGAGAATAAGATTGTGCCATTCCCTTTTACCTTCCTACTCTTCCCCTGCATTGTAATGGTTTACTCTTTCCTCTTTTATATGAAATAATTTACCCTAATCTATCTCTCCCTTTCTCCTTCTCCTAATATATTCCTCTCACCTATTAATTTAATTTTTTAGATATCCCTTCATATTCAACTCATCCTGTGTCCTCTATGTATACATGTATGTACATATGTATGCCTTCACATATATATTTATACACACCTATACCCTCCTATACATACACATATGTATGCATATATTTATATATTCCCTTCAACTCTCCTCATACTGAGAAAAGTCTTATGAGTTACAATTATCATTTTTCTGTGTAGGAATATAAATAGTTCAACTTTAATAAGTTCCTTATGATTTTTTTTTCTGTTTACCTTCTCATGCTTCTCTTGATGCTTGTATTTGAAAGTCAGATTTTCTGTTCAGCTCTGGTTTTTTCATCAAGAATGCTTGAAAATCCTCTATTTCATTGAATGACCATATTTTCCCCTGAAGCATTACACTCAATTTTTCTGGGTAGGTGATTCTTGGTTTTAATCCTAGTTCATTTGACCTCTGGAATATCATATTCCAAGCCCTTCAATCCCTTAGTGTAGAAGCTGCTAGGGCTTGTGTTATCCTGATTGTATTTCCACAATACTCAAATTGTTTCTTCTTGCTTGCAGTATTTTCTCTTTGGCCTGGGAACTCTGGAATTTGGCTATAATATTCCTAGGAGTTTTTTAGGGATCTTTTTCAAGAGGTGATTTGTGAATTCTTTCAATATCTATTTTGACCTCTGGTTCTAGTATATCAGGGCAATTTTGCTTGATAATTTCTTGAAAGATGGTGTCTAGGCTATTTTTTTGATCATGAATTTCAGGTAGTCCAATAATTTTTAAATTATCTGTCCTAGATCTATTTTCCAGGTCAGTGGTTTTTCCAGTGAAATTATTTCACATTGCCTTCTATTCTTTCATTTGTTTGGATCTGTTTTATAGTATCTTATTTCTCATAAAATCATTAGCTTCCATTTGCTCCAATCTAATTTTGAATGAATTATTCTCTTCAGAAAATTTTTGAAATTCCTTTTCCATCTGGCCAATTTGGCTTTTAAAGGCACTCTTCTCCTCATTGGCTTTTTGGGCCTCTCTTGCCAATTGAGTTAATCTATTTTTTTAAGGTATTATTTTCTTCAGTCAGCCTGTTGACACAATTTTCTTGATTTTCTTGTATCATTCTCATTTCTCTTCTCAATTTTTCCCTCACTTCTCTTGCTTGGGTTTCAAAATCCTTCTTGAACTCCTCCATAGCCTGTGACCAATTCATATTTTTCTTGGGAGCTTTTGATTCAGGAGTTCTGACTTAGTTGTCTTCCTCCTGTTCCATGCTTTGATCCTTTTTGTCCCCCAAAAAGGAGTCTATGGTAGGATTGCGTTTCCTCTGCTTGCTCATGTTGTCAGTCAATTACTTGATTTTTGAACTCTTTGCTATGGTAGAACTCTGCTTTCAGAATGGAGAGAACTTTGTTCCAAATCATTGGGGTTTTTGCAGATGCTGGAGCAATTAGGAGGGTGCCCTCTATGCATCCTCCACAGTCTCTGGAACCTGTCCACACACCCCAGGACTTCCACCCAAGACAGCGATCCAGATCCAAGTAGGTTAAAGCAAGAGTGATTATCCTCTCAATGGTCTCTTAGTCCCCCTACAATCTGCAGGCCAGGAGCTCCTGAGGCAGCCATGCACTGCTGCACCTCCACTGCTTCTTGCCCTGGGGGCAAGGGCTGGACCGCACTTTGCTGTCCACCCCTGTTCCAACAGAGTTCCACAGTGATCTTTTACTTTGGCTTTGGTGTTAATGGGTTGAAAAGTCTGGAAACCACCACAGCTCTCAGTGATTCACTCTTCTGAAGTCTGCTCTGGCTGCCACTGGTTGGGGCTGTCCTGGGGCTAAAACCATAGGCTCATGATGTTCTGGGCTTGGCTCCCAGCTAGGTGCAATAGCCCATTTCTGCTGGCCTGACAGGCTGCCTTCAGTGGGAGATTTGTTTCTCTCTATCTCTTTCTGGGTTCTGTAGCTCTAAAATTTGTTTAGAGTCATTTTTTACATGTATCAGAAGAGGTGGAAGCCAGAGCCATGCAGAAGTCCTGTTTCTACTCCACCATCTTGGCTCCCCAGTTTGTGGTTTTTATAAAGAAACTCTTCTTACCCAAACTTCACCCAAATCTGGTATCAGTAAGGATCCCTGACAACTTATTTGGGTTTGATTAGGAGTGTCCCCTCCTTCTTCTGGCACTAATTACCTTTTCTCCACCATGCCCATTTTTAGGATATATGATTTGCCACCTGAACCCCAACTTAGATCTGGGTTTCTCCCCCAACATATCTTTTTCACCTGTCAGGTTAAAGTGAGTTTATTGCATGTGGGGACAAACCTCTGTCTGTTTATATTGTTTTGTGTGTGTGTGTGTGTGTGTGTGTGTGTGTGTGTGTGTGTGTGTGTGTAACTTGAACGTTGAGAGGCCAAATAAAGAACTATTGAAGGATAGATAATCAAGAATTGAAAAGGAAATCGGGAGAGTAAGGGTATTTCAGCTGGACAGAACAACTTCACTTGTTCTGTTCTGTTTCCTGGAGATTGGAAATAAGGATGTGCATTATATAAAGTAACATGTAGTCTATTTTGTCCAATATATAGTGTTTGTAGAATCAGATAAGGAAAGTTGATGATAAATGATATGTTTGTGTTTCAAATATGTTTAAATTTCATGTATTTTGAATTTTAACAGCAGAAACCCAACTGTAGTCAAAAATTTCAAGTATAATATTTGAAATTAAGACACAACTAATATATAATTGTTGTTTATTCGTTTTTCAGTTTTATCCAATTCTTTGTGACCCCTTTTGGAGTTTTCTTGGCAAAGATACAGGAGTAGTTTGTCATTTCCTTCTCCAGCTCATTTTACAGATGAAGAATTGAGGCAAACAGGATTAAATGACTTGCCCAGAGTCACACAACTATTAAATGTTCGATACCAGATTTGAACTCAAGAAAATTAGTCTTTCTGACTCCAGGCGCACAACGCTATCTATTGCATCACCTAAGTGCTCCTACATATAATTGTACATAGTAATGTTATTATAAGCAGATTCCTAATTACTGTATTACTATATTTACTAATATAATTACTATATTACTTCCACATTGTGGATGTTGTTGTTTAGCCAGGACACATGTGGCATTCTTTGAGATTTCTAGTGTATTTTAAAGAAGGTTTTCTAAAGTTTGTTTTCTTGAGATCATGAAAGTAGAAAGACTTTAGAAATCACTAATCCATTGCCTTCATTTGATGCAAATATGTTAGTTTAAAAAACTAATTTAATTGTTGACATAATTTAACTATTGATATATGACAGTATTATGCATAAAATGCTCTGCATTATAATGCATGTATAATAACATATGTATAATATATAATAACATGTTAAAACTTCCCCTTGTCCATGACATACTCAATTTCATAGGAATGTTCCATAGGAACATCATTATATCTGTATCATTTTAATAATTGGGATTAAAAAAAAACAAATCACATATTTGTATCAAATAAGGGCATTGGACTAGGTTATTTCTAAAGTCTTTCTGCTGTCTCCCTTTGTCTCTCTTATTTGATAAACATATAAAGAAATGTCTTTGGAAGACCAGTAGTAACAGGAAAAAAGATAGTCCTGAGGTATTCTCACAGAAAAGAGATACTGCATACTATAAAAGAGATACTCTTACAGAAAAGAGCAAGTGTGATATAACAAAAGGAATAGTAGTGGAAGGGTCTAGTAAATCTCAGAACTAAGAATAGAGGCAGAAATAATTTTTAAGCTGTATGATTAATATGAAAGAAAATGACACTGGAGGAAGGCAGAAAAGATGAACTTTCCATATTTTCCCTTTTCTTTCTTTTTTTTTTTTTAACTTTCACTATTAAAGGAATTATAAAAATCTTTAAGTTTATGGATATTATAGAAGGTTCCTCTTCCCCCAAACTCTGTCCTGAATATTAGCAGACTCTAAACATCTAGTAAAGTTAATTATATAAAGATCTGTTACTCACAAATTTTGCTACAATCCCAGTTCTAGAAATTGATAGGAAAAGCTACTTTGTAGTTGTCAAAATGGGTTGGCAGGCTAATATTGACTGTTACTAAAATGTCTTTCATCATGAGTACATAAATCTGATTTAGGATTTTCATTGTGATTGAAAAAAGGGAGGGGAAATTATGTGTTGGTGTGTGTGTAAAATATACATGTAAGCATGTATACTATAGCTAATGTCTTAAACCAAGTAATAGAAAAAGTAAGAGTCTTAAACCAAGGTACTATACATATATTTTCTCTTAACTTTATGAAATCTCTTCTCCTAAACTCCAGGGTACATGAAAGTATATTCCTGAATTTACTCTCCTTGTCCATCACAAACTCAAAGATGAAAAATTAATTTTCTAAAGTTATCGCAACCAATTGTTTCTTTTTTTCCTCTTTTCCCCCCAATTTATTTATTTATTTTTAGTTTACAGCATTCATTTCTGCAAGATGTTGAGTTACAAATTTTCTCCCCATTTTCCCCCTACCCCAACCCCAAGATAGCAAGCCTACTGAATACCCCTTCCCCAAATATATTCTCTATTATATCCTCCCTATCTGCTCCCCCCCTAATTTTCTAGTAGGGCAGGATGGATTTCTATACCCCAGTGCCTGTATATCTTATTTCCCAGTTGCATGTGAAAACATTTTTTTTAACATTTGTTTTTAAAACTTTGATTTCAAGATTCTTTCCCTTCTTCCCTCCTCACCTACCCCCACTGGGAAGATAAGCAATTCAGTATAGGTTGTACATGTGTAGTTACGCAAAACATTTCCATAGTAGGTATATTGTGAAAGACTAACTATATTTCCCTCCATGCTATCCTGCCTCTCACTTATTCTGTTGTCTCCTTTGACCTTTTCAAAAGGAGAAAGGGAGGGATAGAATAGGGTAAATTATCTTACAAGAGTAGTCCCTTTTCAAAAGTGCTTGCTTCTAACTACCTTCTTCCCCAATCTGCCCTCCCTTCTATCATCTCCCCTCTTATCCCCTTCCCCACTACTTTCCTGTACAGTAAGATACTCAATTGAGTGTGTATATTATTCCTTCCTTACACCAATTCAATGAGAATCAGGTTGTCCCATTCACTTTCACCTCCCTGCTCTTCCCCTCCATTGTAACAGTTTTCTCTTTCCTCTTTTATAGGAGATAATTTATCCTATTCTATCCCTCCCTTTCTCCTTCTCCCAATACTTTCCCCTCTCACCTCTTAATTTTATTTATCATCCCTTCATATTCAACTGATCCTGTGCCCTCTGTCTATGTATATATGTACACATATATTCATATACTCACACATATATATTTATATACACATACACCTTCATATATACATACATACATATACATACATACATATATATATATATATATATATAGTTGAAGGGTATATATATATATATACCCTTCAACTATCCTCATACTGAGATAAGTCTCATGAGTTACAATTATCATCTTTCCATCTAGGAATATAAATAGTTCACATTTAATAAGTTCCTTATGATTTTTTTTCCTGTTTATCTTCTCATGCTTCTCTTGTTTCTTGTATTTGAAAGTCAGATTTTCTGTTCAGCTCTGGTTATTTCTTCAAGGATGCTTGAAAGTCCTCTATTTCATCGAATGACCATATTTTCCCCTGAAGCATTATACTCAGTTTTGCTGGGTAGATGATTCTTGGTTTTAATCCTAGCTCCTTTGACCTCCAGAATATCATATTCCAAGGCCTTCAATCCCTTAATGCAGAAGCTGCTAGATCTTGTGTTATCCTGATTGCGTTTCCACAATACTCAAATTGTTTCTTCTTGACTATTTATAATATTTTCTCCTTGACCTGAGAACTCTGGAATTTGGCTATAATATTCCCAGGAGTTTTCTTTTTGAGATCTTTTTCAAGAGGTGACAGGTGGACTCTTTCAATTTCTATTTTGCCCTCTGGTTCTAGAATATCAGGGAAGTTTTTCTTGAGAATTTCTTGAAGAATGATTTCTAGGCTCTCTTTTAGATCATGGCTTTCAGGTAGTCCAATAATTTTTAAATTATCTCTCTGTTTTCCAGATCAGTGGTTTTTCCAATGAGATATTTCACATTGCCTTCTATTTTTTCATTTGTTAGGATCTCTTTTAGCTCCAATCTAATTTGAATGAATTATTTTCTTCAGTGAGTTTTTGAAATTCCTTTTCCATCTGGCCAATTTGGCTTTTTAAGGCATTTTTCTCCTCATTGGCTTTTTGGGCCTATTTTGCCATTTGAGTTCTATTTTTTAAGGTATTGTTTTCTTCAGTAAGCCTGTTGACTGGCTTTTCATGATTTTCTTGTGTCATTCTCATTTCTCTTCCCAATTTTTTCTCTGCTCCTCTTACTTGATTTTCAAAATCCTACTTTAGCTTCTCAATGGCCTGAAACCAATTCATATTTTTCTTGGAAGCTTTAGATGCAGGAGTTTTGACTTTGTTGTCTTCTTCTGGTTCCATGTTTTGATCCATTTTGTCCCCCCCAAAATATTCTATGATCTGATTGCACTTCCTCTGTTTGCCCATCTTGCCAGTCAATTACTTGACTTTTGAACTCTTTGCCATGGTAGAACTGTGCTTCCAGAGTGGAGAGAGCTGTGTCCCAAATTGCTGTGGTTTTCCCAGTTGTTGTCAGGGCTGTTGTCAGAGCTGTGAGGAGGGTGCCTTCTCTACAGTCACCACAAACTCTGCCATGCTAGCACTCCTCACCCCAGGACTGCCACCTAAGACTGTGACCGAGATCCAAGTGGGTCAAAGCAAGAGTGGTTACCTTCTGAATGGTCTCTTGGTCCCCCTACTGTCTGCAGGTCAGGAGCTCTGGAGGCAGCCAAGCAGCAGCAGTTGCAGCTACCACACCTCCTCTACCCTAGGGGCAAGGGCTGGACCATGCTCTTCTCTCTCCTAGTTACGTCAGAGTTCCCTACTGACCTTTTACTTTCTGTTTGGCATTTTTGGGTTGAGAAGTCTGGAAACCACAGCTGCCAGTGATTCACTCTTCTGAAGTTTGCTCTGGTGGGTCTGTGTTGCTGATTGGGGCTGCTCCGGATCTTGGCCCATGCAGCAGGACTGTGCTCTGCTTCCAGCTTGATGTGATAGACACTTCTTGTTGGCCTGCCAGGCTGCCTTTAGTGGGGAATTTTTTTTTCTATCTGTTACTTTGCAGGTTCTGTAACTCTAAAATTTTTTTAGAGTCATTTTTTTACAGGTCTTGGAGGTGGTTGTAGGGGGAGCTCAGACAAGTTCCTGCTTTTACTCTGCTATGCTGGCTCCACCCCAGTTGTTTCCTAAGAGTCAGAAAAATTCAATTATTTCCAACCATTTATTCTTGATGGGTCAAAACAAATTTACAAATAGCAGTTCTACTTGCAAATTCCTTCACCTACTAATGAAAGAAGAAATATCAGAATGTTGAATCAAGAGTTTATGAGATAATTTAACTTTATCAGGGAGAAACCTCTAGTAGATATCTGACTAGTTGAACCCTGTCACAAAATTATCCTGCTTGTTGACATTTTGATCTGTTATTAATTGATTATCCATTTCTTACATCTGGCCAAGCAGTCTGTAGTATACTTCCACAGTGGTATCACTTCTGTTTCTCTTTTCTTTTTTTTCATCCAGTATTCTTCACTGTTATCCTCAATTCCATGGATTTCACCCTGTTAAATGTTCTCATGAAATATAAAAATAATCTAACATCTCTTTCAAGAAATCAGTTTTATTTTTGAAATTAAGTTATATCATTCTGTTGTCATATTTAGTCTAAGTCTAACCCTACTGAGGCTTAGTGATACAATTGAGGACTATTTATTTCCTTCATTAAAATGTTAAGTTTACTTCATTATCTCAACTTATTATTTTGTTGTATAGATATTTAAGATCATGAGTATTATTCCAGTATTTTGAATTATTTTCTTCTGTATATTTCTGGACAGCTATCCTGCTAATTTGGGATCTTCTTAATAATAATATTCTCTGGCCTCTACCACACCTGGGGTGTTTTGTCATCTAAATTGATTGATTAAATCTTAAAAAAAAATAAAAAAATGACTTTTAACTCCTTTGGAATTACTGAAGCCAGCAGCACATAAGATACAGGACAAGCTTCATTTAATTCAACAGAAAAACACAACTTACAGAAGGATTGTATATGAGCCCTCAAATGGTACAATTCTCCTTCTGGTGACACTTTTCCTGCTCTATCTTAGTGATAAAATTGCTCCTATATCCTTAAGTTTTCTGTCTAGCACATCATAATTCCAAGACATTCTTTCCATTCCTGATATATCATGCTTTCTTCCTAACAGAAATCACCAGAATTAGATGATTATCAGGTATGGCAAATCTTACAATACCTCCTAATTAGGCATGTTTGAGGGTCTATATAATTCTGACTAGGAAATTGTTGACTACCATTGAGCATCTCTTTTTTCCTGAGATTAGTAATTTATTTATATACACATTTTGGACCTTGTGTTTGTTACTTAGCATTTTGCAGCATCTGCAGTGCTTCTGCTTTTTCAGGTTGATATCCACCCGCCATCTTCTTATACTTATTAGAACCTCCAGCACTTTGCATGTGCTTTTGTGCCCACGTTCTTTGACTTTTTGATATTTTTACCCTGATTTAGATTTCCCATCTCTTCGTCAGAATCTTTTCCTTCACCATTCCATTCTTAGATCATATCTTTCTTCCTCTCTCTGAATGCCTCATATTTTTGTAATTGTTGAAGGGTAGAGAAACATTCTTTTTTTCCCTTTTATTCTCCTAGACAAAAAGTTGAATGTTCATTCAGTGAGAGATTAAGAATTTCTGTCAGTTTTAGGAACTAAGACTTTGGAGGCCTTGCTTCATATTTTTTTTAAAAGTATATAGAAACAAATTTCCTGAACTTTGTAATATATGCTGAAAACAAGGAAAAATTAATATGAAAGCACTTTAATAACAGAGAAAATGTTTATTTATTTTTATATTAAAATATTAGGTAAGCAATAAATATTCTTGTTTTTATTTTTAGAATATATCTTTCCAGGCTTTTTCCTGACATCTTGAAGCAAACATTGGTCATCTCCCCTTCTAACTTCATGACCAGCCCATCTTCTCTTTCACTTATTTGTTTCTTTGATGATGTTCTTTGTAAGAAAATTAAATTTAGAAAATGAAGCAATTTAATTGTATAAAACTAGTAGAGTATAATTCTTTCTGTTTCATTTGCTGCTTTGTTGTTCTATTTACCACCTTTGTGTGTTCCCACACAACTTCCTTCTCTGGTTACCTCTATATCTTCAGTTGCTCCACATAATAAGGTAAGCTCCTTGAGGGCAGGGCTGCTTCGTGCTTTTAATGTTTGTATTACCAGCACTTAGCACAGCTCTTGGAACATAGTAAGTATTTTCAATACATGCTATCTATTCATTCTCTCATTCATCCATCCATTCTTTTTCTCCCCCCAGATTTTATTTTAGACTCAAATACCAGAACACAAATAGAGAATTAAGAAAAGAAACAAAAACATATCATAAACTTAAATATTGGAACTTAAATGCAAAGCTAGAAAGAAAAAAAAGGACATCATGTGCAATTGCAGAGCATAAGAGAAGATTCAAAATATGTAAAAATAAAGCATCTATGACAAATAATACTTGTGTTGAGAATTGTCCACCTTTTCTTTGCTTTCCTGTGAGTTTTCTTTTGTTCTCTGTTGTGCATTTTTTTACTTTCTTCTTTTCCCCCCTTCCCCAAAACTCTCCCCAAAGGCTACAATAAAGTTTAGATATATTTCTCTATAGATATATGTATACACATATAGATATATGCATACACATATAGTTATATACATATACATACATACATACATATATTGACATATGTTTTCCCAAATCTATTCTGCTCCTGATCTTTGTTTTCTATGTATGATTATATCTCTTGTTTCCTATCCTCCTGCCTCCTCTACTTTACTTCTACTTACTACCTTTCCCTTCTATAACTTGTCCACCCCCCCTCCAAGGATCCCTCCCCTATCTTCCCATTCCCATAAATCTAAAAGCCCTTCTATATCCTTATTTTACCTATTCCCTCACCATCCCCTCTAAAGATCCCTCCCTTTTCCTATCCCCCCATCCCTATACCTCTACCATTTTATTTCTTCCGAATTTAGAAGATATATATATATATATATATATATATATATATATATATATATATGTATTGTTTCCTCTTAAAACCATTCCCAATGAAAGTAGGTTACAAGAACTACCAGCCCTCCTCCCCCATCTAATTCCTCTGTATCAGTTGTTCCTGTTGCACCACAAATAATTACTCTTCAAGTTGTTCCTAAATGATTTTACTTTTAAAATTCATATTCTCAGGTTTACCCCAATCTTTCTTATAAACTACCCAGTTGTTGATAAGAATCTTAGACATACATTTTACATATATAAAAAGTAAATAGTCTGTCCTTATGGATCCCTTATAATCAGTCTTTGTTATGTGCCTTATATTTCTCTTGGTTCTCATATGTTGAATCTTCTATTAAGTTCAGGATTTTTTTAAACAAAGTCTTGAAAGTCTGAGAGTTTATCAAATATCCTTTTTTCTTTTTTCAGAATAATACTCAACTTTTTAGGGTATGATATTTTCAGTCAGATCCCCATTTCTTTTGCTCTTAGATATGTTGTGTTCCAAGACCTGTTGTTCTTTAATGTCTCTGCTTCTAGGTCTTATTTAATTCTAATTGTGGCACAATAATATTTAAATTGTTTTAATCTTGATGCTTTTAATATCTTTTCAATGAGCTGGGGGTTTTGGAATTTGACTATAATATTCCTATGAGTTTTCTTCACAGGATCTCTTTTAAGAGGTGATTGATGGATTTTTTTTTTCTGTTTCTCTTCCCCCTCTTGTTCTAATGCTTCAGGACAGCTCTGTTTGATTATTTTTTGTATTATTCTATCAAGATTCTTTTTCTGATCATAATTTTCAGTTCAACTATTTTTTACATTTTCTCTTCTTGATCTATTCTCCAAATCTGTTGTTTTTCTTATAAGATGCTTCATTCTCTTCTATTTTTTCTTTATTCATATTTTGTTCAATCATTTCTTGATTTCTTATAATTTTACTGGTTTCACTTCACCCAATTCTAATTTTCAAGGTGTCATTTTCTTCCTTAAGATTCTGGATCTCTGAATAGAGCACCGGCTCTGGAGTCAGGAGGACCTGAGTTCAAATCCGGCCTCAGACACTTGGCACAATTACTAGCTGTGTGACCTTGGGCAAGTCACTTAACCCCAATGCCCTCCAAAAAATAAAAACAAAAACAAAAGATTCTGGATCTCCTTTTCTAATTGATTGGCTTTCCTTTTATACTCTTCTTGTTTTTCTTGGCTTTTTCTTATTTTCTTTTTTAGTTTTTTCTTCATCTATGTCATTTGATTTTTGAAGTCTTTTTCAAGATCTTCTATGAATTCTTTTTGAGCAGGTGACCATTTGATGTTACTCTTTTGGGGGTTTCTTTACTTCAATATCCTCCTCTGAAAATGAACCCCGGTTATCTCTATTCCCATAATAATTTTCTATGGTTGGATTCTTACTCCTTTGTCTGTGCATTTTTTTGTAGTGATAGCTCAGTTATTTGTAATCACCTCTAGCCCTGGGGCATGGGAAATGATGCCTCTTCACCCAGATCTTCAGTTCTTCCCTCTAGCCTGAAACCAAAGTGAAACCTCCAGCCTCCTGCAAATGCCCCCAGCCAGGGGCTTTCGGCCCCACAGAGCCCCACTGCTTTTGCACTTATCAGGTGTGTGCTGGTTCCTTCTCACCCCTGCCATTCTTTGCAGCATTCCTTGGGTCTGGGTCTGGCATTCCTTGTCAGCAGTGGTTCCCTTGATCTTCCAGGTCTCAGACACCCAACTCCTCTCACTACCCCATGTAAAAGTTCTAGAGGCTGGGGTTGAGGCAGCCTCTCCAATCAGCTAACCCCAGGGCTTAAGAGGCTAGTTGCTTGCTGTTAAACCTGGAACCTAGCCTGGAGGCATTTACTCTACACAGGGACTAAACCTTGTCCTGGAATTTTTCTTTTTGATCTTCTCGAATTGTCCCAGGAGGACCCTGGTTATTCCCCTGTTCTTATTTATCTCTAGCCACACTTTGTTCGCAGTAAGGTGCTATTTTCACTCTTTTTGAGGGGGAAAATCTTGAGAGCTTGGAATTTTCTGACCTACTCTGCCATCTTCCCAGAATTCTCTCTCCATTTGTCCATTCTTAGAAAATTTTGATTGTATATATTTTTTTGTTTTGATTGTATCTTTATGCAGTATCATCACCACTTACCCACTGCCTTGAACACAGAATGTGGTTAATAAATACTTGTTTCATTGAAAAGAAACTATAATAAATCATAGAAAAGCAGTTTGAGAAAAATCTGACAAATCATTAAATAAAATTGTAAAATATTAACAAGATGTGGTTTTCCACAAAACAAAAAACCACTTATAGTCTTATATTAGCTATAATATAATAGAATAGTTGAAAAGAAAAAAATGCATATGAAGTAATTGCATCATTAGTTTTTAATGAGTCTATTATGTAAAGTGATAACATTTTTGACCCAATTTATTTTTCAACAAATGGTAGTTGGAATATATATAAAATTCTGTAAAACAAAAATTTCAGTGCATATTAAGTGCTGTTTATATTTCTTTGTGAATTTCAAATAGGTGAAAGTTTTAAAAAATCCAACAAACGTTTCTTTCTTGTCTTTTGAATTGCCTTTAAGATCTAGCTAATTGTTGATAGTTCCTTTGTGAGTACCAAAATATGCAGGATTTTAAGCAAGAATCAGAATCAAAGCTCTTAGATACTTTTAGAGTGGATAAACCAGAGTGTAAATAACAATTTAAAGGATTTGAGCAAGGATCTGACCAAGATTCATTAAGAAAAAATAATTATGCTGATTCCAGGTCTGTAAGTGATAAACTATACCAGTAACTTCCAGCAGAATTAGCACTCAACAGTAACTTTGGACTGGAGAATGGCAAGGTAACTTTCACTTTTCCTAGGATTATTTATGTTTCAGCTAAAAGTACCCAAACTAAACCATTATGTTCATTTTAGAATCACCATATTATGAACTCCTGTGTCTATGGCACTGTGGGGTATGTCTATATGAACTATCCAGGTTGTTTCCAACATTTAAACAAGAATCTGCAACCTGTACCTTCAGGGTCTTTAGGATTAAATAATTCCATTCAGTAATCTGACTCTGTTTTCATCAACTATCTTTATATCACCTTAGCAGGATGATTGTCTCTCTATATGCTAACTCATTTTCTTTAAATGTTCTCATATTATAAAGTAATCATGAGACATGCAGTAATGATAATAATGACTAACACAAAGTGTTTTAAAGTTCGGACAGCATTATATATGTGTGTGTGCATGTGTGTATGATATATATACACATATGTGTTTATATGCATACACATGTATATAAAGACACATATACACTGTGTATGTGTGTGTATGTATGTGCAATTTGATCTTCACAACAACCCTGTGAAGGAAGTAGTATTATGTTCATTTTACAGATGAAGAAATCGAGACTGAAAGAGGTTGTCACTGGATACATGGCAACTAAATGTCTAAGGTAGGATTTGAAGTCAAGTATTCCTGATTTTAAGTCTGGCATTCTATTCATATAAGGCCACCTAGCTACCTTATATGCTTTGATATTTCCTTATTAATTACTAAAATTGTAACATCTCTCTCAGTTAGGTCTGAGGCCCTAGCCCTGTTTGTTAAATATTACCTTTATAAAGTACAGAGTTCTCTTTTTCTATTAGAAGCTTTTGCTCTTTTTTCCCCACTCTGTCTCTATCTTGGGTCTCTTTCTGTTTCCCTATATGTATAAAATGTAAAGTCCTAATTCCTAGGCTTAGATAAATTTCCAATGTAGCCAATAAAACCCCCAAAGACGTAAATTATTATTAATAATAAGTATATCGTAAGAAAGATTATAGCCAAGGCCTTTTCTAAACATTGCTGCAACTGCTAACTTCTCCTCCATTCAGTTCTCTCTGGATACCAGTTAAAGTCTTTTCTCAGGAATTTTCTTCATTGTTTCTTCAAAAATAGGGATTATACCTAGTTGTTTCAAAAAATAAGTTCTCTTAGCCCTTTTTTCTGTCTTCTTTTCAGCCATCACAATAATAATAATCTCTACAGAATGCCAGTTGAACTCTCATAGAATGATAGTATAATGGCCACTAGATGGTTCTATTGCCATTTAGAGATGTAGTAATAGTAGCTATAATTTTTGTGGGAGGGTCTTTTGAATCTGGTATTGCATATACATAACTTTTTTCTCTTGAAAAAAGACAAACATTGTCTAATTCTGCCTGGTTATTGAAGATTCCATTCAGTTTTTTTACCTTTTGAATGTCAAATTTTTGGTACTGTGTGACTCCCTATGAATGCTTTTGTTTTGTTTTTTCCCCCCATTTAGTAGAATGTCTTATCTAAGATACCACTGTGGGCATTGCTGTTATCAGCTTAAGCGCCCAAAATTTCTAGCCTCTTAGTTTTTTTTAGAACTTCCTATTCAATTATTATTAATGATTATTGTATGGTACTTATTAATGATTGATGAGAATCTTAACATTTTAATTGCCCTATTGTAATTAGCAGCAAGTTGACTGTTGGCTGATATATTGACTCATGGCTGATATATTCTAAGTAATCATTTATATATTTACCAGTGGTTACCTGAATGTCTTTTTGGAGAAAATTCAGACTTCCTTAGTCTACCTACAGTTTGCTTTTCTTTTTAAAAAGCTTTTATTTTATTTTCATTTAATACAATCTTGATCTTCTTCCTCTTACTCTTCCATATTGAAAAAAACCCAACCTTTTATAACAAATATGCTAAAAAAATTCCCTTATTGATCGCATACAAAAATGTATGTCTCATTTTGCATCTTGAGTTCTTCACCTTTCTATCAGGAAGTGGTTAGCATGCTTCATTACTGGTGTTCTGGAATAGTGATTGGTCAGTGTATTGATCACAGTTCTTAAGTCTTATAAAGTTGTTTTCCTTATGATGTTGTTGCTATTGTATAACGCTTTCTAGTTCTGCTTACTTCACTTTATATAATTTCATATAAGTCTTGCTAGGTTTCTCTGAAATAGTCCCTTTTATCATATATTATGGTGCAATCCATTTGATAATATAACATAATTTGTTAAGTTCTTCCTTTAATTAACACCTCCTTTGTTCATAGTTCTTTGTTACAAAAAGTTATTAACATTTTTGTACATATTAGTAATTTCCCTCTTTTTTTTTGATTGCCTTGGGAGTATAGGCCTTGTAGTTATACCACTGTAGAGTTTAGTGACTTTTTGGGCATAGTTCCAAATTACTTTCCAGAATGGATAGACCAATTCAGTGATCTGACAACAGTGCATTAATGTGCTTCTTTACCCATATTACCATCACCATTTGTCATTTTCTTTCTTCCCCAAACTTTGTTAATCTAATGGGCATGAGAAAGAGCCTCAGAGTTGCTTTAGTTTGCAATTCTCTCATTATTAGTGATCTGTAGCATGTTTCCATATGGTTGATGATAGTTTAGATTTCTTCCCTTAAAAACTGATTGCTTATAACCTTTGACCATTTATCATTTGGGAAACAGTTCTTGAATATACATTTGAATTAATTCTTTATAGAACTTGGAAACGAGACATTTACAGAGAAACATTACAGTTTTTTTTTCAGTTAACTGTTTCCTTTCTAAAATCTTGGGTGCATTGGTTTTGTTTGTACAAAAATATTTAAATTTTATGTAATTGAACTTTTAGTTTTATCTGCTGTGATCCTCCCTCTTCCTTGTTTGGTTATGAACTCTTCCCCAATTTATAACAATTTACCTTTGCAGCCTTAGCTCATATTGTTCCCCTTTCCATACTGCCATTCTGTGGACCTTCTCTTCACAAACTTGATGGCTTCATTTTTTTACCCTGAGTAATCCTGTCCTTTCACTCACTTTTACCTCTACGTATTTATTCATTCTGTTTCAGTACTGGTACCATTCTGATCCTTATTTCTTCCCATGAAAGTATTACCTATCCTTAAGGGTCTAAAATGTTACCAAATTTATTTGAATACCACCTAATCCCTCTAGATAGACATAACGTAGCCCATTTGTGATTTTTCATAACTGCAGAAATCTCCTCTGCAACTGGCATTTAACTAGAGGATCTACTAAAATCTGAGCAGGGATACACTCATATAAAATGTATCCAATGTAAAATAAATCACAATACCATTGTAGCATTTCCATTCATGTAATGATAGAAACTATTGAAGACTAATATAAAGCTTTGAAATAGGAGATTTGGATATTAAGGAATCCATGGGCATTTCCTTCACATTATTCAAGGAAGAGATGGTCTGATGTTAGAACATTGGTTATTTATACAGAAATATTCTGAAAGTGGAGAAAGATAATTTGTGGGACTTGACTATATTCCCCTTTAAGAATTTCCAGTGTTTGCTCTGAGTCTACTAAATTCAGGTAATTTGCTGAGAGCTCTGTTCTCTCCCTTCCTCCTCATCTCACAACACCCAGATGATGTCTGCCACTATCTCCTTCACCCCTGGCCCTTCTTGCCAAGGCAAACTCCTCTGCATTCACAAGTGATCTTATTCTATTCTGCCTTCTCCAACAGAATGCCCCTCTACCATCCTTACTTTTAATTTTTTTTTTATCTTCAATCTCTAATGAATCCCTATCCCCTCCAGGATCAAATATAAAATCCTCTATTTGGCATTCAAAGCCCTTCATAACCTGCCTCATTATTACCTTACAAGATTCCTTACACCTTACTCCTCCCTTTTCCCATCACTCCTGGTACTCTGCAAACCAATAACACTTGGCCTCCTTGCTGTTCCTCACACAGGATACCCCCTTTCCAATTTCTGAGCTTTTTCAAAGGCAGTCCCTCATGCTTGGAATTCTCCTCCCACCCCATCTCTATCTTCTGGCATCTGTCCCCGACTTTCTTCAAGTTAAGAAGCCTTTCTCCTTAATGCTAACTCCTTCTGCTTATTACCACCAAGCTATCTTTCATATATTTTGTTTGTACACAGTTGTTTGCATGTTGTCTCCCATTAGACTGTGAACTCTAAAAGTAGAGACTCTTTTATATTTTTCTGTGTATTGCCAGTGCTGAGCACTGTTTGGCACAAAGTAGGTGATTAATAAAAGCTTATTGACTATTTGCATCTGTGGCTCATTGAACAACCTTCTGACTATAAGGAAGTTTCCTGAGTGTCCCTAACTAACCAGGATTGCATTTTTTGTTAAAACAACTGACCTCCATGGGTCTGGTATGCTTGTTTCTTGTTATGAAAAAAAAAGACACCTTAGAAATTTAGCTTATAAATCACGTTATAAATTATAAGATATAAAAACTGGTTTATAAATGACTTTCTTGTGAATTTGGTTGGCATGACTTACTCCCTGGTACTTGACCATATTCCCTGAACCTCTTACCTACTTAAACTGAATTCCTGAACATGCAAGCCTGAGGCACAGAAAGATCCTGTTTTCAAGGGCACAAATTTAAAGTTGCATGCAACTTAGAAGCCATTTAGTCCAAACCCCTCATTTTCAGATGAGAAGATTGGATCTCACATAGCTTAAGTGAATTGCACAGGGTTAGACAGTATCACAGGTCAGTTTTGAACCTATCTTTCTGACTCTGAACCTAGCGCTTTCCTACACAATGAAGAGTCCCTGTGTGGCTTCCTCTGAAATTCCTGATCTCTTTCATTGCATCAGGAGTAATCCATGCCACAAACCCATCAAAACATATCTCTAATGATTTTATACTGATATTGTCACTGTAAGAATGATCAAGTTATTGAGCAGAATGGAATTACTATGCCTTAGTTTATTTGGATTTGCAACTGTGTGAACACAAGTAATTTATGGACATAATTTTCCATTTGCATATGAAATGAGCTTCTTGTTCTTTTTGGGAATTAAATGGTCCCTTTGGGTCACAATTAGCCTATCTGACAATTAGTCACAATTTGTCACAATGCTGGCAGTTAATTGTGCACACTAAGTTGCTTAGACAAAATCAGCCCTAATTTCTCAATTTGAAAAATTTGTTTGGAGTTTTAACTTTCCTGCTTTCTATTTTGATGTTATATAAATTTTTTCATTGCTGAAATAAATCACTCAAACATCTCTATTGACTTGGAACCTATTGTGGGAAAGTTAATAGAATTAAATGGACATCAGAAATAATCTGTGTTGCAACTGAACTGTTAAAAATGGCTTGGCTGGCTTATATAAATGAATACAAGATTAGCACCGCTCAACAATAGAGTATATAAACAGTATTACCTTAACAACAAACACAAAAGCAGTTGAACACAGGAGTTAAGCAATCAGGTTGAGGTTTTAGAGACTGACTTTTAATTGTTAATTTATTCAGTTTATGTTGTAAACAATGCATGCAGATTAGTTCGGACTTTGAGACATGGGAGCTGGATTTAAAACTAGCACATCCAGAGGAGGACTTCTCATTTAAAAAAAAAATTGCCGTGTGATGAACAGGCTAAATCTCCTGGGTGTTACAAGACTATTAAGGGAAAATTAACTTGACGGACCAATCTATAAGACATATAGATTTCTGCTATGTTTAGGACTGGTAGGAGACAACTATGGAAACAAAGTGTCACCCGAGTTTTAACGGTAAGGAACTATGTTATTTGTAGGCTTGCTTGTGTGCTAAAGATGATCATCAGTCATACCCTGGGAAAAATCCCTATGTCAAAGAGTCAAAGCTGCTCATTCACACATAGCTGGGGAATTGATTTTGTGCTGATTTGTGTATTGTCTCATCTGGATAGCATGACACATGAGGTACATTTCTCATTCTGAAAAAAAAGAGAATAATGTGATTAGACTTTTCTTTGTTTTACATATGTATGATTAAGTCAGAACTGTTTGGAGAAGTTATGCTTCTATTGGGATGATATATGTTTGAGGCAGAGCATAATGACATTCTTTTATCATTTTTTGCTCTTTTCTGTAGTGAAATTGTTTATAAGTTTTGGACTGGTCAGGACTTATAAGTGCTGAGTTTTCAACCTGGTTCTTGCCCATTCTCTAGTATGACAGGAAATGAAATTCTAGAAAATGACATGCAAAGAAAGACTGAAAGGTTATATTGAAATATGAAATTCTCAAAGCATAAGACTTAATATAGGCCTACCCACTTTTAAACAATATAAATGCATTAAGGACTATTTAAATGATTTGAAATAAATTAGAGGAAGTAAAATATGGTAAACCAAAGAGAGAGAGAGTAGGGATGATGAGACATCAGTCAGAGGTTTCCTAAACAAGGTAACTGATTTAGAAAGAGTCTAACCTTAGAGATCATCTGGTACAACTCCTTCATCTTACAGATGAGAAAATTGAAGTTCAGAAAAATGAAGTGCTCAAGGTTACACTGGTGGTAAATGGCATGACACAAATATACACAATGGCATGCTAACTCCAAGTCCAGCATGCTGGGGTCAGTTTAACATTCTTTTTGTCAGGCCTCTTGCCACTTGACATTGGCATTTATGTTTTTGTCCCTTCTTTTGTCAATTTCCAGATGTTACCCACATTTTCAACTCCGTTTTTGTTAGTGCTGGTAGTTTGTCAGTTCAAGTCCAAGACTTTTTGGCATTTGTGACACCTTTCTCTCCTATTCCTCTCTTTTGGCAGTGGTGGTAGTTATTGTGAGGATGGCGTACTGTTGACCTGTCTGAAGATAGTATTTTGTAGTACTGAGTTGTCTTTGATGTTTCTTCCATTCATGAATTGTTTGATCATTAGACAGATAGACGGGAATCTCCAGATTCTGGGACTGTATGCTCACACTAACAAGATGCCATGGTTAAAGGGAAATTACTTTCTGAAAGACACTTTTCCATTTTGCTAGAGCTGAGAAACTTTTAAGAAAGAATGAACGAGATTTAATTATAGAAACTGTTATAGACTTTTACAGAGGAAAAAGTGAAATTTGTTGGATAAATGATAACTCTCAGAATGTTTTACTTCTTGTTAGTTATAGTATTTAAGAGCAATAAGGTTTAAAATGATAAAAAAACCCTCAAATATAAAAATAAAGATAAATACATTTTTGTTCTTCTCCTTAAAAAGTACCTAGTAAAATAGTAAGCACTCAGTAGATGCTCAAAAAATACTTGCTAAATGAGATTCAGAATAGGACTTATCATTTTATATGAAACAATTATGGGGCTACAAGTCAACTAAATGTTTTTATTTGGTGTGTAATGTTTATTTAATAAATACTTGTCAAATTAACCAATAAAAGGTAGTAGGTTGAATGATTGCCTGATTTTTCCTTATAAGATAGGATGTTTAAATAAATTACAAACCCGAGCTAGATTCTTTTCTGGTATAAGTTACTTTTTGGGGAGTAAGCCATTTAGGAAGCTGCATTAAATATTCAAATTATTATGATTTATTAAATTGGAGAATTTTGAAAATTTGCTATTATTTATTGCAATCTATGAAACAAAACATAAATTAAATTAAAAAAAAAGTCCTATGTCACAAAGTCTCCAAGGAATTCAGATTACAAGTAAATCAAAGGACAATGAAAAAGAGGAGGGTGAATGAGAGAAGACCACTGGAATCTATCATCAACAAAGAATATGTGGGAGAAATATTGTAAAGGATGTTATCAGAGAATATATGAAAGGAAAAAGAGATGGTTCAGTCATAAAGGGAGAACTGTGACCAGTCAGCCTGCATACTCTCCTGATTTCCCTACAAAGTCAAGAGTTTTAGAGCAAAAGGTCTGTGAATTTGTCTTTTTTAAACCCCATTTTGATAATGCTATTTAAATATTATTGATTTCCTTTGTAATTCTACGTGTTTTATTTTGTACATTTACAAACATTATTTTATTTGATCCTCACAATAACCCTGTGAGGCAGATGCTATTATTATCCCAATCTTACAGTTGAGGAAACTGAGGCAAACAGTGATTAAATGGTTTATGAAAGGTCACATTGCTAGTAAGTGTCTGAAGTCAGATTAGAACTCAGATCTTCCTGACTCCATGCTAAATCTGCCTAAGGGGTCCATGTTGCAAAAAAGGTTAAGAATCCTTGCTGTAGGAAAAGGACCGTGGTGTTTTGAATTGATACTCTTTGTAGAATTTGTAGGAATACATGGAAAAAAGTCACAAAGGATAAGAAGGCATGGATGAATTGGCAGGATTGCTCACATTGATGAGATAACAGATGCATCAAAGTATAAAAATATTACTTCAAGACCCCTGGAGAACATTTTGTAAATTACTACTATTTTTCTAAAATTTAATTCTAAAAATAAATGGCACAACAATTTGCTAAATTATAGCTTAGTGATCTGACCTAGTAATGGAAAACATTTTTTCAATGTGCCTAGCTTTTGGAAAATGTGAGTCTATGTTTTTATAGCCCTAGTCTGGTTCATTTTATTACTTTAATGCTGATATTATATAATGAAATTACTAAAATGTAATCATTAGCTTCATCACTGGGATGCATATATTGAAGTATCTTAAGAAATAAAAAATGTTGGAGTTTAAAAAATCTTTCTCTGCCCCATATAACCCATATATTAACTCTTTGACATTTATTAAAGTAATCTTTTTCATTAAAATAATTTGTTCCATTCTGTTCACATTTCTTAACTTCCTTCCCAAAAGTTGATGGTGGAGATCAACTTCCCCTCTTTTCTCTTTCTTTTGGATATGAATGCTTCGTGTTGGGTAATGAGTTTCAAGACTCCTTCACTGCGGATTAAAATTCTTTCCCCAAAATTTAATAAAGCAATTGTAACTTTTTTTTGCTAAAAGTAAATTGAGAAGACACTTATGTCTCCTCAAGATTAATTCACTTGACTGCATATAAGCCAAAGTAAGTTTTGAATTGGAGGAATTTGAAGGGTTACTGCCTAATTGTTTCTGACTTTGACTTTTGTTCATGCTAGATGTATTTGCTATTGCTATGGAAGAATGTTGGGGGAAAGCATGGTGCTCTAGGTTCCTCTGGAGTATCTTTTGAATTCCAAAAGGATATTGTAATTAATTAATTTCTAATAAAAGAGACATGCCCATTTGAGATTCAGTGGTTCATCAAATCCATACCTTCTTGCCTTACTTGAAACACTGAAAGCATTGAAGGTCAAGGCAGTTTTCTGGGAGAATTGTAAAGGTTAAAAGTCCTTGACTGTATTTGGCTTGGGGTAGTAAAATGGGTCTCTGATAGTCCTCATGTGAATATTTGAGATGCTTGTAATTAGAACCTAGTGGCTAGAAATCAATTAATAAACATTTATAAAGTGCCTACTATGTGCTAGGCACTGGGGATAAAAAAGACAAAAACCAAAATAATTGTTGCCCTCAATAATCTTAATTATATCAAAGCAAACATTAAATAAACATATGCAAATGGGGGCTGCATCCCTTGGAGTGTATGGTGCATTGACCTGGTCAATTCTAGGGAAATATGTACTCTTCTTCTGAAAGACTTGTAAATTTTGGGATGATACAAGGAACCTTGGTGTTCCTCTGGTCCTCCATTCCATGATAGCTGGAGTAGAGATGGAGGGAAGAGGCTGAACCTAAGCAATGTCAAATAGGATTGACTGCTAAGCCAGGAGATGTAGTCTACTTAGTGGATCTTTGAAAAGGAGTGGCTCTACCTTTGCCTCTTTTTCCTTTGATTCTTCCATATGGCAGTAGTTCTCCCTAATTAGAATTTCTGTGGTGTGACAAAGGCTTGGTGTCATTTCTTCTACCTCAAGAACATGGGTGAACTCCTAATTAACTTACAGAATTATGAAATGAGGTTGGGCAAACCCAGCTTTTTGGGTACTCTCCAAGAAAGACCATGATGACGGTGGAGAATAATGTGTCAATCACATTTTAATAAGGCACAGAGGGTACAGGGGAGAATAAGCACAAAAAACAAAGACAAGCAGTGAAAAGGGGGGTAGTATACAGAGGCAGATGGACATGGGGACAAGGATAGAGTGGTAGGGTAAGGCAAGCAATGTGGGAAGGAGAATGGAGAGGAGGGAAGTCACAGAGAAAAACTCATCTAAAAATAGATTAGAATTGGAAACTCTTAGTTGCAGGGCCCCAGATGGAAATGGCAGAGTTTTCAGGAGGCAGGAGTTTGTCCATTACCTATCTTGGGTTATGGTCCCAATAATGGGATGAAAGTTTTGTATCACATGATAAGAATCCATAAAAATTTTGAAAAATGATTGTATCACACCTAAACTATCAGTGAAGTAAAATATGCCCATTTTTTCAAATCTCTATTCCTGCCATGGAATTTTATTTTTTCTAGCTACCTTTGTCTGTCTAATAATTGGTATCTTAGAGATGTTTTTTATTTGTATGTCTTTATTAAAGAGTTTAAATATTTTCTCTTGTAATTACTAGTAATTTTTATTTCCTTTGATTACTTATTCATTTAGGAATAGGTTGATTGAAAATGTATTTATTAAGCACTTACTATGTGCTAATCTCATCATCTAATAGAGGGACATAACACATATAGTTTCCCTTGAAAGGGATATTTTGGTTAGGAGAGTTTATGGGAATAGTGAGTGGAGCTATAGGGGAGAAGAATGTCAATATTTTCTAGAAGAAATTTGCTATCTGTTAGTGATTTATTTGATTATGGTTCTAGAATGAGAAGATAGGGAAGGTTGTTTTCTCTTAATTTTATTTATTTATTAATTTGTTTTTAGTTTTCAACACTCACTTCTATAAGATTTTGAGTTCTAAATTTTCTCCCCCTCTCTCTGCTTCCCCCTCCCCAAGATGGTATGAAATCTGATATAGGCTATATATGTACATTCATATTAACAATATTTCCACATTAGCCATGTTACAAAGGAGAATTAGAACTAAAGGGGAAAACCACAAAAAAGAAGAAACAAAAAAAGAGAAAATAGTATGCTTTGATATGCATTCAGATTCCATAGTTTTTTCTCTGGATGTCAATAGCATATTCCATCATGTGTCTTTTGGAATTATCTCATATCCTTGTATTTCTGAGAAGAGTTAAATCTATCAAAGTGGGTCATCACACAATGCTGCTGTTACCATGTACAATGTTTTCCTGGTTCTGCTCACTTCACTCAGCATCAGTTCATGTTAAGTCTTTACATGTTAAGTCCATCTGCTCATCATTTCTCATGGAACAACGTTTCATTATATTCATATACCACAACTTGTTCAATCATTCCTCAAGTGATGGGCATCTCCTCATTTTTCATTTCTTTTCCACCACAAAAAGAATTGCTATAAATATTTTTGTACATGTGGGTGTTTTTTCCATTTTTATGACCTCTTTGGGACACAGACTGACAGAGAGGGTTGTTTGAAGCACTCCCCAACCAAGAGAGCATGGTCCCAGCTTGAGAGTTTTGGAGTGAATGGGTTAAGTATTCTGTGTCTCTGGTCTGGGTGTCAAGGTAACTAGTAGTAGATCTAGATCTTGCTCATACATCTTTAACCATTCATTTTAGTTTTTAGACATAACATTTTATCTTTAATGTGTTTTGCAAAGATTTTCACCTATTCTATTTCTCTTTTATTTTAGATGCATTTCTTTTGTTATAAAAAAGGTCTTTGTATTTATATACTCAAATTCATTTTTTATCTCAAATAATTTCTTTTTGTTGAGTAGCTACAACATTGTCACCTCTCTAAAATCTTGATAGATCTAATGTTGTATAATTATCTAATTATTAGAACATATTTAGATCAACTATCCATTTAGGATTTATTTTGTATGTGACATTTGTAGCGGCAAGCACCCCAAGCGTCCTCAGGGTGGCCGCCCATACAGGTTCTTGGATCTGCTTTGTTAAAGGAAAGCAACTCAAA